>NC_062577.1:49156000-49786500 GCF_022837055.1 Prionailurus viverrinus | reverse complement strand
AATACCTATCCGTGAGAAATACAGATCAACTTAGTTTAAGAAAATTTTAAATATCTTATCCCACTCATACATATTATATTTAAAAGAGGGCACCTGTCATTTTTAACTGAACAAATTGACAGTACTATTAAAATATAAAATGTATCTTAATTTTTCATTATATAAGTGCTAATTAACTTTCATATATCAAACTTAATATAAGCACTTTTACTTTGTAGTTAAATTATTTTAGGCACTGGAGAATGGATTACAATTTTTGGATTTATAATTAATAATTTAAAACATATTGTTATCAATTTTTAGCGTTAATGCTTTGAAATATCTGTATTGAAAAATTGTGTATGTGTGTATTTTAATGCAATATTTATGAAGGAAGGTAATGTTTTTAAAAAGTATTATCAATTGTGACATATTTGAAGAACAGATTTTGAGCCCCGTATCATCTAGAGTGTGAGCTCCACAATGAATGGAATTTTGGGTTTTTTGTTTGTTTGCTTTTAACTGCTGTTTGCCTTGCCCCTGGAATAGTGCTTGATAGATTTAAGGAATGCCATATGTTTAGTGAATGCAATGATGAAGTTTTAAACCTTCTGGTATTTTTTACTTGTTCAAAACTTTAAGTTTGATACTCTTTGATGTAGTTATATTATGCAGGTAGGGGAACTGAAAGCAAAATGAGAATGGTTTGATTATCCTTTTTAACATTTTTTAAAAGTTTATTTGTGTATAGGTGTGTGTATGTGTGTATATATGTATATATATGTGTGTTATATATATAACATATATATATACACATATATATATATACATATATATATGTAATTTTTTTTTTTTTTGAGAGAGAGAGAGAATATCCCAAGCAGGCTCCACACTGACAGTGTGGAGCCCTATGTGGGGCTCAGAATCACAAACTGTGAGATCATGGCCTGAGCCAAAACCAAGAGTCAGACACTTAACTGACTGAGCCACCCAGGCACCCCAAGAATGGTTTATCTTAAATCATTATTAAAAAGAGTATCAGCTTAAATTAATTTGTAACATCTGAAAATTTGAATTTTTCTGGGTTTTTTTTTTTGGCTTCTATTTACACATAAAATAAACTATAATTAATGGTAGACACGTTGACTGACCTGAACTTTAAACTCCTCACCCCCCTTTTTTCCCTATAGAATTCATGCTTTAGCTACCGTATTTATTTCTCCAAAATACTTTTTTTTATGAGCTAGGATTTATTGAATTGTAAATAATAATGCAATCTCTGTTCAGTAACATTTTCCTTACATGAATGGGTTTTATTGGAACAGTAAAGATTTGAACATTCTTAAAATATTTTTTGTATATTTATCCCAAGAATCCTAATGATATTGTGAAATTTGAAATCAGTTTCACCTTTCAAAATTTGTCAAAATTCTGTGTAATTTTCTAATCTGTTTATACATTTAGCAACTTAATTTAGCATGTTTAAACATAGCCAGGTAATTTAAATAGATTGTAAATTTAAAGTAGAAGTAAATCTATTAAATTTTAGAAGAAAAGATAGGAACCTCTTTGGCCTCAGAAGAGTAGCAAAGATTCCTTAGGATATAAAAACTCAGACTATAAAAGTCAAAAGAAAATTGACAAATTAGAAGTCTGCTTTTAGAAACACATTGTTATGAAAATTCAAAACCAGCCATGGACTGAGAGAAAATATTTGCAAAACATACTACTAAAAATATTTATTCAGAATATATAGAAAACTCTTACGCTTAATAATTAGAAAAAAATGGAACAACCCAATAGAAAATGGACAGATATTTGAACGGAATACAACAGAAGGAATAGAAATGACCATTAAGCACATGATAAAATGCTCAAAGCCATACATTATTAGTTACCTCTACACATCTACTGGAATAACTAAAATTCTAAAACAAAAGCAAAAACAAAACTGTGAACATCTGTTTGGAGCAATGATACGGAACAACCAACAACTGGAACTACTGTATGTTAATGGTAGGAATGTAAAACGTTAAAGCCATTTTGGAAAATAGTTTGCCATTTTCTTATAAAATTAAACATACTATCTGAGCAAACAATCTCAGTAGTGAGTATTTACAAAAGAAAAAGAAAAACTTATCTTTATTCAAAGACTTGTACACAATGTTTGTAGCAGATTTATTCATAATAGCCAAGATCTGGTAACAAATCAAATATCTACTAATAGCTAAATGAATAAACCAATTGAGGCATATCCATTTAATAGAATATGCTTACTAATAAAACCATTTTAACTACTTTTTAATGTAATATGGATAATTGTCAAAACATACTGAGTATAAGAATCCTGACACAAAAGAGTATACAGATATATAGAATTATTTCATTTGTAAGAAATTCTAGGAAAGAAGTCTAATCTTTAGTCAAACAAAACAAAACAAAAACAAAAACAAAAACAAAAAACAAAAAACATGGGATTGGCTACCTGGGACTGGAGGTGGAGGCACTCAAGGAACTTTTGGAGGTGATGGAATTTTCTGTATTTTAATGTGTGGTGCTTACACAGGTGCATGAATTTGTCAAAGTTTGTTGAAATGTACATTCACCTTTTGGGATGAGCACTGGGTGTTATATGGAAACCAATTTGACAATAGATTTCATATATTGAAAAAAATAAATAATAAAAAAAACCTTTAAAAGATAAAAAAAATAAATAAATGGATGCATTTTAATGTAAAATATACCTTAGTCAACTTGGCCTAAAATAAGTAGAACTAGCAGTAAGTTTTGATTGTTAGCTTTGGCCACACATGGTATATTTAAGCTAGATTAAAGTATATTTTAGCTTCTCAGTGTTTTATAAAGTGAGAAGGATATGATATTTGAGAAAATTATGGATTATTATTGCTTGTCATCACTAACTTTTTGGGTAGCTACATGATTATATTTCTTTTACTTGGAGAGGGGATCTGTAATTTCTATAACTTCTATTCAGATCAAAACATGCATTTTGTTCATATTTTAGGTTTTATCCTATAGTCTGTTAAATCACTTTCATTTCAACACTTTTCGTTTATGTGGTTTATTCCCAGTACACATAATTGGGGACTGTTGTCTATAATTTTATATGGATAATCATTTGATGTATGATAGTTTTTTGTTTGTTTTTGTTTTTTAAATACTGTCTTGATCCAGTTTTGAGGCTCTGACTAAACCTTATCCTTTTTGTGTGTCTGATTAAGTCCATACCCCATACCACCTTATCAGTCAGTTGTTAGACTACAGGGCCACTGTCACCTCCCTAATTGCCTTAGGTCAGGTACTAGACAACTAGAACAGCACCTACCTGCTGAAGACTGGGAAATCATCAAAATTAGCCAAACCACAGGGAGCCTGTGAAACCTTAGCTAGTTCATTTATACTTGCCATACATACACTGCCCCCTATAACTCCAACTTGCTGTTACCCTATTCTGTGATGCAACCTCTATGTGGCCCTACTTGATAACCTTCTCTTAACTTGAAGCTGCAAGTAACAGGTCTGCTTTTCATTTAAGCGTCTTTGTGTTGTATCCTGCTATTAAACGAATCTTTAGGGGCGCCTGGGTGGTGCAGTCGGTTAAGCGTCCGACTTCAGCCAGGTCACGATCTCGCGGTCTGTGAGTTCGAGCCCCGCGTCGGGGCTCTGGGCTGATGGCTCAGAGCCTGGAGCCTGTTTCCGATTCTGTGTCTCCCTCTCTCTCTGCCCCTCCCCTGTTCATGCTCTGTCTCTCTCTGTCCCAAAAATAAATAAACGTTGAAAAAATAAATAAATAAAAGAATCTTTAAATCTTATAAAACCTTTGGAATACATATTTCTGAATGAATCTAGAATAACCCAACATTTGAATTTAGCACAGGATATTGTTAAGTGCTAAAGTAATAGGTTTCTAGATGGAAACTCAGCAATAAGTAAAAATCAACTTCAGGGACGCCTGGGTGGCTCAGTCGGTTAAGCGTCCAACTTCAGCTTAGGTCATGACCTCACGGTTTTTGAGTTCGAGCCCTGCGTCGGGCTGTGCACTGACAGCTTGGAGCCTGGAGCCTGCTACAGATTCTGTGTCTCCTTCTGTCTCTGACCCTCCCCAAATTGTGCTCTGTCTATGTCCCTCAAGAAATAAATAAATGTAAAAAAAAATTTTAAAAATCAACTTCAAAAAGTGAAAAATCTTTTAATTTTTTAATAAAATATTTAACAAAAAATTAGCCAAATCTTTTAATAACCTTTGAGGTCTAGTTTATTTCAGCATGTTTTCATTCTATACAAATAGCTTAAATGAAAAAAAGGATTAGATAAATATTTGCACTTACTTTGGAGACTTAAATTGTAGTGTCCTGAGTAAGTACTTTATAAGTCAAATAATAAAAAACATGCTATTTTTTCATGTATGCTCATTCATAGCCCTGAATTCTCATACAGTATAAACTATTAAGACATTTTTAAACTATCTGTAAATGATTACCTAGATTTTCATTTTAAGAGCAGTGTTGAGGGGCGCCTGGGTGGCTCAGTCAGTTAAGCATCCGGCTTCGGCTTAGGTCATGATCTCGTGGTCCATGAGTTCGAGCCCTGCATCAGGCTCTGTGCTGACAGCTCAGCCTGGAGCCTGTTTCTGATTCTGTGTCTCCCTCTCTCTCTAACCCTCCCCCGTTCATGCTGTCTCTCCCTGTCTCAAAAATAAATAAACGTTAAAAAAAAATTAAAAAAAAGAACAGTGTTGACACACAGGAACACTTGCAATAGAGGTTATATAGGGTGATGGTTTGGGAATGAAAGGTTGTTGAACCCAGCTCAAACGAACACCACTTTTGTGGCACATTCCTTAAGTTACTCAGTCCTAACATAATTAGTTGTGATTCAGGAGGATGTCTTTGATTGGCTGAAAAGTAGACTCAAGATGTTAGAAATATACAGAGTATCATTAATGCTTTCTTATGGAACTCCCATATCCATTTATTTTAACAAATCACATCTTCTCTTCAATAATATTTCAGGTTCACTCTCCTTGATCAACTGATGCCACAGTAAGCTTCTAGTTATCATGGGGTTCACACTTGAATTTGAGAATTTCATTAGCCTTCCTTTCAAACTTTGAGCTTTTCATGAGTTGTTATTTATTATCTCCATAGTGGTTAAGAGAAGACAAATATTTATTGAGTGCTAAATACTTGTTTATTTTGCCAAATACAATTCCACTTGTCTCTCCTCACATTTGCCCACAAAATAAATATTATGGCTGCATTTGTTAAGTTTATAATAGTTAAAAATATGTGGATGCTGAGAAATGATGTAAAAATCTAAGGCTTCCAAAAGAGGATTTCTGCAATCAGATGACTCTAGTTCTGTTGTTGGCTCTAAGTTAAATCTAGATGTGTGATTGTGGATAAGTCATTTTTCTTCTCTGTTACTTAGGGTTTTTGTTAGTAGCATTGAGGATGTTGGAATACAAACTTCTTCCTGTTCAAAAATTGTTTATGTAATTCCAATACTTAATAATTACAGTTTGTTTATTGAAATGTTTATTTATCTTAAGAGAGAGAGCACAAACGGGAGGAAGGGCAAAGAGAGAGAAGAGAATCCTAAGCAGAGAGCAAAGAGCCCTTTTTGGGGTCCCATCTCACAAACTATGAGATCATGACCTGAGCCGAGATTCAGAGTGGGACGCTTAACCAACTGAGCAACGTAGGTGCCTGATTAATTAGTTTAAATCAAGATACACTGGGGTGCCTGGGTGTCTCAGTCGGGTAAGTGGCCAACTTCAGCTCAGGTCATGATCTCGTGGTCTGTAGGTTCGAGCCCCACATTGGGCTCTGTGCTGACAGCTCAGCACCTGGAGCCTGCTTCTGATTCTGTGTCTCTCTCTCTGTTCCTCCTCTGCTTGCTCTCTCTCTCCCTCAAAAATAATAAACATTAAAAAAAATTAAATCAAGATACAGTGAACATTTTAATAAATTTCATTTTGTACCGTTGTTTCATTTTATTTAGTGGAAACAAACTTTCACTATCCCTGGATGAAGGTTGCTGTAGTCTCATGGAGTTTTCTCTCTCCTTTATCTTTGTTAACAGTACTATGGTAACTTTAATTCATAATATGAACTCACGGCCCTGGGATCAAGGTCTGAGCTGAGATCAAGAGTTGGATACTTAACAGACTGAGCCACCCAGGCTCCTCCCTAGTTCCATTTAATACTAAAAGCACTGGATTTGACTTAGCATAAACTATGGTAGTCTTCCCCATCCCTCTAACAATATTTGTAACAAGAAAATTCATATATGGCCTAGGACCTCATTTATATATAATGCCAGTTAAATACTGGCTATTACTGTATATGCAGAATACTTTACATAAGGTTGGTTATCTAACACCAAGTTTTAGGTTAAAGTAAAATTTTTGTGTATTGAACATCCTAGTTTTGTTGTGTTTACAGAATATTTAGAATTCAGTGACGAAAATGAACAACCAATAAAATTGAGCATATATAATTTAATATGTATGCAGCCTGATTTTCAAAAATATGCTCCCTGTTTTCAGTTTGTACAAACATCTTTAAGAAAATAATTTCTTTCTTTGTCTTACAGGTAAGGATTCCACATCTGTAGATTAAGATGAAAAGGCCAAAATAGTTTAACAAACTTGAATCATAGAGAAGCAACGTATTTTCATTAGTAGTATAGAAATAAGCATACATAGGAAAGATATTTTGATGATTCATCATGGTTAGTCTGGTCTTCTAGCCTTCCAGCCAGTCTCCGTCACTAATTCCCTATTTCTGCCCCATAACCAGTATTATCAGTCACCTTTAATTTCCTCATATTCTTGCTCATTCTTAACATATCACAGATTTAATTATTTGAGATTTTGCCTCTCCTATCTGTGTTTCCAGTCTGTCCCCCAAGCCATCTCCAAGTAAGACCCTGATTATTTAGATCTTGTTAACACTACATTACAAAGAGACTTTCAGATCATAGTGAAAGTTTTTGTTATGTTAAAGGTGAAAAACTTTTATTAGGCTGTCTAAAAATATAAGATTATTGTTTAATTATTCAAGTAGATTCATTTTAAGTCTAGTTTAAAAATTTGTAACATTATAGCCATTCAATATATAACATTTCAAAATGAAATAAATTACATCTCAAATGAATTTGCTAAGGAAAATGACTAAAAGGCTGTTGTATCTTAGTTGGACTGATTTTGGTAAACTGTTCTTCATATTTAACCCTTTTTAAAATTGGTGTTAGCTACTTAAAATTGCTTCCTGTGGAACAGCGTGACCATGGCCTATTTTCACACTCTAACGCTTGTTCTTGGATGCATTTCAGACACTGTTGAAATAACTGGTAATGATAAGTAAATCACTGGTCTTCTTAACCCACAGTATATTTAAGGAAGTAAATTACTTCAGTATTGTTAATGATATACAAATCTAAATTTGATTCTTTTAAAACAGACATAAAAGTTATTTTAGAATAGTCATTGCAAAAATGCAAATGAAAAATAGATTTGCTTCATATACCAAAAATGTTTGCAACTTGCCCTTACGAATTATACATATATATGGCCAATTACAGCCATTATATTTTACAAATTTTGTAAATAGCATCGTCATGCACTGATGTTATGAAAACCAAAATGATAGAGTATTGAATTGGAATTCATGAACCCAGTTATGTTGCACCTATATTCGGTTTTTAATATCCTGTAATTGTTTAAATTTTATACTTTAGGGAGAAGACAGATATATGGAATACATTTTAATTCATAGTCACATGTATTATTGGTGTGTGTATTAATATGCTAATAGGTATGAAATTTGATTAGAGAGGCATAATCTTCATTCCATGTGGGACCACTAAGCTGCATCTTATTTAAATAATAAAAATAGTTATTTTAGTTGTTTCTTTTTTTTTTTTTTAATTTTTTTTCAACGTTTTATTTATTTTTGGGACAGAGAGAGACAGAGCATGAACGGGGGAGGGGCAGAGACAGAGGGAGACACAGAATCAGAAACAGGCTCCAGGCTCTGAGCCATCAGCCCAGAGCCTGACGCGGGGCTCGAACTCACGGACCGCGAGATCGTGACCTGGCTGAAGTCGGACGCTTAACCGACTGTGCCACCCAGGCGCCCCTTAGTTGTTTCTTAATAAAAGAAAAAAACATATTGCCAAATTGTTTTACATTTTGATTCTGATGTGATAGCCAAATATTTGTTAGTTTGGACTATTTTCCAAACATTTTGGATGGGAAAAATCACCCTAGTTTTCCGTATTTTTCCTGTATTCATGCTTTTGAAAAATGAGTGTGCATCTTCTCCCATCAAGAGAGGGACTCTGTGTTCCCCTTTGGAGTTGAGCGCCCTTTGGTTTTGCTTTGGTCTGTAGAATAGATTATAATATGCCTTAAGAGCCTTGCATATTCTTTGTCTCTCCTAGAATTCTGCTTCCATCATGAGGATAAACTCACATAAACTTTCTGAAGGATGAGAAACTTGTGGAACAGGCTAAGTCATTCCTAGTCAAGACCATTCTACATATATGATTGACTCCTACAGTGACCAGGGAAACCGTCAAGTCAGTCTGGGCCAAGACCTGTGCATTTATAGGAATAATACATGGTTCTTGTTTTAATCCCCAAAGTTTTTGGTTTATTACACAATATATTTTAATATTAGAAAACAGACACTTTATTTTTTTTAATTTTTTAAAATATTTTATTTATTTTTGAGACAGGGAGAGACAGAGCATGAACAGGGGAGGGTCAGAGAGAGGGAGACACAGAATCTGAAACAGGCTCCAGGCCCTGAGCTGTCAGCACAGAGCCCGACGCGGGGCTCGAACCCACGGACCGAGAGATCGTGACCTGAGCCGAAGTCGGCCGCTTAACCAACTGAGCCACCCAGGCGCCCCTAGAAAACAGACACTTTAAAAATTAATAGCTATGCTATTCATTCTGGTAGCACTTAGATATTCTAAAAGATACAAATTATCAATAATTGTTAGTTACCCCCCAAATCCTTCTTTAATGAATTTTTCTGCCTTAAACAAAAACATGAAAGTAAAACAAAGGTAAAAAGTAAACAATTTGATATAAAGTTGTTTCTAGCTTTATTCAGATATCATTGACAAAGTTGACAACTTCTTTGTTTAATGTGGTCCTCAGGGACTCATGAACAGTAAACCCCATTGGCTGTCAGAGCCTGGTGATTTGGGAGGTAGGCCCTCAGGGGACAGCGTTAAAAGTTGGGGCACTAGATTTGTGGACAAGTTCTTTGCAGGGAGAAGCAGAGTTGGTTTGGAGGAGAAGTGCCCAGCAGTTCTTTCAGGCTCCCAGGAGGATCCCAATTAGCTCCCAGAATACAGGCTGATTAGAAGCCTGCCCTTGGGCATCAGTTGGGAAAATATGTTGTCAGAGGTACTGGGTCTTTTTTGTCTGCTCTGTCTGGGCTCAGTGCAGAGAAATAGCCACAGGAATTTTCCATGTGCCCATTTAAAAATTGCATTTTTGTTTAGTTTGATCCTGAGGGACTCACAAATGAGTGGACTTTGTTTAGTTTGATCCTGAGGGACTCACAAATCTAACATAGTATAATTATAGCAATAGGAGGTAAAAATTCTGAAGATAATTTGATCATGATTTTCATATTGTATTCTAAGTCCAGAAGGTCTTGCCATAAATAGAAAAAGAACATTATGATCTGGTGGTCTGTTGCATTATGCTGCTTTATCAGTAAGATTGCTGATTTCTCATACCCATTTGAAATCTCTTTGAAAATCCACAACAGTCACAAATTTTGTGATATTTCCATCATGCATAATACTAGACACACATTTAGAATGCAGTCCCAGAAATATGAACATGTCAACTTGACTTTTATAGAAAAAGTATTTAACTCAATATCATTCATGAAGTAAATTCAATTTAACATTTCTATTTGTTTCCTTATAGCTCTTTTCAGAAACTGACCTATTAGATGTTCCTTCATTATTATTTGTCTCTCCCACTAGAATGAATCCTAGATGAAGGAAGGGACTTTTTATCTTTTATTGATTGTCTCTCTAATATCTATAATATATGGATACATGATTAGCAATTGTAGGTGCTTCATAAATTATTGAAAAATTGAATGAATTCTGTTCAGTTCAACCTAGTGAATGTCAGACTTTCTTCAGATGCTAAATGAGTAAGACATTGTCTTTACTATCATCAAGATTAAAAAAAATATATCAAGTGTAGGAGGAGGAAACAGTATGCATTTAAAAGAGTTGAAATGAAGTAGGGCACTTGTTGTGATGAGCACTGAGTATTGTGTGTAAGTGATGAATTATTAAATTATGCACCTGAAAGTAATATTATGTTGTATGTTAACTAACTGGAATTTAAATAAAAGTTTGAATTAAAAAAAGAATGAAACTGTATTGTGCTATATAGAAGGAATATATGAATAAAGGAGTATGAAAGCAAAGAAAATTAATTTTAAAAGGAAAATAATTAAAATTTATTTTGAGATCAAATTGAAGAATACAATGAATGATATATGTGAGACAGTACTCAAGACTAACATAATCATAAAATCAAGGCATGCTTTTTTGGAGATGGCATGATGGCATGCTAAGCAAATGACAGTTTTTTTAAAACATTTTTAAAATATTTATTATTGAGAGACTGAGCGTGAGTAGGGGAGGGGCAGTGAGATAGGAAGACACAGAATCTGAAGCAGGCGCGGGGCTCGAACTCACAAACCGTGAGGTCATGACCTGAGCCGAAGCCAGACACTTAACCAACTGAGCCACCCAGGTGCCCTGCAAATGACAGTTTTTAGCATACAGTTAAGATATTGAATGCAGAGAGTTCCCTCATACATTTTGTCCTCCCAATGATAACATTGTGAAAACTTAATATCTCAACCAGGGTATTGGAATTGATGTAATCTACCAATCATATTCAAATTTCTCTAGATTTACTCCTATTCCCAAATGTATGTCTATGTATAGTAAGTTCTGTACAATTTTGACAGCAGTGTAGGTTTATGTAGCCCATGTCAGTGAAGATACTGAACAGACCCAATAACACCAATGGTGTTTGTGTTGCCCTTTTACAACCATACCCACCCCTCCAACACCTCCCTGCTCTTGGTCCCTAACCACTGGCAGACACTAAACTGACCCCCATTTCCAGAATGTTTTCATTTCAAGAATGCTGTTTAGTTTTTATTCAGCCTAAGTCCCTGGAGATTAATCTATGTGGACATGTGTAATAATAGTTCATTCTTTTTTACTGCTGACAAGTACTGCATGGTTTACATCTTCTAGTTTGTCTAACCATTCACCTGCAAAGTTTTTGGCTTTCACAAATAAAGTTGCTATAGGTTCTTTTACAGGTTTTTATTTGAACATAAGTTTTTAGTTCTCTGAGATAAATGTTCAAGTGTATTTGCTGGATAGTATGGTAAATGTATGTTAAGCTTTATAAGGAAATTCCAAAGTGCTTTCCATTGTGACTGTACCATCTTACATTCCTACAAACAGTGTGTGAGTGATTCAGTTTCTCTGCATCCTTCCCAGAATTTGGTATTGTCACCATTTTATACACAGCCACTATTTTAGCCACATCACAATCTTTGTATCCTATTCCTGGCATAGGTGGAGTAACTATAATTGATCTTAAGAGTTAATTCTTACTTTTTGGACATTAAGGGTGTCACTTTGATCTTCCAGTGACAGACTATTGCCTCAACTGTTGGTGCAGTCAGTTGTAGGCAGGCAGCCTACAGGCAGAAATCTTCAGCCTTCTTAGGGATTGCCTCCGTTGCAGAGGTTGCATAAGGTAACATCCTTTATGAAGACAGACCACATCTAGTGACTGACTGATGAGAGAGTTTAAAGATGTGTCCATCATGGCCCGACTTGGAACAACTGAAGGATCATGCTAGTTCCAAAGCTCACTCTGAATTGGCTGAGGGTGTGTCTCAACTCAGTTTCTCTCTACGCTCTCCAATTTTCTTTTCCTCCTTTGAACACATTTTGATTTGAAGTGTGCTCCTTAACATTTTGCACACTAAAGGCCATCTCTGATTCAACTTTCCAGGGAACCCAACCAAAACACCAAGATGATTTAATTTCTCATTGTTCATTTTACTTTATATTCTATTTGAATTCCTGGAATCTGATATATGTTGGAAATTAGTAGTTGCTTTCCATTAGGTGCTGTCTCTCAGTTTCAGACCTGTCCTCTGGTATTTTTCTTTGTGATGCTGGCTTCTTGTTACAGTTAGGCCAGTTGAGAGCTCCAAAGGGACAATGGTATGCTGGAGAAGTAAAGCAACACATTCCTTTGCTTACGGCTCCTATCAGTGTGACCAGAACAGTTGGTTTCAGTCAACTTTCTACCAGAACCAGCCCCTTCACACACCTCAGAGATACCTGTGCCAAGCGACAACTTTCCCTCCTCAGTAGTCTGAATCTCAGCTCAGTAGGGATGCTCATTCAAATTGTACAGTTTTTATAATTTCAAACTCTTCTTTTTGTTCTCCAGTGCTAGGTGTGATAGCAGCTTCCTGCAATTACTATATGATCTCTCAGTATTTCCATTTGGACTTTTTGATTCTTAAATAGCAGATTACCAATTTGTAATACTATATTTTCTCCACGTTTCCTGAGATCCTGACTGATACACCATCAGTTTTGTATAAGAGAAATTAATGAAATACATGAGTTAAAAAGCAATCTTTAATTTTCATAAGAATAGAAAATATTTGGAAATAATATACAATGGAAAAGATATACCTATACAAACACAGGATTTTTTTTCTTAAATTTATTTATTTTGAGAAGGGGGAGTGGGACAGAGAGGCAGAGATCAGTGAGAGGGAGAGAGAGCGAGAGCAAGAGCAAGAGCGAGAGAGAGAGAGAGAGAGAGAGAATCCTAAGCAGGCTCCGTGCTGTCAGTGTGGAGCCTCATGTGGGGCTCTATCTCACAAACTGTGAGATCATGACCTGAGCCGATCAAGAGTCCAGTGCTTAACCTACTGAGCCACCCAGGCGCCCTAAGACTTCTTTCCATTGAATGTTCTGTTAAATGGAAAACAGTTTAAAAACATAGAGTGAGGAAGAAAAGCAAGAGACTTCTCTAGGAACATTATGCAGTTTCCTTTTCTTACTTTTATTATGCAGTATAATAACCACTCCTCAAAATACAAGCTAAGGAATACTCTAACAATCTTTAAGGAACTAGGATATTATATTTCATCATTGTTGCTGCTATAAGCTTTCAAATAATTAAATTTTACAGATTTTCCTTTCTTAAAAGTTACCTGCTGAGCAGAAATTTTGCAAATGCTTCTAACATTCTGACTCTCAGTTGAAGGTACTATCAAAAACTATCAAATATTTGTAGATAAATAGATGTTTAGAGTTTTAGCCATTTGTGTCAAATGAATGAATTATGTCATTTTTAGTATCAACATTGACATTTATTATTGGTTACTCTTCATTACATTTGGATGAATGGAGATTTTAATTTGCCAAATAGTTATGATGGAATTTTACTGTGGGTTTAATCTTCAGAATAATTTAAATGAGCAGATGAAGGAAAAATTAGGAGACATTTTGTGCATTTTCTGTTTTCAGAAAGTTATTTCCTACAATTGTTCCTTAACAGACCAGTGCAATTTTTAAATATAAACAGGCTAGGGTCACACAGTGCTGCATTTTCTCTTTATCATCTACATGATTTTCTTGAAAATAAGATGCTATTCAAGTCTACTTAATTTTCTTAGTGATAGGTTATATATGGAAACCAGACATTTTGAAGAAAGTAAAATTTAGTGCATGATTAAAATGTAGTTTGGTAATTGCATATATTTAAAATGGGCACAGAGGGAAGAAATTTAAGTATTATAAAAACTGAGAATCAGATACCTCAGCACTGAGAGAGGACCTTCTTAAGTACAACAATTAAGTATTTGTTAAATTGTAAAACATCCTGCTAACAAGGGGCCTGAGGCAGTCATAAGTGTGAAAGCAGCTGTCCAGAGAGCCTCAAAATTAAGCAGACCTAAACTTAATTGTTCATATATATGCATTATTCTAGGTTAGTTTAGTCTTCAGATTTTACTTTAAAGGTTTTCCAGTGTATTCTTTATTGCAAAATGATTGATCATATTAAAATCTCTCCGATGACTTCTCATTACAATTAGAATAAAATCTAAATGTCTCACTGTATCCTGTTAAGACCCCTTATGAATTGTAGCCTGTTTAACATTTTAACCTGAAAATTTGTTGTTGTTGTTGTTGTTGTTGTTGTTGTTGTTGTTTGTTTGTTTGGTGCAACTTAACCCCTGGTTTAGTTGCTTCCAGCCATGTGGTAAAAACTGAGGCCCCACATCGTTTCTTAATTCCTGTGTCAGTAGAATGTTACTGTTTGTACCAGTGAATTCTTGTAAACCAATTTGTCCAACAAATAGTTTCATAATCACAAATGGAGTGCTTATGAAAAATTAGTTTAAGATCCTTGCTTAGTTATCCAATAATATAAATCTATTATTTCATAAATAATTCTAAATACCCCTCTCCCAGCTGGAACGCCATGCTTTAATTCACCTTATCCCAGGCCCCAAACCCAAAATAAAATACCTTTCTCTGACTTGCCGGATTGGAGATATCACTAATATAAATACATTAATAAGATTAATGAATTCACTTTCACTTGGGCAACTGGATTTTATGGTGTTATTTATAGGGGCATCAATAGTCCTAGAGACCCCATCAAGATCTAGTTGTAATTGCCTCAGTATTACAACTTACTAAACATACTTAAAAGCTATGTGATCCATTGGGTCCCTTGAGCCTCCTTTCACAGGTGTCTCTCTGTGAAGTTGTGTTTTGTCATGGTGAGATAAATGCAGGACTGAGTCTGAGCTCAGATTTCTTTTCACCACACCCTCTGTTTTCTTTCCAAGAAATGAAGCTGTTTCTTTTTTAGGGATTCTTTGATTATGGGCAGATTTAAAATATCTTTGGTGGAATCTGCTGTTACTAATGACTCTGTCTCTCCTCTACCTTTTTTTGTTGGGAATGTATAAAAGATGGTTTTCAGGGAGGTCAACCCTTGGTTCAAAATGTCCCTTGTCTTCATCCAGACTGAAGGACTAATGAACAAAAATGACTTTTTAGACTGATTTTCTATAGGAGAACTTTGCCTTGAATTACTTTTCAAGACAGGAAAATAATCCTCAGTCTTATTTTGTTTTATCAGTGAGAATCTAGTCAGAAATATATTTTCTCTACACTTTGTACCCACTGATAGACAACTTTTAGGTTGAGGACCTGAGGCATGAATTCACAACCAAATAATTCACATACCTAAATGTTCACCACACTCTTCTGGATTTGTCTCAGGTTAATTCCATACTTCTTCCTTCCCAGAATTCTCTTATGTGTACTTTCATTATAATGTTTTTGTGTATGCTTAATCTTTCAAAATGGCATGATCCTACCTAGTAGAGTTTAGAATTATAGTGGCCACTGTAGGGAACTTTTTATATGAACAAAATTAGTCATTTAAGAGCTGCCTATGGACAAAAGGAGAGCAAAATTTCAAACATGGAATGCTCTGCATTGTTTGATTAATATGGGTGATTTCTGGAAGAAACACAGATGTCAGAATTGAATCCTGAATAAATTAATGTATGTATCAAAACATAAAGAACCTCATTTGTGCAAACTACAGAAAAAAAAGATGTAATCAATCACAGTGTCTGTGGATCCCTAGATGGAACTTAGACTGTGCCAGATGATTCTAACTGTGCTAAAAATGTATGAAAAAAACTGCACTGAAGTGAAAGGGATAAGAGCTGACTTATGTAACTAAAAACACAGTGTTTGATGGGAATTTTAAAGCTAAAGACAAAAGAAACTGAACATAAATATCATATAGATTCCAATAATGATGTTTTTTTAATACAATTCAGAAATGAACAGTGTATGGTCTAAGATAATAGGCAGTTGATGGGGAGCCTGGGTAGATCAGTCAGTTAAGCATACAACTTTGGCTCAGGACATGATCTTGATGTACATGAGTTCGAGCCCTGTGTCCAGCTCTGTGCTGACAGCCTGCTTCGTATTCTGTGTCTTCCTCTCTCTTCACCCCTCCCCCATTCACACTCTGTCTCCCTCTCTGTCAAAAAATAAACAAACATTAAAAAATTATAAAGTAATAGACATTTGATTTAAAAAGGTATGTTGTGGAAGAATACAATGGTATTAAAAATTAGCTTAAAGTATTTAGAGGCTTTTTTTCATAAAATAATTATAAAATTAATGTCAATTATTGTCTTAGGTAAGCATAATTAAATTTACTAAACTGACATTTTACTAAATTTTACTCATGTCACTGAATAGAAATACAGTAAAATTGGCCAAAAATTTGCTTTTGGAAATACATCATTAGGGAAATAGAAAGTTGTCTCATATTTGGTGTTATTTTGTATGTAGGTATGTTTACTTGGTTTGGTAATGAAAACCAAATGTTCCATCTATAAAGCTTTATAGGGATTTGGCTTAATAGTGCTTTAGTCTTTCTTAAGTCTCATTTTCTCAAGAGCTCAGGATTTTTTCTTGTTTATTCAATAAACATTCATTGCATCAGTACACATTTGGTTATTGGACACTATTTAAGAATACAGCCAATGAACAAAACAGGTAACAATGCTTGCTTATAGAATTTACATTCTTGATTTTACGCTGAAACATCAAGGTTATTTAAGGTATGTGATTTAGAAAAATAGTATTTCATAATAGCTCTTTTGAAAATGGTACAATGAAATAATAGTATCATTTCCTGTTGTGACTAAACAGAAGAAAGCAATTTTATATACATATATAATTATGATGTTATATAGACAATACCCTGTATGTTTTCTTGGGGGATATTAGAACTTGACAATAATGACTAAATATTTATAACATATCAAAACTTTGATCCTGGAGCTGTCATGTAACCTCTTGTCTCCCCTAGAATTTGCCATTATAAGTTCTTCAACTCCTATGCATTAAATTGCATAATTGGACAACTTAAAGATTGATGTCTCTCTCAATTTGGTATGCAGCACAAAAGCTCATAGAGGAAAAATTTCTGACAATATTCATTGTGAGGGATTTACTGGCAAAGAAGTAGATATGTTTATTGGAAAATTCACAGCATTCGTAATTTTAAAAGTCTTAGCCAAAACAAACTTTGAAGAAAAAGCCTCTAAAAAAGAGCATTTTTTATATAGAAGTATATAGTGGTTGCCTTTGAAATGTTTAAGAAGTCATTTTCTATTTTTTTATAAGATCAATTTGGGTATATTTATGGTGTGAAGTTTATTTTCAGTTTATAGAAGTCCAGTTTATATTACTGGTTCTGTGAGAAAAAAACAGAACTGAGCTAAACAATTCCCATGTTGCCAACACATAAAACAACTTTATATGACATGCCAATGTACTAGCAAAATTTTGGTGATACAAAAATAAATCCAGGTACATCTTATCACGTGTATATTTAGAGTGAACATATGTGTTTTAAGAAAGCATTACTTTATGTAAATCAAGGTTAAAAGTACAATTAGTTTAAACAAATTTGTATATATAAACAAATTTCATAAAAGTTTAATGAGTATGAGCAATACAGCAAAGTATTAAAATTTTAAGAGATTCTAATATTTTCATCACTAGTGAAATAAAATGTTATCGGAATATAAATACATAGGTAATCAAAGTAAATGAATAAATTCAGGTATCCTTATAGCAATACCTCATTTCTTTTCACTCTGCATTATGTTAGTAATACATTTCAATTATATAGTCTTAAAGTAACTTCGAGTCTACTCTCCACTAGCCTTGTGAGCCACATCTTGATAGTTGTTTACAGATTGCTAGTAGGATGTAGATATTATGTAGTGTTGTAATAGTTAGTATTAAGACCTGTTTGACTATACAGAAATCTTTGCGTACACTATTTTCCAGAGCATTTCAGGAGTTTTATTTAGTTATCTAATTAGTTGATTATTATTTGTTCATGAATTCATTTTTTTCTTCCTTTTGAATGGGTGTTACTGCATACTTAGGCCAAAATGTAAAAGGTACAGTAAAGTATATGATGAAAAGAAAATTATCTTTCCTTTTTCTGTGAGATTTTTCATTTCCACCCTTTCTGCTTTCTAGTTTTGCTATGATTTGTAATCAATGTGATTTACCCTTATGCTTTCAAATATAATTTGTGTACTTAAATGATATATACCTACTCCAGCTATTAAAAATTTGGAAATCAGCATACTTAAAGCATCTCACATTTTTTTTTTTAGATTTCATCATTGTTCTCAAAAGTTATTTATGTTCTGTAACTATAGTACCCCTTTTTCTTTTAGTCCTTACTCAATAAAGCAGTTAAATAGATTCAGTGCCCCTTGACTGCTCACTTGCCATTTTTCTCTTCATGGATGATATATGTTTTCTAAGAATTTCTTCAAAATGAACTTACAGTTCAAATGAACTACCTAGGAACTCTGGTTTCTTGTAAGTTCAAAAATATAGCTCCCTTGTCCCTGTTTCATTCATGTTTGAATGGTAGTTTGGCTAGCTATAAATTTATTAGGTCACACTTCCTTTCCTTGAAGATTGTATAGGTGGTTTTTCACAATCATTATAACGTTGAGTATTACTGTGGAAAGTTGAAGGTCAGCCTATTCTTTCACCTGATAGATGAATCAATTTTTTTTCTAGCTGCCCAAAGTATTCATATATATGAAATTTGAAATTCAGTTAACTTACCAGGGTTTATTTTATAGTGGATGCTATTAGTTCAGTTTCTCCTAGAATATACTGTTCTCTTTAAAGAAGTAGATTGAAGTGTTCTTTTATATCTGAAAGGTTTTTCTATTAATTGAATCTCTAAATATATATATTTTTATTCCCATTATTTTTATTGTACCAATTAGGCGATAGAAGGTAAGAGTGTATTGGATCTTGTTTTAAAAAATTATTATTTTGGTTTTCTTTGTATTTATCCACACTTTCTTTTGCTCGCTTTTTAGTCTTGTTCTTTGTTTTTCCTTATTGCGATTTTAACCATCTCTGTTACATTTGTTCTCCTTCCAATTTAGCCTTTATTTTTATAAGACATTTAAAATTTTTCATTTTTGAATTTTAACAGCTCATGTTTATTTTCTTTTTACCATTTCTTTCTTATGGAAAAATGTATAATGCCCTTGTGTTAGTAAGATGATGACTTCAATATAATTAACTATGATATTTTGGTGATGAATTTTAGCAGTTTCACAGCAGCATTTTTGTGGAGAGTATATTTCCTTTGGTGAGTTTTCTTTCTTTTTCTTCATTTTTATCCTATTTCTTTATATTTACTTTGTATAAGTCTATTGTTACTTTTGAATTATTTCTCTTTTCTTGAATCAGATGATTCTTCATTGGGTGGAATGCAGGTTCATATTCCTGGAATTTCCCTCATATTATAGAGTTATTCGGATGTGAATGAGATCTCCCCAGCAAGTCAAATTAAGCACTAGGGCCTCTCACAACCGGGAATATCTCTCCTCCCCCTTTCTGAGACATAATATTCCCATCTAGACACATGAATAGCCTGTGTGTTCCTTTAACCCCTGCCCATCAAACTACCAACCCAGCAAAGTCCCATGGCCAGTCTTTGCACTGTTTTCCATTTTTAAAGATGAATATTGTTGCTTTGCACTTCAGAGTGTGCTACTGGATGAAGTATGCTGTGTAAGCTTTTTTAAGGTCTGTAGCTATAGGATATGCTGATCTACATTTTTTACACAAAGTACTTGACCTTCAAAAGCTTTTGGAAATAACTTCTCCTCCTCTTTTGGGGTTCAAAATTTTAAATACTCTTGATTTTTTTGAATTTTATATTTTATTTTTGTTTCTCATTTTGCTGTTTTCTTTTGGGTGATTCCAGGAGAATATAAAAATACAGTTTTAAAATGGATGTTTTCACAGATATTTAAGAGCAAGAAAACAAGTTTTATTAGTCACTGTAGTCTTTCTCTGAGTGTTAACAGGTGTAAACTGACTTTACAATTATATATTTGTAAATCCAGGATTGGCGCATGTATATGTTGATTTTATCACTATGAAAATGATGCAATTGTATGTTCTTCCTCTTTCTTCTCTTTTAATGCATAATATTTAGGTAATTTATAGTTATTCATCGTTTTCTTATTCTGTATATACTCGATTTCCATTTTTTCCACTGTAGACTCCTATATTTTTTACATACTGCTTATAAATTCCCTAGTTTACATTTGTATTTCTATGTGATTATTTGTTATATAGCTTTCAGCAGGACAGCCTAATTCTTCCATCTCTTATAAATGACAGACTGGCAAAAAATGACTCATGAATAAATAGAATCAGATTTTGTTATTTCTTTAATTTATTCCTGCACACAGATACACCACACATATACACATTCATACTTTCTTCAAATAACAGTGGCGTCCTGTTTATGTCCTCACACCTCGATTCTACTGAGTATATACATTTCCTACCTGATTCATTTCCTTCCCCCACTTAATTCAACTAAGTTGTGAATTAATGTCAAATCTGGGCATTTTCCCTACCAAAATAAAATAGAAATCCGATATAAAGGTGTAAGTTAATATGTTAGATTTATTTTGCTTGCTACAGGTTCCTTTTTAGTAGTGTTGCCCAACTGATTTTATATTAAATTAAGAAATAAACATTTCAGACATTCTTTTAATTCACAGATTTGAAATTACCTTATGTTTTTGTCATTAGTTTTACATCTTGGCAGAAAAAAGATTCTCTAAAAAAATAAGTCAGTATTGAATTCTAAATTCATCATTGAATCTCAGTTGTAATCATGTTTTTGTATTATACTTAAAGACTGAAAGTTGGACCCAGATTCCTTTATTTTTTTTAAAGACAAACCATATTATTTATTATTATGTATACATATTTATGTTTTTCCAAAATTACTATACTTAGTATTAACTCAGCAATTTATGTTAATTATTCCTGTACTAAAATAAGCAGCTTTTGTTTTTTCAGACCAAAGAGAAAACTGGAAGACTGGAACCAAAAACAGTCTAGCTCATTTTTCCACACACATTTTATATCACTTTGATGAATTTTAAGGTAGAAAAATATAAGCATACATATTACATCACTTAAAGACATTTGCATATGCTGTCAAGGTAAAGTCATTTATATATAAAGTAAGGAACAAAGGCTCATTAAAACTACAGTAACTAATATCTGCATCTTTTTCTTACAAATTGCCCACATATCCAAAGTTTGTGTACTAATTAAATTAGTATCAGTCTAAGGCTGAGTAAAGATCCGTAAATTACAGTTTAAGCTAACACATTATGTCCATATGACAAGAATTCACAAGATCAACTCTTTTTAAAAAACCCGTACATTACAACTTCATATAATTAAATATGATTCTGTATTCTTTTAATTTTATTTTATATTTTTAAGATTTTATTTTTAAATAATCTCTACACCCAATATGGGGCTTGAACTTACAATACTGAGATCAAGAGTCACATGCTGTATGGACTGAGCCAGCCAGATACCCCAATAATTTCTTATATTTTTTTTCCTTTTCAAGTTTTTATTTAAATTCTAGTTAGATTGCAACATACAGTGCAATATTGGTTGCGGGAATAGAATTCAGTGAATCATCACTTACATACAACAGATTCCTTTGATAGTTATATTATCTTAGTTGGCACTTTATGATTTTTCAGAGAGATATATAGTTTGAGAAAAAGAAAACATCCTTTTTCCAAGTACATAATGTTTGAGAATGGTTTTGAACTAGTTTCAGCATCCTGAAATTTCAGAAAAGGGATTATAGGGCAAAGCAAGGGAAAGACTTTAGGATTTCTAATTTTTAAGAATCTGTCCAGTTTTAAGAAGAAAAAAAAGAATAGTAGTGCAACTTCTGAGCCACTTATGCTCAAGATATTGTTACATACTCTAAGATGTCAGTAGACATCTTAGACCAGATATGGTGACCAGAGGGAAATGTAGCAATAACCTAGAAACTAGGTGAAAATCTATTTGGAAAGAACCTAAATATTATTTCTGAATTCAAAGAGAAAACTATCATGATCAAAGAATAAAATAATAAGGCATAACTTTTAGAAAAATGTATGAAGTAAATGAAAAGGTATCAAACTTGAAGATTAAGCTGATAGATTCCATTCTTTTTATGATACACATTGCAGCAAATTGTTCAGGAAAATTCTGCTTGCATATTAATGGAGTGATTGTGAATATAATTTTGTATTAGGGAATTATCAAGATCAATCTATAATATATGAGCTTTTAGCTGTTAGACTTTAATTCAAAAACCATAAATACTTTAAGTACCTAACTTTCATATTTGAGTAATGCTTCTATATCCTAGGTTAAAACAGTGTGCTAACCCAAATTAACTAGAGTAGGCTATTGTGATAAAACAAAGAAAGTCAAAATATATAATGATACACATAAAATGAAATTTCATTTCTTGCTCATATGCCAATTCAGGTCAGGTTCTTATAGGTCAGATTTTGATGCTGTAGAAAGAACATCAATTGTCACCCAGCTGAGCCTGTAGAGGACAGAAATTTTGAGAGGAATCCATCAGAATAATTGTCACTTAAAAGATGTAAAACACAATTAATTCTTTCTATAAAAAGAAATGGAAGATAGTCACACTTAACTTCATGCTGATTGAAGTCCTGTCATAAAGCCGATGCTTGAGTTATCTTGACAACAGGATATAAAAGAACATATTAAGTCCAGTGTTCCCATGAGAGAGAAGAGTTGTTAAATTTCTAATAATTCAGGCCTTTAATGAATGTATAATGTATCTATTTTTTTATTTTAAAATTAAAGGTCTTTAAATAGAACATTTAGACACCTTTTTGAATTGTGAAATTTTAACAAGATGTTTTCAAAAGAAGAGACATTTCTCTACATTAATCCTTGCTTCTACTAAAATGAAGCTTACAAAGGTCAAAAGCAGATGGAGCCTTCCTGCCCCTCCTTTTGCTGTCATACCTATGGAACAGCAGGGTCCTCCAAACGAAAGGGCAGGAGTGATGTTCCCTATAATGAATAGTGCTATTTTGTTACTTGACCTTCAAGACAGCCTGAAAATTTCAAGTCAGAGATCAGTGTGGGAAAGCAAATTGATGAGCGGGAACACTGTAATCTTAGCTGATAACTCTTTAAAAGGTAACCAAAGCTATTTCTTTGGCTCCCTGGATAACAGTAAACTTTTCAAAGAACTTAAAAAAAATCTGCTGGAGCATGAGGAAAAGTGAATATTTTGAATGGCCTTTTCAAGACCATGAGTCATGTTAGGAATCTTGAGACATCGTTCTGCACAAATGGCTATTAAAAATGCTGAATGCACCCAAAACTATGAGAGTAATATAAGACTGCATGTAAGCAAGAGCTTTGAGGACTTGGAGGAACTTCCAGGAAAAAAGAAATCATTAAGGGCCAAAAAATAGCAGAAGGCCACAAAAGACAGGAAACTAAGCTGGATCTTAATTAGTGGAATTTGGACTTGTGTTGAAGGGCATATTATCAGATAAAAATGTTAGAAAAACACAATCATAACAAAAGCAAAGGAAAATACTGAAAGCACTTTTTCTAAAATTTTCTTTAAAAGTAGGAATGAGGGGTGCCTGGGTGGCTCAGTCGGTTGAGTATCCGACTTCGGCTCAGGTCATGATCTCACAGTTTGTGGGTTCAAGCCCCGCATCAGGCTCTGTGCTGACTGCTTGCTCAGAGCCTGGAGCCTGCTTCAGATTCTGTCTCCTTCTCTCTCTGCCCCTCCCCCACTCACATTTTGTCTCACTCTGTTTCTCAAAAATAAATAAAATGTAAAAAAAAAATTTTTTTTTAAAGTAGGAATGAGAATTAAAAAGTCTTTAAAATGTGCTGGTTACATTTTTGTTTTGATAATTCTTATTGACTTCAATCCCTTAAGTCGTGTGTGTGTGTGTGTGTGTGTGTGTGTGTGTGTGTGTGTATATAAAACTATAAAGGAAAATGATGGTATTTCTAACCAGATAAAAGACCATCATTATGCATAAATTTTTGTAGATTTAAAAATATATTTAGTTCAAAATTTTCTTGTTTATATTAATATACATTATAAAAGTGAAAATACTAAAGCAAGTGTTTCACAGAGTTTATTTTACAACACAGTTTGCCTTATCCAGATGAACATAATTTTATTAATATAGTCACTTTTGTTTTAGTGACTACATGTATAATTCAAATTAGCTCAATGACTGCAGAAAAGAGGAATGACATCGTCTAAAGGGGAAAGCCATGTTAGTCCATATGGTGTTTTTTCCAGCACACTTATATTTTTTCCCAAGTAAAACCTGGGAAAAACCTCTGCCTGAGAAATCCCTGTCAAAACTCAGTTCTGTATACCATGCCAGTTCAGTCCATGGTCTTTCTTTTTCTTAGTTTGGCCACAGGTTCTGTCCAGGTAGTGCTGATTGCACTATTCTCCCTGGTATTTGTACTTTTAATCCTGTTTTCATAAATCAGTAGACCCATGTCCTGCTTATATAGTATTTATTTAGGCTACTTTTACTATTTTTTTCTTCTTTTTTAAAGTTTATTTACTTTGAGATTGAGAGAGTGTACAAGTAGGGCAGGAGGGGAGAGAGAGAATCTGAAGCAGGCTTCACACTGTCAGTGCAGAGCCTGACCTGGGGTTCGAACTCACGAACTGTGAGATTATGACCCGACCCGAAATCAAGTTTGAACACTTTAACCAGCTGAGCCTTCCAGGCACCCCTGCTTTCACTGTTTTAAATGGTAAGGCCCTGTATTTTAATATTTTGTTGTATGCTAGAAATTCAACATTATTTTAACTGTATTATTGCTTTAATTATTTTTATCATGGTAATTAAAGCATTAGTTAATCTTCTTGTTGCACTGTTGCTTAGGACTTCAATTCGTCTATTTCACACCTGTTTCTCCACAGGTGTATTGACAATTTTCATGTGCAGGTTTGCATCATGCTATTTTATTAAAAATACATATATTACATTATTGCAGATTGAATATAGTAAAATTATTAGTTAGCACTTATAAAGGGTACTATAATTGATTGACTCCTAGTACAATAGTTGATTATGGCTGACATTATATATAATAAAATCAGAAAAAGAACATTAAGCATCAATGATCATACATTTTCATTTTTTACACTGTAAAATTTCTAGCACAAAGCCAATATAAGAAAACCCATGTAAGTATGAAAATGAAGTCTATTTATTTTGTTATATTATTATGATTTTATTAAATATAAAGTCTTGATTCTTGACAATCAAGTTCTAGTTTAGATATGGAACAGAAAGCTTGTACTGAAATCATAGAACAGCCTACCCAGGTTAAAAACTATAGTTTTAGGGACGCCTGGGTGGCTCAGTCGGTTGAGTGAGCGGCTTGGGCTCAGGTCATGATCTTACGGTTTGTGGGTTCGAGCCCCGTGTTGGGCTCTGTGGTGAAGGCTCAGAGCCTGGAGCCTGCTTCGGATTCTGTGTCTCCTTCTCTCTCTCCCCCTCCCCCATTCGTGCTCTGTCCCTCTCTGTCTCAGAAATAAATAAACATAAAATTTTTTTTTAAAAAACTATTGTTTTAAACTATAGCTATATATTGCATTGTGCCTCATAATTTTATGCTGCAGTCAAGTCTACAGAATGTTGCATGCATGCCACCATTGTATTTACAAATATTAGCATTGACTATTATTTAAACTGTGAGATGCCAACACTAAGAGTACAGCAGAAAATTGTAATTGTTAAGAAAAACGAAATAAATATTTGTACAAAAGTCTCTGGATTTGCTGATCTGGGTAAATAGAAGACAATTCTGAGTAAGGGGAAAACTAGCAGGGAATTGAACACAGTTTGAAAATGCTTTTCCATCTATCACAACCTAATGACAACATTTAAATGACAGAATTGGTCAAACTTGGTTGCTATAACAAGCTTTAGAGTCAGTGGCACAGCTGAGAATGCAACATTCACTCATTTGTTTTTTTGAAACAGTGTTCTGACAAAAATGATTTGAACTCAATTTATTTCTTACCTGAAAAAGACTTCTAAAAGCTGAAAAGGAATGATACCAATTTTATAGGATTTCTACATCTACAGAAATCTGTAGACTCTTTTGTCAACACAGGGGCTTCCTCCATTGATCAAAAAAGCAGGTCACTTATTTTGCTCCTGAACAGTCAACCTGTTTAAACTTGTTCTTTGAGGTTTTAGATGTTCTTTCCTTCTTCTAGTTCATGTGTTTAAAATCAAAATTTAGATTTGGAAAAGGGCTGATTAGATACCTACTCTAGTGACACACTGGGTACTGGGAACATAGACTTGGTGGTTATAAAGACATAATTATCAGAGTTTTGCTTCTGTGGTGAATCATGCTTAAAAATTAAATCTAATCCCATTAGATTTAGAAGATTTACCATGGAAGCCAGAATTATTCAGAGCCTGTATTATTAATATTACTTTTCTTTGATCTGATTACTATTAACTTGTAAATTAAGTATATAAATTAAAAATTATACTATTGTCTTTGTGAAAATTAATAAAGGGAAACCTCATTTAGAATGGAATAGGGAAGCCCTGAAGAAGAGGGAGTAGTCATGCACAAATTACCGTCTCAGCTTACGTCACATTCCTGGACAGGACAAAAGTTCACATTACCTCACCAGGGGACAGAAATATTTTCAGCTTGCCCAGGAACAGCATAGACACTGAGAGACTGCCACAGCTCTGCCAATGAGAAGCCATTATCATGCTGAACTCTTGCTTTCCTCAGTAGATTCTTGTTCAAAGCAGCCCTTCCCAGGTTCTTCCTTTTTTCTCTATAAAGTTCTTTTCCTTTCTTGTCTAGACTTGTCTATGGTTTGCCATAGTCTGCATGTCCTGATTTGTAATTCCTCTGCTATTTCACAAGTAAACTCATTTTGCTGATAAAATTACAGGTTATTTTATTTTTAAGTGTCACATCTGCTACCTAGTTTTACCATTAACTAATTGTGTAATCAGTTGTGTATTTTTTCATGTATCAAATGAATTTTTTAATCCAGTTTTAAGTTTTCCATTTTTATTATTTCATGAAAGAAGTTTAACTCCTAGGATCATCTAGATTGTTTCCTCTTCTCCCATTAAAACAGTTAAGATAACAGTTAAAATAGATCCTATTTAAGATCTCAAAAACCTACACTTTCATTTAGGGCTATGATTCTCTTTATTTTTATCCTAGGAACCCTTAGATTGATGTCTTTAATTATAGTTAAACCTAGTAAAATACATACCTCAGGAAACATTTTGAAACTCCTAATGGACTGGTAATGTAAACATTCCTTTGGGGGAAGGAGTAAGAAACAAGTAGGTCCTGTCTACTTTCTTCAGAAAAAATTCCATTAAAACAGGTTTAGCGTAGTAATAGTGTTGAGTATTCTTCATGCATTCAGACAATTTTTACCTTATTTGCAACAAGTAGCACTACTGGCAAAGTATACACATAGAATTTATTTGAACTTTTTGTTTTGGTTTTTGTTTTTTTTTGACATCCTTAGGACCACGATTTTATTTTATTTTTTTATTTTTTCAATATATGAAATTTATTGTCAAATTGGTTTCCATACAACACCCAGTGCTCATCCCAAAAGGAGCCCTCCTCAGTACCCATCACCCACCCTCCCCTCCCTCCTCCCCCCTCTCAGCCCTCAGTTTGTTCTTAGTTTTTAAGAGTCTCTTATGCTTTGGCTCTCTCCCACTCTAACCTCTTTTTTTTTTTTCCTTCCCCTCTCCCATGGGTTTCTGTTAAGTTTCTCAGGATCCACATAAGAGTGAAACCATATGGTATCTGTCTTTCTCTGTATGGCTTATTTCACTTAGCATAACACTGTCCAGTTCCATCCACGTTGCTACAAAGGGCCGTGTTTCATTCTTTCTCATGCCACATAGTACTTGAATTTTTGAATAAGGGTATTAGCAGATTTTAAGATTAAGAAAAACTCTAACAAGTGAAAATTTCCATTTATATTTTCAGAATTTAGTATTATTCCAATAATTATAATGATTAGTGGAAAATCAAATTCCAAAAAGCATATTTAAACATAAGGATTAATATAGAGAATAAAATATGTTGTAAACATTATGCAGAGTTTATCTTACATTAATAGATGGGTGTATGTATGCACATTGCTCAAGTATTTAGGGAACTTCTTTGTTGTATCTAGTTTGTAAAGATAACAAAAAGACTTCAAAGTATTCTTTACATTAGAGTGCATTCACATACCACAAAATTCAACAGATTAGGGAAACTTGTATTTTATTCTATCAATTTAAATAGTTTGATTAATGTTCGAATACTAAGTCTTTAGTACAGTGACATGACATTTTGCTAGTGAATTAATGTAGTACTTTCTAAACATTTATTTCACTGGAGGGAGATGTGAAAGGAAGACAGTGCTCAGTATTTACGTTTTTTAGAAACCTTGATTTTAATGTCTAGACTGATAGGCAATAGAAAACAACATAGCTGATCATAAACTAGACTGAAAGCAATATTGATAAAACACTGTTTAGTTCATTCGAATTATTGAAGATTAAACAATTACACAATAACCTGTTTCTAATGAAAGTGTGGGACAAACACATTTACAATTCAGAAATTTACCTAATTTTTTTTTTTAAATAATGTTTATTTTTGTGAGAGAGAGAGAGAGGTAGAGAGAGAGGGAGAGGGAGACACAGAATCCAAAGCAGACTCCAGGCTCTGAGCTGTCAGCACAGAGCCTGACGCAGGGCTCGAACTGAGGGACCAGGAGATCATGACCTGAGCTGATGTCAGACGCTTAACCGACTAAGCCACCCACGCGCCCCATCTTTTTTTTTTTTACACAAAATGAACATACATTTGGAGTTTACTAAACTTACATGATTTTTGAAGAGTAATTTTATGAGGAATCAGGGTTGTTTGTACGGATTGCTGTTAGTTATGTGGCTGGCTGCATGTATATAACCTGATGACTTTCAAAGTTCTGCATTGAATGTATCACTACAGAAGCATTTGTTTTTCATTTTCTGTTTTAGAAACTTTGATATTTTTTAAACCAGGAAATAAATTTTTGATTGACAAAATTCATTATTCAATACAAAATTGAACAGAATTTTAGCTTAATTCATCACAGTGCCATCTGAAGAAAAACTGCTTATAAACTGAATTATTTCATAGCCAGACAGCTTTATTTGTTGCTTACACTTATGGACATACTGTTATTTCTGTGTAAAAGTGCCCCTTTCCCCTGACTCAAAAGAATACTTCTACTCACATCCAATATTTGATCCAAAGATCCTTTCTCAAGTAGCATTTTTCATCTTTCTCGAAAGAGATGAATACTCATAATTTTATGAACTTACTTAAATTCTAGTTAGTTGCTTTATTCATTTGTGTAAGTATTCTTATCTCCAGTAGGCTATGAATGCTGAAAGGTAGACACTTTATTTATTTTTATCTTCACCACATTGAAATAGTGACTGGCACATAACAGACATTTAATAATAAGCAGTTGTATCAAAGTACCTATGTAGATTATTAAGATGACAAGGGCAAAATAACAAACATCATCACTGCATTAATTTAACTTGATTTTTTTTTTCTTTCACTTCAGTGCAAGTAAATCTGTAACATCCTTTATACCTTCTCCCTTCCCACATCATCCTTTTCTTGTCTTCTGCAAAGTGCAAAATGGAAGGGTTTTATTAAAGATTGTGACAGGGATGCCTGGGTGACTTTGTTGGTTCAGCGTCTGACTTCAGCTCAGGTCACGATCTTGCAGTTGTTGAGTTCAAGCCCCACATTGGGCTCTCTATTGTCAGCGTGGAGCCCATTTTGGATCCTCTCTTTGCCTCTTCTCCACTCATGCTCTCTGTTTCTCCCTCACAAAAATAAGCATTCAAAAATAAAAATAATAAAAAATAGTAATTGTGGCAAAATTACAGTTGTTATGTTTTACTGAACTGACAATTCCATCCCTAATCTTAATCTCACCTTTTGTCTCATTTCCAACAACCCAAGAACTATTCCCTGGCTAAAGCTACACAAAGACAGTCTTCTTGTTTAAATTCAAGTTGTACTGCTTGTTCAATTTCAAATATCTGCGATCTTAATCTGTATAAAATGTAGTAAATACCTAAGCAATTTTAGGGAACCATCTGCCCCCGCCAATGGTTACATGTATTGAAAGGGAGATATTCTATCTGATTGCATAAATTATATTTAGGACTGAAATTCCATTAAAGGAGAATTTATAAGCATAAAGCAAGAAAACATAGCTACCAGTAATTCAACTAACTCGACTGTAAAGTAATCTGCAATGAATTACAGTGCTACAATATGAAAGAGAACTTGACTAGAAAATTTGGAGAACTCAATTCTATTTCATTTCTTCCTGTGCCTGATATATGACCATAAGTAAATCAAATCCTCTTTACTTCTTTTTGGTCACATTGGCCTAATAGTAAGATAAATAGATATATTAGATTCACTTCTAATTCTAAAATATCACTTAAAAATTAATTTGGTAAGTAAACTTGCTTACCCCAAATTAATTTCGGTAAGTAAACTTGCCAGTGTTATTTTTTTTAAGTTTATTTTTGAGAGAGAGAGAGAGCACAAGTGGGGGAGGGGCAGAGAGAGGGAGGGAGACAGAGAACGCCAAGCAGGCTCTGTGCTATTAGCAGGGAGCCTAATGGTGGGCTTGAGCCCAGGAATTGCAAGATCATTATCTGAGCTGAAATTAAGAGTAAGATGCTTAACCTATTGAGCCACCCAGGTACCCCCCTGCCACTTTTAAAACATAGTAGTTGTGTCAGACATGAACTCAGTTAACATTCTCAGAATATCTACCATGTACCTAACATGTACTTGAGACCGAGTAGTTCTAGACATAATACATTGCACAACGTGTGACTAGTCATTTTTGTAGTAATAATAAAAAGGTGATAAAATATCTAAATTTCTATAAGATTAGACAATGGTTAGGCATTAAGTAATATAAACCTCTACAAAAAAACCTCAAGATAGGCATTATTATCTACCTCTTATTAATAAGGAAAATGAGACCAAACTTGTTCAAAGACTTCTAGCTATTAAGCAGCATTTTAATCACAATTACCAGCACGAAAATATGTTACTACTTTAAACTTTCTTGTCTTTTATTCTAATCCAACTATGACCATAAGTAATATTGATAATATCTATAAATCTACATATACTTTAATATTTTTCTTAATGTAATACATTTGCTTTGATATCGAGTGTTGTCCTTTATGGTGGTTTCTATTAAAGGCTAAAAAGTCAAATTCTTCTCTTTTTCTTACATAGAGCTTTGAAGTTTTGTCATAGCTTGCAGCTCATTTTTTTTTCTCCCATTATCCAAGAAGAGTGTGTATACAGTAAGGATAGAATTACTCTTCCTGTGTGTTTTTGTGTAAATTTAAATTTAAATTTGACAACATCACAAAACTTATAAGAAAATAATAGGTCAAACACAAAGCATTTTCTAACTCTAACATACTTTGGGCCGAATATTTGGTAGAATTCTGATTTACTTTTGTATATGTGGCCATGGACCTGTCAATCACAAGGCAGTGATAGCACGGAAATAAATGAGCTGTAAATACACTGTTACAGGCATTCTGATATCAACCGAATAAACTCAATCACATTTCAGTAGACAGACTGAGTCAATATATCACAACAGATGGATGCACAAAGGTGATCATGGGGATGGTTTAAGAACAAAAGACTCACTATAATTGGAATTATTTTGGAGTAACTTCCAGAGCATGAGCAAAAATGCATATATAAAAGCTGGTTCTTGAATAAACACTATATAAAAACCACTGAGAGTTGTCATGCTATTCAGAGTATAATATATATCTACCAATATGAACAATATTTCATCATTCAAAACTAACAGGTTTTTGAGATCTAGTACAATTGATTTTTATCACTGGTAGCAATGAACAAATAACCCAGTTCAATTGCTGATAATACAAAATTGGCAAATATGAATAATGAAAAGTTACACAATTATGTGTCATATGTAATTGTTAAGATTACTAAAGTTTTCTAGTACCACAAAGATTTAGTTGGAACACAAGCATATTTTATAAAAAGGATGTTCAGTCATGGTAGAAATTAAATTAGTACATTGATCAGTTCAGAAACTGTTCCCTAACCCTGCTTCAGTTATAGTTGTACACAATTTATTTATTCCGTAGACTTAAAGAGCTAGTGTTATTGATTCATCTACATATATCTATATTATTTTTATCTATAAAGAAGTGGAAGACAAATTTATGCTTGAGTAATGCTTAAAATAAACTATTTGTTACTTTAGTCTTCTGTTAACTTTAAGACATTACTTGGAGATCCTCCTCTTTGTTAAAACAAGGTATCTTCTGTCTCTTTAATTTTAATGAAAACTTATTTAGTTTGATTTCCAGAATGGCAGAGTTCTGTTTCCCAGATAGCAGCCTGACAAACTCCACAGATATACTCTCTAGCAAAACAAGCAAATCTGGTGAAGGCTACTAAAAATACCTATTTAAAGAAGTCCCTGGAAATTGTCCTAAAGGTATAAAGCAAATGAGGAAATATTTATTCAGGAAAATCTACAAATTCTGTGGCATCTGAACTATGACCTGCTTCCTTCATCGTCACCTACCCCAGCTTAGCGAAACACAGAAGCTCCATTCCATACAGGTGTTGCCAAAAAGATGGATCCCTCTCCCATGAGTTCTCACTCAAAATTTAGTGTATCTCACTGGAAGGGGCAGATATCCGTATTTCTCATCCTCTCCAACTCTAACTAGGAGAGACTAGATTTTTGGTGAGTATGGCCAAGAATCTGGGGCTTTTTTCCTGCATCTAGCCTCTACACATTGGATGGAGATTCTCCCCCCGGTACACAGGCTGAAATTGCAAGGTCCCCAATTGCCTTGCCTTAGTTCACTCAGAGAATAAATCATAATACCAAAGGTATCAACGAACCTATCACATAGAGGAACTGACCCAGAGATTTTGCTAGGAGAACAAGCAGTGTATAAGAAAAGACAAATCTGAGGACACTGCTGGAGGACACTCAATTTATTTGAAACAGAATGAGGGGAAGTTAAAAATTATGGGTGTTCTTGAAAATAAATGCTCTTCTTAATTAAGAGCAACAAGGTAACTATTAGCTAGACATCTAGTTTACCAGAGAGAATCAGGAATAGATACAGCTAAGAAGAGTTCTTTTGGGTTTAGAACAAAACTCCAAGAAATGAGCTCAAAAACTAGCCCTGCTCAAATGTAATTGGACCCGACTGCTAAGGAATTGATGCCCCAGGGCATCATTACAAACAGTAGAGCAATCAACCAGGAATTAGTGAAGCCTATTACCAAATGAGAAAGTGTTAATACCAAATGAGGCAGACAGTTTTAACAGAGAAATCAGAGGAAAAGATAGTCAAAAAGGGAACTGCTAAAACCACTGTCATCGCAAGGACTGTGCACATCCAGAATTGCTCTCTGTAGAACTACAGAAAATACTTGATGTTGCAAGGGGTATAATCTTCCCTAAAATAGCCTAGCCAAGTTGCAAGTAAACAACAACAAAATAAATGTTCAGAGAAGGGGGAGGGGAATTAGTATCTAGACTTAACTATAACATACACTAAATGCCCATTTCTCAATAACAAACTGTGAGACATGGAGAGAAACAGGAAAGTTTGACCCACTCACAGGAAAAACAGCAGGCAACGCAAACTTCCTGTGTGACAAAGACTTCAAATTAGTCATTATACATTTGTTCAAAGAACTAAAGAAAACCAAGCTTAAAGAAGCAAAGGAAGACATGATGATAATAGAATATATTAATTCCCATGAAATAGAGAATATATGGTAATAGATATTATAATAAGGAATAACATGGAAATTTGGGACTTGAAATGTTCAATAACTAAAATGACAAATTCGTTAAAGGACTCAGTGGTACATTTGAACTAGCAGAAAACAGATGGATAGAGATAATGCAATATGAAAACAAAATGAAGAAAGCCAAACATAGCCTCAGAGAAATGTGGGATGTCATAAAGTGTATCAAAATACAATGGGAGTACCAAAGAGGAAATAATAAAGTAGGGAAAATATTTGAAAAAATAATGGCTGAACACTGCCCTAGTTCTGCTGAAAAATTTTGGCTACATATCCAAGAAGCTCAATAAACTCAAAGTAGCATAAATGCAAAGAGATCCATGCCCAGACACAGCATAGTAAATGCACTGAAAGACAAAGAGTTACAAGAATATTATACGAGAGTAATACCCCTGGTGTGCTAATGATCACGCATGGATCCTTACCCATCCAAATTCTCATTCTTAGACTGTTAAACATTACTTATAGTAGAACAATTACAAAATTCTATTTCCTATTTTACTCCACCAATTTTTTAATTCCTTTCATTTTTTGCTCACCTATTTTACCTGCCATTTAATTGTCTCTCTTTTTCCTACAGAACTGAACAGGTTAGGACTACATAAACAAAAATAAAACAACAATAAAAACTTAGGACTTTTTTTTTTTTAACTGAGTTTCTCGTATACATCTGTGAACATAAAATAATCACCTTTGTTTTCATGTTCTCACCATGTACTGAGGCCCATTTAATTTATTACTTAATTTATATTATTTTTTTCCTTTTCATTTCCTCGAGTTTTTCTTTTATTGTTTAATTTCTTCCACACCATTTTTTCTCTGATTATTCTTTTTTTTTTTAACGTTTTTTTTTAATTTATTTTTGGGACAGAGAGAGACAGAGCATGAACGGGGGAGGGGCAGAGAGAGAGGGAGACACAGAATCGGAAACAGGCTCCAGGCTCCGAGCCATCAGCCCAGAGCCCGACACGAGGCTCGAACACACGGACCTCGAGATCGTGACCTGGCTGAAGTCAGACGCTTAACCGACTGTGCCACCCAGGCGCCCCTCTGATTATTCTTTTATTACTGAGTTCTAACATGATGGCACTTCCACAAAATTCTTTTAAATTTGTTGTTGTTGCAACTAATATGTAGTATAATTTTCAAAAAAAAGTTTCCATATATAATGGAGACTGTTGTAGTTACTCACCATTGCAGTTACTGTGTTGAATATGCCCTAATTTGGGTAGTTTAGTGTTCTGTAAATTAAATTTGTTTTTTATTTATTTACCTTACTAATTATTTATTCTCATAATTTGCTCAAGTATTGTTTTACATATTTAAAGTTTGTTATTAGTGTACATACACTTATGTAGAAGGTCAGTGGTGAACCAAACAACTTACCATTATATAATGATACACATTTCCCATATAATGTTTGCTTGTGTTATTTACTATTAGTACAGTTAATTTTATTTTGGTTATAGTTTTTCTATTATGTGTTTTTCCATTTTCTTTCAATTTATCTGTTTTGTTTTACATATATTTTGGGTATGCCTTTTAAAAACATAACCTGCAGTGGGGTGCCTGGGTGGCTCAGTTGGTTAAGCGTCCGACTTCAGCTCAGGTCATGATCTCACAGTCCATGAGTTCGAGCCCTGCGTCAGGCTCTGTTCTGACAGCTCAGAACCTGGAGCCTGCTTCAGATTCTGTGTCTCCCTCTCTCTCTGACCGTCCCCAATTCATGCTCTGTCTCTCTCTGTCTCAAAAATAAAAAATAAATAAAAAAATAAAAACATTAAAAACATACCTGCAGTAAAAATGGCTTTAAAAGCCTGTGGAAACATGTTTCATTTTTTTACAAATGTCTGGAATTAGGCAAGAGTTTTCTTTTTTTTTTTTTTTTTTTTTTTTTTTCAACGTTTATTTATTTTTGGGACAGAGAGAGACAGAGCATGAACGGGGGAGGGGCAGAGAGAGAGGGAGACACAGAATCGGAAGCAGGCTCCAGGCTCTGAGCCTTCAGCCCAGAGCCTGATGCGGGGCTCGAACTCACAGACCGTGAGATCGTGACCTGGCTGAAGTCGGACGCTTAACCGACTGCGCCACCCAGGCGCCCCTAGGCAAGAGTTTTCAAGCTTCTATGTGCATTCAGTGTGCTAATGTCAAAGGTCAAGTCATTGTGGAAGAGGACTACCAAAGGGTATCAATTGTGGAAAGACTGATTCAGAAGAGGGAGGAACATTTTAACTGCCAACCACAGTCTTCCCCAGGATCTTAATGTTTCATTTCTTTCTCTTTTTCTTAAAAAATTTGTTTAATGTTTGTTTTTGAGAGAGAGAGAGAGAGGCAGAAAGAGGGAGAGGGAGACAGAGAATCCAAAGCAGGGCTTCTCATTTTCTTCCTACACTCAAAACACGCCAACCCACTCCCAATCCTAAAACCATCAAGTTTTCATCTAATTATGATATTTAGATAGTCATGAAGTCCAGGATCTCATCATCTAAATTAGGACCAGATGCAATTAAAGCATCTTAAATACACTTCTCCTGATACAGCAATTTGGGGGCAGTTACCAAAATGCACGGTCTTGTATTCCAAGAGGATAAGTTCCAATATGCAAGCACTTTTCTAAAAAGAACACTGCATGCATAATGCCTGCTAATCTTCCATTGGTCCAAACCAGAAATATCCCAGAACCCAAGGGGGAGGCATTATACAAGAGAATGAGCATCAAAAACTGAGATTTATTGGCGTCACCGTGAAATAGTCTACTACATGCTTTCTCTAAATCTTACAATAGCTCTTTTCTTCTTTCCTCCTAATTATAAGAATATTCAATTTTTGTTTCGGCGGAATACTTGTTTCTTCAGCTATTTCTTTGAGACCTTGCATAATCAATCACTTGCCAAATTGGGCCTTTCAACTACATAATCCAGTAATTCCTCACATAAATTATTAATGCTTCTGAAACACTGAATTTTCTAGTCTTTGATGTGTATATTCAACCCTTGAAAACTTACTTTTTCATAGTAGACATATAGGTCTCTCAGGTATCTTATTGAAACTGCAAAGAATCAATACATACTCTATGAACAAACAAGCCAAGAATGATTATTTTTATAATCATAGGATGTCCAGAAAACATTTAAGGTTGTATTGTGTTCCTTTTTTCTTCTCCTTAAATAGATATGGTTTATCCCATAAAGTCCCACTCTGTAGAGGTCTGTTTTACAAAAATTGATTCTTAAAGAGTTACTTATATTGATTTCAAATATCTTAGATATTTTCCTTGATAATATCATTCATATGAGCACAGCATGAAAAATCATGTGTAAGAAGGGCAGGTCCAGTTATTTGTATTTAAACTAATTTTGAACAAAATAAATCCAGAAACATTATCCTAAAATGTTTTTGTTTTGTGGCCTGATCCTTATAATAAAATATTAGAATAAAAAGATATTTTATTTTTATATTATTTTTATGCTTATATATATAGTTTCACAATTTCCTTCCAATATCAACACAAAATTTCAAACAATAAGTATCACTTGTGAATGGTTAATTAAGGTATTATACTGGAATATGAATTGTTAAGTGAGCAAGGGGTTTTGTTATTTTGTTGCTTGCTCTTACATTCACTTGCTAAAAGTAGTGCCTGGACTATAAACAGAAGCTCAAGATGTGTTGAATAAATGAATGAAACAAATGGAGATGGAGTAATGCAATTACATCTTCTAAAATCATGTTAGGAAGAAATATAAGGATAATATCAGATAATTTAATATGTGAAAATCTTTTCCATAGCAAGAGAAAAAAAAAATCATAGGTTCCCAAAACAGATACCCAAAATGAATTTGTATGATAAATTTTAACAAATTTATTGGAAGTTTCAAGTTTTTCCACTATCTACTTTTGATTAGTCAAGTAATTCAATTTGTCTTTACTTTCTTCTTTTTTGAACACACATGGACACTCACACAGCTTTCCGTGAATTATTTCAATCAAGAAGAAAAGTGAACCCTTTGCATATTCTTCTCTTAATTTTATTTTTAAATATTCTATGTAATTTATATTTAGTGTTGATTAATGTGAAAAATGGCATATAGAAAAAAATTATCTTTGTTTTCTTAATTATTATTTCTGAAAGCTCCCAAAATCTTTTAAGCATGCATGTTTAATATTTTAGTATACAAAGCTAAAGCAAAATTAATTTTCATTTTTAAAAATTTTAATTCCACTGGAGTTAACAAACTCTTAACTATAGAGAACAAACTAATGGTTACCCATGGAAAAGTAGGGGGGGTGGTGATGGATGAAACAGGCAGTGGGGATTAAAGGGCACACTCATATGGGGCACCTGGGTGTCTCAGACGGTTAAACGTCCAACTTAGCTCAGGTCATGATTTCACAGTTCATGGGTTCGAGCCCTGCATCAGGCTCTGTGCTGACAGCTCAGAGCCTAGAGCCTGGTTCAGATTCTCTGTCTCCCTCTCTCTCTCTCTGCCCCTCCCTCACTATGCTCTGTCTCTCTCTATCTCTCAAAAATGAATAAATGTTAAAAAAAATTTTTAAAAAGCACACTTATCATAGTGAGCATGGAATAATGTATAGAATTGTTGAATCACTGTATTGCACACCTGAAACTAATATAACACTGCATATTAACTGTACTTCAGTTAGAAAAAAGGGTGTGTTGTAAGTTTCTATGGTTAAAGAGATACTATATTGTCACAATAGCCAAAGTATTCAATAGTAGATTAATTATTTTGAGCACTATACATTTGATCACTAATTTTCATGACTGAATGCAGTTCATATTTTCCCTTCTTTTTTTTTTTAATTTTTTTTTAACATTTATTTATTTTTGAGACAGAGAGAGACAGAGCATGAACAGGGGAGGGGCAGAGAGAGAGGGAGACACAGAATCGGAAGCAGGCTCCAGGCTCTGAGCCATCAGCCCAGAACCCGACGCGGGGCTCAAACTCACGGACCGCGAGATCGTGACCTGAGCCGAAGTCGGACGCTCAACCGACTGAGCCACCCAGGCGCCCCTTCTTTTTTTTTTTTTTAAATCTCCAAACATCTGAATATATGTGTTCAGAATGTTTTAGGCTCTATGTGAGCAAATACTGAAGTGGTAGCTTGAGATCTAAGTGTATTTATTCTTGATTACCAACACACACAAACATACAGAGTGAAGTAGATGATCCTAGGCTAGTCAGAGGCTCTAAGATGTCAACAAAGTGAAACAATTAAAAAAATAATAACAAAGCAAACAAAATTGAACCTGACCGCTGACCTCTGATGGCTGGAAACTTGCCCCTGACTGTGAACATCTAGGAAACACAAACATAAATATCTTTAGGAAATATTAGCAGAGATAGAAGAACATTCTTCAATCAAAAAATAAATTAAGCATGCCCATGTTCTGGAGAATATGGGTGCCTATTCTTCCTTCTTCCCATTCTTTTTCATTTTGGTGCCTGTTACCTAAGAGGAGAGTCACCCAGTGATCTGATTTTCCTTTCTTCCTAAGTCACCTAATAAAGGACAACTCTTATTTACATTATACCACCCCTAAATCACCTAGAACAAACAAACATTTTATGAAAAGTCTTTTAAATAATATTCTCCAGATTTCCATAAGGTATCTTTCACTTATTGTTTTAAGTTAACTTCTTTGACAACAGGTTTATTACTGCTGAACTCTAACAGGTGGGCTTTAATAAAATAGGAGAAATCTTTCAATACCACTTTTTAATCTTCAGGCTATTGGCTTTTTATTCCTGCTCATTTCCTCAATGTCATAAGAATGCTGCTTTACATTCATACATCATGCCATCACTCCTATATGCTTAACTGGAAGAAGAAAAAAATGAAGCCACAATCCTTATTTTTCCCTTTGAAATCTCCTTCTTATATAATAAACATAATCTTTTCCAAATACCCCACATAGATTTTCCTTTATACCTCATTGACCACTGATAAATCAACCTTGTTTGGAGAGGAAATTGGAAAAATAAATACATGATTAAAAAAATGGCAGTGCTGTGTTTTGATTAGACAAATAATGATTTATCCTTCAGGAAAGAAAGAATTCTTTGCAGTTAGTTTTATTAGATCAGGATCACTTCACCTTGATAAAAAAATTAATTTTTGTACCTGAAATAATAGTAATAACAATATTTTTATCAAACTTAAAAAAATGGAGGATGATAGAATCTTCATGCAGAATAGTAGAAAAGGAAAATGTGGAATTAATGAATCAAAGAATTTCACTATGAGTATTGGAGTTCCGCATCTGTAGACATACCTGCTACACTTAAGGGCAAAAATATGAAATACATTTAAACTTTGGTTTGTGAGCAAAATTCATTCTGAAAACATGCTTGTCATCCAAAGCACTTGTATATCAAAGCGAATTACCCCATAAGAAATAATGGAAACTCAGATAATTAATTCCACAACCCAAAAATATTCATATAAAAATGATTACAATACTGTAATATAGTACAAAATAATAAAGGAAATGCAAAATGTAAAGAAAAATACACATATTAACCTGCTATTACCTTTGAAAACATTTGTGGCTGGTGTGAGGGAGACGAGAGAGAAGGGTTATTGTGTAGGATGACTTTTACTATCACTAATGGAATCACTGCTATCTGTTGGCTCACTGGAATCTTTTTCTGCATGGGGGCCATTGTATGTGCTCTCATGAATGTTGACTACAGTACAGTATTCATAAACTCTGTCATATACTGTATTTAACTGACAATAAGGTAGCAGAGGAAAGGGTTTTTTTCTGAAGGCAGCCTGACCTAGAATGAAGCAAAGCATTCCTAAGCTTACTCTTGTATGGAAAAGCAAAGGACTGTCCTCCATACGTGCTCTAAAGTGACAAAAAATACACTAGTGCCAGTTGTGCGCACCTTCCAGTGTTCTGAAAAATCACTGATTTCTGCCAAACACTGTGGCCTGAGACCAAGCATTTGAGCATGGGAGATGATCACTCATAATCCCTCAGTGAGAGAGACAGAGAGAGAGAGAGAGAGAGAGAGAGAGAGAGAGAGAGAGAGAGAGAAGAACCATTGGCTCAGCTGTGATCATGTGATGTTTGGCATCATGTATTACTTGTATTGCAAGATATCATTCTTTCTATCCAGTTAAAATTTATTAGAAATGTTTGCTTGTCTTGAAGAACACTCACAGAGCAAGTTACTTGCAATCCAAGGTTTTATTGTACTTACAAGACTATTTAAAACCATCGGAAAATAAAAGGAAGACTACATGTTTACACTTTTCACACATGTCTTTATTTTTTACTGAAATTTGGCTGCGGGAAAAAGTGTTGAGAGTGTCCACAAACCCACAACCAACTATGACACCATACAGCACAGCAATTTTTCAAGTTTCCTTTTAGAGTAGAACAGCCCAAGTTTCCCTAATTTTACTTCTTAGATTTGCTTCTTAATCCACAGGAGAATCACGGCTTTGACTTCACAAGTAAACAAATTATAAAATGTTACTTGGAATGAAAATGTGTAATATATATTTGAAAAGACAGTATTTTTTTTGAAAAATATGTGTTAGATATTTGAATATATTGGGAGTCAAATACATATTTGTTTATGTATGATGAACTTATATTTTCCGCAGTATTTGTTCAAAAGAATGAAAGGAATATGACCCTGCTAGATACTGAGAACAAAATGAGAATCCAAAACAAATCCAGTTCCAAATATCAAGTAGTTGATATTATAGGAGCCCATTTGCAACCAGCTGCTGCATCAAAATTTGTTTTCATTTCCATAACAAAGTAGAATGTGCTTTGACCCACATAATAGTTCAAGTGTTTCTGGTTGATGGATGGCTTTCTTCCATGTAGACATTCAAAGATGTAGGTTCCTTCCATTTTATGGCTCTCATGTCACCAAGAACCGTAGAATTCTCTATGAAAAGGGAAGAAAGAGCTAGCAGTTTCTGATGCAGAATAACTGTAACATTCACTGGGGCTCTAAAAATCAAAGTGAGATCATATTGAGAAAAGGAGGATCTTAAAAGACAAAGTTGGACATGGGGACCACAGTCTAGACATGCATGTCTAGATATGAAAACCCATGTTCTTCATCTTGTCTGTGGCTAATTTTTAGTGAATCTTAAACTCACAATCAAAATATTGGAAATGTGTTAGAGGAGAACACAGGCAGCAACTTCTTTGACAGCTGGAGCAACTTCTTACGAAACATGTTGCCAAAGGTAAGGGAAACAAAAGCAAATGTGAACTATGGGACCTCATCAAGATAAAAATCTTCTGCACAGCAAAGGAAAAAATCAACAAAACTAAAGGGCAGACTACAAAATGGGAGAAGATATTTGCCAAGGACATATCTGATAAACGTTTAGTATCTAAAATCTATAAGAACTTATCAAACTCAACACCCCAAAAAACAAATAACCCAGTTAAGAAATGGGCAGAAGACATGAATAGATAATTTTCCAAAGAAGACATCCAGGTGGCTAACAGACACATGAAAAGATGCTCAACATCACTGATCACCAGGGAAATGCAAATCAAAACCATGATGAGATACCACATCATACCTGTCAGAATGGCTATAATTAACAACAAAAGAAACAAGTATTGACAAGGATGCAGCGAAAGAGGAACCCTCTTGCACTGTTTGTAGGACTGCAAACTGGTGTAGCCACTCTGGAGATTGACTAAAACTAAAGATAGAACAACCCTACAATCCAGCAATTGCACTATTAGGTATTTACCCAAAGGATACAAAAATACAGATTCAAAGGGGTATCTACACTCCAATGTTTATAGCAGCATTATCAGCAATAGCTAAACTATGGAGAGAGCCCAAATGTCCATCCACTGATGAATGGGTAAGGAAGATGTAGTGTATATATATACAATGGAATATTAGTCATCAAAATGAATGAAATCTTGCCATTTGCAACAACGTGGATGGAGCTAGAATGTATTATGCTAAGTGAAATTAGCCAATGAGAGAAGGCAAATGCTGTATGATTTTACACATATGTGAAATTTAAGAAACAAAAGAGATGAACACATAGAAATGAGGGGAAAAAAGAGAAGGGAGGGAAACAAACCATAAAACACTTTTAGTTATAGAGAACCAACTATGAGTTAATAGAAGGAGGTGGGCAGGAGATGGGCTAGAAGGGTGATGGGTACTAAGGAGGGCACTTGGGATGAGCACTGGGTGTTTTATGTAAGTGATGAATCACTGAATTCTACTCCTGAAACCAATATTACACTGTTAACTAAAATTTAAATTAAAAAAAAAAAGAAAAAGTAAACTATTCCAAACACATACAATACTATCAAGTATGAATATAAAAATATTAGAGAACATAGTGTCACTGATAATATATGACTTATTTAAAAAAAAGCTTAATGTTTTGACCAGATTTTTTTAATTTTGCCTTTTCACTATAGTTAATTGAATCTTCAGAAGTCATTTGATAGCTAAATTAGTATCATAATACTTTAATTTTCATGAAATTACAATTAGGCCTGGCCTACTTTGACATTGAAAGGGAAGAGATGCTTGCCAAGTCCATTATGATTCCCAACCATCCTTTGTGGTACTTTTTGTGTAGACTTTATTGTATCAGGTATAACAAAAGTGTTTGAGGAATTACTGTTAATCCCTATAGTCTGTGTCAGTCTCCATTACCTGATATACTAAACAGATGAGGCTACCAAATGGTTAGAGGGAATCAGAAATGATTCATCCAATGTTTGGGCTTTTTTTTTTTTGTCCTCCTGGTATAATATATTGCATAATTTTACTACAAGGGAGGGCTTAAATGATTCCAAACATTCCCATTTAAAATTACAATTAAAACCATGTGAAAGGGAGATTTGGTGGATGTCGTATAAGAAGGGCAAGTCACAATCTTTCATTTACGTGCAATGTGTTACTGGCATCATGTTCTTATGTAGTAAGAATGAAGTGACAGAATACCATCCTCAGTATTGTTTTCTAACTTTCTACTATAATCTCCAAGAATGTGCATATCTTCTAAGTTATGCTTTTGTGACTTTTAAAATGTCCTCTCTTTCTGCATGGGAATTGGTACATTGAGGCTCATGTCTTAATAGAAGATCCTCTGATTTCCATATACTGGTCCTGGCTTTCAGCCACATGTGTAGTCTTCACTTCTGACAACTAATCAGGTGTCCAGAAAAATATAAAAAGTTTCCTCTTAACAGAAATAGAAAGAAATATATTTGCTTTCTCTTAGGTGGTTTTATTTTTCTTCTTTATAAATTTTCAACGGGCATGCTAAGAACAGCAAAGAAACAGAAATACTGCTTACTTTTATTTATTTTAATGTTTTTCATTTGTTATTTCTCCCTTGGCCACGTCTTCATAGTCTAAGTTCGTATCTTGAATATTACCCAGCAAACTTTTACTACTTCATCCCAAGGATGTCTAGGAAGCATAATGAAAGTTCAGTTTTCAAGCTTTTTACTCCATTTCATTGAAAAAGTGAACAATGAGTCTGAAAACCCATGGAGGTCTGCAACCTCCACCAAGTTGTGTTAAGATAAAAGTTGACGTGTAAAAGTAAATGATACCTAATGATAAACTTTACTAATGATGCAAAAGATAAAAGCAAGAATCAAGCATAAATAAAATATACCTGAAATTCAAAACTTTTGGAACCTAAAACCATGAGAAATATTTTCTAAAGTATTTATTTTTCCTGCATCAGGTTATGTGATTTTATGCAGACATGTTTAAAAATGTAGCTGTTTTCAGATTTGGTGAGTTTTTCCCCTCCAGTTATAAAAAAATAATGAAGAAAAAATACTTAATACTGACTCCATTTATCCTTCATCCAAACAGGTTTCATTAAAAATAAGCAATTTAGGGGCACCTGGGTGGCTCACTTGGTTGAGCGTCTGACTTCGGCTCAGGTTGTAATCTCATGGTTCGTGAGTTTGAGCCCCACATCGGGCTCACTGCTGCCAGCACAGAACCCACTTCAGATCCTCTCTCTCTCTCTCTCTCTCTCTCTCTCTCTCTGCCCCTCCCCTGCTTCCACTCACCAAAATAAAAAATAAATAAATATTTAAAAATTAATAAGCAATTTAGGTAGATTATGTATGTATTGTTCAAAATCTTCTATGAGAGGAGACTTGTATATGCATATTTCTGCTAGTATTATTGTTCTCAGATTTTCTATGTCATATTTGTTAATTGGAGAACTATGTTTTTCAGAATTCATTCATCTGGTAAATTTAGAAAATACTTCCTAATCTTTAACTTAAAATAAGTTATTTATGTTTCATTAAAAAATAACAAAATATAAGTTATGTAACAAAAGAAATTTTCCTAAATGATTTCACTATTGAAAGATACAGTCACATGGTGAGAGGAATCTTGGGAAAAAACACTCTGAGAAGCAGCTAGATACTTGAGACATCTGATACAGATAGATGGATGAATGGATGGATAGATAGATACATATGGAGATAGATAAATATCTTGATGTTTAGTAGAAGCCAAGCTGTGATTGCAATATTTCTGTTTTTTAAACTATGAAAGAGAATAGTTTTTATTTACTGTATAATGACATAGTAACCATAATAACCTATAGAATTTTTATTATATTGAAGAAAAATTCTGATTTATAAATACTTGTGTTTATATGAAATACCATTCCTTCAATTAAATTTTCTTGAATTTAATTTAAAAACTAACATTGTTCTACAAAAATAAGAGTATAAAATTGAAATTTAAATGTATAACTGGTATAAAGAATCTGTTTTCCCAGTCATGCTTACATTTGAAAGCCATGAGACTTTCATAATTATGCTTCTTCATTAATAGAAAAGGATTTGTACTCTTGGTAAAATTATTAAACAAGTATATTATTGAAAATGAAACTTATTTAATAATAAAATAATAGTAAAATATGCCTAGGCCTTGTTCTGAATGTTTACAATCTTGTAATAAATGAATTAATAGAGAATCTTTGAAAAAATATCTTGGCCTTAGATTTAATTAAGTAACAGCTGAACCACATCTGAACTTCCGTGTAGTACACAGTGTGAAATAGAATTTTTAATGTAAAGGTTAATGAGTTAATTAGCCACATTTAAATGTTTAATTCAAATAAATGTTCAACCAGTTAACTGTAAAGTTCAGCCATTTTCTCCTCTTTGCTTATTTGCTCTAAGATTCTTCTCTGAAGTTTGATAAATGGTGTAACATAAGATTAGGGAGAGAGAACACAAGAATTTGACCGTGTTATTTTGGTAAGGAATGTATATTAAAATGAAATATGTAATAAAATCTGAAATATGTAATAAAATACTAATAATCTGGTAACCATAAAGACCGTCTCAACTCAGCTTGTATAGTCTTTGGTATATTCCTTCTATTTCATTTGAAATACTTTTTTCTGGTGTATTGCCAATCATCTAAAAACTAAAGAATTCAAAGATAAATCCATTTTCCAATTAATGTCTTATACCTCAGAAAGAGTATTTTCACCCCAATCTTTTTAATAATAACACACCCATCTTCACACAAAAAAATGAAGGAAACAAAGCATGGATACATACCACATGCTATTTCCCTCATTGTTATCTATTTATTCTTTACTTTTCAAATATGAACAGTTTTATTTATATCATAAGGATATGAGGAAACATCTTTAAAGGGTTATATCTACTTATTGTTTAGGGTGGTTTTAGAAATAATAATATACTGGAGCGCCTGCGTGACTCAGTTGGTTAAGCGTCCGACTTTGGCTCAGGTCACGATCTCATGGCTCGTGAGTTAGGGCCCCATATAGGACTCTGTGCTGACAGCTCAGAGCCTGGAGCCTGCTTCAGATTCTGTCTCCTTCTCTCTCTGCACCTCCTCCACTCGCACTCTGTCTCTCTTTCTCTCTGGCAAAAATAAACATTAAACAATTATTAAAAAAACAAAAAATAATATACTATACATATAAGTGGCTCAGTCGGTTGAGAGTCTGACTCTTGGTTTCAGCTTAGGTCATGACCAGGGTCATGGGACTGAGCCCTGTGTCGAATTCCGTGGTGAAAGTGGAGCCTGCTTAAGATTCTCTCTCTTTCTCCCTCTGCCCTTCTCCTCTACTCATGCTCTCTCAAATACTACTACTACTACTACTACTACTACTACTACTACTACTCCTCCTAATATACTATACATAATGAGGAAATTATAGTTGGATTTTTCCATTTTAATATTTTTAATATTATAGTGTTTTCATTTACCAAATAAGTAATATTCTAAACCTATATATAACTTGCTCAAAAAATGGAGTCTAATATACATTTTAATAAAATGCATATAATAATTTTAACTGGTTATGCAGCTCAACATACCTCTATCTTTATGGTTGCTATTTATTTTAATATCTTGGTTCATCTCTGTCATTTGAGTTTTTGAGTTCTAATCCATGTATTTCCTTTCATAACTGCCAGAACCACAATTTTCCATTGGAATGGATCCACATTAATTAGCTCTATCTGCTTTTACCCACTGTATTTCTTTTATCTACAATCCTTCTTACATTTCTGGCTTAAATGCAATTTGCTCATCAGCATTAAACACACCATTCATGATTCTACACTCAAAAAACAAAATTGCGGGATTATTCAGAGAAAACAAGCACTTGACTCCTTTTCAAAACTGTCCTCAATTATTTCTCAATTCAAAAGAGAAAATTGAAGTCACACTTCTGTTACTATAACACGGAAGCAGAATTTCGGAGAAGCCACAAGACTTGAGTCAATCACAATTACTTCTATGATATGAATAAGCTTTGAATAAAAAGACTCAACACTTCAAGTACGTGCTTCAATTAAGAATTGAGGGTTAAATTTACTCTATGGGATAAGAGAGACCGAATTTAGTAACTTAAGTGTAGCCAAAGGCAAGGAATAAGGTAATTTATCCTTTAGTACTTTAAAATATATTTCAAGTCTCAAATATTATCAATTACTGTATAAGCATAATAATCAAAATTGTAGCTATTCTAGGATTTTCATATAAGTACTAATATGAATTAGTTAAGACTATCAGTTTCTCATAGGCAGAGAATACTAGTTAAAGTTCTATCCATAATTAATCTTTCTGTCACAACTTTAAATATACACAGTATTCACTGAATAAATCTAAATTTAAGAATTTTTCCCTTTTAATGACTTTCACTACTTTGTTTTACCAGCTCCAATGTCTCATATAATAAGTCAACACAAAACCTACCTCTATTCCCTTTTTTTTTTAAATTGGCAGCTATTTTCTGAACTCCATAATTATTTTGCCACTACTAGTAATCATAGAAGTGTTTATTTTCTTGTGAAATGCAAAGTTTGCTGTCTCCTGCCTGCTTACGAGAATTTTGATTTTGCCGTATCAGTTTGTTCCACATCTGTTCCTCTTTGGTGAGTTATGTTTTGCTAGACAGTTTTCCTGGGTGCTGGTGATGTATGATCTGGAGAAAAGGAAGGGGTAGGAGAGAGTGAGGAGAGGACTGGGAGGAGTAAATTTATGGGAAGCTTGCTGGAGGAGTACTTAAGACTGGGCAGCTCTGCTTCGTAACGTTATTCAGAGAGTGATTGGGTTTCTCCATCTGTTTGCCCACAGTTTTTGCAGAGCATGGATTTTGTCCATCCTGTCGAAAGAGCTCACCACTCCCACATTTGGCTTCAGATATAGGGCTGGAGGGGAAAAGGCAGTGAAGGGTACAACTTTGTTCTGAAGATAGTACACAGAAGTTGCGCGTAGCATTTCTGTTCATATTTTATTTGATAGAACATAGTTATGTGGTTACACTGAGCTTCAAGGTTTTCTGGTTTGCCACTAAAACTTGAGTTGATGGTTTCCGTTACTAAACTAAAAATGGAGAGAAAAGATAACATGAAGACAACTAAAATTATCAGCTAAAAAATGAATAAAATAAAAATTAATGGCCCTGAGCTTTTCTTTCACTCACTGAGATATAACATCTTGATCAGAAGCATCTCATTGACCTAGCTAACAGAGGATTAAATAAGTAATATCAACCGCTCATGTTATTGTTGATTTTGTCCAGCAAGAATATTCACAGGTAAACTTAGTATGCGAAAATGAATGTACAGCATTTAATTTATTTGTTTCCTATTTAAAGAGTATTTATTTACTTTTAGGTTTGTATTTAAATTCCAGTTAGTTAACATACAGTATAATACTAGTTTCAGGTTAATTTGTTTGCTTCTTCATAGTTCACAAGTAGGTTTTTTTAAATAGCGATTCCATTTACAAATATATTTTATGTTTGAATTTGTCTCAGTTAAAAGAGATAGCTTAAATGAAGAATTATTTTTTTATCATTAAGGTTTAGTATAATTTTAAAAATAATCAACTCAAGAAAATAAGGGACTACATTTGTGTAAAAATTACTTGCTCTCAAATGATTATACTGGTAATGTGTAAATCAGTTATGAGAGTAGCATGAATTAATGAAACCAAATTAGTAATTATTTAAAATATACCCTTAAAATACATAGTTTGTTTTTATTTATTCTCTTATTTCTTGAAGAATATTTCCAGATTTCAAGTAAACATACTAAGTAATGTTTGTGTATTAAATGCTAAATTTAAATTCTAAATTTCTAAATTATGAACTGCATCCTAAATGTAGAATATTCTGTTTACCTGTAGGTTGCTGGTCATAAAGCTGAGAAAATCAGCTCATATAAGTTATGTTAATTGTAACACACAAACGTTATTCTTCATGCCAAGTTTATAATTGAGACTGTTTATTTTGCAGGATGTTCAAGAGCAGCTGTGGGCTATAACCAAGAGGAGTTATCTTTGCATTTTTCATTGTTGCTTGGTGAGTGCCTAATTTTTTCTCTGATATTCCCTCATGTAATGATTACAATTAAAATGTGATATTTTTATTCCATTCTGTGTATTAATTTTAAAACCACTAGTTTAAAATTTTAACAATGGACATGCTATTTTCTTGTAATTAATTCATAATAATAGAATATATTTACTCTGATGAGACAAAGACAGAACACACTAATAAATATGCAATCTGACTTTTATGGTTTTAGAAGGAGAAACAATGTAGACATCAGTTTTGATGGATGATTGAAGAAATTGACACTATACAATTCATTTGGTTAAGCTAAAAGGCTCCTCAAGTTCTCTTTATGTTTTTGTAATACCCTTAAACAGTATTTTTATAAGCATGACATACAAGTGTAGGGGGATGAAAAGGAGCACATAAATAAATGTGGGCTATCCCTCACTTTAAATAAAAGTCATCCTGTGTTTATAGTTATGTGGAAATCTTTATTCATATTTTTAATCAAGAAGAACAGTGATTTCATTTTCAATTGGTCTGTAACCTCCTCTATAATATAACTTATATTATTCATCTTGAATCACAGTTGCAGGGTTTAAATACATCTTTAAGCAACACAGCTAATTTAGCCATTATGATAGATGCTTATTCTTTTTGTTGTTGTTGTTTATTTATTTATTTATTTTGAGAGAGAGAGAGAGAGGGAGGGAGAGAGAGAATCCCAAGCAGACTCTGCATGGTCAGTGTGGATCTCACAAACCATGAGATCATAACCTGAGCCGAAGTTGGACCAAAGTTGGACACTTAACCCACTGGGCCACCCAGGAACCCCTAGATGCTTATTCTTATAATGAGACTAGTGTCTGTAATAGGTATGGGCTTTAGACTGGAACTTTATGTGGGCTTTAAGCAGGGACTGTATGGGTCCTTGGGATGTCTCTCTTGGGAAGCATGTATGTGAGTAAATTTTATCCATTTAAGGAAAATGGAGTAAGTGATTAGTAACTACAAAACTAGACTATAGCAGAGGCTATGTTAGTTTTTCACTGAACTATCTTTGCTTGCCCTATATATGAATGAAAGGCTAAAGAAGAAATGATTCTGCACTCTCCAATATAGTAGCCAAATGCCACATGTATCTGTTGAGAAGTTGAAAAATAGATACTGCACTGGAGGAACTTAATTTCTAACTTAAGTTAATTTAAACTTAAAGATCTACATAGGATTTATAGCTACGGTAGCAGAGAGCATAGCCCTAAAAGTTAGTGGTGTCAGAATTTAGAAGAAACTAAGATCCTGAAACATCACATATAATGTTTTCCATTGAACACTATAGTCAGACTGTGTTATAAGAAGTAAATTTGTAGTTTGTTAACACAATGAGATATTTTGATTATGTCTTATAAGAACCAGAGTTAATCAGCATGACTAATATGACAGCAATATCCTATTTATATTTGTAATCTCAGCATTTAGTGTAGTACTGCCACATGTTTTGGTGAATAAATTTTTGATATTCATATACTCTGTAGATATTGAAAGAACTTTTGTTCAAGTATATGACCTATAAAGAAATTTTAATTGTTATCATATATAAATAATGCATATATGTATGTATATGTATGTATTTATATATGTGGATATGTATATATGGATTTCAAAGAATGTTTAAATAATATTCATGTAAAAATAACATGGCCTAATTTTCTTTTAATTCTGAATGTAGGGCTTTAGTGGTGAAGCCGAAGTGGTTAAGACATTTTTATGATTCTTCAGGAAGGCAACTCAGTGTAAAAGAACTAAACCAAAATCATTGTCTGGTGACCTTTCCCTTGCCATTTCAAATGTTCTTTCCATGACGTTTGTCAGTGACTCATATACCCGCCTTGTGATATTACAAGACTTACGTGTTTTTATTAATGAAATTTAAGGCATGTGACAATATTCTGAGATAAGTGGAGCCCATGAAGATGTGACTTTATTTGTCGAAAGAGTGTCTCTCAGTAGCACATTGGGCTTTTCCTATGAATGATGTATTCAGGGACACAATGAAGCTTAGCTAAGCAGACACTTTTGTCTTGATATTAGGTATCGTATGCATGTGATGGATGTGGAGACAGTGGAGAGAGTGATGGGTTTTCCCAAGGACTTTTTCACATTAACACTCCTATAATACCTTCCCTCTGACAATATTCTCTTAGAGGCAGTGCATTTCTACTATTTAATGATTACTTTTACTTGGTAGTTAGAACTCAGGGTATACTCACTGTCATGATCCAGAATATTGCATTGTTCTGGGAAAAAAATCTGTAGCACATATATAGAAAGAGATTTAGAAATATATAGAAAGGCTTCTATAATTGCTTACTATAATTTTTTTCCAGAGAAATTCTGACCCTATTTTGGAGGTTTTTCATAGGACATAACCTGATAAATAATTTGTGAAGCAGAAATATAATGCCTAATGCCTATAATGTCCAGTGCTTAATTCATTCCTGTCCATAGAATTTGTCTTCTATTGAATAGGTCAGTGCCATAGAACTGGTTTTCTTTGAGTCACTAACATAGTCCCATAAAGAAATAAATAATAAGGCTTTGTTTTTATATACATTTTAAAGATTTTTAAACATTGTTTCTTACCTGTTTTATTTTTGTACAATGTTGCTTTTGATTCTGAAGACATATAAATTTCCATTTCTATACATTTTCTCTTCTCATTTGTAAATTAGATAAATATAAAGACATGCATTTTTATCCATAAAGTGAACAAGTAGAATAGGGTGCATAGCCAAAGATGCTGCCCAATAAAGACAGGTATGTATAGGAACTGGATTATATGCAGATACCTGGTAGGTAGAAAGAGGGGTCACATTTCGCTCAATCAGGAGGAAAAGGGAAGATAGGCACCAAAGCAAGTAGCTGGTAGAATTGGTGGGGGGTTTACGAGGGAGCCCCACAATCTGATCTCCATGTGCAAACTGCTCTGCTAGAGGTGGCGAAACATGCAGAACGAAATAGTATGTGATGTTGGCCCTAAATCACTCAGATATTTTAGGGAAGTGTAAACTTATTCAGGTAGCAATACCCATGCTTAGCGTGGTAGAAGAGCCCTGAAGCAGTCATTCAGACTGCAGCTGTCCAGGGTTTACAAACTATACCGTCTCCTGCCAGTGCCAAGGAGAAGACGTGCTTTTCTTGGGTTGAGTGCTTATGTCCATACTGAAGCACAGTTAATGTCCTGTCAATGTATTGCCAGCTCAAATTGCACATTTCTATACTTTGAATGGATCAGAGCTGAAGAATTTGCCTCCTTTCATGCCAGACTGTATTATGGTCAAGAGACTTTTCCTTAGAAAATAAGTAAGGCTTAAGCCTGTTATCACTGAGTTTATTGAAAGGAATAAGCCATAGCTTCAGGCAAAAGTCTATACAAATCAGTTTGATAAACCTAATTACCACTTTTTATAACACCTTTGGGCCACTTTGAAATAGAGTCGAAGCACCATACAGTGAATAGCTGACTTTCCCAAAAGGCACTGAGACATTGATTTAATTGAACTTTTTCCAAACAAAGAGCAATTTCAATTTTTTCTCACTCTCCTAAAATATAAAGAAAAGCAGAACTCAGGAATGTCCTGGCAGTCCTTCATTTCAGCTCTTCAAGCCTCCAATTCCTCATATGAGCATCTTCAGTGTCATTAGCTAGGTTTAGGAGTTTTACACTACACTGTCTTTTTAGCTTAACCTTATTAAATTGCCAGGTATGTTAGTACAGAGTGCCTGATTTGCAAGGGTATTCCAACTGTTCTCACACTAATGCATTGCTGCATAAGCTATTGTCTGGTTTATTTTACCAACTGTTCTCATCCCTAAGTGTGCTATTACCACTTACTGCCTACCCTTCATTATCTACATTAATTTCAGATTAGTTTTGGGAAAACTAAACTGTATTTATATTACTCTTTATACTTTTGCATGTAATTTTGACACACCAAAACTTCTTAGCACTGTTTTTATAGCTTATCGCAGTATAATTCCAGTTTTCAAATGTGTGTCCATCCCAATGTTGTTCAGTATTGTCAGTCTTTAACCAAACCTAACCATTCATTTATTTTTACTCAGAATTTGTTGGTATTTATTTTAATATTGAAATTTAGCTTTATTAAAGTATAATATCCACATGTAAAACTTTATAAATCATAATATGTAGCTCAATAAATTTTCATAATCTGAATACATTTATTTAATCAGATTAAACTGTTTAATCACCAGATCAAGAAACTGAACATTAGGAGCACTTCAGAAGCCTCCCTTATGGTGCTTTCATTCATGAACCGGGATCCAAACTGCTAAAAGCCTATTTTGAATTTTTTACTGAAACCATATTGAATATACTTTTGTATATCTATTTTCCCTAAACATTATGTTTATGGGATTCATTCATGTTGTTGCTTATACTTTTTCTTTATTCTATCAGGTTTGAATTCTCAGCTTTTTTATTATTGTTCAAAATACACAGTGTTTAAAATGCTATTTCCCAACTTCAATTTCATTTTCTACCAACTCTACTCTTGGCATTTCTGAACGTTTCTCAAGCCTTAGTTCAAAGACTTCTTCTTCACAATGCAGTCCTTGTAACTTTTTTTCTTCATTTCTGTTCTCAGCCGAAGGATAGTCCTAGATATTCTAAATAAGCCTAAAATATGTATGGCATTTCTAATATTGTACTGTGTATATTCTGCTCAAATAAGACCCTGTTTCAGATATTAGGAAGAATGCTGAACCTTTTGCCTTACATTTAGTTAATGATTGTATAGTTATTTGTATTGCATCTTTTCCCACTTACTGGACTCTAGGCGCAGGATTCAAAAAATGGTGTCATTAAAAGCAAGTCATACCTTACACTACACCAAAGAATATGGACAAACTGTAATGCTAGCATTCTCCCACAAATTGTTAAATTCCATATAAATGAATCTCAGTCTAGTCAACATTTCCTTGTGGACTTTCTCCCAGCTTTTCTTTCCCATTATTGGACCAAAGACAGCCTACATGGCCTTTGTAAGTATTTTGCTCATTTCACCCAGATAGGAAGGACTCCCCTAAATTTGGTTCGTATATCATGACTAATGGTGCTATACACCAAACAACAGAATATAAAGGTATTTATCATTCACATAATCGGACTTTTTGGAGGGAGCAAGGTTCCAAGCAGATCAGAAAATGGCTTGAGAGAGAAGGGAAAGGACAGTGGCTTTGTGGCTGTATGGTAATCAGGATATCGGACTGGGATGATGATCCCTGCACACCTGCTGGAGCTTGCAGACTTGAACTTCCTGCCTGTATCAGAGTAGGGGTCACCCAGATTTTACCAGTTTGGCCTGATTGGGGAAAGAAGTGGAAATAAATAGAAGTGTTGGGGCTTGAAACCTATGATCAAATATCGAAAATGGAGTTAGATTCTATTGCAGTAAACTTCTTGGTTTTATATCATAAGATTCAAATAATAATTCAGAATATAGTTTGTAGATATGGTAGTCAGTTAATACACTCAGGATTTTATTTTCATGAGTTAGTACAGATAGGTCCTTTGTTTTTTGGCTAAAGGCATAAGAATGGATTTTTTTGGTTTGTTTGAGTAATTCTTTTGTGTGCACCAGGTTCTGATAAAAAATGGAGTAACAAAGGATTGTCAAAGTTCTGTGCCACCTCCTTCCCATTCCCAAACTCAGTGATAGTTTTTTGTTGGTGGTGATGGTGGTGGTATTGTTCATTTTTTATTTTGTTTGTTTTGAATCACTGGTGTCAGGTAAATGTTTAACAACCACATTCTTCTCCCAAAAAAAGCATAAATTGAACTCGATTTGTATCGTAAGCTTATTTACATGGTGTAATATTGTTACCAAGGTCTATTTCAAGCGATCCACAAGATCCCACCACTCTTTGAAATCTTTAGAGATTAATGTCATCAGATATGAAGTAGTTGACAAATATTTTCTGAGATTTAGCGTTTAAGCAGTATTTATCTTCAGTGCCCACATACCAAAGGCTAAGTCAGAGCTGGGAGACAATGATGGTTCTCCTTCTGAGGGCTTCAGGAAACTACCGGCAGGTAACAGCTGTGCTGTGCTGTGCTTAACAGCATTCTTCTCAGGCAGAAGCCACATGGAAAGCCATCAGGAGGATAGTGAAGCAGAAAAACACGATCTGGCTTCCTCCTGAGTACCATAGAGATATGACCCTGCTGATTCCCAGAAACATGTGGGATGGGCAGGCAGATATTTTGAGGGCCTGTATAAGCAGATTAAGGCTAAGACAATGTATTTATAGTATCAATTTTAAATCCAAAGGTTGTTGAAAAGATGTGTTAACAGGAAAAGCTATTGGCATTAGCATTGATTAAAAACAATTGGAAAACAACTATGAAATGTAGATAAAAAATAAACTTTAGATTGAAAATACGAATATAATCCTAATTACAATGAATAATTCATGTTCATCAGTCAAGACTAATATTTACAATGCACAGTGAGGATTATTAATTCTTTAAATGTGAAGGTTTAATCTGATATTTGATTTAAATCTTGTGACATATTTTTAATTTTCATAATTCATTCTGTTTGTAGTGTGCCCATTTGTTCATGTAACATAATTGCTCATCACTTAAATAATGAAAGACAGCCAAACATTATCAATTGCAGTATATTTAACCTTTTTGTGCCATAGACTATGTCAGTTAGGCTCTGGGAAATGGAAAAAATTAACACATAGTACCTGAAAGTTAATAGGTATATTTTGTTTTACATGACAAGATACCTGTTGGTAGGTCTTCCATACCTAGTGTATCTTCCCTGAATCTTCCTGTACCATTCTTCTTTGTTTAAGACTTTAAAACTTCAAAGTTGCAATCTGGCTGTTACACTTTTTGGTGTTGAAATAATGAGAGAACTACAACAACAAAGAAAGATTTATTCTTTTCCTTTCTCTTCATGTTTTCCTCCTTTCCTTGCCCTCCCCTCCCATCCCCTCCCCTCCCCTTCCTTCCCTCCCTCCCTTTTCCTTCCCTCTGTCCCTCCTTCTCTCCCTCCCCTCCTTCCTCCCTTCCTTCTTTCTTCCTTTCTTTCTGTGGAAAGGAAAAACCATCCACCCAAATGCCATCTCACTAGCCAAAAACTGTGAACACAAAAACTTTTAGGTTCAAAGAGACTGGATGTTGGGTGTTTGCTTTCCAGCCTCTATAGTACAGTAACACAAGGGAGAAGTAGGTTGAAATAGTATTTGAGGAAGTCAGTTTGCAATACCTATAGATGTGGATCTTAGCTGAGTCTTAGTTGTATGCCTCAGTACCACCAACTCCTATGTTAAGGGTACACAGGGAAAAAGGAAGCAAAAATACTGCAGCTTCAGCGAGGACATTGTTGCGGTCTTCACAGAGCATTAAATGCTATCACTCTCCTTTCACTTTGAGGGTTAGCTTAGAGGATGACAATCGTTGCAGTGCTGTCATTGGCGCCCAAGAGCCACTGTTTTAATACAAGACAGGAATTCCATGGTGGAATAATTGGTAAGCAGGAAAAATATTCGGGAGCCATATTCTGGCAAATGCCTACTGCTAATCCCTTTGAAGCTCTCATGAAAGTCACACACCCTCTCTAACAAAAAATGCACACATTTTCATTCTCAATTTGTTACTATTAAATAGTATGAAAATCCAGACCTAAGTATTGGAATCTCAGAGCAGTAGATGTATTAAGAGCGCACTCTGAAATATGTTTTGTTTAAACATTTAGTGGAGTTGGAGTAAATAGTTTAAAGTCAACTCTGGCGAAAATATCCTTTTTTCTAGTCCTGAGAGCCTTGAAGTTCTAGGGAGTCTTCTTGCTCTCTTTCTCAGTGATTTCTTAGGCCAGTTTAACTCTTTTCTTGCCATTGTGGCACTATAACCCCTCTATTCTTTACATAAAACTCTTCTGTATGCTCTCTTGATGCATTCACCCTCATAGCCCCAGTATCTAAGTGATATTCCTAAAAAAATTGACCCATGTGGTCTTTTTTTGTCACTCTTCATAAGAAAAAGAAGTGGAGAAGAGGCAAAGGTGAAACACTGCAATGCTGTATAGCAGAGAACAAGGAGATTGGGTTTATGAAACTTTTCAAATCTATTCATCAGTGTGTGTAACTGGGACAATAATTAATCATAGGAAAATAATGGTATTAATATTTAGACATATTGTATTATGCAGTATTTCATGATAGAAAACAATATGCATAATATACATGGAAGTTATGAAGCATAATAAGATAACATATATTCATGAGCTACAACTCCACCTAAGATGAGTTAGCATGCATCTGTATTCTCCTCCATTTCCCATTTCCCTGTCTTTTGTCAAATGTAGTTGCTACCAAATATTACTTTCCTATTATAGTTTAATTCAAAAGCATTTATTCATAAAGAATTTCTTTTTATTTTGCGTATTTTTCAGCCTTTTATAAACAGCATCTTAAGTACTCATCCATTACTGGCCTTTCTTAGAAAGTATTGCATTTTTGAATATTACTAATGTTTTAGGTAACTGTTGTATGTTTATCTTCCCTGATATTTAATAATCTACAGTATGAATATCTGTTCTATTAATATAGTTAGTTATCCATTCTTTGGTTAATAAACTTTTGTTTCCAGGTATTTCCTATTATAAGCAACACTGCATTATACATTCTTGTACATGCCCCTGTACTTATACAAATATTTCTGCAAAATTTATTCATGAGTATGGAATCTGGTGCTTAGGGTTTATGTGTTTTCATCTTTATAAGATAATACAAAGGTATTTTCCGAATCGTTTTTATCAGTTAGACACTCCCACTAGAGAAATGTTTATTTACTTATCTGTGCCAACATTTATTAATGACAAATTTCTCTCAGAGAAACTATCTATCTCAATGTTTTGAAAATTTACATTTTTTCCTAATACTAGTAAGATTTAACATACTGCCATTCATGTTTTTTTCTTTCTCTGTGCATTAGTAGTTTTAGATCTTCAGGCCACATTTTCCTGGGATGTATGTTTTTCTCTTAGTGACATACATTTCTTGCCCATCTTGGATATTGTTTTTTCGGAGCTATTCATTTCAAATATTTTCACTGAAATACTGTTCTATCTTTACACTATCAACAGAAATTACCAATTTCAGGACAATCAAAGTTGTTAATTTTACCTTCTTCATTTATTCATCTTGTGTGCTTTTGCAGAAGTTGTTTTCTTTACTAAGTTGAGATCATAAAGATATTCTGGAGTTTCTTCACTTTAGTTTTATTTTATTTTATTTTTAATTTTTTTAAGGTTTATTTTTTGAGAGAGAGACAGAGCATGAGCAGGGGAGGGGCAGAGAGAGGAGGAGTCACAGATTCAGAAGCAGGCTCCAGATTCTGAACTGGCAGCACAGAGCCTGATGAAGTAGTTGGCAGAGAGTTGGAAGAGAGAGGAGGAGTCACAGATTCAGAAGCAGGGTCCAGATTCTGAACTGGCAGGCACAGAGCCTGATGAGGGCTCAAAGTCACTAACTGCAAGATCATGACCTGAGCTGAAGTCAGACTCTTAACTGACTGAGCCACCTAGATGCCCCTCGTCACTTTAGTTTTAAAGTTTAAGTTTATCTAGAATTGAATTTTGTGTTTAAAGTAAGAACCTTATTTCACTTTCATATAATAGTGTGGTTCCTGTCCTTATGGATGCTTAGGCAGTTGTTCCAGAAAAATTATTTTAAAGATTTACAATATTATCATTGTAATATACAAATGTTCACTATGTCTGTCCATATCTTTATAGAGTTTTTACAGTGCTCCATATTTTATTTTATTTTATTTTTTTAGTTTTATTTATTTTATATTTTAGAGAGAGAGATTGAGGGAGTGGGAGAGAGGGGCACAGGGAGAAAGAAAATCTTAAACAGACTCCACCCAGCTTCACCCTGGGATCATTCATGACCTAAACCAAAATCAGGAGTCAAATGCTCAACCAACTGAGCCACCCACATACCCCAGTACTCCGTATTTTAACTGGTAAATCTACAGGACAGCACCACAGTATTGCATACAGTAGTTTTGTATTAAATAATGACATCTAATAAGGTTAAGCCATCCCAACATATTATTTTTCTTTTTTCTTTCTTTTTTTTTTAATGTTTAATTATTCTTAGAGAGAGACAGAGTATGAGCAAGGGAGGGGAGGGGCAGAGAGAGAGAGGGAGACATAGAATCCTAAGCAGGCTTCAGGCTCTGAACTGTCAACACAGAGCCCAACGCGGGGCCCGAACTCACGAGCAGTGAGATCATGAACTGAGCCGAAGTCAGATACTCAACTGACTGAGCCACCCAGGCGCTCCAACATTTTCTTTTTCAATCTACTTTTAGATATTGACTTTTTCCTTTAAATTTTATACTTATTTTCTGGAAAAGTCTTGGAAAAGTATTTGTAATTGATCTATAGAATTATTTGGTGGGAAATAACATATTTACAATATTGACTTATCCCTGACAAAACATTTGGCTAACTTTGGTTGATTGTATCCTGGAAGTCAGAGCACATACCTACCACATAGTAAGGTTAGTGAAGATGTTAGGTTAAATTAAGACAGCTTGTATGTTTTCCCTGATTTTCTCCCTTTAAACAAAACATTGCAAAAGAAAATTAAACAGGCTAGAAATATGCTGGTTGCAAGTTGTAATACATGGAGCAAACGCTCTGCTATAGCTCCTCGAGGCTTATAGTCCACTTTGATGGAGAATGTGGAGGCACAAAGTTTAGGAACTGTGACCCTGAAGTGTTGGTCTTAAGAAAGGATAAATATTTGACCCATACTTCTTCTCGGACACATCTTCTGTTATGAGTTTCTTCCTGTAATGGGAGCCAGCATAGAGTAAGCCAGCATATAGAAGGGTACAAGGTCCCATCCAAGCTGCTTGTTTTATAAAACACAACTGAGTTGAGGGATGAGCACAAAACACAGACTGCTATATATAAGATAAAAAAAAAAACAAAACAAAAACCCTTAGGCTTAACAACAAGATCTGTAGTTGTAGACAGCATGTATAGTTGCTTGTACATTGAGTGACCAGAAACAAATAAACAAATATTTTATTTTTATTTTTATTTTTTTTAGGAATTGTCTTATCAAGAATTGTATTGTCAAAACACCAAAAGTAAAGCCTGGCCTGCAAAACTTAAAATTGTTCAGCCGTTAGAGCACAAGTAGGAAGTAGGCCAAAAATGTTGTGCATCACCCAACTGACAGCTTATCTGAGGATTCACATCTTTCAGTAACTCCGGAAAATTCTTGGGTCTTATCTTTGAAATATTGCTTCTCTTCCAAATATCTTATTTCCTTTTCTAGGGATGATGATTAGCTAATTTTACCTCTTCTCATTCTGTCTTCCATGTCCTGTAATATCCCTTTCTATATTTAAATCTCTCTGTGCCTCATTTTAGTTAGTCATATCAAATTAACTTACAGCTAATTGTATGTGTTTAATCTTGTAGGAGTTTTTTTTTAGAAATAATTTTTATTCATATGTGAGTGTGTCTGTGTAAAATACTATCTATTTACATTCCATTATGTAATTCCAAATTTCCATTATATAATCTTTTGTTCCTTGCTCATTTTTTGTGATTCTTTCTTTTATTTCATTTGTATTTCCTACCTAATAATTTTATAATTCTTACCTAAAATTTTCAGTATCTTAAATACTTTGAAATTGTACCTAAGACTTGCTTTTTTTCACCTTAATTTTTAGAAAACAGTAATGAAATGGTTATTTGCTTTTAAAGCTATTCTTCCATTTGCTTTTGCTTACTGCCTTAGTGTTCCTGTTCTTACTTTGGTGTACTGCTTTTCATTGTATTTTTTTAACCAAATATACTTCTATTTTGGAGGTCAGCTAGAGAAGTTCATGATATATTAAGCTCTGTTACAATTTATGTTGCGTATACTTCATTTTATTGGGATGACTCTTTAGAATACCCAGTTCACCTTACTGCCACACATAGTGTATTGTTTTCTGCCTAGTCATATTATAAACACATAAATCCATTTCATCTAAATTATTACATGTAATTAACTTTAAAATTAAGTTGGCATAAATACAAGCAACATCTACTGCATGCCATGAACTCTGTTCAATACTTTCCCAGTATTCTTGATGATTAAAGATCTCATGGGGTAGCAAATATGAATTCAGTTAGTAAAGTACAATGTGAAATAACAAGATGAATACCATGCAATGTTAAAATGGTGATGGCTATAATGTTTTCTGTTGCTTGCAACCAGAACCTCTGATCAACATGTGAGATTTAAAGAAGGCATGGTGGAAATACAGGTTAAGAATTTTTTTTTTTCTTTTTTTTTTTTTTTTTTAAATTTTTTTTTCAACGTTTATTTATTTTTGGGACAGAGAGAGACAGAGCATGAACGGGGGAGGGGCAGAGAGAGGGAGACACAGAATCGGAAACAGGCTCCAGGCTCTGAGCCATCAGCCCAGAGCCCGACGCGGGGCTCGAACTCACGGACCGCGAGAGATCGTGACCTGGCTGAAGTCGGACGCTTAACCGACTGCGCCACCCAGGCGCCCCCAGGTTAAGAATTTTATATCCACCTGTAGGAATCAAGGAAGGCTTCACAGGAGCAGTGCAGATTGAAGAAAAGTCAAGAAAATAAGTATAAAGTCATGCCTGGTCAAGTGGGCATATAGGTTTCAGAGAAGAGATGAATCATATATTGAAACATTTCTATTATGTCATCATTGGGGATTTGGTAAAGAATTTGGGTTTCCAGTAAATGGCATTAGTGCTATATGATAATAGGAAGCAAAAGGAGAGTTAAAGAGGGCAATAAAGAGTGATTTGAGATAACCTCAAAAGCAGATGATGATTTTGCAAGTAGAGGAATTGGGATGAAGATGAGGGAACAGAATATTAATAATTTATAAACTATTGAAAATGTATGACATCTAGGATGGTTTCTGCTTTGGGCAAATGAATAAAGGAGACTGTCATTAATCAATATTAGAAATACAAGAGAAAGAGGAGATTCTTGAAGGTGTTTAATTTTGGATTGAGTTGGAAATGAGGTTGAGTGTTTAGTTAGGTATATAGAAATACAATTTAGCATTAAGTGAGATAAAATGAGATATGAATTATTGACTTTAAGTTTTTTCATGGACTTTATTTGGAGAGTGTATAAAATACTAAGAAGGAATGAGGCAGAGTCTTGAGCAAGCCAGTACTTACAGGATAGACAGACAGTAGAAGAGTTGCCTACAGAGGAAATTGCAATGATAAGACTTTTTTTCCTATCCTTAGTTCATTCATTATTTTGTATTTGTACAATCTTAAAATGACTTGACTAATTTTAGATAAATGTAGCCAAAATATGAATCTTTTCTCCAGTTGCCAAATTGTTTACATACTTCTATAGAATTGGTATGTTGAAGATGTTTGATCATACTATTTTAAGAAGTTATTTTATCATACTGAAAAATTAGCCAATTAGTCTTTCTAACATTAAAGCAACACTTATACTGTGCGTCTGGATTTTGTAGATGTAAGAATTTCTTAGTGTTCTCAGTTTTGTCTGTCATCCTGCTTATCATTACTACCTGCTCATCATAAGGGTGCTCATATTGTAATGTCTTATATTGGTGAATATTATTATGTTTGCAATGCTTGTATTTGAAAAAAAAATCCTGTTGTATTTTCTTTTTCTCTTCTTTTTATAACATGATTTAAACATAGTAATTTTCTTTGTTCCCAAATTCTAGAATCACGTAATTTGTTGTCTCTTAGCAACAGACGAGAGAGACTACCAGATGCATGTATTTTATGTGGCTTGATTTCTGAGGAGAAATACACATACTATATATCATTTAAGGAGTGCCTAAAAGCACTTTCTCTAGTCAACAGGACTGTTTCAAAGCCTACATAAAAAGGTTTAATGCATTTTGCTTAGCTTATTTTTTAAGAGATTCCAAAATATTTAATCATACTTGTTTTAAAAACGGGTTGAAGGTTGAAACCACTGTCCCCACCAAAATTTTAAAATAAATTCAGGGTAATAAAGAAGAATGATTAAGTGAGACTTAATTTAACTAGAGTGCTGGCTGAATGCCAAATTTAAGACAAACGTGAATAAAGTACCTTTAAAAGGAACAGTCCTTGATCAATAAGTTCACCTCTAGGAATCTATGAGTATATTTGCAAATCCAATGACTTTCCTGATCTATTTTGGGCAAAGGTAAACTTCAATTCACTCTAAGTTGAAAATTTACTAATTTGAATATCCAAAGGTAAAACATAAACTGTGACCATGACTTGGAAATAACAGCTATTTTCCCCCCAAGATCAGGACTGCTTTAGTTCGGAAAATGTAATGAGAAAAGAACAGGGACTACGAGTTTGCTGGTGTTATTAGTTTCCTGTAGTCACTAACATAAATTGCCACACGTTTAATGACTTAAAACTACACAAATTTATTCTTTTATAGTCTTGAGGACTGAGTCCTATGAGGTTAAAATCAAAGTATCTGCATAGCTGGTTCCTTCTGAAGGTTCCCAGGGGAGCCCTACAGATGCCCTGCAGTAGGCTGACTGCCTACAGGCTGACTGTACTCCTTGGCTTGGGTCCTTTCCTCTACCTTCAAACTTCCTCAAATCTCTGCATCTGTCATTACATTGCTTTCTTCCTGATTCTGACTCTTCCTGGGTCTCTCTTGTACCGGCCCTCACAATTACATTGGACCTATCCAGATAATCTAGAATGATCTCCCCTGTGTATATTCCTTTTTATATGTTTGATACCATGGAGTGGTCCTAGACTTGAGAAACTAGCTTTTCTAATCTTTGAAAAAAATGCATATGGCTATTTAGCACTACATTTTGAATTTTCACATATGTTTTATTTGGGGGCTTAATTTAAACTTTAACATTTGTTATATGTGAAAACCTGGAAAAAGAACATTTCAGATACAGAGAAGATCATATTCAAAAACTCTGTGGCATTTATAAGTTTGACAGTTTTGAGGAAGATAAAAGAATTTGGGATGGCTAGAATTAGTGTTGCTAGATAAAATACAGGGCACTCAGTTGAAACTGATTTTTTTTTTTAATTTTTTTTTTCAATGTTTATTTATTTTTGGGACAGAGAGAGACAGAGCATGAACGGTGGAGAGGCAGAGAGAGAGGGAGACACAGAATCGGAAACAGGCTCCAGGCTCTGAGCCATCAGCCCAGAGCCTGACGCGGGGCTCGAACTCCCGGACCGCGAGATCGTGACCTGGCTGAAGTCGGACGCTTAACCGACTGCGCCACCCAGGCGCCCCGAAACTGATTTTTAAATGAAAAGATAAATACCTCTCTCTCTCTCTCTCTCTCTCTCTCTGTCTGTCTCTGTCTCTGTCTTTTCCCTAGAACTATATCCCAACTAATAATGTATGGCACATGCTTATACTTAGAAAAGAGGTTTTTTTTTTTTTAATCTAAAATTTAAATTTAACTTCATGTTTTCTTTCTTTCTTCAGTGTTTTTTATTTTGTTTTGTTTAGTTAAATCTGGCAACCCTGGACTAGCTTACGAGGAATTAAGGTGTTTGTACTTGATGAATTTAGAGAAGTCAGAGTTGTATCATGTAGCGACTGTGAGGCAAACTTAAAATGTTTGCATATTTTCTACATGCAGTGCAAAGTCTTTGGAGTGTTTTAAGCATTTGAATGATTTATATAATCTTATTTTTATTCCCGGATAATTACTCTCGTGTCATTATGGAAGACAGATCATGAAAGGGCATGCGTGAAAGCAAGGAGGTAGTATGAATAGCTGTTAGATCATTCTTAGTGAGAGACAATGGTAACTTGAATTTGGGACATAATGAAAGTAGAGGAAAGTGTCATTCACTTGGGGTACATGTGCTTCAACTCAGTTGGGAGCATAGTCATTGTGGATGGAAAGATAACTTAATGAGGTAGATTCAAACAGGATAGATTGGAAAAAGCTTCCCAAACCTCCAACCCAAGTATGTTATGTGGTAGACAGGAACTTCTATTAAAAGTGACCCTGGGGAAGTGATTAAATTTCTCTCTAATAAGGAATAACAATATGAAAGAAATAAACTTTCTGTGTCTGTATCATTTCAGATTACAAGATTACAAGATTGTAATTACAGATTGTTACATGCTTTACAAGATTGTTAACATGCTTCTTCAGGAAAGTTCTGTTTTTCCACCTATTATAAAGGTGACTGAATATTCATTGTATTTTACTAGTTCATAAACAGATCTCTAGAAATCAACTATTTAAACTTTAGCACCTTTTTAGAATAGAAATTCAATGTTTGCCTCCTTTTTATTAGACTTTCTTTCATTAAATAGATTTTATCAGCAAATGCTATCAGTCATTGTATTTTCTCCAGTTAGTTTTCCCTCTACATTAGTTGAACATAAAGCTGTACATGTGAATTTAACAAAACTTAATGTTCAGTAAATAATTACATTTAATAAATAGAATAATGTATTATTGACTATGATAAATTTTGAAAAAAAATCAGTAGGACACAAACTGAACATACAAGGTAGTTACATTGCCACTCTATGAAAGAGTATGAATTATTTTTAAAAATCATATATATTATTCACTATATAATTAATGTCATTTTGAAAAAGAGGCACAAAAATCAGGTAATGGGATAATTTGGCATATGCCACAAAACAAATGAAGAATTAAAAAAACCATAATATTTAGGATATTTGTCTTTTCCCTCAAAATTTTAATTCAAAATTTTGCCTTTATTTCCTCAAGGAATTGAGGTTACCTAGAACTAGTAAATACATTAATATGTTGTTTGTTATTAAATAATTATTTAACAAAAACATATATTTCAAATATATGGAATTATTTCATTTGAGAGTGATTTTCAATGGGACTTACCTGGTTAACATGAGTATGTTTAAAGCCCATGATTGTTTTCCAGAATTGTGACATTTTAAACTACTCCCAGCAATGTGTCAAGGTATCTATTCCATTGGCATTATCTTTTTTCAATTAAACCATGTTACCAGAAAATATTTGTGATTCAACAATAAAGTAATAGATCAGTAGTTTTTTGTAATGCATCCCTTTGAGAATATCTGAAATATTTCTGAGAATGATAATTCCTGATGTTTAATTAGATATTTACTTAAAAATGCATTCTTGTCCTTAGTTGTCCTCAGTCTATAATATTGTGAGGAGAAATCTTATTATCATCACTTATGAATTCTATGAGTTCTTAATTTAGAAAATTACATATATTCTACATAAGAAATTATCATATAGCATTTGTTGAGAATATTTTATTGAGTTTCCTATTTGTCCTTCAATAAACTTTTAAACTGTTTGTTTTTTTAAGTTTTGAGAGCAAGGGAGAGAGCAAGCATGCACACATGTACGCAAGTAGGGGAGGGGCAGAGTGAGAGGGGGAGAGAAAGAGAATCCCAAACTGGTTCCATGCTGTCATTGCAGAGCCTGGTGGGGGTCTAACTCAGGAACCAAAAGATCATGACTTGAGCAGAAGTTGAAGGCTTAACTGACTGAGCCACCCATGTGCTTCTGTCCTTCAATTTTGTTTTGAACAAAAATACTTTTGGTTGGCTTGTCTTGACCTATACATTTCTATTGTTTGTGGTCAAATTGTTTGGTCTTCTTTTCATCAAAGCACCCATAATTTATGGTTTAAAAATATTTTTCTAATTGAAAATTACATTAAAAAAACCTTTCCTAATGACTTGATTTTTAATATTAACTCACAAGACTTTTGAGATTCACATGCCCTTTTACATAAAACATTTATATGTAATTTTATCTTTAAATAACTTATATAACCACATATGCTGTGTTCAGACTAATATTAAAACTATATTTTATTGCTAATAATGGGGTTTTGTTACAGTTATTTTAATATAAATAACAGATTAAAAATACATCAGGTTCCCTTATATAATGCTTGCTTGCTTACATCTCATTAATGTCACCTCTTCAATTAACAGATTATTATTTTTTTTTAATGTTTATTTCTGAGACAGAGAGAGACAGAGCATGAGTGGGGGAGGGGCAGAGAGAGAGGGAGACACAGAATCCGAAGCAGGCTCCAGGCTCTGAGCTGTCAGCACATAGCCCGATGTGGTGCTTGAACTCACAAACCGTGAGATCATGATCTGAGCCAAAGTTGGTTGCTCAACCGACTGAGCCACCCAGGCGCCCCAATTAACAGATTATTAAAATCTGTTGTCCGAAATTTAGAGAAAGTGTAGCACCCTAATTTTTTGTTTTGTTTTGTATGTAATGTAACACAGAATTTTCCTGGGATTTAATCTAATAATTCAGCTAAGAAAGGTTTGTGCTGCCACATACATCAAATTTCCTTTGGGTCTTCATGAAGTTTTAACTGTCTCTGTGACAAAAAGTCTGCTTTCTTTCTTATCTGATCCTGTTTTTACATCTGTCAGTTACATCAAATGTCCAAATTAGTTTTGCTTGAAACTATGGTCTGTACAATGTTTGATGCATTTGCTGAGAATCTACTTTATGTCCTCTTCAGACTGTATCTAAGTCTCCACAACAGGGTAAGTCTAATTATTCTTACTTTACAGATAACAAAACTGAGACTTAGAGAGATTGAGAAATTTAGCTAATAAATACTAGTACTTGAATCTCTATTCATACCTCTATGGCATATAAATTTGACTCCCTGCTCACTAGATCCTGTGGATTTCATTATATCAAGTGCAGTTAGTATAAAAAGAGCCATCAAACTGCTATCAAAACTATCAGCTATAGAATAAATTGCTTTCCATGCTTACCAAACGTTAAGATTTTCAAATGTCCTAACATTATGATTTGAAAATGTTCCTTCAGCTTTCTTAGATTTATTTATAATAAATAATATTATTATAAAAGAATTTCTCTGTGTTAAAGATTCAACTGACGTTATAGAGTGTTGATTTATCCTTCTGAGATTTGTTAATGACATATCAACCAACAATTCCCACATGCCCAGCAATACTATCAATAAACAGAATGATTTATTAAGAACTAAGAATTCAACAGAAAATAAAGATCAATGCTGTCTCTTTATGGAATCAACATTTATTTTATGTTATTGGTTAAAATAAAGTACTAAGACATGCCAATCGATTTGGATACATATTACTTAAGTCTACTCTATGTAATTAATATCATTGATTTCTTGAGCATAAAATATATTGCTCAAATAAAAGTGTGCCTTTTTAAGGAAATATCAAAAGTGCAGATAAAAAATAAGGAGACTTTAGAAGTCTACTGATAACAGATAGGCATGTAGAGTTAATGGACTGTGGTCCCTATAATCCATCAGTTGTCAAATTGTTGCTATCTCGTGATAAAATCAATGCAAGTGCTTTCAAATACACAGCGCTGCTTCATTGAGAACTCTAACCTCAATATGTCATCACACAGGTATTTAAACATCAGGAATGATGTAGAAAAGCTTCAAATGGTTTTGAACTTGTAAAGCCTGACAAAAGGTTTATATATTTTACAGATTTGTTTTCTTCTAGCTCAGTACACAATTTCAGAATATATCAATCCATCAACCATTCTTCTTCAAACGGTTGTGAATAAATTGTAGCCAGGAATTTGACTACATCTTACATTGACTAGTTAAATGAATGCCCTGACTTATAAGAAGATAGGGAAAATGTATAACTCCTAGAGTATAGAGATAAGCTTCCTATCCAGTATCTATTGTTAAGATATATGATTTTGCGTTTTAAAATTAAAGTCATCTTAAAACATTTCCCTTTAAATAATGTGATTTTCTGCATCAACACTCCCCAAAAGCAGTGATCTAAAAGTTATAGATGGGCTTAGAATGAATTTAAATTGAAATTCGATTTATATAGTGTGGAGAAATTTTAGTTCTAAAATAATCTATTTTGGTCCAGTGTGCTAGAAATAAGGATTTGTTGTATAAACCTCACACATGATTTTTAGTATAGCAAATCTAACTGCTTTTGGAGAAATTGTTGGTCCTCTCATCATTAAAATGGAAGGAGATTGATTTATTTCCATTCCCCTGGGGTTAAGATATTATTCCATCAGGATTCATGGCTAGAACTAGAGAATTCTTTTGTAAAGTTAATTAAAAGTTGATTCAAAATCAAAGGAATGTAGATGCACAGAATATACTGAGTAACATAACCCATGGTTAAGAAAATGGCATCAGTTATTTTTCAGAATTTTGTAATTTTTTATGTGCTTTCACATGTTCTCTTAATCATCTCAGCAATATTAATGTATGCATAATTGGTGAGTTTGGGAGCACTATAAAAAGCTATACTTGGCAAATTCAGTCAGTTTCCCTATTTACACAACTTAATCTCTTGAACACATTTTATTTAATTCTTACAGTTAAATAAACTGAATGAACATATAGTATAATTGCTATTTCATAGGGAAAACAGGACTGAGTAGAACATTGCTTGGGCCAAATGAACACAACTAGATACTAAGCAAAAGGATTACACAGAGACCAATCTTGATTCTAAGTACTGTTTTAATTATTTTTTTATTTCATTGTCTACTAAGAAAATGCTAACTAGAAATTTCTGACTCAGAAGATACTTTGTGTCTATATGCATAATAAACAATACAGGTAGAATCATCTGCCCTTGAAGGCATATCACTGTATGCATGTACATAAGTTCCTGTAAGATGATGTAATTGGGTTGATGACTAGACAAGATGCTCACTTTAGACTATTGAAATTTGTAGAAGTATTCAGAAAGTAGAGTCAGGATTTAAAAAAAGAAAAATTTTTAAAAAATGGTAATACGCATTTTAGAAGTATCTTCAAAAGCTTTATGTTTAGAACATATTTATTATAAAAATAAGAGATGTCAGACTGCTTTTTAATTAATTAATTTATTTTTAAATTTTTAGTTAAATTCCAGTTAGTTAACATACAGGATAATGTTAATTTCAGGTGTATAATGTAGTGATTCAACATTTTCATTGGCCAGTGGACATTTGGGCTCTTTCCATCATTTGGCTATTGTAAATAATGCTGCTATAAATATCGGGTTGCATGTATCCCTTTGAATTACTATTTTTGTATCCTTTGGGTAAATATCTAGTGGTACAATTGCTGGTTCAAAGAGTAGTTCTAATTTAACTTTTTGAGGAATCTCTGTACTGTTTTCCAGAGTGGCTGTACCCGTTTGAATTCCCAACAATAGTGCAAGAGTGTGTCCCTCTCTCTGCATCCTTGCCAACACCTGTTGTTTCTTGTTTTGTTGATTTTAATCATTCTGACAGGTGTGAAGTGATATTTTACTGTAGTTTTGATTTGTATTTCCCTGATGATGAGTGATGTTGAGCATCTTTACATGTATCTGTTAGCCATCTGTGTGTCTTCTTTGGACAAATATCTATGTCTTCTGCCAATTTTTTAATTGGATTATTTATTTTTTTGGTATTGAGTTTGATATGTTCTTTATGTATTTTGGATATTACCCCTTTATCTTATATGTCATTTGCAAATATTTTCTCCCATTCTGTAGGTTGACTTTTAGGTTTGTGGATTATTTCTTTCGCTGTGCAGAAACTTTTTATTTTGATAAAGCCCTAATAGTTTATTTTTTCTTTTGTTTCCCTTACCTCAGGAGATGTGTCTAGTAAGTTGGTATGGCCTGTGTCAAAGAGGTTACTGCCTGTGTTCTCCTCTATGATTTTTATGGTTTCAGTTCTCAGATTTAGGTCTTAATCCATATTGAATTTATTTTTGGGTTTGGTGTAAAAACCTGGTTCAGTTTTATGCTTTAACATGTTGCTGTCCAGTTTTCCCAACACCATTGGTTGAAGAAACTCTTTTTTTCATTGGATAATCTTTACTGCTTTATCAAAGATTAATTGACCACATAATTGTAGGTTCATTTCTGGGTTTTCTATTCTGTTCTAGTGATCTATGTCTCTGTTTTTGTGCCAGTACCATGCTGTCTTTTTCTTTTCTTTTTTTTTTTTTTTAAATTTTAAACAGAGAGCAAGAGAGAGCGAATTAGTGGGGGAGAGAGGCAAGGGAGAGAGAAAGCAAATCTCAAGCAGGTTTCATGCTCAGTACAGAGCCCCATGCGGGGCTCAATCCCACAACCCTTGCATCATGACCTGAGCCATAATCAAGAGTCAGACAATCCGACTGAGCCACCAAGGTGCCCCAGTACCATACTGTCTTGTTCACAACAGCTTTGTAATACAACTTGAAGTCCAGAATTGTGATGCCTCCAGCTTTGATTTTCCATTTCAAGATTGCTTTGGCTATTTGGAGTCTTTTGTGGCTCCATATGTATTTTGGGATTGTTTCTTCTAGCTCTGTGAAAAATGCTGTTGATGTTTTGATAGTGATTACATTGAATGTGTAGATTGCTTTGCGTAGTATAGACATTTTAACAATATCTTTTATTGTCACCCATGAGCATGGAATATTTTTTCCATTTCTTTACATCATCTTCAATTTCTTTCATCTGTCTTTTTTAATTTTCAGAGAGAGATCTTTCACCTCTTTGGTTAGGTTTGTTCTTAGGTATCTCTCTCTGTCTCTCTCTCTCTCATTTTTTTTTTTTTAATTTTTTTTTTAACATTTATTTATTTTTGAGACAGAGAGAGACAGAGCATGAATGGGGGAGGGGCAGAGAGAGAGGGAGACACAGAATCAGAAGCAGGCTCCAGGCTCTGAGCTGTCAGCCCAGAGCCCGACGCGGGGCTCGAACTCACGGACCGCGAGATCGTGACCTGAGCCGAAGTCGGACACTCAACCGACTGAGCCACCCAGGTGCCCCTCTCTCTCTCATTTTAAAGTAAGTTTTGCTCCCATCATGGAGCCCAGTGATGCAGGGCTTGAACTCACAACCCTGAGATCAAGAGCTTGGCTGAGATCAAGAGTCAGACACTTAACCAACCGAGCCCCCAAAGCCCCTGTTGTTTTTGATGCAATTGTAAATGGGATTGATTAATTTCTTGTTATGCTGCTTCATTATTAGTATATAGAATCAATAGATTTCTGCATGTTGATTTTGTATCCTGTGGATTTACTGAATTTGTGTATCACTTATAGCAAACTTTTGTTGGAGTCCTTTGGGTTTTCTACATAGACTGTCATGTCATTTTCTTTTCTCTTTTTTTTTCTTTTTTTTGCATTTTATTTTATTTTATTTTATTTTATTTTAATATGAAATTTATTGGCAAATTAGTTTCCATACAACACCCAGTGCTCCTCCCAACAGGTGCCCTCCTCAATGCCCATCGCCCACTTTCCCCTCCCTCCCACCCCCCATCAACCCTCAGTTTATTCTCAGTTTTTAAGAGTCTCTTATGGTTTGCCTCCTTCCCTCTCTGTAACTTTTTCCCCCCTTCCGCTCCCCCATGGTCTTCTGTTAAGTTTCTCAGTGAAACTTAGTGAAGAGTGAAACATAGAGTGAAAACATATGGTATCTTTCTCTGTATGACTTATTTCACTTAGCATAACACTCTCCAGTTCCATCCACATTGCTGTAGAAGGCCATATTTCATTCTTTCTCATTGCCAAGTAGTATTTCATTGTATATATCAACCACAACTTCTTTATCCTTTCATCAGTTGATGGACATTTAGGCTCTTTCCATAATTTGGCTATGGTTGAAAGTGCTGCTATAAACATTGGGGTACAAGTGCCCCTCTGCTTCAGCACTCCTGTATCCTTTGGGTAAATCCCTAGCAGTGCTGGGTCATAGGGTCAGGAAGAGGACAAGGATGTCCACTCTAACCACTGTTATTTAACACAGTACTGGAAATTTCTAGCCACAGCAATTAGACAACAAAAAGAAATAAACATTGGGGTACATTTCTGCTATAAACATTGGGGTACAAGTGCCCCTATGCATCAGCACTCCTGTATCCTTTGGGTAAATCGCTAGCAGTTGCTGGGTCATAGGGTCAGGAAGAGGACAAGGATGTCCACTATAACCACCGTTATTTAACACAGTACTGGAAATTTCTAGCCACAGCAATTAGACAACAAAAAGAAATAAAAGCATCCAAATTGGCAAGGAAGAAATTAAACTTTAACTATTTGAAAATGACAGGCCAACTAATCTTTGTCTTTTTTTGACAGCCATCAGACTTTGTTGTCTGATTGTTGTGGCTAGAAATTTCCAGTACTGTGTTAAATAACAGTGGTTAGGGTGGACATCCTTGTCCTCTTCCTAAAAAACTCTTCAGTTTTTCCCCATTGAGGACGATATTAGCTGTGGGTTTTTCGTATATGGACTTTATTATGTTGATATATGTTCCCTCTAAAAAAATGAAGCCGAAAGCCAGTAGAAGTAAGGAAATAATAAAGATTTGAGCATAAATAAATGATACAGAAACTAAAACAACAACAAACAGTAGAACAAATAAGTGAAACCAGGAGCTTGTTCTTTGAAATAAAATTGGTAGACCTTTAGCCAGACTTACCAAAAAGAAAAGACAAAGGACCCAAATCAGTAGAATCAGAAATGAGAGAAGAGAAATAACAATACCACAGATACAAACAATAATAATAATATTTTGAAAAACTATATGCCAACAAAAAGAACAACCTAGTGTAAATGGATAAATTCCTAGAAACATAAAGAACCAAAACTGAAACAGGAATAAATAGAAAACTTGAAAAGACTAATAATCAGCAAAGAAATTGAATCAGTAATCAAAAAAACTCCCAACAAGCAGAAGTCCGGGGCCAGATGGCTTCACAGGTGAATTCTACTAAACATTTAAAGAAGAGTTAATACCTATTCTTCTCAAACTATTCCAAAAAAATAAAAAAGAAAGGAAAACCTCCAGTTTATTCTATGAGATCAGCATTATGCCGATACCAAAACCAGGTAACGACTCCACTATGAGAGAGAACTACAGGTCAATATCACTGATAAACATGGATGCAAAAATACTCAATAAAATAATAGCAAACTAAATCCAACAATACATTAAAAGAATTATTCACCATGATCAAGAGGGATTTATTCTTTGGTTGCAAAGATGGGTCATTATTCACAAATCAATCAACCTGGTACACCAAATTAATAAAAGAAAAGATGAGAACCATATGATCATTTTAATAGAGGCAGAAAAAGCATTTAACAAACTATAACATCCATTTTATAACATTCATGATAAAAACCCTCAACAAATACTCTTTTGGATGTTAAAAGGAAAATAATTTTGAATCTGTGAATCTCACTTTATTTTCACAGAACACTAATTATATTAAGATCACCTTCTCAGTAGTACTAGCATAATAACACTGTAAAGATATTGGAGAAAATATAACAAACTGAGAATTTTTTAGATGACATCTAATATACAAAGTCATTTCATACATATATAGGATAAAAACATAGGAAATAAAAATATATGTTTTCAGTATTTAGAAAGTTTATAATACTTTTTATCTTTATATGATGTATTTGTCTTTAAAAAGTTTATTGTTTCTCTAAAATTCAAATTTATATCAGAAAACGTTTGACACATTTTATAACTGCTTCAAAATGTTATCAAAACATTGTTCTGATTGTTACTGTACTACCTTTTCCAATGTAACTAAAAATACCACAGTAATTGCATTCTTCCTATTTCAAAAGTTTAAATAAAATGCCATCATGTAAGTTTGTTTTGGAATAAAATCTGCAGGTAAAATTTTAATAAACATTTTTGGATAAGTTATCTTGATTTATTTAATTTCAGATTTAAATTCTTCTTTAGTTTTCTGGCAATAATTATAAATGTGAGTGATATTATATTTAAAACTCATAAATTTTACAGTGACTCTTAAGACATCACCCCAGGGGGGCGCCTGGGTGGCGCAGTCGGTTAAGCGTCCGACTTCAGCCAGGTCACGATCTCGCGGTCCGTGAGTTCGAGCCCCGCGTCAGGCTCTGGGCTGATGGCTCAGAGCCTGGAGCCTGTTTCCGATTCTGTGTCTCCCTCTCTCTCTGCCCCTCGCCCGTTCATGCTCTGTCTCTATCTGTCCCAAAAATAAATAAACGTTGAAAAAAAAAAAAAATTTAAAAAAAAAAAAAAAAAAAAAAAGACATCACCCCAGGGGCACCTGGGTGTCTCAGTTGGTTGATTGTCTGGCTCTTGATTTCTGCTCAGGTCATGAATTCACGGTCGTGAGATGAGACTATATCAGACTCCATGCTTGGTGAGGAGCCTGGTTAAGTTTTTCTCTCTCAGGGCCCCTGAGTGGCTCAGTTGGTTATGTGTCCGACTTTGGTTCAGGTCATGATCTCACGGCTCCTGAGTTCGAACCCCACATCAGGCTCTGTGCTGACAACTCAGAGCCTGGAGCCTGCTTCGGATTCTGTGTCTCCCTCTTTCTCTGTCCCTCCCCGATTCATGCTCTGTCTCTCAAAAATAAATAAAATGATAAAAAAAATTTAAAAAATTCTCTCTGCCGCTCTCCTGTGCTCCTGCGCTCACTCTCTCTCTCTCTCTCTCTCTCTCTCTCTCTCTCTCTCTCTGTCTCTCTCCCTCTCTCTCACACACACACACAAAAAGCTGAAAAAAAAAAAACAAACAAACCAACTCTCTTAGATCCATCAGATGATCAAGGCCACAGGGCAAACCATTGCCCTGAGAAATTGGAAAGAAAGCCATCAGATGCAAAGCTTATAGTTTATCAGAAGCAGAAACAGCCACTTGAGTCAGCATTAGTAGTCATAAAGGACAGTTGACTAATTGCTAGAGGCTAGTGTTGACTATCTTGAGATATAAAAACTTCAGGAAAATCCGCCCCAAGGATCTCCTGCACTTTTGTAGTTTTCCCTCCAGGGGCCTTACCAGGTTCTCACCGTGAAGATCTGAGAAATATCCCTCCGCAACAGGGATAAGGGAAAGTATCATTTTTGAGTATTCTCAGAGAATTCTCTCTCTTTAATAAAGGCATGTCCATAATGGAAATTATTTTACCAGTGTGAAGTAAGGGAAATACCCATCCCCCGCCCTCCAGGCCCCAGCCTTCCTGTGTCACCTAAGGTGGGGGAAAAAAAATGAAAGAAAAGAAAAGAAAAGAAAAGAAAAGAAAAGAAAAGAAAAGAGAAAAGAAAAAGAAAGAAAGAAAGAAAGAAAGAAAGAAAGAAAGAAAGAAAGAAAGAAAAAGAAAAAGAAAAAGGCTGAGTAGCACCTGTGAAGATCACAGTTCAGGGACATAGACATACCAGAAAATGACCCAATTTGATCTTACCACTAGAGAACATTTATCTTGCCCCACATCTTACTGCCACATCAACAGGCTTCTATATGCTACCTGGGAATTGAGGCTGAAAAGAATTGTAAGACTCAGACCCTATTCAATAAGGAGTCTCAAGGGAAATCCAAGACAACAGAGGAGACAAAAGCTGCAAAAGGAATTTTAGTTTCTGACATCTGCAGCTAGAGCAGATTTAAACACAACATAAGTCCTAGCCAAGTAAACATAAAACTAAATACCAAGAGCCTTTAGTCTTTAAACATAAAACCAAACACCAAGATTTACCACCGTTCCTAAAGTTAATATGGTTGGTTTTCAAAATTCATCATAAGAATACAGCATATCATTAGGAGGTATGCCAAGTATGTGTGTGTGTGTGTGTGTGTGTGTGTGTGTGTGTGTGTGTTATTTACACCAGTAAATTAATAAATTGCGTTGTCTTGGCTGGCTGCAGAGGGCTACTCGACAGGCTCTCCAGCCAGCACCTTCCACACTCCACTGGCTCCAAGGCCCTCAGTCTCTGCTCATCTCACTGTAGGCCATGCCAACATGAGCAGCAAAGAAGGATCAGGAGGTTCAGGAAAGGGAAACATAACAGTTCCCCACATAACCAGAGAAGAGAAGGGAAGGATGTTCATTCACCTGCACTTATGATATTGGCCTTCAAATCATTTCAGCAGAAACTTGATGCAAAACATGAGAAATAGGAGAGACTTGTGAAACTTTATGGACATATAACTGTTAAACATAGAAGGACAATTTTTCATCTCCATTGGCTTACAAGTTCTCCTGATATGGAAGAAATATTGACTGACTCGGAAATTAAATTGGATGGTATTAGACAAAAGGTGTTACAAGTAGCTCAAGAGCTCTCAGGAGAAGACATGCACCAATTCCATAGAGCCGTTACTATAGGACTGAGGGAATATGTGGGCATTATCTCTTTTCAGCACCTCATTAGAACATGATCACTTACCAATGTGGATGAAATTAAATAATTGATATTTACCACAGAATAATATGGAAAAGAAAATGAGACCCCCTCCTTTGATGCACAGGATAAGCAGTTTGGGACTTGGAAACTAAAAATCACCCCTGTTGATTACCTTCTGGAAGTGGCTCATTTAACTGGAGAGTTGATGCGGATGTGTATTAACAGATGGGGAAAGGGGGACATTGACACCCCCTTTTGAGGTGAGCCAGTTTTTACATCAGGTTTATGATGGGTTTTTATTCACTGGTAATATGGACCTTATGCAGTTTCTAAGAAGCTGTATACCTTGAGACAAAGTTTGGCCAAAGTGGATAATACTTGGTTATGCCTTTAAAGTCAGAGGTTCAGAAATTCCAGAACATATGCTGGCAGATGTCTTTTCAGTTAAAACAGAAATGATTGATCAAGATAAGGGCATTTCTTAGAATACCGTACTTCAGTTGTTATTCTCTTGAGAGATCAGTTTGTAAGACTATTGTTTAGTATTTCACTTGAGTTTATTGTGGTTTTTATGTAGAAATGTTTTCAGTTGTACTTGTTTTAAAATGTATATAAGCAGTACATAAAATTATGAAAACAAATAATTTCTTATGTCTTATAAAAGTTTGCATGCAAATGTTTGCACCTATGCCTATCTGAATTTTTGGTGGCTACACTTCGTTGTTTATCTTAGGAATGTGAACATGCTTCAGAGAGCACTTTCTGCTATACCTATTTTAATTCATATTGTGTGAATTTTGGAGTGTTAATATTTAGTGGAAGTCATTTATGATTTAACTTAGTGATTTTGTTATATATAGAAAAAAGATTTCTTACTTGTACATCTGGACTTGACTTTCCTGTTTAAATTTCTTGGTAATATTTTGCCAAGTCTCCAAAATAGGTTTATTCCACAGAACAATAATTAAAAAAATATATATCAGGTTATCAGTGTACTTAATTTTATGAGGTTTTATAGTGAGAATTCATATTGTATTCTTGCCAGTGTTCAGGCGATTTTGAATCCATTTGAAACAACCTTCCAGAAAAATCGACAGATACCCTGATTTTAGTTTTTACATTTAATTTTTATCCTTTATCACAGAAAGTCTGATAGCGAATTGGAGCTAATATTTTCAGTGGTATTTAAGTTTAATTATGCACTTGTACATACATCTGAAAAAGCTTTTAGTAATGGTTATTAGCAGTTCTTTTGTTGTCATTATATTACATTTGGCATGTTTTCTTGTAAATGCATTTATAACAAATTACATTTAAGTAATTATAATGAAGTTTGAAATTTTCCAAATACTAAGTTAATTCAAACCTTTATAGTTGTCAGATTGTGTTATTTGATAGTAAAAAAGTTGCCACAGAAAATTTATCATGTACATCTCAGCAAAAAGACAATTGTCAACAGAGTTGGGAATAGCAATGGTAGTCTCTAGTAATGTTTAGAATTGGAGTTTGCCTATGAAATTCGTTATAGATTCTTCCTTGTGATATGAAACTGACTTGAGCATAATACTTTTGGCTGACAACCAGACATTTCCTTTTGGTTTTGTGAATTTTGGGAATCTATGTACTGGATTTTATTTTTGGAAAGATTAGCTGCTCTGTTTGCAAGAACCTGATCCTTTGAAAGTGAAATTAAAAAAAAAAGTCATATAAAGGGAAATAAAATATACATATGCATAATGCATTAGGTTGGTTGGTTAAATTTGGAGGTGAGCCTTTTGGGAAATCATTAGGGTGGAGATTTCATGAATGAGATTAGTGTCCTCTAAAAGTGATTCCAGAGAGCTCCCTTGCCTCTTCTGCTAGGTGAGGATACAACAAGAATGCAGCCTTTTATGAATCAGGATATGGCCCTCACCATACACTGAGTGTATGGGCAACTTGGATTTTGACTTCCATTTTCTAGAAATTTAAGATATAAATATTTTTTAAACCATACAGTCTATAGAATTTTGTTACAGCAACCCAAATGGACTAAAACAGAAATTGGTTCTAAGAAGTGAGGTGCTTCTGTAACCAATACTTAAAAATCTGAAAGCAGCTTTGATCCTGGAGAATGAGTAGAGCCTGGAAGAGTGTTGAAGTGATGATAAAAAATGCCTATAGTGCCATGGGCATACCTTTGAAGGTGATTCTCTTACAGCTCAGAAAGAAAAGAGCTATAGATGAAGCATTAAACATGAACAATATTCATGTAATCCTGAACAGAATGTTGGTAAATATAAGAGCAGTAAGGGCCATTCTGGTGAGGTCTGATAGAACTGAGGAACATGTTAGTGGAAACAGAAGGTAAGGAAAACCTTGTTATAAAGCATCTGAAGCTTTAATTGTGTTTGTGTTCTATTGTTTTGTGGAAGGTAGAACTTGTGAGTAATGAAGTGGATAGTTATTTGAAGCTATTTTTAAGCAAAACGTTGAAGGTTCTGACTGCTTATAGTAAATAAACTATGTGAAGGGAGAAATGACTTAAAGATGGAATTAAGAAAAAAAGGAAGTAGAACTTAAAACTTAGGAAAGTTCTCAGCCTATCCATATTATAAATATGAGAACACTAAGGGCTGTGGCCAGTTGGCCATTTGAGAAGATTTGTGTGGGTCAGCCATCACACCAGAAACCAAGAGCTATTGTTCTGGACCATGGAAGGATGACTCCAAAGGCAATTCAGAGATCATCAGGTCTGTTTTACTAATCACGGGCCCAAAATGTAAGGACCTGGGAGGAAGTGTGGTTTCAAAGGAGGACCTGTGCCTTTGTGAGCCACTGTTTACACAGTGCCAGGTGCCACCTAACCTTGCAGGCTCCCTTCACACTCTGGCACCAGGCTCCTTCACTGTCCCAGGTATGGTTTTGGTAGGCTCTAGTGCAATGATAGCCTCCACTCAGGAGTGCACAGGAAGCAAATTCAGTAGCTTCCTCTAGCCACAGTCCTCACCAGCAAGCAGTGTGTAAAAGCCCAAGTGGACATGTCTACCTTTACCTGGATTTTAAAGGATGGAGCCACCAGTCAGACTGGTAGGACCCAGGTAGAGAGCCACTACAGGGCTCTCCCCCTGAGCCCAGGTAGTGACATTGCCACCCCAGGAGACTGTGAAGACTGAGCAGTAAGCCAAAGCTTATCATTCTTGACTTTTAAGGTTTATTGTTATTTTTCAGCATTAGGTTTGAGACTTACTTAGAACCTGTTACCTCTTTCTTCATTTTTTTTACTCCCTCTTGGAATGGAAATGTTTATCTTACGTATGACCCACCATTATATTTTGGAAGCTTGTAATTTGTTTGGCTTTACAAGGTTCACATCTGCGTAGCAATTTGCCTCAGGATGAATTATATACACAGTCTCACCTGTATCTGATTTTGATGAGATTTTATACTTTAGACTTTTGAGTTGATGCTGGGATGAGTTAAAACTTTTGGTGTTATTGAGATGGAATGGACTTATTTTGCATGTGACAAAGACATGAGTTTTGGGGAGCCAGGGCAGAATTATAAAGAATGTGGTCCCCTAAAATTCATATGTTGAAACCTAATCCCTAGTGTGATGATATTTGGAGGTAGGGACCTTGGGAGGTTATCAGATCATGAGGGCAGAATCCTCATAAATGGATTAGTACTCTTATAAAAGACCCCAGACAACTCCCTTGTGCCTTCTACCATGTGAAGACACCATGAGAAGAAGGCCACTTATGAACCAGAAAGCAGACCCTTCCCAGACATGAATCTGTCTGCAACTTGATCTTGGACTTGTAACCTTCAGAATTGTAAGATATAAGAGTTTTTTGTTTAAGCTACCCAGTGTTTGATATTTTTGTTCTAACAGCCCAAATGGACTGAGATAGTATTCTATCACTCATTCATCCCTTCAGTTCACCTAAAAGCAGCACAAAACATCAGTACTTCCTTCTTCCCACCAGGATCCCAAAGCATACACCTATGCTACTTTTATTTTCTATAAAGAAAATAGAACAAGTGTGCCTAGTTGGCTCAGTCGGTAGAGCATGAGACTCTTGACCTCAGGGTTTTGAGATTCCCACATTGAGCATAGAGCTCACTTTTAAAAAAATGAACAAAAACAAATCATTGCATATAAAAATTAAAAAAACAAAAGCACAAAATATGCCACTTAAAAACATAACCAAATTGACATTTAACATTTAATCAACTTAGGTCAACTTAAACCAACTTTAAATCTTCACTTTTTTCATCAGAATATTTTCTCTGTCTCTTTCTATTTCTTTCCTTCTTTCTGTTTCACTCTCTCTTTCTGACTTTGCTCCTCTCTCCTGTTCTCTTAATTCTGTATATACTAGAAAAATTTTAATAGGACAGTAAGAAACTATGTACTTAAAAAATCTACAATTGTGGTTTTATTGTCCAGGAAGTTTATACCATCTGTTATTGGTTTTAAGGGTGTATTGCTTTATTTATTTATATATTTGGACAGAAATATAGGTAAAAAAGAGATATTTTGCTGTGAAGGGATTAATGAGGAATATGTTCTATCTGAAAACAATCTGTGTCAACTACCCTGATGAAGGAATTTCACAAAATTTAATAATAAATGAATAATCTCTGGGTTATACTGAGAAATTGAGAGTTAGCAGAATTACTTTTTGAACACAAAATGTTAGAAAAAAGTTATAAATCGTATAAGTCAGCATTATTGGATCTCTGAGAAACTGTATTAAATCAAGGTTACATATATTAAACATAAAGCATATCCATAACTTATTTATTACAAACCATACATTTCTATTTGTTCACATCAGTGAAATATAGATGAGATGGTGAAATGAATTAGTTATGAATCACTTCCCATTGAATGAATGCTAATGTTAAAGTTATTGATTTTTCCATGATTTTTTCCCTTCAAATTCTGGAGAACATGTCCTTTAATTTCAGTTCAGCCTTGTTATTATATTATAGTCTTTGAATGTATATTTGCATTATTAGGTATTCCAGTCTATTAGACACTTTATAAATATACTCTGAATACCTATTCTCATCTTTAGCTCTGACGACCTACTTTTTTTCTTTTACTTTTTAAAGTAAAGCTTAACAGTTTAAAAATCAAAGATCACAGTATATGAAAACTAACACCCTCTGGCCATTAAGAAACCTTAACGAACTAAGAAGGCAAGACGAAAGGGAAGGTCATTCTAAAAATCACATGAAGTTATGATTACCTTTTCCTTTTAAAAATCTGGCAAAATATGAAAATATTCTGTATGAAGGCAATTGGAAGCTGCAAAGACAGTGAAAATTTGGGGGGTTGTAATCTTAGATTGGAGGAAAGTACAGAGTGATTACATGGGTGTTTGGGGCCACTTTTTCTTTTGAAATGATTGCTGATTCAGAAAGGGAAACCGGTGGCAGTAGGCTGAAGAGCTGAGCAAAGATTTTGCAGTTTCATGGGAGTTTGAGAGCCCACTTGAAATGAAGACTGTAAATTTCCCAAGCTATTGATTGATAATCTGAAAGATCCAGATTGGAATGAAAGGTGAAGCATAAATAGATCGCTCAATCACAAAAAGCTAAAGCCTGGTTTCACGTGATCGTAGTCTCCATGTGGGAAAAGTGATACGGGATTGCTTCTAGGCAGAGAATAGCAGCCTGCCCCAAGGAACCATAAATATTCCCTGAAGGACAATGAGAGCAAAAATCTCATATATACATATGTCTACAAGTCAGTGTAAAAACAAACAATTTTATCAGAACACAGAACTTTTTTAAAAAGAAAAATTCAAAATATAAAGTGACCAGAGATATTTTAAAGGGATTTTCAAACACGGACTTCAAATTAACTATGATAAATAAATCTAAGGATGTAAGAACAAGAAAAATATTGGCAGGCATTATAAAGATGAAGCAAATAAGAATTTTAAAAACATCAAATAAACTATGAGTGTGATAGATTTAATGGCAAATAAGAGATAATGAACTGAAAAATAGATTGAGAAATACTCAGACTGAATAATAGAGAGACAATGTGTAAAATACAGAAGAGATCATATGAGATACATAGAACAGAGTGAAAAGACTAACAAAAAATATAAATATTGTTGCACAAGAGAAGAATACAGTCAGTCATTGTAGAGATACTGATGAAGAAATTTCCAAAGTGGGTGGTAGAAATCAAGTCACATATTAAGCCAGATACACATAAAGAATGCCACACTTAAGCTCCTAAAAGAAAAACTCCCAAAAATTAATATATGAATAGGCCTAAGTCTTTCATAATGTTTTTTTTTCTTTTATATTTGCCCTGTATTTTCTTTCTTTCTTTATTGCTGCCTTTTTTGTGTGTTAATTATTTTTTAATTATATTTTTAAAAATATTCTTCAGGATGTTTTTATAAGACTTTACATATGCATTCTTGCTTTGCTATAGAATTCCATGAGCTGGGGCACCTGGGTGTCTCAGTTGGTTAAGCTTCTGACTCTCAGTTTCAGCTCAGGTCATGATCTTGTGCTTTGTGGGTTCAAATCCCACATCGGGCTCTGTGCTGATGGCGTGGATTCTCTCGCTCCCTCTCTCTCTCTCTCCCTCTCTGCCCCTCCCCAACTTGGGCACATGTACTCTCTCTCTTTCTCTCAAAATAAATACATAAAAATAAATAAGAAGAATTCTATGAGCTAACTTTATGCCATTTTTACGTATAAGATAGAAGTCTTATGAGAATTATATGTTTATGAATGCTAGTCTGTTATCTTTACTACTGTTGACCTTTATTTTACTTACCATATTGTTCATCCCATAATATAGGTGTTTTGTGGCAAATACACAATGAATTATTAGTTAATTTCTCGCTATTCTGTATGTAGGAGTTAAATAAATCCCCAATGGGGAATAATAGATATATATCCAAAGAAGAAAGGAGTCTATTTTTAAAATAGTTTAATCTGGCCAACTTGATAATAGGAAAACAAACTTCACAGAATAATTTTACTATTTTTGTTTAACCATTCAGCTATGTTTTTAAGAAATTCAAAAATGAGAAAAACAGGTTTTACATTTATAACATATTTGCTATTTCTTAGGCATTTCATTCCTTTGTGTTTATTTCTATACTGAAAATTTTTCTTTTCACTCACTATATTCATCTGTTTTCCAAGAGCCAAATAACATTTTGTTAAAGATCCTAAAACTAAGTACTTTTGCTTGTAGCCATATAGTGTACATCACAATTCTTCAGCTTTGCTGTTGTTTGACAGTTGCATCACTAAACAGTATGTAAGTGATGAGGTTTAGCTGTTACCTTTTGCAACTTTATTTGTAAAATTAGGTGGCCAGTTGGTGGACTACAATTTCCTGCCCCTAAATCTTTTACATTACATCTTTGAACATATTTGTAATAATGCTTTTAATGTTTGCATCTGCCAGTGCTGAAATCCATGCCATATCTGGATCTATTTCTGTTGACTATTATTATTTTCCTGCTGCTGGGTCATATAATTAAGCTTCACACATATATACACATACATATATAGGTATATATGTGCGTGTATACACACACACACACACACACATATATATATAAACGTTTTATGTTGGTTATTGTAGATAGAATTGCTGTTGAAGGTTGAAGTTTTATTGTCTTTCATTATAGAGTGTTGAATTTTATTTTGGAAGGCAAGTAATTTGCTGGCAAGTGAACTTGATTCTCTTAAGGCTTATATTTGTCAGTGAGACATTAGAGAAACCTGACTGACTCTAGGTCAAGGTAGTTCTACTGCTAATGAAGCCCTTTTAGGAAACTCAGTTGAATGTTTGGTCTGTTTAATTTAGGTTTTTTGTTTCTGTTTTGTTTTGTTTTTTAATACTTCCTTTTTTTTGATGAGATAAACATGTATTTATTAAAATATTTTTCACCAAGAGACAGTTAAATTTTATACTTTAAAACCCAGACCACTACTGAAAAAGAGAATGGGGGAGGCTACAAAAACTGTGTGGCATTGACCAAAGGACCAGGACAGACAAGGCCTAGGCAGGGCAGCCCCAGGAGATTAGGGTATCTCCTCTTCTGAGGGCATGAGAAGCGTCAGGTTGGAAACCCAGAGCATCCCAATCCCCTGGCATTACCCAGTGCACAAGCCTCTCTAAGAGGGAACATAGCCAGAAGAGGAACCCTCAGTATGTGTGTTCATCACACAGTTGGTTGTGTATTCTGCTCAGTCAACTCCTCATTGCTGAGGCTGCACACTGTGGCCACTCTGTGAGAATGAAGTTTCCTTTACACCAATTTTTAAACCCATAAAACTTCAGAAAAACAGGAGGTGGCCAGCCAGCAGACCATCATTCATCAATTATTTCTCTTGAACATAAAATTATATGACTCAACATTTTCAACCTTCCTAAACTGTGTTTAAATCCCAGCACACTAATGCACTATTAAAATGTTACTTGTGGTAAGCTGCTTAAGTTTTCCAAGCTATTTAAGTTTTCTGATATATTAAATAGCTTATAGAGGAGCACCATAGGCTGTTGTGAGAATTAAATTAGATAATTCATGTACAGTTTCTTACACTGAAAAATAACAAAAAAATTAAAAATGTTAACCACTATTACTTAAACTTATGTCATTATTTTTATTATGCCTTTACTGTTACTTGTCTTTTATCTCTGACATCGAAAAATATAGTACTATATTAACTTAAGAATGCCTCAGAATCTATTTGGCATGGAGATAGGGTGAGAAGAGAACTGTGGCTGGGAAAGACTTTCAGACCTGTCTTCCCTTGAAAAGCTTAATACTTAAATACATATTTAAAATGGGAGATTTTTTTAATGTCGCAAAAAATACCGTCTTTATTTTTCTATATCAACTTCCTCTTTGTCTACTGTAAGTTTAACTTTAGAAATGTGGATTTATCTATAAATTAGAATGGTAGGTTCCCCTCTTTAACTTGGAATGACTATATTAACATGATTAATATTGTAATGCCTTAGGCAAACATCACCATTCTCTTCTTTTTCATTTGCTCTAAAATTTATTGATCTACAGTGACCAAAAACTGACTACATATTATCATTCTCTTTGTAATATTTTTCACAAGGATGGAAACCATATTAAGTAACCTTCCATACTTACAAGCTTTTCAAACCCTTACTAAGTATAAATGGTTAATTAATTCCATAAAACATAACAACGTGTTTTACAACAGAAGACAGCTCTAACACTGAATAAAAATCATGAGAACAATATAGAATAATTCACACAATCAAGAAATACCTCAGTCAAAACACATGTAAATTAGCTTGTAAATAGACTCACACAAATAAACACTTCTTTTACTTAGTAGACAACTTAATTTAAGTCTGTACTTCTATGACAAAATCATATTTTATCACAAATATGAGTTTGTGAATAATCCAAGAAGCTTGTCCTGAGAGTTTTGAGATAGTCTACTGTACTCTAATTTGAATGAAAAAACTTCATGTAAAATCAAGCAAAAGCTCATGATGGATTAATTGACCTTTAAACCATACATGCATAAGCTTTGAGTTAAAATAATTCTCAACCTGTAATATCATGCTGGGATATATGAATATTCAGCTTCACAGATAATAAGAATTCAAATCTTTAATATAAATTCAGATCAGATAATTCAGATCTGATTCATGTGAACTGAATTTATTAGATAATTACATTTTTATTCAGTTATATACTTGAGTGAAAATATCTAATTCTGTGTTTTTTATAGCATCAATATTCAGTCATTTATACACCCTCTCCCTACATATAATATGACAAACATATTTATATCCATATTATACATTATATTATATTCACATCTAGTAGATATATTTATAGGTATATAATAAATATATAATATATAACATCATTACATACCTATATTCACCTTATACATTATATAATATACATGTCTTTATTAGCTACATAAAGTAATACATCTAGTAGATGTATTGATGTCTAACATATATAAATATAGAGATGGAGGGAGAGAATTTAATATTGTTCAAAGTAAAGACAGTTCAGATAAACTATATTTCCACACAGCATTATACAGATGGTTATAATCTAATACAGGCTTTTTTATTTTTTTATTTTTTTAATGTTTATTTATTTTTGAGACAGAGAGAGACAGAGCATGAACCGGGGAGGGTCAGAGAGAGAGGGAGACAGAATCTGAAGCAGGCTCCAGGCTCTGAGCTGTCAGCACAGAGCCCGATGTGGGGCTTGAACTCACAGACCATGAGATCATGACCTGAGCCGAAGTCAGACGCTCAACTGACTGAGCCAGCCAGGTGCCCCTAATACAGGCTTTTTTAAACTTTTGCTTTTTATAGATTTATCATTTAACCTAAAATTCATTTCTTTAGAATAATATTAATTACTACTATTGCTTTTAATAAATAGTTGGAGAATCACTGTAAGAACTTAAAGAAACATCAATAATTTCTTCCTAAAAAAGTAAATAAAACATTTTATGGGCAAGAATCAATACTGTTTCCCAGATCTAGATTATTTCCATGCTCTATAAACTCTGAGCATACCATAATAGAGAAGATTGATAAAAAGTTTTTAGTCTACTTTTCATAAAACATCATAAGCAAAATTAAACAATATACAGTAAACTCTGAATCAGCATTTATAAAATAACGGACAGAACAAAGTGTTAATGTCAATATATAAATAGAAATCTTATTAACCTCTTTGAACAGTTAAGGGATAAGTGTATGAGGTTTAGATTGAATTTAGACAAGAATATACCTGGGGGTGCCTGGGTGGCTCAGTCAGTTGAACATCTGACTTCGGCTCAGGTCATGATCTCGTGGTTTGTGAGTTCGAGCCCCGTGTCGGGATCTGTGCTGACAGCATACAGCCTGGAGCCTGCTTTGGATTCTGTGTCTCCCCCTCTCTCTCTGCTCCTACCCCACTCATGCTGTCTCTGTCTCTCTCCTTCAAAAATAAATAAAAAAAAACACATTTAAAGAAATTTAGAAAAGAATATACCTGGGGTGCCTGGGTGGCTCAGTCAGTTAAGCAACTTTGGATCATGTCACAATCTCATGGTTGGTGAGTTTGAGCCTTGTGTCAGGCTCTGTGCTGACAGTCCGGAGCCTGGAGCCTGCTTCGGATTCTGTGTGTCCTTCTCTCTCTGCCCCTCCCCTCCTCATGTTCTCTCTCTGTCTGTCTGTCTGTCTCACTCTCTCTCTCAAAAATAAATAATAAACATTAAAAAAAAAATTTAAAGAAAAAAAGAAGAGACTATACCCAGAGAGAAATCATATAAAAGTTACAGAGATAAATTATCTGAAAAATAAAATTACAAACTGACATCTTACTTTTACTATATAAATATTTAAAATTATAGCAAATAATACTGTGGAGAAATGGCTACCTTTATAATATCCTAGTTCTAAATTGTTACGTGTTCTTTGGACAATTGTCAATGTTTATCAAAAGTCTATAGGGGTGCCTAGGTGGCTCAGTCAGTTAAGCCTCCAACTCTTTATTTCTGCTCAGGTCATGATGTCACAGTTGTGAGATTGAGCCCTGCATTTGGCTTGTGCTGGGTGTGGAGCCTCCTTAAGATTCTCGCTCTCCCTCTTCTCCTCCGCTGTGTGCTCTCTGTCTCTCAAAAACAAGTCTTCAACTAATTAGATCCTGTTGTATATCTTAAAATATATTTCAAAGGCATAATTTAAGAGAAATTTACATATGAGAATGATATTGTAATGTTATTACAGTTTTATACAGTTAATTTTAAATAATCTGAGAATCAGAAAGCTAAACTAATTTGCTAAATACTCAATAAAGTCAAGAACATAATTTAAACCCAAATTTCTTTATCTCTCACTAACCATTTTTCATTTCATCACAATATAATATTAATACATTGATTAGATACTTTCTAATAATTATATGTGATACATACAGTGCAACCTCTATGGCAAAAATGACTATAATGATTTGAGAAAATTCTGATAGTATATTATTCTTATAAACTTACAAAAACATCTTAAATTGAATATATTGCATAACTTTATATAATATTTTTAATTAATGGCAACGTTGTAACACATACATGTCTGTTGTGCATGCCTGTGTGTGTGTGTGTGTGTGTGTGTGTGTGTGTGTGTGTGTGTGTGTTTGTGTGGAGAGATAATGAGAGAGAGAGAGAGAGAGAGTTATCAGTGAATTAAAATCACATCTCTGCCCTTTGTGGAACTTAATATTCTTGTGGGAAATATAGACATTTATAGAAACAAATATTTGGGATATTCACTTTTACATTCAGTTAAGTGACTTAATTGTATAAGTGATGGGCAGAAATAAAACAAAATAATGGGAGAAGAGTGTAGCCTAAGAAGTTGGCATTTTCTGTAGAGTGGTCCAAAAAGATCTTTGGGATAAGAATTGCTTAGGATGATTATGGTGGTCTGGGCGAAAATGGTAGTCTGAAAATGCCTTTGTGAATTTGAAGAAGTGAAACAATGTCAAGAAATTATCTGGGGAATATCATTCCAGGAAGAAGAAAGAACAGGTTCAGAGGCCCTGTGACTAAAGTCTGATTGATATGTTCAAACACTGGTAAGAGGCAATAGTGCCTGGAGGGGGAGGCATGAAAGAACAAAACAGAAGCCCTATATGGGGCAGGGTTATGTAGGGCTTTGTGGGTCATTTGTGTGAATGTCGAATTTACTTTGAAATAAGATATCTTTAATGGGTCTTGAACAAAAAGTGTCATGTTCTGATACTTTAGATATAGATATAGATATAGATATAGATATAGATATAGATATAGATATAGATACAGATATAGATATAGATATAGATAGATATAGTCTTGGCTCTCAACATTTGAATCAATCATGATATTAATAATTAATTTATACCAAAAACCTTCTGATATTCATGCCAAAGTATTTTATACAATAAAATTACATACACTTTGAAAGTAGAATTAATTTGACTAATTTCACAGATGAACTCAGATTTGTGAGTAAACAGAATAAATTTTTTCTCTTTAATTAGTTTCTCCTGCTTTTCAAGTTATGTGTATTTGATTGTAAATTCCACTTAGCATTATAAACATACTACTAATACTCATGGATATAGCTTCAGACTACAAATATGAAATGCCTCATATCTAGAATTATTATATTTTGAATATGAAGAAACATGGATTGTGACATGAGAAACAAAACAATTTTAATAATCTGTCATTTTTTAAGTTTTATTTTTTACCTTACATTTTGAATTGCTCACTTAGTATTCTCTTTTTCATTGTGGATATTTTCATTGTTGTTGTGGGTCATTAATTAATATGTTCTTTACATTTTTTATCTTTCCTTAATAAGGTTTAAGTTTTAAAATTAAGGTTTTCTTTCTTAGAGAAGTTTCAGTTTTAGAAAAAAAAGTGAGTGGTAAGTACAGAGTTCTCATGCACCTCCTCTGCCCACACATAGTTTTCCCTATTAATTGTCGCTTGCATTAGTGGTATATGCTTATTACAGTTGATAAGCCAATATTGACATTATTTTAACCCAAGTCTATAGGTTACATTAGGGTACACTGTTTCGGTTGTATGTTCTAAGGGTTTTGACAAATATATAATAGCATGTATCCAATATTTCAGTACGATACAGAATAGTGTCATTGCCCTGAAAGTCTCTTTTGTTCCATCTATTCATTCCTCTCTTTTTCTTTTTTCTGTCCTTTCTCTGTTCCCAAAACTGGTGATCTTTTTACTGTTTCCATAATTTTGCCTTTTCCAGAATATCATAGAGTTGGAATCATTCCATAGAGTTGGAATCACATAAGTGTGAGTCTTATCCAGTTAGCTTCTTTCACTTAGCAATATGCACTTAAGTTTCTTCCATTACTTTTCATGGCTTAAAAGCTCATTTCTTTTTTATCACTGAATAATACCCCTTTGTATGGATGGATGTACCACAGTTTATCTGTTCACCTATTGAAGGGCATAGTGATTGCTTGCAAGTTTTGGCAGTTTTGAATAAAGTTCTATAAACATCCATGTGCAGGGTTTTGTGTAGACATAAGTTTTCACCTCCTTTGATTAAGTACTAGGGATCACAATTGCTTGATCATATGGTAAGAATATATTTAGTTTTGTAAGAAACAACCAAACTGTCATCCATATTGGTTGTGGCATTTGCATTCCCACCAGCAGTTAAGAGAGTTCCTGTTGCTCCACATCAACACTGACTTGTTAGTGTTTTAAATTAGCCATTCTAACAGTTGTATGGTGGTCTCTCATTGTTGTTTTAACAAGCAATAATCCAATGCATATTATTCATCATACTTTTGAAAGATTAATGCACACACTGTTCTATAATTTAATGATATAGAACTTCACCAGAATGTCGCTACTCATTTTGGTGGGGACAGGAATATCAAGAAACAAGTAAATAACTAGTATAAGGTGATTTATATTTTCTAATATAGCTAATATATCTAAGACTTTATAACATCTGAAATAACCTAAATAATGATAAATTCTATAAAGAAAATAAGTCTAGGATAAGGGAAAAAATACAAATAGATCTGTGGGTGACTCTCTGTGGGTCAAAAGAAAGGGACCATGATAGTGGTATGGGCTAGGGTGTTAGCTGGAGTTGATAAATAATGTTTATAATTTGAAAAGTTGGCTTAGTATATGGTATGAGAAAGGGATAAATCAAAAACTAATCCAAGGTTTTTGACCTGAGCAAATGGATATATGGTGTTACTGTTTACTGAGATGGGAAGGTTGAAAGCAAGATGACGATGATGATGATGATGATGATGATGATGATGATTATGATGATTTTTGGCAGTATTTTAAAGTTTTGTAAAGACCAAAAATTTAGTATAAAGTCTCAAAAAGCACTCATAAATTTAATCATTCTCACTTTTCTCATTCAGTCTAAGACCTACTACTAGAGTAATAATACTAGAACACAGTTTTACTGCAGAAATTCAAATTATTTAACTGCTTGGGAAAAACAGAGGGACCAAGGAGTTTCAAGCTGTTTCCTTGTCTACTATTCACATCCCTTGCCAAGAGTGGTTTAATATCCAGAAGCTTGCAAAGAGAAAAAAGAAACAGAAAAAAAGTCCTCCAGTGTATCTGAGACGTGAAGATGCAGCAACACATTTTCCTCTTTGCATTTCCAACTATTTCTTTTATGAAGCTTCATTCACACTGTTTAAAACTTGCTGTACTGTATTTAGCATAGTTATATATTTTCTGCCCACATTTAATTCTACTGTGTCTCTAATTTACATTTTAACAAGATCATTCTGGCAGTTGCTACTGAAGAATACATTGGAGTTCCAAAAGTGAATGCATAGGCTCACATTAGAGGCTGTTGGAGTGGTTGAGAGGTAAATATCAGAAAATAGTCTAATTTAATGTTGACACTGATGAGGTAGAGAATTTCAATACAGTTAGTGATCGTTTGGGTGTGGGTGGTAACACAGGAAAGATTAAAGGATGACTCTAGATTTTTGACCTTGAAAAACTGGATAGATAGATGGGAGAAAACTTGATAGACACATTAAATTTAAAGAATCTCTACAAAATGGAATTTATCACTCATTTGGCATTTTACATTTCAAAAAATTTTTTTTTCAACGTTTATTTATTTTTGGGACAGAGAGAGACAGAGCATGAACGGGGGAGGGGCAGAGAGAGAGGGAGACACAGAATCAGAAACAGGCTCCAGGCTCTGAGCCATCAGCCCAGAGCCTGACGCGGGGCTCGAACTCACGGACCGCAAGATCGTGACCTGGCTGAAGTCGGACGCTTAACCGACTGCACCACCCAGGCGCCCCGACATTTCACATTTCAAAGGACACAGTGAAAGGGCATTTGAAAAGAAAACAACAACTATCTTGAATCTTGGTTGGCTTTAAAAATATTTTTCATGGATTATTTCTTTTTATTTTCATTTATTTCTTTAAATGACTTTTGCTAATAGAAATAAATGTATTTCATAGGTATCTATATTATTTGTATGTTCATAGCTTTTGAGAAAAATTGCAAGAATGAATTAATGATACATATGTTATTTCTCTTTTTGTTTATTGTTTGGTTCATAGAAAAAAATGACCTAAAATATTATTTTCTTCTTTATCATTCCACATATAATTCCTAACCGCATGCCATTTTCTGAATGAATATTACTTTTAATCAGTTTTGCTATGAAAAATGCTATATTTAAAAACATACTTTTAAATTGAGAATATATATAAGCACACATATATATTCATATATATATAAATTTAGAGCATTCCAACTAACCATGTGGAATAAATATATCCTACAATCTGTATACCATTTCAGTTTTATATATCATCCTGTTATATTATTTTTTAAAAATTTGTATGCTTTTTTTAAATTTTATTTTTGAGAGGGAGACAGAATGTGAGTGGGGGGGGCAGAGAGAGAGGGAGAAAGAATCTGAAGCAGGTTTCAGGCTCTGAACTGTCAGCACAGAGCCCCACATGAGGCTTGAACTCAGGGACTGCGAGATCATGACCTGAGCCGAAATCAGATGTCTAACTGAATGAGCCACCCAGGTGCCCCTCATCCTGTTATATTATTAATAAGATTGTAACTTTCTTCAAAAGTATAGTTTCTGTTGGACAATTTGAAATAACTTTTGTTCCTTTGTCCTCCCTGAAAAAAGAGACCAGGAAAAGAGATAAACCTAATGCCGAATTTATTTAGAATCCTTCTGAGTATTCCCAGTAGACGTCACTATTGCAAATAGGCCTACATTCTCTTTCGAAGATCTGGCCCTACCTAAAGATCTGCTCAGAACTGGAACTCTCCATATGTTTATTTTATTTATTTACTTATGCATTGTGTATTTATCTCTGAGTCTATCTTGGTATTCTTGAAGTCATTTCACTTAAGTGGTTGTCCAGTGTAACTATACACATGGTTATCTTTGGCTCCCTTATTCGGAGAATGTTGATGGAATGGTTTTGCTGTATATGGACAAAACTCCCCCTCAGAGATTTAAATATGAAATGTCTATAAGTCACTATTAAAACCTGTCTAATGCCTTTTTATATTCTGTGCAATAAATGCACAAACTTTGTACGTAAAACTTTTTATAGCAGCATTTCCAGTGGTGAAAGACTGGAAACGACTTCTTTGGAATCTTGTGACTTAATTTTCACATAACTGTGACTTTATTGTTACCATTTAAATTACTAAGACACAATGTGTAGTTCAACACATTTCGACTTTGTTTTTTCCCCATAAGAAATAAACTTAGTACCTTTATTTTCCATCAATTGCATTAAATATAATTAGCCTTAAATAATATAATTACCAAGACTTCTTTTCAATCAGACCTTTATAAACTTGTACCAAAAAGTGATTGTGATTCTGTGTACAATATCTAAAGTGTCATTATGACCTAAAAGCTCTGTGCCTTTTATGTACTTTAGCCTGAAATGTTTGCTGCTACTCTTACATTTTGCAATTACAGTGAAGTGAGGCAGAAAATAGCAGCTCAAAAAATGTATTCAAGTAATGAAGTTTGAACCATTAGTTTCAAGGCTGTTGTTATTTTAGTAAATATTTAATCTTCCTAGCAGCATGGGTTCCTAATTGATCTTTAAGTATTATTGTTCCTGGACATTTCTAATCGACTTGTAATTGCTATATTAAAGCAGTTAGCAAATAAAGTGTAATGGATGGTGGAGACTTTTACAGTACACTAAATCAACAGAATATCATAAAATTTACAATTCATTTTTGTCATTGAACTTTGAAATGGACTACACTAATAATCACATGTATGCTCATCTCTCTTATTTTTAAGTGTTCTACCAATCTAAAGAAAAGTATAGATAATATATTCCATTTATGTCAAATTAAAAGTCACATGTCTAATAAATTTTAAGATGATTTAAAATCTCTTCAGAATAGTTCTTTATCTATTTCTTTGTGAGAACAGGTGAACCACTTCCATTAATTCATGAGGAATTTATTGAGCATCTACATATTTTGCAAGGTACTGTAAACTAGAGAAATACAACACGAAGACTTCCACTCATTGCTAGTAATAGTTACATAGACACATGGAGGCAAGTCTTACATCTCACATGAGATCCATTTCTACCTTTTCTTACATACTTTAGTGTTTAAGATTTTTCACCATCTGTTACTCTCCACTGTATGCAGTTGTTATAGTTACTAACACTCTGAAAATGTGATACTATTTTCCAGAGAGTTTCTAACTATTACAGTATTATAGGATTTTTTATTTGGCTTATCCTGGATACAGTCTTTCATGGACATTTTTTTTTCTTTCATAGATAAGCACATTATGGACTTAGTCAATTATAGCAATACCTCGGTCTTTTTTTATGCAATTGACAGAAAGGAAGTGTTTTGTTTTCTTTTTCCTAGGGTTATAATTTGTAGGGATAGAGTGACTGGAACCTAGTTTGACACCACATATAAAAGATCACTCGAGAACAAACATAACATAGAAGGAAAAAGACCTGAGGGCAAAACTAGAGAGACAAATATCTGGTGATTTGGTTTGTGTTCTTGTATTCAGCTCTACCTGAAGATTATAAAGTACTCTACTTCCCAGTTTTATGAGTGAGTCTGTGTGTTTGCTGATTTTTTAAAGACAATTTTTTTTTAGATTTTTGGTCACCTAAAATAGATTATTTAATCGTGTAAATAAATTAATAACGGTGCTAGGTTGTTGGCAGTGACTCTTGCAGTTTTCTAAAGTACATTGTGTTGGGGGTAGGAGGGCAGGGGATTTTGTTTTCTTAGTTAGAAAGTCAGAAATCCTAATCAAACAATAGCAAAGTACGTGGCTTTTGAAAATTTTGTTCTTTCCTGTTGCTTAGATCATTAATTATTAATGCTAAAGGCTGTGATGATAGCAGATAAATTATCAGGGGGATTTAGCAAGAACCTGTAAAAAAGCAACAGATGATTGCCCTGGCAGATTTGAAATTAGAGACGGATTCTGCCCTTATAGGAAAGACAATATGCCTGAAGTTCGTGAGCCAAGATGTTTGAGAGAGGTTCATGTACCTTGGAGGGTTTGAAAAGTGTAATTCTTTTTCTAAAATTCAAGTTGATAAAGGAAAGGTAAGGGAGCTAAAAACAATAGGCAATGTGACTCAGACCAATTTTAGGTGTTTGCTCGGCTACTGCAAAGCTCCGTTATAAAGAGTAAGCCACCAGTCTTTTTTCTGTGTCTATGAATTTGCTTATTTTAGATTTTACATGTAAGTGACTTGATTTGATGTATTTGATGTATTTGATGACATGGGTGAAGGGGGTCAAAAGGAACGAACTTTCAGTTATAAGATAAACAAGTTTTGGGGATGTTTGTGCAGCATGGTGACTACCGTTAGCAGTACTGTACTGTGTATTTCAAAGTAGCCAGTAGGTTAACAGCTCTGTTCATAAAAAAATAACTATGTGAGCTTATGGATGTTAACTAAACTTACTGTGATAATCATTCACAATATATACATATGTCAAAACATCATGTTATACATTTTAAAATATTACAATGTTATATGTCAATTATCTAATGGAACTGGAAAAAAAAGAGTAAATCATTAGGATGTAGCTTAGAAGAAGAGGAAGACTGTCCATTTTTTTTTTTAATGAAATGGCGAAAATTGACAGTGGCCAAGGTAGCAGTCACTTAGCTTCAGGCAAGGAAAGTGAGTAGCACATTGATATCTATTATTTAAGGACAAAAATCCTAAAGACAGATCTTATTTAAAGATCTAACAACACATAGATGGGGGAAAAAAATGAGAATTGACAAAATGTCTACTGAAGTATTTCAGGGGGTCACAAGGTGTCAAAGGTAGGCTGGTATGATGAGTGGCTGTGTTTGAAAATAAGGCAATGCAGAGAAGAGGAGAGAGAGAGAGAGAATGAGAGAGAAAGAGTGCTGATGTTTTCGTCAAGCCCTGGTAGACAGCTTTGCTCTGCTTTCCTGACTGGAAACACATGAACCCAGCCCCTCCCCCCACACTGCACACCATGCTGCCTCAGTTGATAACATTTGACACACACACAAAAACATTTCATAGATGCTTTTCCTGTCAGCTCTCTAAATATTTATCTTATTTATTTATTTTTGTCATCAGGATTTCCATCCTTGAATAGTTGAAAATTAGAGGAACATTTAATGTCTAATCACGGAGGAATGATAGAAATTCAAAGATTGACATTGAGCCTCGAAGGAAGGTGCATATTTTAGAGATTTGTTTCATTGTTTCTTGAAGTAAAAGAGGTCCAAGTGTAAATACATATCTCTAATATCAATAGTACTTCTACTTAAATTAACCTTTTTTTGTTTTTTGTTTTTTGTTTTGGTATATGAGTTCTATTTTCCCAAGATAATTCTGTTATGTTTAAGTGTTTAAATGACTCCTCCATTACTTTATTTGGCTTTTCACATATTTCATAAATTCTAAAAACATGTTAGTATGTTTTGAACTGTCGCATTGCATTGTTAAGTTTTTTAATGTCATTACTGAAGAATTAATTATCTTTTACTTTGACATAACTCACAATTGTAGTAATACTTATAATGCATATGACTCATACTATGTCAGAAAAAATATTTTACTGTTTGATTTTCTTTGTAATTAAACTTTGTAACTTTAATATAAATAGGTAAAGGGCTTGTAAAAAGATTGAATTATTCTCTTTATTAAGTATCACTTTTGTTTTTAACCCTGAATGATAATTTTTATTGATTTTAATTATAATCATTAATTGTGATTAATAATATTAATCACATTAATAATTGTGAGCAAATCATGTGATTAAAACTGTTGGTATTCATTTTAAAAGTATAGACAATTAGAAAATAGTTAATGGTTGTTTTTTAATTTCATTTGAGGTCACTGAATATTTGAATTTGATTGTATCCCACTATTTTTTTTTCTTTGAAACTGTAAATAGTAGTTAATTGCTAATGACCTCTTCATTTTTGTCATACAAAAATAGATAATCAGAAGTTTCTGGAAACATGACAGAATATTGTTTGAATAAAAAATTCTTCCTTGTGATACATTAACTAATTCAGCAGATTTTACTAAACTTAAACTGAGACTCATATTACCAGGTTAGATTCAATATTATATTACAACTAAAGTAGTTTATTTATGTTCAATTTAGGGAAGCTCTACATACCATAAATCTGAAATGATGAGATGGTTATACCCATTGACTACTGGAGTCAAGACAAATCTAGTTTTCATTGAAATTGCTTATTAAATCTGGTCAATTTCTAAGAGGTAATTTATTTCCTCATTATAGTGGTGATGAGAGTAGTAGCTACAGAACTGTTTAATTATGAAAAAAAATACATGCTGAATAACTGACTAATTAAAGTCACTAAACTTCTTGATGTTTTTCCTAATTAAGCCTGAGGGAAATAGAGGGGGTATTTCCAATTACCATAAACCATGTAAATACACTGATTGCTGCAATTTGAAGTTTGTCTTTACATTTAAGGATTTAGAAGTCATGGTGCATCCAGAAATAATCTGATGTGATCCTTTATTTTTATAGAAATAAATAAACTATTAAGTTTATCTCTAAAATATGTGATTTTGAATAGACAAAAAGTTAAAAGACAAAGGAAAGAATGGTTTTTGACTATAAGACCCATGACATCAGAGACAATATAATACGACTCTTAAATTGACAATAACATAAGGTATGGTAACAATTTTTTTTTCATTGTTACATAGAGAAGGAAATACAAATTTGATCCTTGAAATAATGAGGATAGTGGAAAGTTTCCAAAGTAGGAGTAAAACAAAAATCATGTTCTTGGTAAGAATATACATTAATTATTTTTTTATCTTTAAAAATATTTTTATGAAATTCATTTTGTTTGGTTTTTTTTATTATGAAATTTATTGTCAAATTGGTTTCCATACAACACCCACTGCTCATCCCAACAGGTGCCCTCAATACCCATCACACACCCACCCCTCCCTCCCACCCCCCATCAACCCTCAGTTTGTTTGCAGTTTTTAGGACTCTCTTATGTTTTATCTCCCTCCCTCTCTAACCATTCTTATCCTTCCCCTCCCCCATGGTCTTCTGTTAAGTTTCTCAGGATCCACATAGGAGTGAAAACATATGGAGTCTGTCCTTCTCTGTATGACTTATTTCACTTAGCATAACACTCTCCAGTTCCATTCATGTTGCTACAAAAGGCCATATTTTGTTCTTTCTCATTTCCACGTAGTATTCCATTGTGTATATAAACCACAATTTCTTTATCCATTCATCAGTTGATGGACATTTAGGCTCTTTCCTTAATTTAGCTATTGTTGAGAGTGCTGCTATAAACATTGGGGTACACGTGCCCCTATGCATCAGTACTCCTGTATCCCTTGGGTAAATTCCTAGCGGTGCTACTGCTGGGTCATAGGGTAGGTCTATTTTTAATTTTTTGAGGAACCTCCACACTGTTTTCCAGAGCGGCTGCACCAGTTTGCATTCCTACCAACAGTGCAAGAGGGTTCCCGTTTCTCCACATCCTCTCCAACATCTATAGTCTACTGATTTGTTCACTTTAGCCACTCTGACTGGCGTGAGGTGATATCTGAGTGTGGTTTTGATTTGTATTTCCCTAATGAGGAGCGATGTTGAGCATCTTTTCATGTGCCTGTTGGCCATCTGGATGTCTTCTTTAGAAAAGTGTCTATTCATGTTTTCTGCCCATTTCTTCACTGGATTATTTGTTTTTCAGGTGTGGAGTTTGGTGAGCTCTTTATAGATTTTGGGTACTAGCCCTTTGTCTTATATGTCATTTGCAAATATCTTTTCCCATTCCATTAGTTGCCTTATAGTTTTGTTGATTGTTTCCTTTGCTGTGCAGAAGCTTTTTATCTTCATGAGGTCCCAATAGTTCATTTTTGCTTTTAATTCCCTTGCCTTTGGGGATGTGTCAAGTAAGAATTTGCTGCAGCTGAGGTCAGAGAGGTTTTTCCCTGCTGTCTCCTCTAGGGTTTTGATGGTTTCCTGTCTCACATTTAGGTCCTTTATCCATTTTGAGTTTGTTTTTGTGAATAGTGTAAGAAAGTGGTCTAGTTTCATCCTTCTGCATGTTGCTATCCAGTTCTCCCAGCACCATTTGTTAAACAGACTGTCTTTTTTCCATTGGATGTTCTTTCCTGCTTTGTCAAAGATGAGTTGGCCATACGTTTGTGAGTCTAGTTCTGGGGTTGCTATTCTATTCCATTGGTCTATGTGTCTGTTTTTGTGCCAATACCATGCTGTCTTGATGATTATAGCTTTGTAGTAGAGGCTAAAGTCTGGGATTGTGATGCCTCCTGCTTTGGTCTTCTTCAAAATTACTTTGGCTCTTCAGGGCCTTTTGTGGTTCCATATGAATTTTAGGATTGCTTGTTCTAGTTTCAAGAAGAATGCTGGTGCAATTTTGATTGGGATTGCATTGAATGTGTAGATAGCTTTGGGTAGTATTGACATTTTGACAATATTTATTCTTCCATTCCATGAGCATGAATGTTTTTCCATTTCTTTATATCTTATTCAATTTCCTTCATAAGCTTTCTACAGTTTTCAGCATACAGATCTTTTACATCTTTGGTTAGATTTATTCCTAGGTATTTTATGCTTCTTGGTGCAATTGTGAATGGGATCAGTTTTTTATTTGTCTTTCTGTTGCTTCATTGTTAGTGTATAAGAATGCAACTGATTTCTGTACACTGATTTTGTATCCTGCAACTTTGCTAAATTCATGTATCAGTTCTAGCAGACTCTTGGTGGAGTCTATTGGGTTTTCCATGTATAATATCATATCATCTGCAAAAAGTGAAAGCTTGACTTCATCTTTGCCAATTTTGATGCCTTTGATTTCCTTTTGTTGTCTGATTGCTGATGCTAGAACCTCTAACACAATGTAAACAACAGCGGTGAGAGTGGGCATCCCTGTCGTGTTCCTGATCTCAGGGAGAAAGCTCTCAGTTTTTTCCCATTGAGGATCATATTATCTGTGGGCTTTTCATAGATGGCTTTTATGATGTTTAATTATGTTCCTTCTATCCTGACTTACTCAAGGGTTTTTATTAAGAAAGGATGCTGAATTTTGTCAAATGCTTTTTTCTGCGATTGACAGTATCATATGGTTCTTATGTTTTATTTTATTAATGTGATATATCACATTGATTGATTTGCGAATGTTGAACCAGCCCTGCAGCCCAGGAATGAATCCCACTTGATCATGGTGAATAATTCTTTTTATTTGCTTTTGAATTCTATTTGCTAGTATCTTATTGAGAATTTTTGCATCCATATTCATCAGGGATATTGGCCTGTAGTTCTCTTTTTTTTTTTTTTTTTTTTTTTACTGGGTCTCTGTCTGGTTTAGGAATCAAAGTAATGCTGGCTTCATAGAATGAGTCTGGAAGTTTTCCTTCCGTTTCTATTTTTTGGAATAACTTGAGAAAGATAGGTATTATCTCTGCTTTAAACGTCTGGTAGAATCCCCCTGGGAAGCCATCTCGTCCTGGACTCTTATTTGTTGGGAGATTTTTCTTCCCAAAAGATTCAATTTCTTGAAAAATTGAGAAGATTTTCTCAAGAACAAATTCTTGAAAAAAAAGAAGATTCAATTTCTTCGCTGGTTATGGGTCTGTTCAAGCTTTCTATTTCTTCCTGTTTGAGTTTTGGAAGTGTGTGGGTGTTTAGGAATTTGTCTATTTTTTCCAGTTGTCCAGTTTGTTGTCATATAATTTTTCATAGTATTCCCTGGTAATTGCTTGTATCTCTGAGGGATTGATTGTAATAACTCCATTTTCATTCATGATTTTATCTGTTTGGGTCATCTCCCTTTTCTTTTTGAGAAGCCTGGCTAGAGGTGTATCAATTTTGTTTATTTTTTCAAAAAACCAACTCTTGGTTTCATTGATCTGCTCTACAGTTATTTTAGATTCTATATTGTTTATTTCTGCTCTGATCGTTATTATTTCTCTTCTTCTGCTGGATTTGGGGTGTCTTTGCTGTTCTGCTTCTATTTCCTTTAGGTGTGCTGTGAGATTTTGTATTTGGGATTTTTCTTGTTTCTTGAGATAGGCCTGGATTGCAATGTATTTTCCTCTCAGGACTGCCTTCGCTGCATCCCAAAGTGTTTGGATTGCTGTATTTTCATTTTTCTTTGTTTTCATATACTTCTAAATTTCTTCTCTAATTGCCTGGTTGACCCATTCATTCTGTAGTAGGGTGTTCTTTAACCTCCATGCTTTTGGAGGTTTTCCAGACTTTTTCTTGTGGTTGATTTCAAGCTTCATCGCATTGTGGTCTGAAAGTATGCATGGTATGACCTCAATTCTTGTAAACTTATGAAGGGCTGTTTTGTGACCCAGTATGTGATCTATCTTGGAGAAGGTTCCATGTGCATTCGAGAAGAAAGTATATTCTGTTGCTTTGGGATGCAGAGTTCTAAATATATCTGTCAAGTCCATCTGATCCAGTGTATCATTCAGCGCCCTTGTTTCTTTATTGATCCTATGTCGAGATTTTCTATCCAATATTATGAGTGGAGTATTAAAGTCCTCTGAAATTACCACATTATTATCAATAAGGTTGCTTATGTTTGTGATTAATTGTTTTATATATTTGGGGGCTCCCGTATTTGCCGCATAGACTTTTATAATTGTTAGCTCTTCCTGATGGATAGACCCTGTGATTATTATATAATGTCCTTCTTCATCTCTTGCTACAGCCTTTAATTTGAACTCTAGTTTGTCTGATATAAGTATGGCTACTCCAGCTTTCTTTTGACTTCCAGTAGCATGATAGATAGTTCTCCATCCCCTCACTCTCAATCTGAAGGTGTCCTCAGGTCTAAAATGAGTCTCTTGTAGACAGCAAATAGATGGGTCTTTTTTTTTTTTTATCCATTCTGATACCCTATGTCTTTTGGTTGCCGCATTTAGTCCATTTGCATTCAGTGTTATTATTGAAAGATATGGGTTTAGAGTCATTGTGATGTCCATAGGTTTCATGCTTTCAATGATGTCTCTGGTACTTTGTCTCACAGGGTCCCCCTTAGGATCTCTTGTAGGGCTGGTTTAGTGGTGATAAATTCCTTCAGTTTTTGTTTGTTTGGGAAGACCTTTATCTCTCCTCCTATTCTAAATGACAGACTTGGTGGATAAAGGATTCTCGGCTGCATATTTTTTCTGTTCATCACATTGAAGATTTCCTGCCATTGCTTTCTGGCCTGCCAAATTTCAGTAGAGACATCGCTCACAAGTCTTATAGGTCTCTCTTTATATGTTAGAGCGTGTTTATCCCTAGCTGCTTTCAGAATTCTCTCTTTATCCTTGTATTTTGCCAGTTTCACTATGATATGTTGTGCAAAAGATCGATTCAAGTTACGTCTGAAGGGAGTTCTCTGTGCCTCTTGGATTTCACTGCCGTTTTCCTTCCTCAGATCAGGGAAGTTCTCAGCTATTATTTCTTCAAGTACACCTTCAGCGCCTTTCCCTCTCTCTTTCTCCTCTGGAATCCCAATTATGCGTACATATTTCGCTTGATTATGTCACTTAGTTCTCTGAGTCTCCCCTCATACTCCTGGATTTTTTTTTATCTCTCTTTTTCTCAGCTTCTTCTTTTTCCATAATTTTATCTTCTAATTCACCTATTCTTTCCTCTGCCTCTTCAATCCGAGCTGTGGTCGCCTCCATTTTATTTTGCAGCTCATTTATAGCATTTTTTAGCTCCTCCTGACTATTCCTTAGTCCCTTGATCTCTGTAGGAATAGATTCTCTGCTGTCCTCTATACTTTTTTCAAGCCCAGTGATTAATTTTATGACTATTATTTTAAATTCATTTTCTTTCATATTGCTTAAATCATTTTTGATCGGTTCGTTAGCTGTCGTTACTTCCTAGAGTTTCCTTTGAGGAGAATTCTTCCGTTTCGTCATTTTGGATAGTCCGTGGAGTGGTGCGGAACTGCGGGGCACTTCTGTGCTGTCTGGAGTAACTTGCATTGGTGGGCGGGCCGCAGTCAGACCTGATGTCTGCCCCCAGCCCACTGCTGGGGCCACAGTCAGACTGGTGTGTACCTTATCTTCCCCTCTCCCAGGGGTAGGACACAACTCTGGAGTGTTTTGGCCTCTGTCTGGGCTACTTGCACACTGCCAGTCTTGTGGTACTGCTTCAGTGGGATCTGGCATATTATCCGGGGTGGATCTGCAAGGTGCACAGGGGCAGGAGGGCAGGCTCAGCTCGCTTTGCCTTTGGTGGTCTGCTTCGGGAGGGGCCCTGCAGCACTGGGAGGGAGGCAGACCCGTCAGAGGGATGGATCGCAGAAGCACAACGTTGGGTGTTTCTGTGGTGCAAGCAAGTTCCCTGACGGGAACTGGTTTCCTTTGGGATTTTGGCTGGGGGTGGGTGAGGGAGAAAGCACTTCCCAGCGCCTTTGTTCCCCACCAAGCTGAGCTCTGTCCTCCGGGGTTCAGTAACTCTCCCTGCCTCTCTCTGAGCACAACGGTTGGCTTATAACATTCCAGATGTTAAGTCCCACTGGCTGTCAGAACACACTCCTTCCGGCCCCTCTGCTTTTGCAAGCAAGACTCAGGGGCTCTGCCTTGCCTGGTGGGCTGGCTGCCCCTCCACCGCTCTGGCTCCCCTGCCAGTCATGTAGCGTTCACCGCCTCTCCGCCTTTCCTACCCTCTTCCGTGGGTCTCTCCTCTATGCTTGGCTCCGGAGAGTCCATTCTGCTAGTGTTCTGGTGGTTATCGGGGTAAATTAGGCAGATGTGGGTGGAATGTAAGCGATCAGCAGGACGTGGTGAGCCCAGCATCCTCCTATGCTGCCATCTTCTGAACTTCCTACATTAATTATTTTCAATTACAGTTAATTAAAAAGTGATGGGTGGTGGGCCATTCAGTTGGGAAATTTTAATTTTTTAAAATTTTAAAGTATGAATGAACATTTTCTTTAGTGAAAAAAATTCTTGGTGGAAATATGTAAGATTAAATTTTAAATATTTTAATTGATGATTGGTAAATACATATTTATACAGGCATACCTATTTTATTACTTTGCTTTATTGCACTTCACAGATGCTGCATTTTTTTACGAATTGAAAGTTTATGGTAATCCTGCATCTAGCAACTCTGTCACTACCATTTTTCCAACAGCATTTACTCACTTTGTGTCTCTGTGTTACATTTTAGTATTCTTTCAACATTTCACATGTTTTCATTATTGTTTGTTACGGTGATCTGTGATCAGTGATCTTTTATGTTACCATTGCAGTTGTTTTAGGACACCATAAGCTATGCCCATATAAGACAGTGAACTAACTGGAAGGCAAAAAAAAAAAAAAAAAAGCAAAATAGGCCAAAAGTTAGGCCTCTTGAGCCAAACAGCCACATCTTGAATGCAAAGGAAAAGTTCTTGAAGGAAATTAAAAGAGCTACTTCAGTGAGCACATAAGTGATAAGAAAACAAGACAGCCTTATTGTTGAGATGGGGAAAGTTTTAGTGATCTGAATTGAATTTAATACCAGTCATATAATCCCCTTAAACCAAACTGGATTCACAGCAAGGCCTTAACTGACATCAATCCTATGAAGGCTGAAAGAGATGAGAAAACTACAGAGGATAAGTCTGAAGCTAGCAGAGATTGGCTCATGAGAGAAAAAAAAAAAAAAATCTCTGTTACATAAAAGTGTAAGGTGAAGCAGAAAGTACTGGTGTAGAATCTGCAGAAAGTTATCCAGAAAATCTAGCTAAGATAATTAATCAAGGCGCCTACACTAAACGACTGATTTCAAAGTAGATGAAAGAGCCTTATATTGGAAAATGCCATCTAGGACTTTCATAGCTAGAGAGGAAAAGTCAATACCTGGCTTCAAAGCTTCAAAGCTTCAAACGGAAGACTTGCTTTTATTAAAGGCTAATGCACCAGGCCACTTTAAGTTGAAGCCAATGTTCATTTACCATTCTGAAAATCCTGGGGCCCTTTAGAATTACGCTAAATCTATTCTGTGCTCTATAAATGGAACAGCAAAGCGTGGATGACAGCATATCTGGTTAAGACATGGTTTACTTAATAGTTTAGGCCTGCTGTCAAAACCAACTGCTCAGAAAAAAAGATTGTTTTCAAGTGTGACTGCCCATTGACAATGCACCTGGTCACCCAAGGTGTAATGGAGATGTATAGTGAGATCAGTGGTGTTTTCCTGCCTGCTACCACAGCATCTGTTCTGTGACCCATGGACCAAGGAGTCATTTCAACTTTTTTTTAAATTTTATTTTTTTTAATTTACATCCAAATTAGTTAGCATAGAGTGCAACAATGATTTCAGGAGTAGATTCCTCAGTGCCCCTTACCCATTTAGTTCATCCCCCCTCCCAAAATCCCTCCAGCAACCCTCAGTTTGTTCTCTATGAGTCTCTTCTGTTTTGTTCCCCTCCCTGTTTTTATATTATTCTTGTTTCCCTTCCCTTATGTTCATCTGTTTTGTCTCTTAAAGTCCTTATAATCAGTGAAGTCATATGATTTTTGTCTTTCTCTGACTAATTTCACTTAGCATAATACCCTCCAGTTCCATCCACGTAGTTGCAAATGGCAAGATTTCATTCTTTTTGATTGCTGAGTAATACTCCATTGCATATATATGCCACTTCTTCTTTATCCATTCATCCATTGATGGACATTTGGGCTCTTTCCATACTTTGGCTGTTGTTGATAGTGCTGCTATAAACATGCTATAAACATATAAACATTCATCCATTGATGGACGTTTGGGCTCTTTCCATACTTTGGCTGTTGTTGATAGTGCTGCTATAAACATGGGGGTGCATGTGTCCCTTCAAAACAGCATACCTGTATCCCGTGGATAAATGCCCAGTAGTGCAATTGCTGGATTGTAGGGCAGTTCTATTTTTAGTCTATGAGGAACCTCCATACCGTTTTCCAGAGTGGCTGTACCAGCTTGCATTCCCACCAACAATGCAAAAGAGATCTTCTTTCTCCACATCCTTGCCAACATCTGTTGTTGCCTGAGTTGTTAATGTTAGCCATTCTGACAGGTGTAAGGTGGTATTTCATTGTGGTTTTGATTTGTATTTCCCTGATGATGAGTGATGTTGAACATTTTTTCATGTGTCGGTTGGCCATCTGGATGTCTTCTTTGGAGAAGTGTCTATTCATGTCTTTTGCCCATTTCTTCACTGGATTATTTGTTTTTGGGGTGTTGAGTTTGAGAAGTTCCTTATAGATTTTGGATACTAACCCTTTATCTGATATGTCATTTGCAAATATCTTCTCTCATTCTGTCGGTTGCCTTTTAGTTTTGCTGATTGTTTCCTTCACTGTGCAGGAACTTTTTATTTTGATGAGAGTCCTTTAAACTTTTAAGTTTTATTTTCAAGAAATACATTTGATGAGACTATAGCTATCATAAATAGTGATATCTCTGATAGATCTTGGCAAAGTGAATTGAAAACTTTCTTCAAAAGAGTCACCATATTAGATGCTACTAAAAACATTCATGATTCATGGAAAGAAGTCAAAATATCAACATTATCAGCAATTGGAAAGAAGATTCCAACCATCATGGATGACTTGGAGGGATTCAAGACTCCAATAGAAAAATAAATTGCAGATGTGGTGGAAATAGCAAGAGGGCTAGAATTAGAAGTGGATCCTGAATATGTGACTGAATTGCTACCAACTCATGATTAGTATTTTAACACATGAAGAATTCTTCTTAGAGATAAGCAAAGAAGTTATTTTTTGAGATGCAATCTTCTCCTAGTAAAGATGCTGTAAAGCTTTTTGAAATGTCAATAAAGGATTTAGAATATTGCATTAACTTTATTGATAGATAAGTGGCATGTTTCAAGAAGATGGACTCCAATTTTGAAAGAAGTTCTACTGTCAACAAACAAACAACATTGCATGCTATAGAGAAATAGTCCATGAAAGGGAGAGTCAATCAGTAAGACAAACTTTATTGTTGATTTTAAGAAATAGCCACAGCCACCCCCACCTTCAGCAACCACTACTCTGATCAGGCTGTAGCTGTTGATATGGAGGCAAGACAAGACCTTCCACCAGCAAAAAGATTATGACTCACTGAAAGCTTAGATGGTGGTTGGCACTGTTTAGCAATAAAATATGTAATTAAGGTAGTACATTTTTTGAGACATAATGGTATTGCACACTTATAGTATAGACTACTTATTGTATAAACATAACTTTTATTTGCACTGGAAAACTAAAAACTTCTTTTAACTTATTTTATTTCAGTATTCTCTTTATTGCTCAGAGATATTAGCTAAATCTGTTACTGTGGAGAATTCATTGTAAAATAGTAAATCTTATTGAGAACAATTAGAAGACAATTGGATTATTTTTATCAGGAGAAGTTAGACTGAACAAGATTTGAAATAAAACTGACCAGACTTTCAGTTTAAGAATTTGCTACTCATATCAATTTGACCTATTTAAATAGAAAAAAAAAATAAATAAAAGATTAGGTTCATAACATATTATTTCTACTAGTGGAAAGGCAATAATAGCTAAAACATAAATAAATTTGATATCATAATATGTGGCTTGTTTAAAAATGACCAATAATGTTTTTCACTTAGGCAATACTATAAATGTAATGAAATGCAGAAGAGATTTGTACCTGAACATTGTTAGTTTTTTTCTACTACATTTGTATAAAAGAATAAATATTTCCCCTACTAAATTTCATTCTATCTTTTGTGTGCTTATTTCTCCTTTATTGTGGAATATTTCTTGGTATGTAAACTAATATTTAATGAAAATAACTCATGGGATAAGTGAAAATGAAATTAAAATAATTTTGTTGACGTGATAATCCTATTAATATATTCTGGAATATTTTTCTCATCATTTTCATCCATTTGAAAGTATGTATTGATTGTTCCCAGTCACTAGGGATTATAATAGGACCAAAATTGTGATTAAAATCATCAAACAAACAAGAAAAAAAAGTATTACTCTGTTGGCAGAGTTCACCAATAAGATAAAAGAAGTAAACCAGCTGTGTTGAAGCAGATTGTACCCATTGATTATTCAATTAGATCTAATCATAAACACAACTCTTGTCTCAAATGTAAGTAATTTGTTCGTTAACATTTTTTATTGAAGAAGATGGTATTAAGGATTAATTACATCACTGACATTCACAATTGTTTTTTGCTGTCAAAATATTTAAACAGGAAGAGACCTTGGTAAATTTTACCTCAATGAAGTACTAGGGATTTACAAAGCATGTTTAATAAACACTGTTTAACAAATGGAGTCCACAGACTACTAATCTGATCTTGTGATTGAAAAGGGATCCCTAAGGCAATTTGCAATGTCCAGAGTAAAGGAAAATGGGAACTAAAACATTGTTTTCACATTTTACAAGTCTAAAATGCATGAATAGTCAATATTTCCACTCATTCAATTTCATTTATAGAAATCACTAGAGGTCTAGAGATTGTGTGTGTGCTACACGACTATGTTGACCATTTTTGTATTGCTTGTATAAGTCAACACAATGCATTTTGTCTCCACTTATCATTTTATCACCTCATTAACATGCTGTTATTATTGCTTGTTAAAATTTTCCCTTTGTTAATATTATCATCATACATCAGAGCTCCAATTCATAAAAATAAATCAAAGGCTCAGAAATGGCTTATTGAAGTATCATAGCAGTGATAAATATAAAAACATTAATAATATAATGTAGAATTTAATTGTAAATGTATAATAATGAAGAGAACCTAAGGGTAAATTTATTTTACCCTCACCTTTGCTTTCTGAGAGCTCTGAGAGATCACCTCTATTTTATTGCCCCTCACACAGTACTCCAAGCCCTTGGCAGTCCCTACATTCAGAACATGTTCATTCACTTTCTTGACTCACTTTGGCTATGGAAACTAGAGACATATGGCATATTGAGGAAGCAGAGAACTTAAAAGTGACTGTAGATCTTAACATGACCTAACTAACATATCCAGTACCCTTTAAAACCTGGGGCAGTATTGATAACTGCTATCAAATATTATATATTATATTAATATATTGAATCATAATGTATTTATAGCTAAATTTTAAATATTACTATTTAAGAATAATAATTATGACTACTAACCTATTATTCAGACACTGCTTGACAAAGGGCCCCTTATTCCTACTTCTAGCACCTGGAACACACCCATTTTATCCAGAGGTGAGGGAACCAACACAAAGTATTATCAATTCATCCAAGAGATGCAGGTCATAAATAAAACTGTGAAACCAGATTCCTTTGTTCCCAAACCCGAATACTTGATCTTCATGTTCATACTTCCAATGCCACTCATTTTGCCATTGTTGAGTTATACTCTGATTTCTTCAGCGTACACCTTCACCCTAACTCCCAATACTCCTCCTTTGCATGGAAAATCAACAATATACCTGGATAGTCATGCCACAAGGATTTACAGGAAGAACCAACTTATTTTTCTGAGACATTTGTCTTGCAGTTCAACTCTTATGTAACATGTATATGACTTCTTTCTTTGTTCTACAACATTTAATAATTCTTTGCAAGGTACCCAATATTAAAAACTTTGGCTCTGTATGGACATAAGGTATCAAGAGATAACATCATCTCATCATTTAGAATAATAGAGCTAATGGGCTATTAAAATTAAAGATTGCTAAACTGATGAAAAGACTTAATCTTTACTGGCCTGAGATTTTACTCTTAGCCCAGATTTTACTCTTAGCCCAGATTTTGCTCTTCACTCTTTTTCTGCTGGGTCACACTAATGTCTGCATATAATTTTTTTTCAACGTTTATTTATTTTTGGGACAGAGAGAGACAGAGCATGAACGGGGAAGGGGCAGAGAGAGAGGGAGACACAGAATCGGAAACAGGCTCCAGGCTCTGAGCCATCAGCCCAGAGCCTGACGCGGGGCTTGAACTCACGGACCGCGAGATCGTGACCTGGCTGAAGTCGGACGCTTAACCGACTGCGCCACCCAGGCGCCCCTAATGTCTGCATATAAAATAGTAACTGGCTGATCTGTGAAAATTCTCTATTCTTCCTGAGCTCTTGAAGATTCTAACATGATCAATCAAGACCTTGTAAAATACTTCAAGGAACTTATTAATTATATTCACACTTCTCATCAATGAATTGAGGCTGCTTTCCTCTAGTTTTCCAATGAATATCACTGTACAACCTATAAACTCAAAACTTACTTTTCTGGAGAGGATATCATCAGAAGACCAATATTCAACCCTGTTTAAAAGACCCTTATTTCATCTTTCTTACCACTAGCATTGCTACCGAACTTAAGGAGGGCCAAACTGGATGCATGTCTCTTCACCAGAAGGGTACAGAAGCTACTCTGAGTGGTAGTCACTCCAGTTGGAGACCTTAATCATGACTTTGTCCAGATCCATCAGAAGAAGATGGCACCCACAGGTAGATTGCTTTCTCAAATACTTTGGACCATGCTGATGACAATACAAGTTGGTTTGCTTTCCTGCCAAGATTTTGGAAAAGGCCATGTAGGATTCCTTTATTTCCTATCTTCACCATTTTTATTGTCCTTCTTTGCTATATACTCCTTCTCTGTCTCCTCCAGCATAATCCTTACTATCCACATGATTGCCTACCCCCACTGCAACTACAGCGTCAATAATGAGTCTTTGTATTATCTCTTTTCTCACCTTATCCATTCTTTCACTCAACTTATAGCACACCTCACAACCCTATTTCTGACTTCTGGTTATGTACTCATTTTCCTTTAGAAGCCTCCAGCTTCCTCCAAATTCCTATACCCATTTCAGATTTAAAGACATTTATCACTCAGGGGTCCTTTAGCTTCTCTCTTTAGATTTAAAAATGAACTTTCTTCAATATGTTTCCAAAAGAGCCATCTTTGTTTTTACCCTAACATTATCAAGGGTCATTTCGTGTGCCTAACTAGTTGCAATTACACATACTGTGCTAACAATCAAAATACTTTCATTTTTATCAGGAAAATTAAGAGTACATATTTCTTGCCTTATTATATGCTCTAATAAACCCAGATGATCCTAAGCATTACTTCACTTGGTGTGCTTGGGTTTGATCTTCCTTTAAACAAAAATCCAAGAACTTTTCCTAATTTAATAGGAAAATGCTACATCAAAAAGGCCAATATAAACTCTGAAATATAAATCTATGGGACAGTTATTTCTATGACCCCTGGATAGAACTTAATAAGAAATATTTTATTTGTGGCAATATTTCCTATTGGTGTCTGCCTATTTATTGTACTGGATCCTGTTATCAAGCTAACTTAATGAGCTTTTATCAAATCTTTAATGATATTGCCTTCTTTTCTTACTTTAACTATTCTGTTACCTTGGATTTGAGTTTTTTTCTAGGCACTACATGATCCAAAAGCCTACAAAACTATGTCACAGTGGGAGACTTAGGTACAAAATCCCAGTCCCAGAAGAATATGAGAACTGTCTTTTTTTTACCAGATTTTTAACAAGGCTTAGAACAAGAGGCTAAAAGGTTGGAATTAAACTTAAACGGTGTTAGTATTGCAGCAGATAGTGTATTCGTGCCTGGAGCAGCTGCTTTATGATCCATTCAAGGAGTAACTGGAAGTCCTGCATTTTCCATTCTCTACTCCAGGAAATAACTAGGATTGTGGGCTGTCTTATCAAAATCGCCATCATGTCCAGAAAGCCAAGGTGACTATAATGAGTGGTCCTCTACAATCACCTGCCTTTAGGCATTATTCTAGCTCTGAGGGACTGCTAGCACAGTGGCCAAAAGTGACTATTGTGCATAAATTCCCTGGGACTTCTTGGATGTCTATATCATAACCAAAAATATTCAAACAGAAAATTGAGAAATTAGATTGTCACTGTGTCCTTACTGTACAATCTAAAGATGCTTTGGCCCCAGTGTCCTGAATCGTCTTACTGGCTCCATTCAAACCTCAGATTTCTATTTTGTTTTCTTACTTAGTACCTGTGTTATTTTTAATACATTCTTAAGCATACTCTCATCAAGTGCCGGATCTCTAACTCCCTTCAACAGTCAGTCTGACAGCATGCTCAACAGATGCCACAGGTAGTCCTTTAAGACCAACAAGAACATGAAGTCCATTCCACCATGAAAACTACTTTGACCATCTTTACCCTCACAGTGACTCCTAATTTATCCCTAATTGTGTTTAAAGACCTACTTTGACTTAAACAGAGGAGATTGACCACTTACTTACAGTTGCCCATTACTCACAAACTGACTTGGATTGACCAACTTCAGTCAAGCTTTACTCCTCCTCACATGAGCCTCAACTTGGCTCACCCTCAAACTTATGCAAGGGAACATCTTCCTGTAATGGATCATTCTTATTACAAAAATACATATTTCCTGGCAACCCATCTGGATCATGCTATCTGCTCACTCGCATCTCTTGCCGTGATACTTTGAGAAGTTTGTGCTCACTTGCTTACCCTGTCTCATAAAATCAAGCTTTTTTTTTTTTTTTTTTTTTTTTTCTGTTTGATTTTGAGTTTCTTGTAGATTCTGAGCTTGGAGCACTCCTGATATTGCAATAGTCTTTTCTAATAAAATGTCTACTTATGGAAGTCTGATTTTTTTTTTATTTGACCATGTCCACACTTTAGTTTTATGATAATTTATTAACAGAGTTTACTACCTGAGTGCCAGCAGCTTCTTTTCTTCCAGGGAGTTAATTTGTGGAGATGCTCTGGAAATCTTGAGCAAAATGACTTCTAGCCTTGGGGCTGGTTCTGCTCTCATGCAGAGCCTCCTCTTGTCTCTAGGCCATAACTCTGTTGTCGCTGCTGTTAGTTTTGCTGTTGTTTCCCTTATCACCATCAAAATTCTCTAGCCCAGGGCTGCCTGGTTAGTTCAGTTGGTTAAGCCTCTGACTTTGGATCAGGTCATGATCTTCCAGTTTGTGACTTTCAGCCCCTTGTCGGGCTCTGTGCTGATAGCTCAGAGCCTGGCTCTCAATAATAGATAAATGTTAAAAAAATTTTTTTTAATAAATAAAAAAAATTATCAGCCCCAATTTTCCTAGACCATACCCTCTGTGCTCCCTAAGCCCCAAATGCTGTGGCATGCATGTATATGCTGGGTGATCACATATTCTCAATGCACATATTTCCCACTGTTTCCCAACACCCCTTAACGCTTCCCCACCACCTAGCAAACCCATAGACTGAGCCTGCATGTGCTTGTTGCCACCCAAGATCTCTTCTCTGCTCATGTGCAAGCTCCATCCTGTAGTTAAATTGCACTGACAAAATAACAAGTTCAAATATAAAATTACTAAAAATTTCAAGATGGTGGTGGAACAACATTTAATCAAGGGTGGGGACATTCCTGAATGTGAGGCTCTTTATCACTGAACTTGCCTCATACTAATGAAGCCAGTTCTTTCAAGAAAGTTTTCCAAGGGATTGGAATCAGGGCCTTATAAAGGTAGAACTCAGCCTACTGTAGGAGCCCACCAGAGTGTCAACCCAGTGAAATTTAACAAAAGCTACAGACATGTGGCTGCTATGACTCAATTTTTCCGTTTATTACAGAGATGTTTATTATACCAACTCTATCCAATTATTTAATATGAAATGACAAAAGAAAGTATCTTTTAAATTTGAAGTTGTCTGAACCAAGAAATATCACATTTGAGCTTTGAATTTTTAGGCTGCTATTAGATGGAACTTGTTAGTTTCTGTCTGGAAAAAGAGGATCGTTATATTTTGTGCACAAAAAGGAGTATAGGTTTCATATGAATATTTTTGGCCTGAAGTGTGATCATCATTAAGGCTATTCATAAATGTCCTATTCTTTCTTGCTGGAGACAGTCTGATCACTCTTTGCTAACTGGAACCCGGGCATTCCTTTCTGAATAAGTTATATGTGAAGTATTGAGGAAGAAGATTTTAAAGCCAGTCACCACATTCTCCTTTTTCTGTCTCTGGTATCATGAGTATATGTGTCATGTTGGAGCCTCTGTTAGCCAGGGTCTCTGGGAGACGGTGATGATCAAGTTCCTGTGCCAAACCATGTGCATATGCACCAAACAAAAATAAATTTTGATGTATTAAGCGATTGAAAATTTAGTTTTGTATTCTACAAGTAATCCAGGATAATACCAGTAATAAATTACATAGTACAGTGTAAAGATTGCAACCATTGAAAAAAATAATATAACATAAGAGCCAGGTTGAATTTTAAATTGGGTATAGATATCCTATGGTAAGACTCACTACGAAGATTTTTGGGTTATTTTTATATAAAATCCAGTGATTCCCTGTAAAACCTAATCATAGCTTTCAAGAATAAACAGAAAATAATGCTTTGTAGGGCTAAATTAGTAAATACTGTCACTGAAAGTGGCAAACAGACCAAATCTAGGTTTCAGTGTATTAGGAAAAAAAACCCCAAAAAACTAGTACATCTTATAATTAAGAAAATGGAAAACAAGATTTAAGATTGGTGGAAAATATATTTGGGAAAAAGCAGAATGAGTTGTTGGCAGTTTATTTTTTCTCATATTACATGCGTAGTTTGGATATAAGATCACAGAGATATAATCAATTAAAGTAATTAGAAGCCAACATATTATTTTTGTAACAAATTATTTGTTTAGAATGAGACAAAACTGCCACTAAACGCATGTATTAGAGAAAAGGGATTAGTGATTTTTTTATGTTTATTGCTGAAATGCATAATATAAGAAGGAGGTTTTTTCCTTAGTTAATGACAATTTTAAGACACAGACACAATATAAACTGGAATATAATATTTTAGTGTAAGTGCCAGTAGACTAGCAACTGTGTAGCAACAAGAAAGTATTTCCTACAAAATTAAAACTATTACACATGAATTTTAAGCTATTTTATGATATATTCCTATAAGATATCTGGAAGCCAGAAATTTCTATACATTTATTCACTGCTAGAAAACATTCTAAAAATGTATCACTATTTAATGTATCCATCAGTGTAGATTTCTTCAAGTGCATGGTATTTATAAGTAGAGAGTAAGTACAGAAGCATGAGGACTTTAGAAGAAAAGATGCATTTAGATTTTAATAACATGATTTAAAAATTGTTTATGAAATAGTTGTCTTCAGTGAAAGTGATTTCTAATATGTAAAATAACTACCCTCAGTTTATATCTCAGTGATATTAGTCAATACCTTGAGTATCCTAAACTGATCTTGAGTATCCTAAACTGACCTTTTAGCTTTCTGAGATTTTCATTTAAGAAAAATTATTTATTTGCAGTCATTTGAATTTCAATATGCAAATTTAGGATTTACATATCATACAATTTAATTATGCATGCCTGACCTTTATATTCACTTGATTTCTAATAAATTTTTGTGAAAGACATAGTACTTATCCAAGCCTTATTTATTCAGGCTATTTAGTTGTATGGAACAGAGCATAAACAAAGATGAATTTGAATATCTTAAATACAGCACGATAGTAATAAGGAAAACTAACATTTATTGAGCTTTGTGCCAAGGATTATGCCGAGAGCATCACACAAATCACTTTATGTAACCAAAAAGGGCTATTATCCTCTTGTAAACTTTGGTTTGGTTAAGTGAAGCAACAATGTTTGAGGGGCCATGACACTAATTAGTCCAATTTTGGCAGTCTCTCTCCAAAGTTTATATCCTTAATGTCATGTTCTTCTTGTGTTTTACTGATTTACCTTTATCTTGCATCTGAACTTCTCATTCAACATCCATTGAAGACAGTTCCTAAAATTAATGCAATCAGGTGGACTCTTGTAATCAATTCCTTGCCTTTACTCTTTGTCCTTTATTACATAAAATTGCATAGAATTGTATCATCCTTTACTCCCAGTCTTAAATTGTTTCTCATTTCTTATTGAACATCAGTCTAAATATTTTAATGTGTAAGATCTTTCACAATATAATAATTTAGGTTTTCAAAACTTAATTCCAATTTTTCCTGCATAAAATCTTTACACATTTCACATACACTTAAAATAGGGGTACTACAGGAGGGAAGGGCCAATTCTTTCAAATACTGTTACAACTCATATAATACTATTCTCTGTGCTCTTCAGACACTAGCTCAAAATAGTAATCTTTTATTTTCTAGCTAGAAGTAATTTATCTTTTGTTTGATATTTGTGAATTAACTGTTCTATTGCAAGTATATTGCTCTAAACTTTTAATTTTGATGAAATTCAACAAGGATTTGGTAAATATCTGCTCAATTCAGAGGACCGTGTTAGGATATAAAAATACAAAGTTTTATCAGCCTCAAGTGTCAGAAATACCTAAATGTTATTTCAGTTTTACAGAAACAAAATGCCAATTGTGAATTTGGGAAAGGACACTAGGCATCATGTTTGTGACTATTACTTTAATATTATAAAGTATCAGATTGAAAATTAGAAGTTTGTTGAATGGATATGTCACATTTTATTACACATTATTATTGGCAAGTTTCCAATGGCTCCTAGTATTTGGAACAAGATCCTGTAGTTCTATAATACGAGGAATGAGCTATACCAAAACTTAGCTGAAGAAAGAAGCCTGACAAAGTAAGATTAAATGCAGCAGATGATAATGTAACTCCCTGAAAGTCTTTTTCTCCACCCTCCAAATGTAGTCCTCTGTGCCTATTGGTGTGTCAACATATGGTTGTTTTGTTGGTTTCTAGAAGCTGAATTTTGTGCTTCATCATAGTCATTTTATACCTACAGCTTATATCACCTGTCTGTAAGATTCTTTGCAAATAACCAGTTTGAGATATGAACATAGCTTATGAATTACAAGCTAATGTTTCTTTGTATGTGTATCTTTTTATAAATGAGGAAACCTTTCTTGTTTAAAAAAATATTTATCTTTGGGAGAGAGAGACAGACACAGAGAGAGAGAGAGAGAGAGAGAGAGAGCGCATGAGTGAGGGACGGACAGAGAGAGAGGGAGAGAGAGAAACCCAAGCAGGCTCCAGTGCTTTCAGCACATAATCCAACGTTGTGTTTGAACCCAAGAACTATGAGATCATGACCTGAGCTGAAATCAAGAGTCGGATGCTTAACCGACTGAGCCACCCAGGTGCTCCAAATGAGGAAGCCTTTCTAAGAATTCTCAACAACTTTGCCCAAGTCTCATTGTCAGAAATGTTATACCAGCTACCTCAAAGTTAGTAACCAGTTAATATGGGGAACCATATTGTCCAGATTTGCCTAATCAGGACTTAGCTCTGAGCTTTTTAGAGGGTCATATTCCTTTTCCAACTATTTTAGAATAACCTTTCATAAATGATGAAACACTAGTCCCAAGTATTTTTAATATGTGCTTTTTTTCAAGCATAAATTTCCCTACAAGAGGAATTTTATTGATGACATTCATTTATTTCCCTCTCGAAAGACCAACTGCAACCAAATGAAGTGAACATAACCTGTAGATTTTATTTTCTTCATAATATAACAAAATATGAAGCTTGGAACTGCATCACTTGACCGTTTCTCTTCTTACCTCTTCATACCTCAAAATGCTTGTATCTCTTAATAGCCAGCATTCTCTTAGATCAGCAGTTGGGCTCAACACATCCAAGCCTCAGTACAGTCTTCTTTGTATTTTTTTTCCTTTTTCTGGATAATTGGCTGAGCTTGCCCAACAAAGCCACTCTGCTCCCTGTCATAATGTCACTTTTCCTGGGCATAAAGAGAATCTTTGCCTTTCTTGTACTATGTCACTCTGTGGGTTGGTGCTTGCCACACTTCTCGCAGAAAGTCTGGTGGGTTTTAGGAACATTCACCATGGTTGTGAGAGCGCTATCAGCAAAGAAAGACAATATGTGCTTTTAAAAACAAAGATTTAATGACGACATTTTTAGATAAACAAGTCTGAGAATTCCCGTGCTAAGCAAAGTCAAATACTTTTTCTTCCTTCAGGCATTCTCAGAGCCTTTAATATACTAAATCACTTTGTGGAGAACATAAATGGAAGCCTTTTTTCTTTCTTTCTTTCTTTTTTTTTTTTTGTAAAGTTTTAACTAATTAATTAATGTTTTAATTCCAGCATTGCTAACACGCAGTGTTATGTTAGTTTCAGGTGTACAATATAATGCTTCAACACTTCTATACATTACTCAGTACTCATCATAATAAGTATACCCTTTATTCCCCTTCACCCATTTCACCCATCACCCCACCCACCTACCCTCTGGTAACCTTCAGGTTGTTCTTCATAGTTAAACATCTGTTAAACATAGTTAAACATCATTTTTTCTTTTTTCTTTGTCCATTTGTTTTATTTCTTAATTCCACATATGAGTGAAATCGTATAGTATTGGTCTTTCTCTGACCTTCTTATTATTTCACTTAGCATTATACCCTTTGGATCCATTATGTTGTTGCAAATGAAAAGTTTCCATGATTTTTTATGACTAATATCCCATTGTATACATATACCACCTCTTTTGTGACCATTCATGTATCAATGAACACTTGGGTTGCTTCCATATCTTGGCTACTGTAAATAATGCGGCTTTAAATATAGAGGCGCATGTATTTTTTTGAACTAGTGTTTTCCTACTCTTTCAGTAAATACCCTGTAGTGGAATTACTGGATCATATGGCAATTCTACTTTTAGTTTTTTGAGGAACCTGCATCCTGTTTTCCAGAGTGGCTGCACCAGTTTGCATTCCTACAGATGGTGCATGAGCGTTGCTTTTTCTTCACATCCTCGTGATTGCCAGCATTTTCAAAACTGACTTTCCCTTCTCATGAAACGCTTGTTAAATCTATGTTCTGTAGAACACACTTCCATAAATATTACTCTAGTAAATGATCACAATGTAAAAATGTTTTTCTCTTCCCTATAGAATTCAAGCTTAGGAACTGCCAGTTGGTGTTGGATCAGGGCTTAATAACTATTTAAAATAATTTCATATAATGAAACTAGTTAGAAGAGCAGTATATTACTTTAGATAATGTTACATAAATAAGAGCTACCAAGAAGGGATGACTTAGTGAATTCACTTGAAAAGTGGGTAGTTAAATAGTGATATCACAGGACATTTATCTAGTTTATATTGCCAGCATAGGAAAATAATTAGTTGAATGGAATGAAGATTCTTTTACAGAAATCATGCATTTTGAATTTGGTTTCTCAATGACATTCAAACAGCTGATCTCCTAGTGAGACTACTTGGAGAACTAAGGTTTTGTGTAGTCACACACTGTGTTTAATTCTGTTTAATCTGGGATATGTAAAAAATAAAGATGTGAGCACTTTGAGGAGAATTATGATAAAAATGGAGGAGAAATAATTTGAAGAAATGAGATTAACTATAAAAGTAAAAATGTCAGGTCTTAATAGTATGTTTCTGATTCAAGGCTAATGAAAGTATTCATTATATGGTGAGAGAGATTGAGCAGAATAGAAAGTGTAAGAGAGGTCAGCAGTGGCAAGACTAGTTGCTCCATTAAACTAGTGAGTAGATCACCTTGGTGACCTTCCTGATTGGAGAATGAGAACAAGAGCCTTTAAAAAATTATGAAAGGAGACTGACCTCTGATCTCTTCTTGAAACTTTTTACTATTATAAAAAGTAAAGATAAGGAATGTATAAATGCAAGCAAAAAAAACAAAAACAAAAAAAACCCTGATGTTCTTAAATAATCCTAAAGAGGTAAGCAGGAATTATGGGGAGCCAAAAGAACTCCCCATTAAAGAATAAAATGGAATTAAATAAAATCATTCAAAAATAATTAATCTATGGAAATAAAAAGACAAAGGAACTCTAATCTCAGTAGTTTTTTAAATGTTTATTTATTTTTGAGAGAGAGAGACAGAGACAGAGAGAGAGAGAGACAGAGAGAGAGAGAGAACAAGCAGGGAAGGGGCAGAGAGAGAGGGAGACAGAGAATCCGAAGCAGGCAGGCCCCAAGCTCCCAGCTGTCAGCGCAGAGCCTGATGTGGGGCTTGAACTCACAAACCGGGTGACCTGAGCCAAAATCAGACACTTAGCTGACTGAGTCACCCAGTTGCCCCAAATCCCAATACGTTTTTAAAAGGGTATGTGACTGCATATCAACTTCATCAAAGCCATTTGATTTTATACCAGCACAATATAACAACCAACTATGGAAGGCTCTTCACCATTGGAAGAGAACTTACTAAACTATTACTTAATGTAACAACAAAATTCCATCTCAAAAAAAAATGAGTATGCAAAGAAAATACATGAGTATGCAAACAAACAGGTGCAGTCAAATCCAGAGCCAATCATTATTTATCTGAAGATCTCGGTATGATATTGTGATTTTTAACATCAATGTGTTTTAAAATAAACATGTTTTGAAAAGCATTATCAGCTTTGCAGACTTTGGCAAAATGTAAATAGGAAAGAAATATGCTATTGCAAATAATAACAAGTTCTTACTACTCCCAGAAGAAAATATTCCCATGCATGGTTTCTACAGAGGTTATATTGGGTCTTACCAGTATCTAAGCTACATGTTTTTTCATGGACATACCATATCAGGTGGCCTGCCCTTGGAAATGTACAGAAGTTGAATATAAATGCCGTGGGGTGTTTCTTGTTGAGCTAATCCAACAATTCTTCCCATAAATATATTTATTAGCCTCGTCTTCAGTATAGTATAGTCTCAGCAATATGTCACTTTTTTTCAAGAAAATCAAAATGTAACTAAAATTTTTGCAGGCCTTGACTAGTAGGAAATATGTTAAAACTTTTATGACCAAACCCTCCACTTTCTGTTTGCTTCACCTGAATTCTTGTGGTAATCAAGTCACAAAAATAGTCTCCATAAAATATTTAAATATGTGGCACAACCGAATATATATATTCATGGTATCTTACTACCTGAATCAAATGCATCCTCTTGTCTTGACATTTTTCCATGAGAATTCAGCTAACATTACCCTAGAAGATGTTATCTAAAAATGTTACATGAATTTTTTCCCATGATGTCTTTTTGACAATTGAGAAAGAGCAAACAATTATAAAAAGGCTTTTGCCAAAAATAAAACATCTCAGTATGAAATAAATCTTGTGGGATGCTCAAATCACTGTACCTAGTGAGGGAAAGAATTTTGATTGAATATTATTTAGCCTTTCACAAAGTTCTAAAATCCTTAAAATTATTTTAATTCATTATGATTTTTAAATTAAATATTTGGAGTTTGTATTCATATTCACTCTGAATATTTTTTAGGAAAAAGTAATCAGGTAACTAATTTATTTCAACCAGACTTCTATAATTAATTGTATGGTTGAGTGTGCTGGTGTTACAGCAGAAAAAGGGAAATCCCTCCCTTCACAGAACTTAACCTCTGAGCTGTGAGAGGTGGACAAACACCTATAATAAATACATAAAAAATGTACCTACCATCGTATTTAATTTTTAGCATTATTCACTCTTGTTTTTCTTCCATAATTCACCACTGGTGTAGGTTATGGACACTTTTGTATTACTAAAAGAATATCCAAATGGTTGATACTTGTTTCAGTATCGTGATAACTGTGAGCAATTCTTTTGAAATTTTTACTTTTCTTCACATTAGCTACCCCTGCTGTTTCTAAATAAATAACTACTCACTCCTCTATCTCAGTTATTCCTTCTCCTGTTTTCCACACGTCACATGTGCTCTTTTGGAACTCTTCTGTATGTACAGAACCTTTTTTCTTCTCACTCTACACACGTCACATGAGTGACCTCATCTCCTCTTGCCTCACTTACGGTCCACATGTTCCTGAGTTATACATTTATATCCCTCTCCTGAGGACCAGAGATTGATATTCACTACCAACTGGTCTTCTGTATTTGGATTTTATGAAGGCGTTTCAAATTTAGTATATTCAGAACACCATCTCATCCTTTTCTCTAAAAGCTCTTTTCTGTTCTTCCCAATGTCATCCCCATACATAAGTCAGGCTCCTTCGTTTTTTGAATCTCATCCCTTCAGATACTCAAGGAACACTATCTTTTCTATTTTGTTTCAGTGTTTCTGTAATCTATTTATTTTCTGCCATTCCTGTATAACTGTCTCAAGCCACCAGTAATTTCTCAGCTGGATCATATCATTTTGATATACAGCTTCTTTATACTGGCCTTTCTGCTTCTAGACTTTTCCCATTCTAGTCTTTTTTGCTTCCTAGTAGTGTGAGCTTTCAATGTAAATCTCTCTCTAATCATTTCTCAGTTTAAATTCCTTGGATATAGTCCAGATTCATTAAAACAGTTCATTAGCTGACCCCTGATTATTTCTCTAACTTCATCTCTTGTCGTTTCTCTGATTTATACTCTAATGTCCCGATGTACATTTCTTCATGTTATGTATTATGTGTCAGTCTTTTTGCAAGCTTTTCCTCTTCTTGGAATGCATTTTCCATCCCTTTCCACAAGTCTAATTTCTACTTAATGAAGTATGTGGCTAAAGAGCACAGAATTTCACATCAGACAAATCTGAGTTCAGATATTAACTCTGTCATTTATATTGAAATATGAGTTGAAAAAAATTTAAGACTCTATAAGTCTTTAAAATGAGAGTAATTGTGGTACTTACTTGATCAGGTTGCTGCAAGAATTAAGTGTCATAGTGTATGTCCAGGTCTAGGTACAGTGTCTTCTGAAGGGGTACAGAATATGCCATACCAAAATATGCAATTTTGGCATAAGGATTATTTTGAGCTAAAACCAGTTTAGAATCAACAGATTCAGGAAGTTTTCTGCAATCCCCTTATTTGCTTAAAAGCAGCATACATTTCCCTTCGTGAAGGTGTCCCTCTTGTATCAGGAAGAGAATATCACTCATCTTTGGAGACTGAGAGTCGACACGGAACTGGGTTTGCATCAACAGACCTTACTAAAGTATAGATAAAATAACATTTGTCTTCCATTAGTTTATTAGTACCATATTTTCCTAGTTACTTCCCGTGATTTATCATCTTTTGAAGCCCCCAAACCCCTTTGCTTTGTTAAAATGGCATACAAGTCCCCGAGACTACTTTTTTGAGTTTCACTTCTTTTCTGTGAACTTCTGTGCACATAAAATATTAATAAAATTCTATGTTTCTTTCTTCCTTTAGTCTGTCCTTTGTTAGTTTAATTTGCAGGTCCCAGTGTCGAGATTTAAGATGGTAAAAGGAGAAGTTTTTTCCTTCCTGACACTTGCTTACCAGGGCAAGAATCATGTCTAATCACAATTCTCAAATGCTTGCTGGGAAAAATTTAATAAATAAACTTAAATATATATGTTTTTGTAAACAGTTTTTAATTTTACTAATTTGTTAAACAGTATGTAGATATTAATTATTCCACATAACAATTTTATTCCGAGGATTTTTGGCTTTTATTTTTATTTTTGCACGTACGAGAAAAGGCTAAAGATACTTTCAATAACAAAAAAATAAATCTACTGAAAAGTCTAAAATCTTCCTGTGCAACATGGTCTGTCTTATTGAAGTATAGAAATTACTAAATACCTTTAAAATTTTGACAATTAGTTAACCTGTTCCCCTGATCACAGTGCCTTTGAGAGGGATAAGAGGCCTCTGAAAATTAGGTAGTCCTTGAAATTAATATACCTGGGATGTTTTCTATGGATACTTAAAAATAGATAATGGCTTCTTTATGTGCTTTAGTTCTGTCCATTGTCACTATCTAAAGAGTTTTGTCAGTGACTGACCACAATATAAATAGATCAGATCAGCAGTTTGATAGCAGTCATGTAAAGGGATAAATAGTCATTAATATAATTACTGGCACCTTATTATCATACAAAACATAAGATGATGATGCTCCTTGAGAGGATGTAACTCTGAATTATATTCTCTTCCACTACAAAGTCAGATAGTGGGCAGTACAGAGATAGGGACAAAATAATGGAAAACAATACACATATCATTCTAATTTCTCCATAACAGTAAAAAATATGTAACATGTTTAATGCAAATATTATCTTGCAGAAATCTTACATTTAGCAGCATTTCCAGTTGGCAGTGCATTTAATAGCTATATGTATAGCTGCTGCATACAAGATAGAAACTATGATCTGATACATCAAGTGAAATTAAATTAAATATAAATATTTCACATGTAAATTCCATCTATTATTAATTCATGATTATCTGGCTCATTTATTTGATTTCAGTACCAGAATGTTCTGCACAGTTTATCCCACAAGATCCCTCATCCTTGAGGTGATTATAATGTACAGAGGGTTATCTTATTTCTAGTAAAATAAATGATGCTATTCAAATGCTTCAAGACATACAGCAGGTAGTTTCAGAATTTATTAAAGGTTTCTTTATCAGTAAGCATATTTCTGATATGGTTATGCATCTCTCGTTTTTGTATGGTAAAAGAGTACATTTGTTTTCTTTTGCTGCTGTAACAAATTACCACAAACTTAGTAGCTTAAAACAACAAACATTTATTATCTTGCAATTCTGTATATGTTTGAAGCCCAACACAGTTCTCACTAGGCTAACAGCAAGGTGTCAGCAGAGTTTTGTTCTTTTATTCTAGAGGCACTATGGGGAAATGTTTCCTTGTCTTTTCCAGTTTCTGTTGACTTTTGGGCTTCTTCCCCCATCTTCAAAGCCATCAAAGGTGGGCCGAGTCCTTCTCACATTGCATCACTGTGGTGTCTTCTATACCTCCATCACTCTGACTCTAACTTCCTTTTTCACTTTTAAGGATCCTTGTGATTGCATTGAGCACACCAATACAATTCAGGATAGTTTTCTTATTTTAACATCATAGGATCAATGTATTAGTGTTCACCAGAGAAACATAATAAATAGGATGTGTGCACATATTTGTAGAGAAAGATTTATTTTAAAGAATTGGCTAGGGGTTAAATGGATGATGGGTTTATTAAGGACGGCACTTGTGACGAGCACTGGGTGTTGAATGTAAATGATGAAATCACTAAATTCTCTGGAAATTACACTTATATGTTAACTGACTAGAATTTCAATAAAAACTTAAAAAGGAAAAGAAAGAAAGAAGGGGCCTCAAAGGGGAAGGAAGGAGGGAGGTAGGAAGAAAGAAAGGAGAGAAGGAGGGAAGGAGGGAAGGAGGGAAGGAAGGAAGGAAGGAAGGAAGGAAGGAAGGAAGGAAGGAAGGAGAAAAAACGAAAAGAGAGAATTGGGTGATGTGATAGTAAAGGCAGGCAAGTCCAACATCTGTGGTGAAGACTGGAAGGATAGTGCCCCAGGGGAGAGTTTATGTTGCAGTTCAAGTCTGAAGGCAGTGTAGGGCGGAATCCCCTCTTTCTCAGGGCACTTAGGTCTTTTCCTCTTAAACCCTTAAACAGATTGGATGAAGCCCACCTACGTTTTGGAGGGTAATCTTCATGTAAAATCTACTGAATTAAATGTTAATCTCATCTAAAAAATACCTTCATAGCACATCTAGACTGGTGTTTGACCAAACATTTGGGTACTGTGGCCTAGCCAAGTTGACACACAAAGTGGTAGCCTCGGTTCCATCTGTAATCTTAACTCCCCTTTGCCATATAATTTAATTTACCTTCAGGTTTCAGAGGTCTAGGATGTTGACATCACTTGGGGGGTCCCTGTTCTGCATACACAATGTGTGTGTGTGTGTGTGTGTGTGTGTGTGTTTGTGTCCCTTGACCACATTTTTTTTTTGATCTCTTCTTTTGCCCACAACTCCTTGTGCAGTGCCTAGTTAGACCAAAAGGTTATTGCATAAATAGGCAATCATATCATTTCCTTTTCTCCAATTTCTTGCTTCCTAACCTGCTGTCACAATCTAAATTCAATCTTGGCAATGTCTTTTGGTTCTTTGGCTTCTCCTAAACTTTCTGATTGCTACTGTTGAATTTCTTTTCTTTCCTTAAGGTTTTTATGAACTTTGTGGTCTTAGGCAAATTACTTTCCTTTTTCTAAACCTGAGTATCCTCATCAATAAAATGATACTAACAGTCACTGAGACTTATTTTAAAATAAATAGGAAAATACATGAATAACTTTTTTGAAAACGTGATACCTGGCACGTTAAAAATAGCTAATATTAATCTTAATATTTTGAAATTTTTTAATCTTAATACTTTGATAATAATTGTTAATGTTTTTGCCACATTTAGTGGGGGTATCTTCCCAAGTAATGTTTTTTGTATAAATATTTTCTAAATCATGTTTTTCTATATATTTTAAACTTTCATTTAGTACAAAATATATCTTGGTGATTTTTGTGTACTTTATTAAGAATTGAAACATTATTCCTTCTCTTAAAATCCACAAAATATCTACCTATGTTTTCTTTGTATGTTTTCATTTTTGTATATTACATTTGAAGCATAGGCTCCATGCCTGTTCTAAAGCTCTCTTAGCAGGACTCACAGAGATTTCTGAGGAATTGGCAGGGCTATACAACCACCAAGTCACTTTCCTTTCTTTATGGAAATTTAGACTTCACTGTCCAGCCCTTAAAGTTAGATGCCACTATATAACTGAGTTCAAGTTGAGACATGAAGTGAGGGAATGATGAATGCCACTTTCATAATGTGTCTAATAAAACTCTCTCCATAGTCCTCTGTGCCCTTCCCCACCAGGTCCTTGTCTGTTGGCCAGATCATAAGGCCCTGAGGAATGGAAGAGCCTCTAGACAGAAACAATCTGAGTTCCTGAGTAAATGCGTGAACAAAAGCCCTGGCCACTAACGTACAGTGATGTTAGTGAGAGAGAAGGGAAATAAACACAAATGAAAACCAGCTCTTTTTCCGTTGAGCCACTGAGGGGTTGTTAGAGTAGTTAGCCTGTGTAGACTAATAAATACTCCTGTTCTAGTTCCACTGCTCTGAATTCAAGAGATCACTTGAATTAGGCTGCCTTGGTCTGGGAAGGCTAAAGATTGAAAAGTGAGGACTGAGATTTATGCAACTATAATATGTACTTCATTAAATTAGATATCACATGCATGGTTTTATGAGAGTGTTGTCACATAAAAGGAGGTTAATAGCAGTTTTACTCTTTTGAAAGTGTTTATAGATCATGGATATTAACTTCTTCCCACCAAATCCTGTATTCACATTGAACATTATCTAAACTAAACATGTAAGATAGCCTTATCACAGAACAATTCTAGCCTTGGTTCCATGAGGCTGCAGAATCCAGAGGATTGAAGACCAGATGTGCCTCTGGTTCACTCACATGTTATTATCTGCAGCTCATCTCTCCAGGTGAGGATTTTTGAAACCTGATAGCGTGTGGTGTCATCTTTCCTAGCAAATCCTTTTGATCATTCCGCTATTTATCTTGGATTGACTAACTTCCTTCTCTGTATACTTTAGGTAAGTAAATCTTGTTTGATTTATCCAAGAGTGTGCAGGGCACCCCTCACAATGTTGGCATGCCATCTTTCCGTCAGTCTGAATACACTGTTCACATATATCAAGACAAGTTGCACACTGCCTTTTCAGCCTGATTTTATTTTGGTGTGTGGTGCAAACCAATGGCCTAATTGATATAGGCATATTTCATTTTTCCAAACAATTTGTTGAAAATTAAATTCCTTTTTGTTATGAACTAAACTTTTTTGCTAGCAAAATTTATATGTTGAAGCCCTAACACCTAATGTGATGATATTTGGAGGAGGAGCCTTTGGGAGATAATTAGGTAAAGGTTAGGCCATGAGAGTGGAAACTTCATAATGGGATTAGTGCCCTTATAGCAGGAGGAAGAGAGAGAGAAATCTCTTTCTCCAGGAGTAATTACTGAAGAAAGGGCAGGTGAGCACATGGTGAGAAGGTGTTGTCTACAAGATAGAAAGAGGGCCTCACCAAGAACTGAATCTTCTGACACTTGGATCTTGGTTTTCCTTACCTCCAGAACAGTGAGAAATACATGTCTGTTGAAGGTGCCTGGTCCGTGGTGTTTTGCCATAACATCTGAGGCAGACAAAGACACTTTCCATAAAAATTTGACAGTTGTATTAAATAAGATCATTATCAGTTAGTTATGCCTTGTGATTACTTCCCAGTTTCTACACTATTTTGCTGGACATATAAAACAGTAATACATATTTTCTGAGTACACACACTATACCTCACACTCTCCCTTATTTCCAACCACCAAGTAAACCGATGTTAATAATCAATATGAGTTAACCAATGTGAATTATCTTCCTAATGTGTTATGGAAAAAATTAGACTAGCAGGAAAGAAAAAGAGATAGAGGATGTTAGATAGAAATCCCTATTTCACTTTTCACAAAAACAAGCTTATAGTATAGACATTATTCTCAATCTTGTTTTATTAACAATTTACTATTTGTTTTTGTTTAATGTGTATCGCTTTACCGTCATCATACAAAATAAATTTTTACTTTTGTAAATGGCTTCAAAGCATTGACATAGTAGTATGCCCAATAAATACAGTGGTTTTGCTATCAGTAGACATTCTGGACGGTTAAGTTTTGCTTGTTTGTTTTTTCCTTTTTTCTGTTATGAAGCAAGCTGATACATATCATTGCATACAAATCCTTGTATTTGTGGTTTTTTTCCCTGACTGCATTGTTGAACTATTTCTGACGTCTTGAATGAAATAATTAGTTTGTTTTTTATTACCTCCATCATATGGCAAATCCATTTCAAGTTATACATTGCCACACAAATAAAGGCGGTTTTCAGTGTACCCAGTTCCTCTATGCACAAATTTTTACCATAGCTTAGTTAAATGTCTTATTCCCCCTCTAACATGACACAGGTTTTAGTTACCATAATAGATCAGCCATGTGTAATTTCATGTTATAAACTTGGCTGCTACCTCTTCAGTCCATAAATACTATGTAAATAACAGACACACGTTACGGTCAGTGACCAGTCACATCCATTCTATCAAAGTTGGTCAGTATTTGGTCACTATGCTACTTAGCTCTTGCACAAACAGCAAAGTGTGTATTTATAATTGTCCAACAAAGATGAAACTGCAACAAACAAATAAACGTGATAAATCTGAAAGGAAAATTTAAATTGAATATATAGTAAATCAGAGCTGACCACAGGCATGTTAATATGGTTGCCTATCTAGAGATTCTGGGTATGTAGACAGAGAAACTTACTCTACACAAACTTATCAACATAAATGAAAGAAGTAATTGTGACAAAAAGGATGAAGATGTCCCAGAGGAAATAACATCCACAAAAACTTTCCGTTAAAGACCCTGAGAGATATTTTATGACATTAAAACTTCGAAGGATAAATGGAAGCTTATCCAAAATGAGAAAGTAATTATAATTCATCAAGGCATAGAAAGATGTTCACTGTGTATCATAAATCATATGGTAAGAAAAGAAGGAGAGCATTATTCAAATTTGTTTTTTTGTTGTTGCTGTTTTTTAAACAGAAGAAAGTAACACTATAATTCTCAGTGTGTCTGATATTTACCATTACAGTGCCCTAAATATTATTAGTTGTACTAGTTTTTTAAATTTCTTTATTCATATTTGACCAACAGAATTTTTAATGCTTTAACAAGAAAATAAGTGTCACAGAAGTATTATCATTTTCACATTGATTTTTTTAAATATAATTTATTGTCCAATTGGTTTCCATATAACACCCACTCATCCCAGCAAGTGCCCATTTTTAATATCGCTTTGCACTGTAATTTTTGTGGTTTAGATATTGTTTTTCTGTTCACAGATTTTCATATATAAATTTAATTTTTTTTAATGCTTGGTATTTCTGACACACAGTTAACACTCCCAATATAGTTTTACATAATACAATTTAATAACAAAATAAAAACAGATTTACATAAATAGGTGGCAAATTCTAGAATTTTGGTTAAGGAAATGCTGTATTTTATTTTATTTTTAAAAATTTTTAATGTTTATTTATATTTGAGAGAGAGAGAGAGATCATGTGTGGGGGAGGGCACAGAGAGAGACACACACACAGAATCCAAAGGAAATTCCAGGCTCTGAGCTATCTGCATAGAGCCTGACATGGGGCTTGAACTCATGACCATGAGATCATGACCTGAGCCAAGTTGGACGCTTATCCAACTGAGCCACCCAGGCGCCTGTGAGAGAATGCTGTATTTTATAAAATACTACAGCTTATAAAGTGTGAGTCCATACCAGCATTTAGACCTACATCTTTTTAAATCTTAGCCAGATAAATCCTGATAAATGAATAAATGCTTTTCTAGTATGCCATTTACTTTTTGATGATAACCTGGATTTAAAAAAAAAATTAATGTTTATTTATTTGAGAGAAAGGGGGGGGGAGGGAGGGAGGAAGCGTGAGTGGGGGAAGGGCAGAGAGAAAGGGAGACACAGAATCTAAAGTAGACTCCAGGCTCTGAGCTGTCAACACAGAGTCCAATGCAGGGCTCAAACTCATGAACTGAGAGATCATCACCTGAGTGGAAACCAAGAGTCGGATGCTTAACCCACTAAGCACTGACTGGTGCCCCATGATAACCTGGAATTTTAAAAATATAATGCCTGCAACAAATTAAGAATTCCTTGGCCCTAGCAGTTAGTTATATTTTAGATAACCTGTCTCAAAAATCTTCAAATTAGACAAAAGTGAATTCTAATGACTTTATCAATTAGAATTTTTATTTACATAATCAGAATACAAACAAGAGAACTACTTTTATTCAAAAAACACAAAATATACGTCAGACAACACAGATGTATGGGCATTTATTGTAAACAGCAATAATTTGTGTTTAACAAAAATTTACAATTAAACAATGATTTAGCTAAACTTTTTATTATCTGTTTGAATTCAGTAACTTATTAATATAGATTGACAATCTTATTTTCAGTAAATCATTTAATTTTCCTATGCTCATTTTCACCTGTTTAGTCATATAGTAATTCGTAAATGCATTCAAGTTATTTTTGTATAAGTATATTTACATGTTACCAATAAATGTGAGTACTGCCTATGAAGCTAGCTATGTCTACTAATGTCTTATATGCCCATATTGGGAGTAAATGCAAATTGGCAATCTCTACTGGATTACCAATAATCTTGGTATACTATATATACATATTTTTCAATATTTTAATATTCTTTTTTGTTTTTAGTTTTCTCAGCTTTGAGTAGTTTTTTAAAATAAGATTTGCAATTCTTGTGACTGAAGAAAAGTATTAGTACATACATAGTACATAGTACATACATAGTACAAAGTATGTTTTCTTTGAACTCCTTTGATGTATGGAAGTTGATATTTTCTACTTCATACCATTTTGAAAGATCAAGTTTTGATTTTGAAAGACTTAAAATACTAATGTAACATATAGATATTCTCTCTTGTATTTTGGTCCAATGTAAAATATGAGTATATATGGGTGTTTATGTGTATATAATAGATATTTTATATCTATACACATATATATACATATACATGTGCTATGTATATACACTATATGCTTTTATCACATGTAATACAAAGAAAAAAATACATTTGTTGAAATCTGATTTGTAATTGGCTGTCAGATTTTGCAACAACTAAAATTATCTAATGTCTAAATTTCTCCTGGCTACATAAGGTTGTCCTATGGACAAGATAGTCCTTTGGAGTACCCTGTAGAAGTTTTGGGATTTGAAATAGCTCTCAGGATTCAAAACTTAATCTTATGTTGCTAAAATTTTTTTACAGTATTGTATTAGCTTTGGAGCCTGGTTTCACTAGGATACTTTCTACTGATGTTTTGAAAAACCCAAATGTGTTTGCTTGAAACAGTGAAAGCTTTCTTGGATATGAACATTTAGGTAATGCAGTGGGTTTTATTTAAATTATACTTTCAGATTACCATCTAAATCTTTGAAGCTGGAATATTTAAATACACAGTGCTTTGATCAAATGATAAACCATTGATTGAATAAGTTATATGTTATCCAGGAGATACTTCTAGGATGTTGGATTTTTGCTATTAATGTACAATATATAGCAGTAAAGCAAAACAAATATTTGACTAAACTGTAGAAGACTATGTAGGGCTATCAAATTTCCTGAAACGTGACTTATGGCATTAATATTTTGAACCTTGCAGAAGATCTAAAAACTAGACATAATTTTAGTTGAACAAATGACACCAATTATCTGCTTGTCGACAGTTGACAAATCATTTATTTTCATGGTTCAGTGTGGTAGTAAAAAAATAAAAATGTCTGTTACTATAATCAAAGTGTATTGCTGTGTATCATTCAATGACAATCTGGAGCAGTTTTCAATTACTCTAAGGACAGAATTTTTTTGGCAATTGACTGAACAGAAAGTGTAAGAAAGATTTAAGAAATATCTTGTAAGTGCTGAGCTCAGAACTTAGCACTGAATATCATCAATCTATATCCTCCTGAGACCAGAAGACTTACCAAAGAGTTATATCAAACTTACATAAGTTATTCTGCTTCACAGGCTGATACTGGGTAATACAAATTCCTGAAATAGTATTGCAGACAGATACAGAATAACTAAATAACAGGTATTTACTTTCTTATAAATGAAAGCTATTAATGATCAAAACACTAATGCAAATATCTAATCGTCATCCAGAACACTTTAGAAAGATATTGTTAATTTTTTTTTTTTTTTAGCTTATTGTACAAATGAAGTTTCTGGAACATAGTGTCATGTAGTGGTTACAGACACACCTTTGGGCAAGGCACAGCAGACCTGAATCTTGGTTTTGCAAATTTATTAACTTAGAGCAATTACTTAAATGCCATGGGTAGATTCTTTTTTGTCTGTAATATAAGGAAAATAATATGGAATTTGAGAAATAAATAATATATAAAATGTGCTCATCACAAATTAGTGTTCAGACAATTGAGTTAGTCTTCCTGCTTTTTATTACATACGTTATTCTAGATACAAGTTTCATGTAAATACTGAGTTATTGCAAAAATCCTGTGATAAATTACTTTGCTATGATTAATATATTCTTTATGACAGCTATATTTCTGTAAATATTGAAAGACAAAAGGAAAGGAATTAGATAGAATGACAGGTTTAAAATTGTTTATTTTGTATATATTTTTTAAATTGAGTATTAGTGACACATTACATTGTAGACATTTTTCCAAAGAAAACAGATGGCTAACAGACAGTTTAAGATAATTTAGTGAAATAAACTTGCTACATCCTGTATCTATATTTATGTATTTATGGGAAGAAATTAAAGATCTTTGCAGTGTTGCTCTAGTCATATAATAACATTAGTCAAGAGAAAATAAGATTTTTTTTTAAAAAAGAGTAGACATAAACTGATAATCTGTCCAAGTGAATAATAGAACTGGTTAATTCATTTTTCTTTAGTTAACCAATAGAGAAATTTATCATAAAATCTTAACTAGAATTAACATGAAAGGACATAGTTCCATCTTGCAGAGTGTTGATTATGGCAAATAAGTATTACGTTATATGCTAACTGGAATTTAAATAAAAACTTAAAAAGAACCTTTACAGTTCACCCTTGAACAATGCAAGTGTCATGGGTGCTGACATCCCACAAAGTCAAAAATTCACATGTAATATCTGAGTCTCCCGAGAGTTAACTATAGTCTACTGTTGACCAGTACATAATTGATTAACACCTATTTTGTCCGTTATATGTATTATGTACTGTATTCTTACAATAAGGTATGCTAGATAAAAGGAAATGTTAAAAATAATCATAAGGAGGAGAAAATATATTTATAGTACTATACTAAAGAAAGAGTACTATACTCTAAAAGTATAGTACTGTACTTTTGAAAGAGAAAAAATAAAACTGTATAAATTGGCCCACGCAGTTTAAACCTATGTTGTTCAAGGGTCAACTGTAATTAATTAATTCTTTCAGAAAAAAAAAAATAGTGAAGACCACACTGTCCAGTAACCTTTAATATAAACAAATCTGCCTTATTAAAATTTCCTCTCATCTTGAATTTTGTCCATGACAGATTTTTTTTATATTCAGTCTTAAAGTGACTTTTTGAGAGATAGCAGATAAACTTTCTACCCATTAGCTCCAGATGCCTTATTCCTGATTTGCTGACTCATCCAATAAGCAATCTCAAAACTGTCAATTTGCTCAAGAGGGAAAAAAGAAAAAAAATAAATAAAAAAATAAATGGAACCTGTAGTCTCTACCAAAAAGGAAGTTACTTTATGAACAGCTGTTCTCTGAATGTTCAATTTAATGAATCACCAAACAAGAACTATCAAATATTATCAAAAATGTTGCTATTGAAAAACAGAAGTTGGCATTGAGCTTAGCTTCCCTCTGAAGAATCTGAGCCCATCCAGATGCTGAATTTGTCAGTAAAACATGGTTCCTTCTGTCAGTGACACCAGTACTGTACTTAAGATGTTTATGAGTGAGAGGAAGAAGTACCTAACCTAAGTTAAACCTAAATTACCAAGACCAAATATCTCAGAAATCAATGCAGATAACTTATCAGGTATGTCTCAAAATGCTCCATCCATAATGATACAAACCTAAACTCAGCATTTTTATGAATAATTTGTGAAATTGCCTCTTTTCTGTGGAACTACACTCATTTCTCAAGCATACCTAGTGTATCATAATGAGGACATGGTATAGAGTTCACAGCCACCAAGAAGTTTATATAATGTTCCCTCGAGGCTAGTTCGTTCAAAGAAAACTGACTTGAAAACTAAATTAAGCTGCAAATGTATTAAAAACCTTTGTTGTTGCCATGGATACTTCTATTTAGATGATGGTTAAATGGGGGATTGGCATTATAGTATTTATAGTCATTATAGGAGAGGGTTATATTTTAGCCAACTTTCTCCATGATTTTTAGGAAAAGAGAAAATCCAGGAAATACAATGTCATGTGCTACAATATTGCAAAATGGAAGGAGTGAGTATAGATTTTTCTTTAAATCACTAAATTCACATTAGAAAAAGGATTATTTGCTCTTTGAAAGGCTTATAATTTTGGCAGTAGTAGTAGATTTTTATCATCACAATGGTTTTATTTTTTAAGTTTATTATTTATTTTGAGAGAGTGAGAGAGCAAGTGGGGAAGGGGTGGAGAGAGAGGAGGAGAGAGAATCCCAAGCAGGCTCTGGACTGTCAGTGCAGAGCCTGACATGGGGCTTGAACTCACAAACCATGAGATCATGACCTGAGCTGAAGTCGGACACAACCGACCAACCATCACAATAGTTTTGTCATAAAGTTTACTTGAAGGTCTGTGGATATTTGTTGCTTATATATTAACATTGTGTCATCTGATAACAGCAAGTCTGCATGTCAAATATCTCTGTGGCAAAGGTAGTAACCACATATTTTGTTTTCACATGTGAACTGCCTTTGATCAACTATGGTTTCTCTTACATAATTAACACTTCATATATTTAAGAGCCATAGAAATTGTGAGTGCTTACCATGATTATATTAGTATGCAGTATTTTGTACCAACTCATCAACTAAATGAAAGATTGTCACCTACTTTGAAAAAGCATACAGTTCTACTTGAGATGAGCAATGCTTAATAGGTGTCAGGTTTATTTAAATCAGAAGAATACAGGTGTACACACACACACACACACACACACACACACACAAGGAAAGTTCCAAGGAGGCGTTAGAGTAAATTCCTTACTATTGGTAGAGCTTTAATGGCAAAAGACATGAAGAAAAATATCTTAAAATATATATAAAGAACATTTAAAAACAAAACAATTGTAATGATTTTCTTCAATATTTTATAATAGTTTGTTTTCAGTAAGCAACTTAGGTATTTTCTCATAGAAATACTACTTATAAGAAAAACTCATGCATATATAGAAATTAAACAATAAACAATTATTTTATTTAAATGTTTTAAAATCCATTTTAAACAATGGACTTTATTTTTAGAGAGGTTTAGGTCTACAGAAAAATTTGCCAGAAAATTCCCATATACCTCTACTTCCCTCACACACGATTTCCTCTATTATTAAAATATTGTATTCTTGTAATGTATTTGGCACAACTGGTGTGCTAATATTGATCCATCAATATTAGCTAAATTCTGTGGTTTACATTAGAGTTTACTCTTTGTGTTTATAGTTCTGTGGATTTTGACCAATGTGTAATGTTATGTATCCGCCATTTCAGTCTCATTTAGAATAGTTTCACTGGTCTAACATCCCCTCTGTTCTATATGCTCGTCCCTCCTGTCCTCATCTTGAACCCCTAGAAAACACTGATCTTTTACATCTCTACAGTTTTGCCTTTTACAGAATGTCATAAAGTGGAATCATATAGTATGTAGCTGCTTAGCAATATACAGTTAAGGTTCCTCATGGCTTTTCATGGTTTTATAGCTCACTTCCTTATTTCTCTTAATAATATTCAATCATATGGATTTACCCCAGTTTCTTTATCCATTTCTTTATCCATCTATCTATTAAAGAACATCTTGGTTGTGTCCATGTTTTGATGATTATTAGTACACCTCTACAAACCATAGCTGCAGGTTTTTGTATGTTCTTGTTTCCAACTCATTTGTATGAATATCTAGGAGGATGAGTCTTAAATTTTTATGCTACGATTATGTTCCACCTTTTAAGAAACTGCCAGACCATCTTTCAAAGTGGCTGTACCATTTTGCATTCCCACCAGCAATGAATGAGACTTCCTGTTACTTCACGTTTTCCTCAGCATTGAGGGTTGTCAGTGTTTTGGATTTTAAGCACTGTGATTAGGTGTGTAGTGACTTCTCATTGTAGTTTTAATTTACATTTTTCTGATGACGTATGATGCTGAACATCTTTTAATATGCTATTAAAAGGTCAAATATACATTAATTATATGATGAATAGTTATAATGCTATTTCTCAGACATTTTCCAAAGGAGTAAATGATAGAAGGATGGGCTGGCATATCCAAAACCTGGACTATTGTTCATTTTTAAAAATGTATACTGTGGAATAATAATTTGTGGAACAGAAAATTTTTAGTTTATAGTTATGAAAAAAAGGCTATGCGCCATTTGAGGTATATGATCCCAATTTTGAATAAGAATAGCATATAAATGTTTTTAGTATATAAGAAATTTTAGTATATATTAGTATACATATATACACACTATATTTAGGGTTTCAGTCACTATTTGGGGTTTTGGTCACTACAGACAACTCTTACAAGATGTTCCCATCTCATGAATCAAAACAATTTATATAACCTGTATATAATTAACAAAGCAAAGATGTAAATTTTGTGATTTTCAGAAATGACGCATGTGTGTTGTTTTTTTCTGATAGTGTATGCATGAAGGCTTACAAGCAGTCTTCTTCAACTTTCTGCAGCCTATAATCTGGATTCTTAGAATCCCTTTTAGCTGTTTCAGCTCTTTATCTAGGTTTTTGCATCCATTATGTATTTTCAATTTTAGATGTAGCGTGTTGACTTACTATTATGATAGGTGAGTATTAGGCTCTTCTCCATGGCCCTTGCACGCACGTGCACACACACACACACATACACACACACAATAATATATAATAACATTGTTCAATTTTGATACACACTAACATGTCCTTTTTTTTCATAAGAATCTGAAATTTCAGAATGGGTTGATATTCATTTTTTGGCTTCACTTGGTCACAACCTTTTAATTGGATACATGTGATTCATAGAGTTCTTATTTCTTTTATTATTTTCATGCTTCAGTTTCCTCCATTCTCTTTCTGGTGCAGAGAATGGTTGCTAACTTTCCTGAACTTATCTCCCAATTTTCTCAAGTCTCTTATTTTCCATATTTTGGGTTTTATTCTTCATGTGACATTTCTTTTCTCAACTAAAAAAAATAGTTAAATATAATTAACATACAGCATCATATTGGCTTCAGGTGTGCAACATAGTGTTGAGCAGTCCTACACAATACTCTGCACTCATCGTGATAAGTGTACTCTTCATTCCCATCACCTGTTTCATCCATCTTCCCACCCACCTTCCCTGTGGTAACCCAGCTGTGTGTTTTCTATATTTAAGAGGGATTTTTATCTTTCTGTATTTTTTGTTTCTTAAATTCCATATGAGTGAAATGAATGGTATTTATTTTTCTCTGACTTATTTCACCTAGCATTTTACTCTCTAGATCCATTCATGTTGTTGAAAATAGCAAGATTTCATTCCTTTTTATGGCTGAGGAGTATTCCTTTATATATACACCACATCTTCTTTATCCATTCATATATGGACAGACACCTGAGTCGCTTCCATATCTTGGCTATTTTCAGTAATTTTGCAACACCTATAGGGATGTGTATATCTTTTTGAGTTAATGTTTTTATTTCTTTAGGTAAATACTGAGTAGTGACATTCTGGATCATATGGTAATTTTGTTTTTATCAAGTAGAATTTCTTTAACTCTATGTTTTAATTCTTCCAAGATTTTTTTTTTATTTCATGAATTGTATTTGTAATGTGTAATACTTTTTCTGAGAGTTGTTTCTTTTAATGTTATGCTATTTTGTTTATAAATACCCAAATCTTCTAAATTCTTTATTATATTTTCTCTCTTTCTTATTATTATTAATTGTGTTTCTTTGTTTGAGAGAGTGTTGATCTCCCACCTTTGATGATTACTTCTGTATGGATGGAAATCTTTAACATAACATACCTATCTTTCTCAATCCCCTTACAACAATGTAACCCAGAGGAGGTGAATTTTGAAAACCTCAGTGGTCAGTTATGAAGGAGAAAATAAGTATGTATAACTCTGTGCTCTCCTTTTTTTGTTTCTTGGAATCAAGTTGCTTGTCTAGGCTACACAGTGCTGTGTGCCACATGCAAGTTTTGTCCCTTCGAGGCAGAGGTGCAGAGGACTGGATGTGGCACAAGTTGTTTCTGCCATGTCTGGATAATTTTGGGATCTTATATTAAGCACGTTTACTTATAGATCTTATTGATCTAAGATTTAGGGATAGCTTTATATGTTAGTAATAAATATGACATTTTAGTCTGTTATTTGGCAACCCTCAGAGTTTTTTCTCAATAAGTTTGATATTGATAGGGGAATATTGTAGGAATATATTGATAATTCTACTCACACACATTAAGACAATAACCTCCAGAGTTTTTATTTTCTCTCCAGATTACTATTTTATTTTTAATTCATTTGTTCTTTTGAATCTCTTTCATATAGTTTCCCTCAAGCACCACAGGTTATTAAGAATGAAGCACTGAAAGCTAATTAAAAGTTCATATGAACTGGTGGGATTTATAATGCACAGGATTTATCAAGAGTAATATCGTGGACATTTAGGACTGGATATTCTTTGTTGTGCTGGCTGTCCTGTACATTGTAAGATGTCTATCCATTGGATGCCAGTGGCACCCCCTCAGTGTGTCAGTCAAAGTGTGTTTATATTTAGCTACATATCACCTGCGGGTAACCTTACCTCTAGTTGAGAACCACTTATTAAGGGTGGCGTGGAGAAAAGATGGCAACATTTTTGTAAGATTTACAAGTAGCACTTCCAGTAGGGTTTTCACTTACATTAATTTCTCTAGAGAGAAGAATCTGCCCTGGCACAATCCATCCTCTGTGTGATGTCCAGATACTTGGTTGATATAATTTATGTGGATTTGTGTTATCCTAAAATCTTTGTCTCTTTAAAAATTGCCTTACTGTTGTTTTAAAGGGATTCTGACTCAAAAAGGAGGCAAGTAGGTAATTATGTGAGGGTTAATTTGCATGTTTGAATAGAATTCAGGCAGAATTTGTAGCCCAAAATGGCATAGATATTCTAGGTCGGTTATTCATTTATTCACTTACAAAATACTTATTTAAGGTTTATAGTTTCCATAATTCAGTGTAATCTATAGAAGTAATGACATTAATGACATTAATCTATAGAAGTATAGATCATTCACATTTAGATATTAGGATTAAAAGTTGCTACAAATATCTCTTATAAGGAACATAGCTATTTTTAGGCTAGATGGAAAATCCAACTTAATTAAAAAACAACTCTGGATTACTCGATTCAATCAGGCTGAAATAGCCTGTGTTTATTTTCTTATTTACATACACTTGATAGCATAAAACGAGTAAAATGCCTAGTACAGTTTCCTGATAGAAATAACTGATTTTGAATACTTCCTGTTTCAGGCTTAACTGTATCCACTCAAAAGTCGTATGTAGAAGTCTTGACACCTAGTCCCTCAAAATGTGACTGTGTGTGTTGATAGGGCCTTCCACAAGGTAAGCATGTGGAAATGAGGTCACACTAGTGTGTCCTAGTCTAACATGACCCGTGTCCTTGTAAGAACAGGAGATTGGGATAGGCACACAGAGGAAAGACCACATGAAGATGGAGGGAGAAGACAGCCATCCAGAAGCCCAAGAGAGTCTCGGAGGAAACCAGCCCTTCATCTCAGACTTCTAGCCTCCAGAATCATGAGAAAATGTAGTTATGTCACGTAAGCCACCTCACTTGTAGTTCTCTGCTATGGCAGCCCTAGATAACTAACGTATACCTCCCAAATTCTCACGTAAGTGCCAGTAAAGAGAAGAATTAAGCCATAAAGAAAGCAAAAGAACAAAGGCAGCAAAACGACCACTGATTTCACAGCACAACCCAAGATGGCCAAGGGGTATCCCTGAAAATATCAGTTCACATAACAGAACTTCTAAAGGTTTGAAAAACTGGTGTGAAAATGGTCACGTGGGTGTGACTGAAAATAGGAGGACAGATTATAAAGCCTATGTACGAAGCGGTAGTACCTTAGACTCTACCCTCACCTCCATTTCCACACCAGGATCTCATTTCAGCTTACAAGAAGACTTGTGGGGAGTCTTGTACACAAGTCCAGCACTTTGTATGGAGAAACAAAGGCATTAAAAGGAAGCTGAAGCCATGAGAAGTAAGAAATTCACCTTCTGTTTAGCGAGACCACCTCCACTCCATCTCCACTCCTCTCCCTACCCAGCCCTTTCTAAATCACTTGTCTAACAAAATGATGACAGCCTGGCATTCAACTTTAGCACATTATTGGGAGATTTGTTATTGAGCAAATGATAAAGCTACTTAAAAATAGCAATGTATACCTGCCTTAATATGTGCCATGCATATGTATCTTCTTTAAGTTAAATATATAGTAACTGATATCTTAACAATTCTATGAATTAGAAGAATTACTAATATTTTATTTTCTGTTTACCGTGCAATACAGTGAAATTTCCAAGAGGGCCAAAGCTGGGGATTTAGTCACTTTCTCACTAATTTGTTTCCAGTAGAAAAATATATGTGTCACAATAGTAAGTGCTCAGTAAATATTAGATGAATGAAGGGATGCTTGAATCACCATTTCATGGATGAAGAAACTAAAGCACATAGGAATTAAGTAATTTTTTAACCTGCAAAACAACGAAACGGCACACCTAATCCTTTTCACTCTCAAAGACTTGTAGATATTAATAGCTGGTGGTCTTTTCCCAAGGAGCCCGTATTTGTCATCTACCACACTGCATGGCATACACATGATTTTTTTTTAACTGAGTTATAATTTAGGTACAGCAAATTTTGTTCCTTTTATGTGTACAAATCTAAGATGTTGACAAATGTATAGAGTCATGTAAACATCCTCCAGATTCAAGGGAGAGAATATTCTCATCATCCCCAAAAATAGTTTCATGTCTGCATAACCAACCCCGTTTCCCCTTTCTAGGCCCTTAGCAACCACTGATCAGTTTTCTGTCCCTATACTTCTGTGTTTTTTGCAGAATGTCATACAAATGTAATCATAGAATATGATTGTATATCTGACTTCTTTAATTTAGCATAGTGCTTTTGAGATCTCTCCCCATATACATTTTTAATTTTTAATGTGTCACTATTTCTTTCCTTCTTATTGCTGAGTAGTATTGTATCATATAAATGCACTACAGTTGGTTCATTCACAAGTTAATGGGTATTTAGTTTTCAGGTTTTGGCAATTCTGAAGAAACCTGCTATTACCATTGGTGTTAGGCTTTTGCATGGACTTGTGTCTTTGCTTTGACAAATACTTAGGGGTATTGGTTTGCTGGGTCATATGATAGATACATGCTTAACTTTATAAGAAACTGACAAAGCAACTTCCAACAAGAATGCTCTATTTTGCATTGACAACAATATTGTGTAAGAGTTCCAAATGCTTCAAATGTCCCTAGCAATTAGCATATACACTGTATTTTTCTTTCTTTGTCTTTCCTTTCTGCCATTTTCCTGGGTGGTATTTCACAGTGATTTTAGTTTTATTTCCCTAATTGAACATATTTTCATACGTTTATTTACTATTCCTACTCATGAGTGTTTTATTCAGAAATGCCTAGATTAGAACCTCTACTCTGTCTCTTTAAGAAAAGTTTTTCTTGGGGCACTTGGGTGGCTCAGTCGGTTGAGCATCCGACTTTGGCTCAGATCATGATCTCACGCCGGGCTCTTGAGTTAGAGCCCCACTTTGGGCTCTGTGCTGACAGCTTGGAGCCTGCTTCAGATTCCGTGTCTCCCTCTCTCTCTGCCCCTCCGCTGCTCATGCTCTGTGTCTCTCTCTCTCTCTGTCTCTGTCTCTCTCTCAAAAATAAATAAACATACAAAAAAAATTAAAAAAAAAGTTTTTCTTGTTCAGGTTGTTTATTCATGCTTAAAACGCAATAAAATGTCTTATGAGGATTAAATACATTTGCACATGAAGCACACATATCCTAGGCTATTAATAAATGCTATTTTGCTCCCTCTTATTTGTTTATCTTTTTAAAAATATTTATTTATTTATCTATTTTGAGAGAGAGCAAGAGAGAGACAGCAAGCAGGGAGTGGCAGAGAGAAAACACCAAGCAGGCTCTGTGCAATGTCAGCCTGAGCTGGACATGGGGCTTGATTTCACAAACCACAAGGTCGTGACCTGAGCCACAAGATCAAAAGCCGGGTGCTTAACCAACTGAGCCACCCAGGCGCCCCCTTCCCTCTGACTTAAAATTTCATTCTTCCTTTCTGTATGCAGAGATACCACCATTTGTAGGAGTTAATTACCAGGTACCCTCAAACTGTTCTAACTGTGCCCTTTCTTATGTTTCTTTCCTTGTATTCATTCTATAGGCTGTTCATTTTTCCTCAGAACTTATTTGATATGTCAATTCTCTGTTCAGTGGGGACAGATTCTCTGTTCCCTGTTGTCAGAGGGAATAATGTATGATTTAAGCTTGTTCTTAATTTCCTTTAGAGTCTTCCTTGAATATCTCCAATTTTATTTCTGATTAATCACATTATGTCCAGGTTAGGAAATATACTGTAGCTGCTGCTGCTGCTGCTGCTACTATTACTACTACTACTACTTCTTCTTCTTCTTCTTCTTCTTCTTCTTCTTACTATATTCCAAGTACTATATTTGCCTCATTTCTTTACTTTTACTGATTCTCTCTCCTCTAATTTAGATACATTTTTTTTATATCTGTAAATTTCAACAACTTCCAAGTTTGATATAGACAGACTTCTTCTGTATTGTTGACCCTTAGATATTTCCCTTGAGTAGAGTGTGGCACATGTTATGTGCTTAATCTATATTAACAATAGTCTTTTAAAGACTAATGTTACTAAAAAAATTAAAGCTACTTTACATGAGAACTAAAGGCAAAAATTAATATTATATGTCAGAGAAAAATAAACCCTTTTAAAGTAGAAAAGGAAGTAGATAATCAATGTTAGTAGAGTTTATTATTTCTTTCTTTAACTCAACAAACATGTAATTAACAATAGTATGCTACAGGTATTGTATGTTCATGCTGTATTTACCAACTAGACTAAAAGTTGATTGAGAATAAAAACAATTTATTACTCCAATGATGGGGAAATATTTTATGTGCCACTGAAGAAAATAAAATGCAACAAATGATATAGGTTGGGTTTCTTTGTAAAATAATATTAATCAAGTGGCTTACAGACTTCAGGGCTACAGGCTGAATTATTGCTTAAAGTGCATTATCGATATCTATGCAAAAAAAACCAAAGCAAAACTCAGGGTATAGTCATTGAAGAAAAGAGAAAACTGTATGAATTATGGAATGATATTTTCTTGGGATTTGTTGTTTCTTGTGATTGTGGACTCTTTTCCCTTAAAAAAAAAACCTACACTGATATTCAGATCAAACTCTGAAATGCAGTTAAAAATAGATTTCAAGTAGTTATTTAATAGATGACTTTGATTAATTTCCCTCTCATACACAGTCAATGTACAAGGGGTTTTTTGCCCCTTATAATGTTAATTTATGAGAGATTCTTTTTTTAATGAGCTAACCAAAGGAATTAACTTTTAAAAAGTTCCTTTTTCCCACAGGCTATTAAAATAGTAGTAGCTGATGTGGAATATATGCAACCCAGGGATTACTCACTTTATTTCTACTTGATTGTGGTTTGAAAATGACTGCCCTGCTGTGCACCCTGGCCAAACCTAATGATGGTCTGTCTGTTCCAGGAATTCCTCAGATTGGTGTCCTTGGTGTCTCCAGGGGCCTCTCAGTGTTTTGTTAAAAGCACATCACCAGTGAGCTTACTTTGATCGAGATTGTCACAGTATATATAGGTCCTTCAATGATTTTTTTTTAAATTATGAAGGGTATTTTTATATAATTGTGAACATTATGCTTGACCCCAGAATTATAGAAATTCTGAAATGTGTGGTTCAACCATTATTAGGTTTCAGATAAGTTCAACCATTTTCAGTTCTCAAACCCACACAGCATGCTTTCAAGAACATATCTTGAACAAACTCACATTGAATAGCTTTCATTTTATGCATTATAGCATGTTTATGTAGCTGAAATATTTAATAAAAAGCCATGGTCAGATCATTTAACCTATTTTGAAACATGAAGTTTATAAAGTAGGGCAGCCTTGTAAAATGAGAAGCAAGCACAATTTGAATCAGGACCCACGCTGTCTAGTCTGCCACACTCACTGTCCTTGTTCTGACCCGGATGATCTAAAAATGGGAGAAACATGCAAAGCAGTTTGTGGAGTAAGAGTACATGGGGGGAGGGGGTATAGCAACTCATCAACTTACTGACTGTGCATTCGTAATCCAATTGGGTTGATGTAGTGATTAAATTAAATTGGATTATCCATATAAGGTGCCTGCACATAACAAACATTTAATGGTTATTAGTTATATTAATATTATATGTTATATATATTATAATATAACATATAATATTAATATAGTTAATATTATAACCCTCCACCAGCTATAGACAATGTTGTCTAAGGGGAAGACAAAGGGAATGAAAATGAAATGCAGTAAACCATAAATCTAGTCCTTCCATTAGCATTAATTTTTTGAGAGCTTCTTTGAAAGGTGAGAGTGAGGGAAATGCAGAGCTCATTCTGATCCTGGAAACATTTTTCTTTCTGGAAAACACCCTTAGCAAGAGTGAGTACCAGACTCCCAAACTCTGTGTGTCCCTTACTACATTGCTCTTCCTGAGGCAAGAATGAAATGGAGAACACAGAGGATGATGTGCGTGTTTCTAATGACAAACAGAAAAACACTCTCAACCGCAACCACACCAATCTGCCTAAGAAACAATCAGGACACGACCCCTCATCACATTCATGTCTGTTCCATCACTCACTCAAGAAACCCACAAGTCCTAGGATGTCACTTATCACCTATCCCTTCCATAGCTGCATAGTTCTGTACATTCCCTTATCCATCCCCCACATGCACCCTGTCCCAACTGCAAAATATTTGTTGCCAATATAATTAAAATACACTCTATCTTTAATCTTTACCACTACTACCTCTTTCTACTTCCTTCAACTTCTGTCTCTTAACTGAACTATGCATCTCCCTTGAGATCATTGCTAGTGGCTGTTTTGTTTTATTTTGTTTTGTTTTTTTCTTTTCTTTCATACCACTCTTAAATTGAGTTTATGAGATAGGTACATTCTTAACTCCTCCTTGCTGATTCCTGATCATTGTATTAGTCTTAGCCACATTGACCCCTGAAAACATTAAGCACAGAAATACGTATCATTAGACTATAACAGGTATCTTCAATAAGTATGATTATTTCAAAGGATGTGATATCTTTGGCATGTAAATATGGCAAACTGTCTAACTTTATTCTTTTAAGTGGCATTTTCTTCCTCTGGTGGAAAACACAATTCTCAGTTCAGTTTTCACCAGAGCAGTGAGGTCCATAGACAAGTAGTTTCCATGGACAAGTGCCAGCCCATAAATTGTTATTATATGTCTGTAATACAATAAATACAAAACTTGAAAAAACATTTGGAAAATTATAATAACTTGATAACTACATTCATGTCTATTGAATCTGGTATCTTTAAAGGCTTCTATTTTGTATGTATTTTTATTCTATTTTTAAATCATTTATTATGGTTTAGAAAATTATCATTCTGCATTGCTTTGGGGAAAGTAAAATAATCAAAAAATCAAGATGAACATAACAGGCACCTCCAACCATGGTGGAACGGGTGAAGAAATTAGATTCCGATTCCAGTTCACAACTTCATCCACATGCACTCTCTACAGCACAGATACTGAGGGACAGCCTCAAGGTTTCTAGCAAAAAAAAAAATTATATATATGATATAATATAAAATCATAACTGACATAGCAGAACTTAGTACCAGGGAAATTAACCCAGCAGTGTGGCACAGCCTGACAGAAGTTGACTATGTTCAAGCTGAAATAAACATACCATGCTGCTTGCAGGTAACAAGCTATCAAACAAGCTGCAATGATGAAGGGAAGGCTGATCTCCGCCCAGAACAACCAAGAGAAAATATTGGTCTGTTGATTTTGAATTATTGAGAAGTTTCACTCACATTGGAAATAAAACTTATAGTATGTTATAATCCTTTATATGGTTCATAATTAAGATAAAATAATGTGTAGTAAAAGCAAACGAGTAATTCTGCAATTAGGAGAAAAATCCATTTCCATAGATTTATCTATCTGTTTCTATCTATATATCTATCTATCTATCATCAATCTAATATATACAAACATATGTGTGTGACCAAATCATTTGAACCACTTAAATGATCAGGCTCAATTTGTTATAAGCTATTAACTCATACGAAACTCTTTTAAAAATAAAATTATTTTTTAAATTCAGGTTTGTAAGAAAAGAAAATATTATACTTTAAAGATCTGTAACAAATCAAGTTCATTTATTTTGTAATCTTAATCTGCAGTATTCCAGGAAAGTATTATAAGATTTGAGAAGTCCTTCCCAGATTCAACTACCTATGGTAAATGAAACCATTACCTTTTCAGTTTAGGAATTCATAGATATGAAGTCACTGTATGAGCAGTAACTGTGGTTTGAAAACCCCACCAAACTCCACCTTTTTTTTTTTTTTCTGGAGCTGAGATGTAGAAGTACTGATTTTATTGAGAATGTCTACATCGTGTTACTTGCATAGACACAGCTTTATTCATTTACTGAGTATTTTAGTGAAGTTATATTGAGTGCTTATTACTATGTGTCAGGTAATGATCTAGGAACCAGGGTTATAGCAATGAATAAAACCAACAAAATTCTTATGTGCAGAAGAAGAAATTAAATCAAAGATGAAGATAAGACATGTTGAGACATTTCCAAAAGTTAAACATGAAAAATGTCATTGAGATCTGACTTCTGATCTGAGTTCTGAAAAGTGCAGTAAGCAAGCTTGTGGATATCTGGGGAAAGGGCATTTCAAGAGAAGAGAAGAGCAGGTATAGGTGTCCAGAGGCAGAATTGTCCCAGGCATGCTGTAAAAACAGCATGGAAGCCAGCATGATTGTAACAAAGAGGGCAATGGAATAATGGTACCATATGCAGTCAGAGAAGGGGTAGCAGGTCACATAGGGCTTTGTATGCTTTTTCTGTGAGAAGATGGAGAGCTGTTGAGAGTCTTGGAGCAGAGCAGTGACATGATCGGAATGCTGAGTGTAAAAGAACACTGTTACTATTCTATTGTTTTAATAATCAATTAGGCTAAGAAAAATAAACTACTCGAATTTGTTAGAAGGCCTTGAAAACTTAAGTGACCCAGTGGTAATTCGATCCTCAGCTATGAGATGGTCAAAGATAGTCAAAATTTGGATTTCCTGATGGATTGGATAGGGGGTGTAGGAGAATGTGGTTGACTCTAACATTTCTGGAATTAGCAGCTAGATAATTGTATCATCATAAACTGCACAAAGACCAGATTTGTGATGAGTGAGGGTCAGGAACTCTGTTTTGTACACTGAGTTGGGCAACTTTTAATTATGCACATTATACGTTGTCAAAGTGGTCCTTTGACACCAAGTTCTAGTTGATTCTACTGAATAACATTGAAATTAGGCATGTGGTACAATAGCAAGCCAATGGCTCAACTTCAGTAGCATTTGTAATCTGTGCCAATAGAGCAATGCTAGCTTGTATAAGAATTTAAATAAATGTAATTATATTTAATTTTAATTTTTAAAAAATGGAAGAAAACTAGCAGAGTCAGAATGGTACCTATGATGAGAATGGAAACTTGATAAACTCCATACCATTTAGACAAACGGGGAAATCCCTAGGCATGGCAGAAGCCATAGCAAACCTTCATCTTTTATCAAATGATACTGGATTTAAATGAATGAAAATAGTACCATTTATGAACTTGTACAAAAGTCTGACAGTGTATTTTAATGATGGTGCCTAAAGTTGATGGAGAATTTTAGACATTCTATGTTTCAAATTCCCTGAGAAAAGAGCTTCCTCTTACTCTATGAATATAAATTTCATGTTTAACTTTTGCACCCACATTTCAATACATATTTTCTGTTATTCTTTTATGTAAAAATGAGGTGTTTACTTGACTAGACTTGATCTAGAGAGAAACTGCCATCATTAAGTCATGCGAAATCAATTGATCTCATAGAATAAAATTGGATGCATCATGTTCAGAGTCCTATTACTTTCTGCCTTAACTTTACTTTCAAAAAGAACCCTATTGAAGAAACAAAGAGAATATTTCAAAACTCTCTTTTGATGGAAAGGGAATATATTGCACAATATGGTTATCAGAAAGTAACAGGGAAAGAATTCTCATACCCTGGTTCTGAATTATCTTTATAACTAATTGATATATTTTACTTTTATTTTATTTTATTTTATTTTATTATTTTTTATTCTTGTTATTATTTTATAATTCCCCATTTCAGCGATTCTTTTTGGGAGGCTTAACCATAGGCTTTTTCATTCAGTTAAAATGTTAGAATCCATAGTAAAAGTTTCAGGAGTATTTTCCTCCCAACAAACTTCTATTTCTCTTTACAGTTAATCTGCAGGTGTATTTGATTAAGAGATAGACCACCATGAAGCTAGATTCTAACTTCTAGATGTACTGTTGGAGTACCCAGCAGAATTACCACTATCTTGGGAGAAGATTATATTAGTGTTTAAGTGTATTAGATTTTTTTTCTAGTAGATTTAGACTCAAGACACAGGGAATTGAAGTTTTACTTTATAGAATATGAGAATTGTTGGGAAGCTAACAATTTCATGGAAATCATGAAAGACAAAAAATATTCTCTTAATGGGTTTGTTTCCTCTTAACTTATACAAAATGAGAAAAATAAACTTAAATAATAGAAGTAAGTATACAAGATCAGCTGACAAAACAAGGAAATGAAAATTTAATATATACTAAGAGTAAACAAAAAACAGAGAACATATTAAAATTAAGAAAACATAAAAGATTAAGCTAAATTAAAGGAAGAATTTATACAGTATACTAGACACAAAAGTGTTAAATGTAATAAAACATAAATTAAGCCAAAAGACACATGAAATGAGCAATTATTCCTCTTCCTTGCTATGCTTTTATGTGCAGGTACAATCTTTCATTGATTTAGGATAATCAACATATAAAATTCCTGTATTTTGCCTTCCCTGGGCTGCAATTTCATAGTTATATTTTGAATTTGGGTTCCAAGTTATTTTTTTATTTGAACTGCACTTTTTCAAAATATGCAGTCATTTCAGTGTTTGAATTCTAGCAATAATAGAAGATATACCACCATACAATTTTTGTTTCACTTATATTAAATTGAAACAAGATAGCTGTTAACAGATGTTTAAGAAAATATTTGTAGTAATTGCTACTATGTTGTCACTGCTAGGATATCAACCATATATAAGCCGATGAAAAGAAACAGACCAAAGCAGTTGTATTCTCAGGTCAGAAATGTCTCTCAAGTACTCATAAATGTACTTGAAAATGAAAGCGTTTAATTGTATCATAACTGGCAATTCTAAAATTGCAAACGTCACAGCAAGCTTAACCAAATGCAAAACTCTTTAGAATTCTTACTACAGGGAAGAAGTATATTTCAAACCCAGTCCAAGGACAGGATTTTAGCTTGCACAAGCTTTTTTTCAGCTATCTCCTTTGGCCATGATGATCACTTTTAAAATGTACTTCACTTATTCCTCTGATTAACCAAACTTACAAAAACTTCTTTGAGGTTTTAAATATTTAACCCAAAAGAAAATTTCACAGGATAAAAAGGATTTTACATTACTGCTTGTCCATTAATGAAGGAGGACTAAAATTCGTGCATCTAGTAGCTAAGTAGAATTTCAACTTATAGAGCTCTAAGTTTACTTATTCAGTTAGTTTTACTCCAGAGAAATTGGAAATCTGAATGAAAGTAATCAGAGATAATCCTTCTAAGGGAGCAAAAAGGTTCTGAGGTTATTTTTTTTAATCTACGTTTTGTGGATTGGCTCTAAATTTAATTCTTCCAGTTTCTCAGTCCCAGATCTTGAAGTCATTCTTTATGGGTCTCTTTGTACACATCCCATCCAATGTATCTTTGATTACAGCTGTCTCTATCTTTGATTTATATGCAGAATCTAAATACTTAGCACCAACCACCTCAGCCCAAACCAGCCTCATTTCTGACTTGGACAATCTCTATATCCTCTAAATGGAAATGCTTCCTCTGTTTTTATGCTTGCCCCAAATAGATAATTCCCCAAATGATCTCATTTAAATATAGCAGATCCTGTCACTCCTGACTCAAATCCTTCCAAAGGCTTCCTATTGCTCTCAAAAAAATAAGTGAAAAGTCTGCTTTCCTTATCAACATTCTTTGCCTTCATTATGCCCCCTTTTCCTCTGCTTCTATTCATTCCTCTCTGTTTGGACCCAACTTTACCTCCATCCTATCATTTCAGCCTCACAACACAGATATCCCATCCCAGCCTTCACAGTGCTGGAGCCTGTGCTTAGACTGCTGGTCTCCAGTGTCCTTAAGACTTGCCTTCTTAGATCATTTGGGGTTTCTGCTCAAATACTCAAATATCGAGTAAAGATATTTTTTAAAACAAGACCCCCTGCTCTCCATTCACTCGTTCCACTTTGCTTATACTAAATACAACTACCTGGATTCAACATTTTGTTTTATATTTATTTTGCCTTTTTCTACTATACATCTCTTCAAGAGATGTATAAGATCATACCTTATATGATCTCACACTAAGGTATATTTAAATACTTCAAAATAATAATAATAAATTTTAATTTTTTTTCCTGTTATCATGATTACCAAATGTAAGAAATGTAAATTAGAAGAAAGTTGCCAACATTACATATCACATTTATCAATTGAATTATGCGTTCTCTTACTCTCTCTGCTTTGATTTTTGGTTTATTTCCCATTCATCAGATATTTACAAACATCTTTTTATTACATAGATTAGAAGAGTGGAAAGGTTCAAGTTTGTGGAGATTAACTGACCTTATTTTGAGTTCTAAAGTTTGTCAGTTAAACACCATTGTGATTTTGCCCAAGTCACAATTTTAAGCTCTGACTTCTTTACCTGTGAAATGGATATAGTAATATACCCTAAAATTTCTGCAATATAGCATTCTGAGTATTGACAATAAATTGGGACAATCTATATCAAGTATTCATCATTTTACCTTGCAAAAAAAGTCTCAAAAACTTAATTATCATTTGATATTTTTCCATTGGGTACACAAATATGGGTAATACATTTAAAAATGTCAAAATCTCTATTAAAAAAGGAAACATGATAGCAGTCTTCCCACAGGAGATTTGAAAAATAAATCATACTGTGATATATAAGGTACTTTCAAAACTAATCAGCAGATTTACCTTGTGTTTGGGCTTTCATCTTAATATTATGTCCTTTATTATTCCTAATGTTAATTACATAACTATCATGAATTCTTTCACAAAATCTTGAACAATTAATTCCTGGCTCAGAAAATTAAAATTAACTTATATTTAAATAATCACTTCTTATATGTTCTCTTTGGAAATAAAATCCTTATGTAAATATGATTATTTTTAAATAATCTGTTCAAAGCACAAATATCACAATTTTAAACATGAAATGTTTTCTGGTCTAGTTTTGACAGTACTAAAAAATTTGAATGAAAAATTCTTTCCATTTTTAACTTGTTTTCTTACTTATTGAACATCTAATAGTTAAGCAAGCACAATCTGAAGTATATGTATAGTATTATAAATAATAGATGGTAGATATTTTTAAATGACATTTCACAGGTTATGTCAAAGAGGTAAAGACACTGATACTATAAACAGATTGACATTATTAAAGTATCCCTCACCTATGATTATGTTAAATACTTTTAGAGAATCACTCAAGATAAAGGAAAAGAACAGCTCTGAAATTGATTTGGATTTTTAAAAATTATAATCTCAAGAAAATTACTGAAACCTAAGAATTAGAATAAACATTATCTTCATGAAGCCATAACAGATGAAAATTTTTTTTGAAAAAAATGAGTCTTTGAATGTTTACATATTTAATTCTGTGATTTTTTTATATCTAGTCCATTATTCTATTGCAGTATAGAAAATACCACTAAACATATTTCATGTGTTCACAATCTATAAAGATAATTATTTTCCCAAAATTATGTTACCAAGAAAGAAATAGGTCAACATATCTGGATATTTTTAAGTCAAGAAAGGAGCTCATCGCCCACAAATTCATTTTGCCTTTAGGAAGAAAGATTTTCTTAATGCCAATTTTTACTGACCTTATTAGAATAAGAAGTATTTTTGATATGGCTAAATCATAGCTATAACTTTTTCATATATGAATGAATAGAATTACATAAAACTTATTATGCTGTTCCTCGTTTATATATAAAAGTAATGTAAGTTGTTTTATCAATAGATTTTTGTTTAGTTTGTGCTCATATATGAAGAAAGGTTTTATCAAAAAGATAATTAACATTTCATATTCTTGATAGTAGGACATATTATAATATTGAGTGTAAGAACCTTGTTTGTTATAAATTAAAACCCTTAAGTCATATTTTAATAGCATAAATAACTGGTAAATTAACAATTTGGCCCCTGAAATAGAGTGAGAATTAACTTGTTTGATAGAAAATGTAAATGCTAAGTCTTTTAAAACTGAATACATATCTATCTATGTCTTAATTCATATTTCTACTTTCAAATTAAAATTGACATTCTATCTTAATTCCACATGCAAAAATTAATTGCTTTATCATTATGGCTAGAGAAATAAAATATTTCTCTCTCAAAAAGAGAGTGGTCAAGGAATTTTAAAAAGAGAGGACACTTTTTAAGGATTTGCTTTGTATTTTTCCATCTTGCTTGAGATCAAGAATAAAGTATCCATATATATTCAGTAACCAAATAATGGTTTCAGTGTATAATGTTACTTTCTCCTCTTTATGATGGATGGAATTCTAGAATCTTGCAACAAAATGGTAAATAGATAAGTTCTGCCCTTATTCAATGAAGAAACAAGTACAATAGATAATTATGATGCAGCTTTGTGGTTCTATAATTCAAGAGGGGAGAAAAGAGTGAATTGAATAATATATTTATAAAATGAAAAACGTTATCTAAATTTTAAAATTATCTGATGAAAAGATTAACCATTTTGTTGAAATTATTTCAGTTGAACAAGAGAAATTCACTCTGTGTCTGTCCACTTGTGATGACTTCAAAGAATCCTTTAATTTTGAAAACAAAAATATTATTAATCCATAGTCTCTGGATTTGACCACTCATGATATATGGGGAAATAAACAGAAAGAAATAAAAATACAATATAAATAATAATTTGTGTTATAAATTTGCAAATAAAATATCACAAAACTTACGAAATAGAGTGTATAAATTTCCCTGAAAGACAGAAACAACATTTTATGGGGAAGGTAATAACTTAGTTGATTCAGGATTTATTTTTTAATCACATTAGCTTAAAAACTAAATTATAGTTTTCCCCATTGCTTAACTATCTTTCTCAAAAATGGTAACATTTCTGAATCTTCATATGGTAGGGCTAATAAAATAAGAAACATTATTTGTCTCACTATTTCTTTAATAAAGTACTAGAAGATAAGCCATGACTGCATAAAACAGAGATATAAATAACATTACAAATGGATTATTGAATATTAATATTAACGAATATTAAAATTTATAAAGTTAACAGATTTAAATAAACATATTATTATGAACCAATAGTGCATTTAGATGATTATTATGTTACAAATTATTTATTGGCAATTAAAATTCTCTTTTGTTTTATACCATATCTCAACTTCTTACGTTTTCTTTTTTGTACTTTTAGGTTTTCATTTTATTTATTTATTTTTTTTTTTTAATTTTTTTTTTTTTTTCAACGTTTATTTATTTTGGGGACAGAGAGAGACAGAGCATGAACGGGGGAAGGGCAGAGAGAGAGGGAGACACAGAATCGGAAACAGGCTCCAGGCTCTGAGCCATCAGCCCAGAGCCCGACGCGGGGCTCGAACTCCCGGACCGCGAGATCGTGACCTGGCTGAAGTCGGACGCTTAACCGACTGCGCCACCCAGGCGCCCCTAGGTTTTCATTTTAAAAAAGATTAAATCTGTGGATAATCTTAAAACCCACCCACTCTATTTCAAGTATATGACTAGAGATTCATTATTTAACTTGTTGAATAATTCCTTTTGTCACCATTAACTCAGACTATTCCTATGAGAAGTAACTTTGTCTTTAAGATAATCAGATGAGTTATTTTTCTGGAGTAAATGGAAGTAATAATCTTGGTAACTCCTATCTGTATAGTAGTTAGTCTTGATGGTCATTTTATAAATTTATTTAGATTCTTAATGACTTAAGAGAATAAATAATGAGCCAATTTCTGTTTGAATGCTTTTATTTCAGGGCATTTTTCTTAAATAATAAATTTTACAACTTTTGTGTTGACTGTTTATATGGAAAATGCAATAGTGACACCAACATACATATATATGTTCATATATTAATCGTTAGAGGATTGCTGAAGTAACCAAGATTAGAGGGGCCAGCATTAAAAAAAGGGGGGTATCACTGAATGAAGAGCTGACATCTTCAGTGTTTTTTTTTTCCCAGGACTTGCCTATACCAAGCATGGGGCAAAACTGAAATCTCATGTTTTGTTCAGGAAACAGGCTGCTTATGTATTTGGATTTAAAGCCTTGCTCTTACTATTTGTTTCACATTTGTTTCTCTCTTCTTTCCTTCCTTTCAACAGATCCCTTCTTCCATGTGTTTGTGCTGCATATTTTTTATTGTTGTTTGATGGTTTCTGTATTAGTTTCTTTTGTGTACTGTGACAAATGATCACAGACTTGATGGTTTACACAACAGAAATTTATTCTCTCACAGCTCTGGAAGCCAGAAGTCTGAAATCAGTTTCACCGAGTGGAAATCAGGGTGTCAGTAGGGCTTTGTTCCCTTTGGAGGCTGCAGAGAATTTGTTCCGTGGGCCTTCCAGCTTGTTGTGACTGTTGGCATACCTTGACTTGTGGCCACATCACCCCAAATTCTGTACCATGGCCATGTTTCCTTCTCTTCTGCATATGAAATCTCCCCTTGCCTGTTTTTTAGGACACGTGTAACTGATTAAAGGCCTACTCAGATAGTCCAGGTTAATCTGGCCATGTCAAGATGCCTAACTTAATCTAAACATCTGCAAGGAATATCTTTTCCTTATAAATTAAGATGTATAGGTTCCAGGACCTAATAGGACCTAATATCTTTGGATGTCCATTACTGAGCATTCTCTGTACTTATTCTAGAATTAATATACATCTATGATTTCATAGATTCTACTAAAAATTAAAACTTTTCAAAATGTATATGAATCCCTGAACTCACTGGTATTATATTGAAATAAGCAAGTCCTGTGCATTGAGGGATTTCCACTTCTGACTTCCATGGAGTAAATGGCTATCAGGTTTTCCTCCCTACATGAAAACAACAGGAACAGCAAACAAAGCAAAATACATGACACAAAACTTTTGAGACACTGGTTAGCTAGCAACAAAGGACAATGTTCCTGAGACATTTTGAGGAAAAAACAAAACTAACAAAAAAAATAAAACAAGATGAATATTACAGTTGTCCCAGCTTATTAGATTGTGGGATAGGGAGAGGAAGCTGAGGCAAAGCCCAGCATAATCCCTAAGTTAAGGAGATGAAGCTGAGTAGGAAAAGTTCAAGGCACCTAGAGAGCATATGAAAAATCTCTGATAAGACAGAGCTACACAAAGAAAAAACCCTGGACATTTGCAGAAGTGGTCACCTAACCATTCAGTAGAATGGTAGTCAGTGTGTACATGGGAGAAAACTATGTATGGCTAAGGAGTAGGGAGAATTAAAGCAGTTGTTCTTAACCAAAGATAGTTTATTCTGCAGGAAACATTTGTCAATGTCTGAAGACAGTTTGGATGTTCACTGCTGGGATGTGCTACTGACATCTAGCTCATAGCATGCAGTGTTGCTGCTTAATATCCTACAATGCACAGGACTGTCACAGGTCTCACGATATAGAATTATCCAGATCAAAATATAAATAGTGCCAGGATTTATGGAATATAGAGTATAATACCTGCACTGCACAGGGATGGGAACATGGGCTCTTCTCATCAGTCAGTCTAGAAAATCTCATACTTCACAAAGTACCAAAAAAAGTCTTACTAAGGTAGAAAGGAATACTTAGAATTGCTCTGCAGTACCCAAAAGGGTCACACTATGTCTAAATAACCAGAGCTCAGAAGAAATATAATTATTTATAGAGATACAAAAAAATATCCAACATCCAACAAAGTACAATTAATATTATCTGGTATCCAGTCAAAGATTATGAGGCATCCATATGTCAGTTTAAAAGCTTTCAGTTTTCACCGTTGAGTATGGTATTAGATATGATCTTTTCATAAATGCCTTTTATGTGGTGAGGTTACTTTGTTCTATACTTAATTTGTTTTGTTTGTATTGTTTTATTTTTTTTATTTTTTTAGACTTTATTTTCTTAAGGCAGCTTTAGGTTCACAAAAAATTGATGGGAAGGTACAGAGATTTCCCATATACCCCATGCCTTCACACATGCATAATATCCCCTATTGTCAACAATCCCCACCAAGTAGTACATTTTTATGACTGATGAATATACATTAATAAATCACAATAATCAAAGACAGTAGTTTACGTTAGTGTTCACTCTTTGTGTTGTACATTTTTTTAGGTTTGAACAAATGTATAATGACATGTTCTCATCATTTTCAGTATCATGCAAAAAATATTCACCACCCTAAAGTACTCTTTATCATACCAAGTATTTTCACTGACCTAAAACACTCTGTTCTCTGCTTCTTCATCCCTTCTCTCCACCCTAATCCCTGGCAATCACTGACATTTTCTTATTGTCTCATAATTTTGCCTTTTCTAGAATGTCATATAGTTGGGTTAATAGAACATGTATCCTTTTCAGTTGGCTTCTTTAATTTAATGATATGCATTTAGGTATCCTCAATGGCTTTTTGTAGCTTCATGGATTTGGTATCAAGCTGATGTGGCCTCCTAAAATGTGTTTGGAAGTGTTCTTTGCTCTCTTTTTTGAATAGTTTCAGAAGTGTTGCTAGGACTTATTTATTTATTTTTAATATGGTAAAATTCACCTGTTGCGGGCTTTCTTTGTGAAAGGTTTGTGATTAGTGATTCAGTCTCTTTATTATTGGTCTGTTCAAGCTTTCTATTTCTTCTTGATTCAGTTTTATTGTTTTAATTTTTTAAATATTTATTTTGAGAAAGAGAAAGAGCATGAGAAGTGAAAGGGCAGAGAGGGTGGGGAGGGGGGAAGTGACAATCCAAAGCAGGCTCTGGGCTGTCAGTGCAGAGCCCAATGCAAGGCTCAATCTCATAAACCATGATATCATGACTTGAGCAGAACTCTAGAGTTGGAGACTTAACCAGCTTAGCCACCCAGGTACCCCTCTTCTTGATTCAGTTTTGGCAGGTTCTATGTTCCTAAGAAATTGCTCATTTCTTCTAGGATATCCAATTTGTTAGCATATAATTTTTTTTGTAATAGTTGTAATAGTTTGTTTGACTTTTTTCCCCCCTGTGGCATTCCTCTTCCTTTATTTTTTATTTTGTTTATTTGAGTCTTCTCTTTTGTTCTTGGTATAGTTAGGGGGTTGTAGATTTTGCTTATCTTTTCAAAAAATTAGTTTTTTCAAATTTTCCCATAATTTTTCTATTCTGTATATCATAAATTTCTGTTCGAATCTTTATCATTTCCGTTCTGCTAATTTTGGGCTTAGGTTGTTCTTATGCCCAACTTTGCTTTTTCTTTTCAACATATTACTGGAAGTTCTAGCCATAGCAACTAGGCAAGGAAAAAAAAGGCATCCAAAATGGAAAAGAAGTAAAATTTCTGTTTGCAGATGACAGATTCTTATATGTAGAAAACCCTAATAACTTCACACACACAAACTTTTAGAACTAATTAAAAAAATTCAGTAAAGTTTCAGGGTATAAAATCAACATAAAAATTAGTGCATTTCTAGTCACCCATAATGAACTATCTGAAAATAACATTAAGAAAAGCAATCCCAGGGGCACCTGGGTGGCTCAGTCGGTTAGGCGTCCGACTTCAGCTCAGATCATGATCTCGCGGTCCGTGAGTTCAAGCCCCGCATCAGGCTCTGTGCTGATGGCTCAGAGCCTGGAACTTGTTTCAGATTCTGTGTCTCTCTCTCTCTCTCTGACCCTCCCCCATTCATACTCTGTCTCTCTCTGTCTCAAAAATAAATAAACGTTAAAAAAAAAATTAAAAAAAAAAGCAATCCCATTTACAATAGCATGAAAAAAAAAGTACTTAAGAATAAACTTAGCCAAGGGGCGCCTGGGTGCCGCAGTCGGTTAAGCATCCGACTTCAGCCAGGTCATGATCTCGCGGTCCGGGAGTTCGAGCCCCACGTCAGGCTCTGGGCTGATGGCTCAGAGCCTGGAGCCTGTTTCTGATTCTGTGTCTCCCTCTCTCTCTGCCCCTCCCTCGTTCATGCTCTGTCTCTCTCTGTCCCAAAAATAAATAAACATTGAAAAAAAAATTAAAAAAAAAAAAGAATAAACTTAGCCAAGGAGGCAAAAGATCTGCACCTTGATAAATATAAAACACTGGAGAAATAAAGTAAAGCAGACAGAAATAAGTGGAAAACATCTTATGTTTGTGGATTGGAAGAAATAATATTGTTAAAATGTTGATACTATTTGATGTGATCCACAGGCTTTATGTAATCCTTATCAAAATTCCAATGACTTTTTTTTTTTTACAAAAATAGAAAACAATTCTAAAATACCTATAGGGGGAAAAAAAGATACTGAATAGCCAAAGTAATTTTGAGCAAGAAAAATAAAATGGGAGGTTATCACACTTCCCTATTTCCAAATACATTACAAAGCAGCAACAGTCAAAACAGTATGGTACTGGTATTAAAACAAACAGATCAACCAATGGAACAGAATGGAGAGCCCAGAAATAAACCCACACTTATATCGTCAACTGATCTTCATCAGGGGTGTGGAGAATACACAGTGGCTATGGTGACTCATCAGGTTGTGCAAACTAAATATGTACAGCTATCTTTTTTGTCAACCATTCCTAAATAAAATGGTTAAAAAAAAAGAGGAGGCATCCAAGGAAGCAGGAAAAATGAAACATGTTAATAAAAGTAACGTCATCAAAATTGAATGAGAAATGAGACATATGTTATAATTAGCAGGGGAGGTTATTAAAACAGGAATTATAATTGTATTTCAAAGGTTCAAAATTTAAATAGATGCATGAAATTTGCCTTTTTCATGTCAATATAATCAGCATGTAAAACTTCAAAAGCCAAATAAATACAGTCTTACATTGTATTTATTTAGATTCATACAATATTTAACATTTTGTATATTCTTTAATCCTTTCTTCATTTGCTATTTTCCATTCAGAGCCATTTTTTATCTCGAAGTCTCTCTTCAGTTATTTTTACAATGGCTGGTTAATGTGAAATTCAAATTTAATAGTATGAAAATTATTTCATTTTTTGAAATATTTTTTTAAAATAGAATTCTAGCATTCAGTACTTGAAGATATTATCCATTGTTTTCTGGCTTTCCATATTTCTATTGATAATTTGACCGTGGTTTTATCTTTGCTCCTTTAATGATGATATATTTTTTCTACTCTCGCTCATAATTTTTCCTCTGGGTTTTAAGGAGTTTTTTTTTTCCTCTGATACACCTAATTTTTATTTTATTTATTCAATATGCTGTTCTTAATATGAACCAAGTATCTATGTACACCATCCTTTCACAGTGTATTTAATCCACGTTTTTCTCAAAATAATTACCTCTGTCATAGTCTCCTCTCATTTGGGGACTCATTACATGGAGGGTTGCTGAACTTCTTTTTTTGTGTGTGTAACAATCTGTCATATGACTCATCTCTTCATACTTTCTATATAAGTTTTGTCTCTTTATGATCAGTCTGGATATTTTTTCTGACCCTTTCTCTTTTTTTCTTTTTAAATTTTTTAAATGTTTTTATTTATTTTTGAGAGAGAGAGAGAGGGAGTACTATTGAGGGATGGGCAGAGAGAAAGGGAGACACAGAACCCGAAGCAGGCTCCAGGCTCCAAGCTGCCAGCACAGAGCCCGACATGGGGCTCAAACTCACAAACTGCGAGATCATGACCCAAAGTTGGACACTCAGCTGACTGAGCCAGAAGCCTCTTTCAGACCCCTTTTCTTAGTCATTATTACTATCTGCTGCTGTCTTGCATACTATTAATCTGTTTATTTCTTAAATCTTATGATTTTCTTTTTCCTTTCTAAAATTTGTATTGAATAATGTAGACTCCAGATTTCAGGGAGTAATTTTCCCCCTTATTGAACATTCTGCTCAGAAATTAATAACAAAATATTTGAGAGATCATAGATGATAACTACCATATATTGATCACTTCTGGATCTATTCTGTTGTCTGCCCCATCTACCTCACAGGACTATTGTATGGATGAAATCAGAAAACTGATAGACATTTCTTTGAAAAGAATAAAGCCTAAAGTATATTGCAATTGTAAGAAATGGTTTTCTGTGTTTACCTGACATCAATTATTTGACAACATCTTGAATTTTGTCATCTGGTTCTATTTATCACACTGCTTATTTTCTTTTTACAGAATGATTGGAATTGCATATAAAAAATTTAAAAGTTCTTGATGGTATCTTTCTGCAGAGGGGAATTAACATTATTCCACAGGTAATTATAATAGGATCAGATTTCTTATATCTAAACAGTAATTGAATTGATTCATGTGAGAATTTAGTTTTGAAGAGGATTGAACTATTTAATTTTAATCTTAATGTATAGCCTTTCTGGGGTTTTAATTGAAATCAAGGATATTTGCCAAGAACACACCTCCGTGGATATTTTTTAAAGTCTCATGTTTGTTTCCTCGGTCAATGAGACTATAAAAAGCTCTTCAGAGTGACTAGCTCCCTAGCCACTATGTTCTGCTTGGGTTCAAGATTTCTTGTTTGTAAAGCTTAGGGATTAGTAAGTTCACTGGGAGAAATGTCTCACATTGTGAGGCTTAGTTCCCTACAGTTCCCTTTTCTCCTTAAATTTGATCCCTCATGTCTCTACTGTCTTGGTAAAGCTTCATTGTCAATTTTGTCTCCTCAAGCATGGGACACTTCTGTAGCATCTATGCTTTTACTTTCTCTTTGACCCTTGTGTCCTTGTTTCTAATTGTAAATATCTCGGATAAAAAACAGAAGCTGGACTTACCGAAGCGTATGCATAAACTTATTTGTATGATTGTCAAAAAAAGAAACAGCATCATTTTCTATCAGACTGAATCTATTAATGTGAATGTGCACACCAATTAGTTTTAGCCCAATGTGCTAGCTTCAGCCACTGGGACCTGATGATGGACATTATTTTAAAAGTGAGTAATTAGAAATTCCTTGTAATATCATAGATCAAAAATCCAAATATCAAGGAAATAGTAATGGTGGTGTAGAGTCATTATAAGTGGCCTGCCCATCCACCACCTAATCATGTCATCCCTGGAGGTCCCATAATAGCCTTCATTAAATTGTTGAGAAATTTACTGATGTAGTAATGGCCACAGTAATTGAAAAATGGTTCAAGTGTCATTATCTGAAAAATAGGAATGCTGGGAAAAGATATTAAAGATGAAGCTCTCCCCCTGCTTGTTAAGATGATGAGATGACAGAGACCAGAAAATGATATTTAGCTCACATAGATCAAGTGACTAAGGAGCCCATACCAAGTAGCTGGTAGTGTGATAATGAGAATGTTCTGACCACAGGAATATTTTATATTTGTTGAATTGAGTTTGCATTCTCTAAATCAAAGTAGATTTCTCTTCCATTAATGCCCTCCATGGTTAACAATAATATGAATATCTTCTTCAAGGTGATTTTTCTAACACAGATGTTTTACTTGTTCATTACACACCAGACCCTGGTCCAAGGTGAGATGAAAAAAAAAAAAAAAAAACAAAAACCTTCTAATCACTTGATTACAAATGTGTGTGATTCTTATCACAATGCACTCATACAGAGACAGAAACATCTGCAAATATAAATAGTACAAACCTCAGAAAAATATATAAGCAATCCTTATTAAGGATGATATGTTTTTCTAAATGCAACAAATATAAACATGACCTTTCATGCAGAATAGGTACAACTCAGCATAATGACACTATTGCAGTTCTTTCTCTAGCACAATACATGTGTGTGTGTGTACAATAGCCAGATTCAGTAGAGTATCTTTTCAGTGAAGAAAACTGTAAATTCTTAATAGTTAACATTATGACACCAAGACTTGGTAGAAGTTTGAAGTTCAAATTTGTCTTGATCACGGGTCAGGTAAAATTCTGTGTGATTTCTTTCCTCATTCATTCCTGCAAGTTTAAAAGCTAGAACCTAGATATTCTATTGCTTAGGTGGGACTCCCATCTTCAACATCCACTCCAAGAGCTATGGAAAGAGTCTACATTGTTTGTTATTTTAGTAGTAAATTTATGAGGAGGTGTCTCAAAAATGTGCAGGTTTTCAATTTGTCCTAGGTGATTCTGATGTTGAATATGCTTGGGAACAAGTGGACAAGGGAGACAGTGAAGAGTAAGAGTAGAAAATGCCCTAACACCACACCCTAAGGAACTTTGACATTCATTTCTAGTAGATTTTTGGCTCGGCAAGGGATATAGTTTAGCTTAAACTAGTAAAGTATCAGAAATAAATGTGTGCTGGGGCACCTGGATGGCTCAGTCGGTTAAGCATCTGGCTCTTGATTTTGGCTGAGGTCATGATCTCACAGTTCATCAGATTGAGCCCTACATCTGGCTCTGCACTGACAGCATGGAGCCTGCTTGGGATTCTCTCTCTCTCTCTCTCTCTCTCTCTCTCTCTCTCTCTCTCCCTCTACCCCACTCACACTCTCTCTCTCTCTCTCTCTCGCTCTCTCTCTCTCTCTCGCTCTCGCTCTCTCTCTCAAAACAAATAAACGTTTAAAAAAATACTATGTTCTATACTGTGAGGAATTGACTTCAAAGAGCATTTCAAGAATGGTTGGTCAAATATTTGGAATGTTCTAAAGAAGATAAAAAATGGAAAATGAAAAATTCCATTTCAATTTAACCACTTATTAAGCAAGGTCATTTTCAGTGAAGTGTAGGAAAAAAGGGAAAAAAATAGAGTAATTTCAAAAAAGAGTGGGGTATAAGGAAGAAAAAACGTTAGGTATTCGTTAAATAATTGTTGAAGAGAAATTAAAATTACATGCAAAGATGTATCTTTCAAAACCTAATCTCCTAGACTAAAATTATCCTATTTTAAAAAAACGTTCTCCCTACTCAAAATTGTTTGTATCATTTGCCTAAAATTATTCACACAAGTCAATAATTTAATCTGTTAAGATAAGAAAATTGTAATTCTATTATAAGCATAACAGTTGTGGATTTAGCCGAGAGATAATAGCAAATGTCTATTATAAAGGGTCTATTATAATTGACTTTAAATAGTTGAAATTCTGGGGCACCTGGGTGGCTCAGTTGGGTAAGGGTCAGATTCTTTATTTTGGCTCAGGCCATGGTCTCAGGGTTGGTGAGACGGAGCTCACCAGGCTCTGTATTGATGTGATGGAGCTGCCCCTCTCCCACTCATGAGCACATGCGCTTGCATTCTCTCTCTCTCTCTCTCTCTCTCTCTCTCTCTCTCTCTCTCTCTCTCCCCCTTTCTCTCTCTCAATAAACAAACTTAAAAAAATTAGTATTATGTTTTATATAGCTAAAATGTTTCATGGAATATCTATCAATGTTCTTTTCCTAACAACCATAATATTAAAGCAAAGAGAAAAATACATTATAGTGTTCTAAAAGCAAGCCAAGGAACTGCGAAGCGGAGTGATGAAGAGTATGAATATGATAAAAGTAAATAACAAAGACTTGAAAAAAAGCAGCCAAAATATGCTCAATGTGTAACAAATATTGTGTCAACTGTTTCTTAAAAATGTAACTCTGAAGCAACTTTGATGTCAAGAAAGTTGATAATGAGGATATTCTAAGTAAAAATTTAGTCGGCTAAATACAGGTTTTAATGGAAACAAAGCATATATATATATATATTTTTAAATACTACCATTTGATATACATATTCATCAGAGCTAATTCATCCAGCTCCAATCACATCTTATTTTAAGTTCAGAAGCACTGGCAGTTTTTGCCTTTATTATGAGAAAATGACAATCACATTAGAAAGCCTTGTCATTCTCCCAGTAATGAGTTTAATATGACATTTGGGAAAGTACTTTGCTGTGACTAGAATAGCAATGTTGATTTTACATTTTAAAAGATGCTTCAAAACACATACAGTGAAAACAGTTTCATACAGGGTTTTATTTTTCCACCCATTTCAATTTGAATGTGAGTTAAGTTCAAAATTACAGTAATTGTGAACTGTTTTCATGTTACGATAAAGTTTCAAATTGTGGGCTAAGTCTTATTCTAGAAGCGGAATCTCATCAATAGAAAATGATTTTCAAAACTGCTATTATTGATTTTTAGTCTGAGAAATTTCCTTTATATGCAGGGCAAATTCTGATGATTGCACATTAAATCAGAAGTATTAAAATGAACACAATTGCTATCCTTCAGTCACAGTGAAGTAACGAATTTTTGTTAGTCCAACCTTTTTAAGCTATTATATCTGGTTTTAGAATTAAAACTTGTATGGATCCATATTTAAGGGTATTTGGAAGAAAATGAGAGATGACTATTCTAATACAGTTTATTTCTAATCAATAATATTCATTTGTATTTTGCACCCTGCAGTTCTTGAAACTGTCATTTCATAAAATAAAAATGACACTAAGTATTGTTAAAGCAAAAATTGCACCAGATACAGTAAATGGGTAACGGAGATTTTATTGGAGGCTCTTTCAACAGCGAAGAGAGAACATAAGTCTAACTGTTTTTAAAAAGAGGGGCCAAGGGAGTTTTAAGAGCAGAGTTGGGGGAATCCTAGGCCATCTGTGTTTGCTCTTTGGACTTACCCATAGGAAATGTAAACTTTCTCCTCTCTTCATGACAGGAGGTAGCTTTAGGACTCTGAATAAGATGCTCACTAAGGCTAGGCTCCAATTCCCCACACTAGGAGATGGGGTAGCTAGCTATGAAAGTCAGTCCTGGGTTATAAAGCTGCTCAAAGACTTTGGAAAAAGATTTACATCTCAAAGATGCAGGGGAAGAATTTGCAATTAGAAGTGATTTAAAAGCAAATGCTCCAAGAAAGGAGAGTGGAGGCACCTCTTTGGTTAAGCTATTTGGATTCTGTGAAGGCCAGAATAGGAGGGAGGTCATGTGCCTAGAGGAAGGAAGAGATCTGCCTCAAGTTTACTTAAACTTAAGGAAATATTCAGGCTATGTTGGCCAGTGTTTTTTTTTTTTAATTTGTTTCTGAGGTTATTTTTAAAAAGCAGTTTCAGGTTCACAGCAAATTGAGAGGAAGACTGAGTTCTCCCATAAACTGCTGCCCACTGTCACATTCATAGCCACCCTCATCTATCAACACTGATAGATGTTACATTTGTCAAAATTGATAAACCTACATTGACACATCACAATCACCTAAGTCCATAGTTTACATTAGTGTTCACTTTTGATGTACATTCCGTGGATTTGGATAAATGTATAGTGACATATATCCATCATTATGATACCCTACAGAATGACTTCACAGCCACAAAAATTCTCTGTTGTTCATCTGTGTTTATATTTTAAAGAAAAAATAAGTTCAAATGTCTTGGGTTACTATTTTCTTCAGGGTATTGTAATATGTGATTTCTCTTTTCCCTTAATTACCCATTATGTTTAGTGTTAGGGTCAGTCGTAAGGCAGGGTAAAGATAGGAGTCAGAGGCTAAAAAATTTTAGCAGTCAAAGGCTTTATTTGGGAACTAAGGTCTCGGGCAAGGTTCCATGACTCAGGGAGAGAGAGAGAGAGGAGTCAGGGAAGTCGCATCCAGGTGTGGTGGGGTGGGGTTTTTAAGCTGCAGCGGTTCCCGGTTTAGGTCCGGCTGGGCCTTTTTCCCGTCTGGTCGGTCGTGCTGTCGCTGGGTGATTGGTTGACCTCCAATTCGTTCTGGCAGCTACTAGGGGCTTTTCCTTGGGTTGTGCTGGCAAGATGGCTGTCCCCTCTACTGTGGTTCTAAGAACATCCTAACAATTGGATCTTGAAGTTTGGTATTTTTATTAGGATATGGCTTTTTTGTTTATCAATTTACATCATTTTTCCATAAGGTATTACGTTACCTTTCTTTTTTTCTTAAACATCATTTATTTTTGAGACAGAGACAGAGCATGAACGGGCAAGGGGCAGAGAGAGAGGGAGACACAGAATCTGAAGCAGGCTCCAAGCTTGGAGCTGCCAGCACAGAGCCCCATGTGGGGCTGGAACCCATTGACCACGAGATGATGACTTGGGCCGAAGTCAGACATTCAACCAACTGAGCCACTCAGGTGCCTTTTAAGTTACCTTTCAATATAGATGTTCAGATTTCCTTTTTATACATAAATATTTATTTTCATATGAAGAATTTTACTTGTTCTGTTTTCTTCTCCTTTACATACCTATATTGCATCCTATTTGTTCTTTATCCATTTTCACCAGTGCTTTTCTATTGCTATTTGTGTCTGCTATTTCCATTTATTTTCACGTTATTTAGATGCCTTTCGCTTATACTATTTCTCTATTCAGATGTTTGTGCATTTTAGTGTATGTAATACACAGTTTATGAGTATCTTTTTCTTATATTATTTTGTTAATAGTTAACTCACATTTTATTTCCTCCTGTTAATTTATTATTTACTTTATTAGATGTATATTTTTTAATATCAAAGTCTAATTGCTTTGAGGTCTTAAAGAAATATATCTGAAATTCTATGTGTATTCCTAGATTAGTTATTTTCTGTGGTTTATTTTACATATGCTTTTTTATAAAATCCTCTTTTATCCATATTTTGGTAAATCTACTCATAAATCCTTAGTTGGTTCTTTGGTCACTTTTCATTTCTGAATAGGTAGATCCAACAGCTATATATTGAGAAACAGTGTGGAAAGAAATAAAAGGAAAATCTAAGTGTGTTGATGGAAAATTTTGAATATATTACAAAACATATTTTCACACACAAAAAACTATGCCCCCTCTGATTTGAAAACATGCTTCCCCTGAGTTATTTTTAAAATATCTTTCATTTGAAAAATAGTTGGCTCAGGAAGCACCATAAAATATAAGATGAAAAAAAATATATAGCATTTATTAAGAAAGTAGATCTTGGGGCACCTGGGTGGCGCAGTGGGTTAAGCGTCCGACTTCAGCCAGGTCACGATCTCGCGGTCCATGAGTTCGAGCCCCGCGTCAGGCTCTGGGCTGATGGCTCAGAGCCTGGAGCCTGTTTCTGATTCTGTGTCTCCCTCTCTCTCTGCCCCTCCCCCGTTCATGCTCTGTCTCTCTCTGTCCCAAAAATAAATAAACATTGAAAAAAAAAATTAAAAAAAAAAAGTAGATCTTAAAATTTATTATCACAAGAAAAAAATGTACAAGTATGACAGATGTTAACTAGGCTATTGTGGTCATCATTTCACAATATATATAAATATTGAATCATTATGTTGTACACCTAAAACTAATATAAAGTTATATGCCTGCATTAAAAAAAAGAAGAAGAAAAAAGAAAACATGTATTGGGTTACAAAATAGTAAAAATATAATTCCCAGTGGTTTACTGTGACAGTGGATATTTCACACTCAGGTAAAGTGCACTGTGAAACATGAAGATACTATGACTAAGTCTCCTTGTAATGATTCAGTGATGCAGGCTGTTTATTACCAGTTAAAACAACATTATTTTTCTGTTACTGTTTTATTACATTTCATCTTTTACCCAAAACACTACATTGTAAAATAAAAATACAATAATTCTCTTCCAAATTTCTCAAGTAAAAGCATATTGTAAATATCTATTACCATTAATATTTACTACATTGTAAGAAAAACAGCACAATTAAAATGCAAAGGTCATATGCTCAGTACCTATAAGAAAGAGTTCCTCCTTTTAATTGAAGTCATTAAGCTTTGTGAGAACCCCACTTTATTGTTTTATAATATTAACTCCATTACAAACTGGCACATTTCCAAACACCTGTTTTTGGAGACTCTGACTAGATGTCTGGCACTAGGAAACCTTTACCATTACTCTCATGATATACTATGGTAGTGGAGATTAAAGCATGAGTGAATGTTGGGTAGATGAAAAAGGATGAGGAAATTATTAAGGAAACTTCTATATATAAAGCTATTCCTGTTTAAAACCTGTTCAGAATACATAGATATGTTTACATATTTAATCATGTTATTTGATCATCTGTTAGCATTTGTGTGAATACTCAATATATCAGATAAATCTAAAACATATGAATTGCATTATTTTTGTATTGGTCCACTGATCAAAACTATGTAACTGTAATTGCCCCAAGGCAATACAACCCAAGCACAAACTGTATTTTTTTGTCCATAATAGAGTGAAACTACATTCATAGAGAAATGATTGGAATTGCAGGGGTTTTTTCTTCAAATAGATGATTTTAATGTTAATTTGGTCGCATTTACTGTAATAATCACACATGTTCATTCAAAAAATTAAAAATAACTAGGACTTAACACTAATAAGCCCTATGATTAATACTGTAGTTCATAGAAGCACAGATAGAGAATATGAGGAAAAATATAAAATACTGATTTATGTGTGTTATCTCTTTCATTGCTCTTGGCTACTACTTATATAAGACTTTATTTTCTATGTCAGTGGCATTATGTGTTCTATAGTATTCAATTAGATGGAATGTGAGACTTATTTTTAACTTTTGAAAATGGGTGCATGAGTGACGCCAACAAAGGAAGGTTTTATATACTTAACACACTTTATGACAAGTCTAGCAATCTTGCAAAAAGGGTAAAATTTTCATTTCTAATTTTCTGGATATTGCTGTGGTTTATATAATGAATAGAATAAGATAATACAAATATATCAACTAGTAATGGAAATGAAGAGTTTAATAAATTATATGCTACATTAAACAAAATAGGGAAGATTTTAGTAAAGATATATGAAAGTTAAAACTATAAACATAAGGTATGCCTAGGTGGCTCAGTTGCTTTAATATCCAACTCGATTTTGGTTCAGGTCACCATCTCATGGTTTATGGGTCTGAACTCTGATAAGGCTTTGTGTTGACAGAACAGAGCTTGCTCAGAATTCTCTCTCTCCTCTTCCTCTGCTCCCCCTTTCTCTCAAATAAATGAAAATATTAAAAAAATATGTAAACATAAAAGCATGATAGTTGAGGAAAAAATACTTGTTTTCTCAATTTTGTACATATCCAGTAAACCCTGCATCATCATGTGCATCACACAGGCAGTGGTTTTCTCAATTAACATATATTTCAAAAATGTGTGAAGCAATATTAAATGTGGTTTAAGAGGACATTCAAATGTAGTTAAAGTATTAAATAAATAAGGTTCATAAACACCAAATTTAGAATTCTTTCCTCTTGGAAAAGTTTTAGGGAATATGTTGAGGGGCTCCTGGCTGGCCCAGTTGGTTGAACGTTGCACTCTTGGTTTCAGCTCAGGTCACGATCCCATGATGGTGGGATTGAGCCCCTCATTCATCTCTGTGCTAAGCATGAAGCCTACTTAGAATTCGCTCCCTTCCTCTCCCTCTATGCCCCTCTCTACTACTCAAACACACTCTCTCTAAAACAAAAATTTAAAATTTAAAATAAGTAATAAAATTAAAATTAAAAAAAATAAAAGGAAATGTTATTTATTTTTTTATGTTTTAAGCTTAGTTATTTATTTTGAGTGAGAGAGAGAGACAGCGTGACTTGGGAAGGGGCTGAGAGAGAGAAAAAGGCAGAATCCCAAGCAGGTTCTGCACTGCCAGCACAGAACCCAATGTGGGACTTGAACTCAGGAAACCAGCTTATGACCTAAGCTGAAACCAAGAGTTGGACACCTAACTGACTGAGCCGCCCAGGCACTCCAGGAAATATGTTGGCAAATGGGATATTGGGGCTTCAGTTTTTCCATAATGTTTGCTTCTTAATGAAAAAGATCTGAAATAATTAGTATTTCATAGAATTGATGGATTGATACCCAATTTTTCTTTATATTTTTATTTCATGTTTTGCTTGATAGGCAGTAGTAAATTTTTTTTAAATGACACGCATTAACAATCAAGTCTGTTTACTGTTGTTTATTTTTTTAATGCTTATTTATTTTTGAAAGAGAGACAGAGCACAAGTCGGGGAGGGGCAGAGAGTGAGGGACACATCGAATCCAAAGCAGGCTCCAGGCTCTGAGATGTCAGCACAGAGCTCGATGTGGGGCTTGAACTCACAAACTGTGTGATCATGACCTGAGCTGAAGTCCGATGCTTAACTGACTGAGCCACCCAGGTGCTACTGTTTACTGTTGTTTAAAATTCAAATTTGTATGACAAACCATAGAGCAGATATTTGTTTCCTTCATAATACTGATATGACTTTTCTTACCTTGGAAAAGTAGAAACAAAGACGAGAATACCACATCATGCTAAGTAAGTTTTAAATACAAATATACCAAGAATTAAACAGTATTCTTTACTGTTTTAACTAAATTAAATCTATTTTCCTAAATAAAGGTAGAGCATTTCATGTAATTAAATCCCTAAAACTGACTTTTTTAAAGTTTATTTATTTGTTTTTGAAAGAGAGTGAGTGGGGGGAAACCGTGTAAGTAAGAACACAAAAGCGTGTTTAACTTTGAGTTATTTACGACATTAATGAGGTTAATCATGTGATTTTTCTCTCTCGGCCTTATCAGTATGGTAGTCATATTCATTAACTTCCTAATATTGAATCATCTTTAAGTTTCTAGAATTAATGACACTTGGTGAAGATGCATAATTTTATATGCTTTTACTCTGTTAACTAATATATATCTAGGATATATGGCTATTTAAGTTAGTTTAGGTTATAATTTTATGTTCAAAGATTATAACCATTAAATTTCAATATTATACGTGCCGCATAAAAAAGAATTTGGAGTATTTTAAGTGTCATTATGCCTCTGGTGTTTGAAATTGTGTTGCACCTGTGGCCTTTTTCTGGAATAGGAGTTTAGGAGTAATTATTATCTATATACAAGAACTATAAAGATATGACCCATATGGGGAGAAAAGCAAATCAGTCAAATCTGGCCTAGAAATGACCTAGATGATAGGATTAGTAAGCAAGAATATTACAATGATTATTAAAAGTATATTTCAATTATTATTAAAGTATGCATTTCATATCAAGAAGATACAGGAAATATTGAGAATGTTAGAAGGAACGTGGAGTAGTAAAGAAGTCCCGTATGAAAACTCTGCACATAAAAACTACAATATCTAGTATATCAGAAGGGAGGTTAGTGGGGGGACGGGTGAAATAGGTGAAGGGAATTACGAGTACACTTATGATGAGCACTGAGTAATTATCTATAGAATTATTAAATCACTATATTATATACCTGAAAGTAATAGAACATTGTATGTTTATACTGGAATTAAAATGAAAATTTAATTATAAGTAAATAAATATCCCCTAAAAAAACTACAATATCTAAAATTAAAACACACACACACACACATACACACACACACACACAAACCAATTGTAATATGTAAACTCTACTTACATTCTTGTGAAAAGAAAGATGACTTTAGGAGACGTTCTGAAAAGAACTGGTGAAATTTTAGTGTGGACTGGATACTAGAAAATTTCATCAAGCTATTGTCAATTTTTTTTCAAATTATGTTATTTTAATTTATGTAAGAAATCTCATTTTTAAGAGATATATACTGAAGTCTTAAAAATATACTACATGGGATTAACAACAGATTATACATTATAGGAGAAAAATAATTTTAAAACATGGAAATAGAAACTAAAATGAAATAGGAAGAAAAATAAATAAACATAGCATCAGTGAGTTGAGCCACAAAATAAAGCAATCTCATGTAGGCCAAATTAAATTGGAGTTTCTTAAGAAGAAGAAAGAAATGGGGGTAAAAATGATATTTAAATAAATATGTCTTAAAAAATAAAAATTTTATGAAATGATAAACTTACAAATAAGCTAAAAACAACAAAAAATAAGAAACATAAAGAAAACTACACTAAGTCACAATGTAATCAAATAGCCTAAAACCAATGGCACAGAGAAACTCTTAAAGGGAGTCACACACACACATACACACACTTAACATATACTAGCCATCCTCCAATGGTGCAGGGAGCCTGTCTTGAAGAAGGCAACACCACTCATGAACCCCTAGGCAGTGCTGACTGTTCTAGTCAAGAAGACCAGACCCAGGCAGAGGAGTGTCCTCATCACTACCAACAGCCACCATGCCCAGAGTACACACAGAAGAATCATCTTCAAAAGAGAATTCTTACCCTTCCAAACCGGTGGTGGGGATTATTTACCCTCTTCTACAAAGATCAGGGATATCATTGATAGTACTGACAAATTTGTGGCCAGAAACAGACCTGAATTTGAAGCTTAGAATATAACAGAATTAGATAGCCCTCAGTACAACTTCCTAAACCCCAGTGACCCTTACAATGCCTACCACCATCACTAGGTCAGTGAATGCAAGGAGGGGAAGGCTCAGGAGCCCTCAGCTTCCATCCTCAAGGTTATCAGGCAGCATTAGAAGCAAGCCACCCAACAGCAGCTGCCCTAGAATGCTCAACCCTAGGTAATTCAGGAGACCATCATGCCCAAAGAGCATGTTTGACTTCATCATAGCATACCCCTCCATCTCATAATCAACCTGCATCTCAGCCTTCAACCTGGATGTGATGAAGCTGATGGCTCACCCTGTGGCAAGGAATGGGCACTTGTTTCTGACGCAGCTGATACAGAAAGAATAGCACAGCTACCAGTTTGACACTACTTCACCATGCTGGTGGAACATTATTCCAAGGTCTTAATTCCACCCAAAGGCTTATTTGCAAAGCTCAAAAAAGAAGGGCACCTGGGTGACTCAGTTGGTTGAGTGTCCAACTCTTGATTTCAGCTCAGGTCATGATCCTAAGGTCTTGGCATCTTCTCTTTCTGTGTGTCTCCCTCTGCCCCTCTTCCCTGCTCACACACACACACACACACACACACACACACACACACACACTCTCTCTCTCTCTCTCTCTCTCTCTCTTTCTCTCTCTCCCTAAAATAAAATAAAATAAAATAATCTCAAAAAGAGAAGATTTGGACCAGGTATGTTACTGAATGGAGCAAGCCAAGTTCCAAGATGAGAAAAAGAAGAGGAGAAGGCGCGAATGTACATTTGCAAATCATCAGATCAGTCTGGTGGAATTGGCAGAAACAATGGACTTGAACTTTTCTCCCTTCACCACCTTGAAGAATCTGGGAGCCCAAAATCTCATTCAGGAGCACTGGGAAAAGTTTGGGGAGGGTGGGGTGGTCAAGATAGGGGCAGAGTCTGATGAGAAGGTTAAGAAACACTACAAGGTACAGTAGTGTCCATCCCAGCTAGATCAGGACGCCCAAGTGCAAGACAAGAATGAGGGTTCAGATGATGAAGAAGGGCAGAAAGTGTCCAAACTTCAGAGATCTATGCTTCCACCTCTGCCCTTGACTGCAGACCAAGTCATTGTATACAGGGACTGTGATCCCAAGGCTCTCAAGCCCTGCTCAAGATAAATATTTTGTGTTCCCTATCTTGGTAGAAAAGATTTTGGCCAAAAGACATATAGGAAAATGTCATCAGGCTCAGAGGACAGCAGCATGGGACCAAAGAACACACAGACACATTATATACAGAGTTACAAAGATAAATCTTATTCTTACTGAAACTTCTCTTTGAAACAGTGTAAGTCAGAACACAGAGGAGAAACTTCTTAAAGTACTGAAAGGATAAACAAACAAACCTGACAACTTAAGAGATCTACTCCTGTAAAAATATCTTTCAAAAATGAAGGAAAAATAAGGACTTTTTTAAGACATAACAAACTGAGAGAAATAAAAACCTGCTGACTATACGGAAAAAATATTAACTGAAAACCCTCAAACAGAAGGAAAATCATACCAACAAGAATGAAAACCACTGAAAAGAATAATGTGGGGAAATATAAAATACATTTTAAATCATAAATTTCTATACAATATAATGAACTGATTAAACCAAACAATAAAACAGCACATTGTGGGATTTATAATACATATAGAAGTAAAATGTCATAATGGGAACATCAAGACCAAGAAAGGACACGTGGTAGTATGTTGCTGGGAGATTCTTATAATTTTATGGGACATAGTATATATTCCTTGAAAATAGAATATGATAAAAACACAGTACTATAATGTAACCCTTATATAACCACTAAAATAACATAAAGTAATAGTCAAGAGGCAAAAAAAGGAGACAAAATCACAAAAAGTTATTCCAAAGAAGTAAAAAAAAACAAAAAACAAAACCCAAGATTAGACAAAAAGCAGATGTCCAAATCATAGATTTAATCTCAAACATCAAAATTATGCAAAATATAAATTATCTGAACACACCAGTTAAAAGTAAAAGATAGTAATGATAATTTCTTATAAAATTTATTTATTTTGAGAGAAAGAGATGAGTGTTCATGAGAGAGATTAGGGTAGGGACAGAGGGTGAGGGAGAGAGAATTGAAGCAGGCTCTGTACTGCCAGAGCAGAGCCTGAGACAGACTAGTCTCATGAACCATGAGATTATGACCTGAGCCAAAATCAAGAGTCCGACACTTAACCAACTGAGTGACCCTGGTGCCCCAGTAGTGATAATTTTACAAGTATGTTCATTACTCTAATTTCAGTGAGGAAAAAATAAAAATTACATTTCCAAAAGAACACTTTTAGTAGGCAAGAATATAGCCTTTGAAATCTCTGCTGTACATTGTTTGTTTGTTTGTTTGTTTGTTTGTTTCAAAGATGGTAGCCGTATTTTGACAAGATGATTTGAGTGGTCAGAGTGACCAAAGGCAGGGCAAAAATGAAGGGGAACTCTGTGGGGAATGGAATCAAATGAAAAAACAAAACACCAAAGCACTTGGAACGTGACTGCCACATAAGGGGAAATAATTGTTGAAGAAAATGTGTTTCTTCTCAAAACATCAATTGACAAAGATGAGAGAAAAATGCATTTGCACTTGTTGGATATGCTTCTCATAACTATTTTAATGTTGGCAAAATAAGCTCAATAATGTCTGTTGTGATTTTTTATTTTTATTATTTACAATTTACTTGCCTCTTTGAGGTGTAGTTTTATTTAATGAGGTAAGAAGATAATCAACATACACAAATGCTGTAATGGTTTTAAACTAGAATTTTCAGGGGCACCTGGGTGGCTCAGTGGGTTAAGTGTCTGACTTTGGTTCGGGTCATGATCTCATGGTTCTTGAGTTTGAGCTCCACCTCAGGTTCTTGTGCTGACAGCTCAGAGCCTGGAGCCTGCTTTGGATTCTGTGTCTTCCTCTCGCTCTCTGCCCCTCACTGGCTCCACTCTGTCTTTCTCTCTCTCTCAAAGGTAAATAAACATTAAAAGAAATTTTAAAAATAAATAAACTAGGGGCGCCTGGGTGGCGCAGTCGGCTAAGCGTCCGACTTCAGCCAGGTCACGATCTCACGGTCCGAGAGTTCGAGCCCTGCGTCAGGCTCTGTGCTGACAGCTCAGAGCCTGGAGCCTGTTTCAGATTCTGTGTCTCCCTCTCTCTGCCCCTCCCCCGTTCATGCTCTGTCTCTCTCTGTCGCAAAAATAAATAAACGTTGAAAAAAAAATTTTTTTTTAAAATAAATAAACTAGAATTTTTATTCCAACTTTTATAATAAGTTTTATACTTCAGTAATTTGCAAGCTTCCAAAAAGTTCTAGGAACCCGTATTTAGAAAGTTACATATGGAATTGAGATAAATAATAGGCTTTTGAGACACATATGATTTCTTTCACTTGATTTTCAGTTGTGAGTCTAACTTCATGGGAGTAATGCATCAGTTTTTGCCAAGAATTCCCTAAAGAAGTAAATCTTATTTTTGGCAGCAGAGATTTAAAAGCCATCAATAAAATCTAGCAAGATACTTTTGAATGGTGAGCTAATTGACAAGGATTTGTATCACAGCTTTAGCTGAGCCAGTGTGGTTTTGGCTCATCAGGAAAAAATAAGACTTGAAAAAATAACACTTTGGACCAAACTAAAATGATTGAGATGTTGCTGCCCAAATTCTTGAAATTGCAACTGTGTTTTTATCTGTGGACCTTTGTTCTCACTATTTTCTATGCCTACAACTTGCCCCAGATCTTCAGGTGGTTTACTGTCTCAGCTAAATACATGTCTTTGTTCAAATTATCTTCTCAGGAAAACTTTGTGAACTCTAACTAAAATCGCATGACTATTCTGCTTTATTTTTCATCATGGTGATTATCGCTCCTGGAATTTTGTTTGATATTTTCCCCTTGTGTGTTGCCTGTGTTATCCAGTAGATTGAAAGCTTCATGAAGGCAAAGAAGTCATCTTTGATATCTTTGAATGTTACAAATATATTCTACTGTAAAGCTTCACATTACTGTAAAGTCAGATGTGAATAATTAAAAACAATGTGGTATAACCTGGCTTGTCCTGAGTAGCTACTGGTCAAAATATTAGAGATTCCATATGTGTGTACCCAAAAAAATGGACATAGTAAGAAGGAAAAACTGCTAAATTCTGATTTCTTTGTTTCACAGCATGCCTGTTTCTTAGTTATTTTGATATAAAATCTTAAAGTTTTGCAGTGTGTTTTAATCCACACCAACTGATTGACATTTGTCATCATTAACTGTATGAGGGAGACTATTAATACATTGTTGATATTGGAGGCCACCAATGGAATACATACCTCCTAGTACTCATTCTCTGCTGCAGTCCCCTCTCAACAAATCTGGGTTTGGCTTCAGTTAATAAACCTTAACAAGCGGTGCCTAACTGGCTTACTCAGTGGAGCTGTGACTCTTGATCTCAGGGTTGTAAGTTAAATCCCAATGTTGGGTGTGGAAATTACATTAAAAAATTAAAACTTGAAAAATAAATAAAATTTAGCAGAAATAACACTATGCTCCTTGCAGTTCTCAGCCTTTAGAATTCGACAGCTTCTACTTTGGAACCCTGCACATGCATGAAAAAACTCCATCTGTCCAGCTGGAGACACCATGATGACAAAGCCACATGAAAGGGAAGGATGCTAAATTCATGAAGAGAGAAAGATGACTAGTTGTAACAGTTTCCTACAGCTGCATTAACAACTTACCACAAATTGTGTGACCTAAAACAACAAATTTACTCCCTCACAGTTCTAGAGCTTAAAAGTCTGAAAACAAATGTCAGTGAGGTGGGTTCCTCCTGGAGGATTGGAGGGAGAATCTATCCATGCCTCTCTCCTATATTATAGTGGTCACCAGCAGCCGTTGGCATCCCTTGGCTATTATACACACCATTTCAATCTCTGCCTCTCTCTTCAGAAGATGTTCTTTCTGTGTGTAAGTCTTCTCTGCCTTTGTGACTCTCTCTTCTTTCTTTTATAAAGACACCATTTTTTATATTTAGGGTTCATCCTAATCTGGCATGACTTTGTCTTAGCCAATTACATCTTCAATGACCCTGTTTACAAGTAAGGTCACATGCTGAAATCATGGGTAGATGTGACTTTGGAAGGAAGTACTGTTCAACCCAGTACACCAGTCATCTCAGTGAGCCGGGTGATTCTAATCTCTACCCTCCATCCAAATGCAGCCACACCATAAGGGAAGCACAGCTGATCTCAGCTCACTCTAAAAAATCATGTAAGAGGAGGAAAAGGGGCAAAATGGGTAAAAGGGATCAGGAGGTACGAGCTTCTAGTTATAAAATAAATAAGTCATGGGAATATAATGTACACCATGGGGAAAATTATCAATAATATTGTATTAACTTTGTATGGTGACAGATGGTAACTGGATATACTATGGTGATCACTTCACAATGTATACAAGATGTCAAATGGCTTGCTGTACACACAAAACTAATGTAATAGTGTAAGGAAACTATATTTTCAATAAAATCAGAAAAAAGAATAATGGAAGAGAATAATAAGAATTGTGTTACACGTCTATGTTTTGGAGTTGTTATACAGCAATATATAATACAATGATTGGTTAATATTCTTCCCCTCAAACCCTTAGAGATTCATGTTAAAGGATATAAATGTGAATATATAAATAAATGAGCAACTAAGTGAGAGTAAGAACAAACAAGGTCTTGTGTCTCATATCTTGAATAGGCAGCAAAGATGTTCTAAACCAAAGCACAGCAGAGAAGCCCTATTCAAAGCAAAGTCACTATTACTCATGGTCAATAAATATAGCCAAGTTGTAAAAGCACCTGTTTATGCTAGCTAACTTTACAATCAAGGATTACAATTCACTGAAATGTCCTTTGGAAAAAAAAATCTAGCATTAGTCAACTTGAACTGTTACTTATTGATCAACTATGCCAGCATTAGCTAGTGTTTATTTAATGTAGCTTTATAAAATGTTTATGTCAATGTATCCTATTTAATTTCAGTCACAACAGTTAGATCAACTTCACCCTCACCCTCCAGCAAGCATTTATGTACATGATAACTTTACAAAAGCAGTCCTTTGGTCTGTTTTTGTTTGTTTCTTTGTTTGTTTTGTTTTTTTCACTTGGTTTTGTTTGTTTTTATATGGAAGATGTAGTTTTTGGGAACAGCTGTTCCATGAGTTTGTTTGTTCCTTTATTTGATTAGTCAACTTTTTAATTTTAAGAACTTGAATCTTCTAAAATCTTATGATAAAAAATGAATAACTTGCTATTGGACAACTTCAGTGATCTTTCTTTCTTTCTTTATTCTGACTTGTCTTCTTTTTTGTCTGCCCACCTTTTTTTTCTCCTTTCTTCCTTCTTTCCTTCTTTCCCTTCCTTCTACCCTCTCTCCCCCTCTCTCTCTCTCTCTCTCTCTCTCTCTTCCCTTTCAACAGATGCCATTTTTTATGCCAGAATTGTTGTTTTTCCAGTATAAAAATTCATGAACATTTTATGCTCTGGAATTATGATTAATTTTCCCTGTAAAAAAACATCTGGTGCTAAATCTTTATTAATCTTACTAAAATTACAACCTAATTTTCCAGAATTTTGTGGAGATACACAAGTGTGATAAAGAATTTCAGTTTTGAACTTACCAGACTCAACACCCAAATACAAATAATCCACTGAAGAAATGGGCAGAAGACATGAATAGACAAAACTGCTGATTTGAAGGGGCACAAGCACCCTGATGTTTGTAGCAGCACGATCACGATAGCCAAAATATGGAAAGAGCCCAAATGCCTATCAACTGATAAATGGATTAAGAAGCGGTACATATATATACACTGGAATATTACTCAGTGATCAAAAAGAATTAAGTCTTGCCATTTGCCACAACATGGATGGAATTAGAATGTATTATGCTAAGCAAAATGATTTACAGAAAGATGTCATATGGTTTCACCCAAATGCGGGATTGGAGAAACTTAACAGATGGACACAGGGGAAGGGAAGGAAAAACAAGATAAAAACAGAGAGGGAGGAGAACCATAAGAGACTCTTAAATGCAGGAAACAAACTGAGGGTTGCTGGAGAGGTGTCGGGTGGGAGGATGAGTTAAAATACGTGATGGGCATTAATGAGGGCACTTGTTGAGAGAACACTGGGTGTCATATATGAGATGAATCACTGGGTTCTACTCCAGAAGCGAAGACTACACTGTATGTTAACTAACTTGAAAATAAATAATAAAACAAATAGTTTAGATTTCTTAGAAAATAAATATGCTTAATTAAGTGTGTACTGGAATTCAAGTAAATTTAATAAAAGGAATCTTACTCCTTATTCTTTACTTCTAACAACACATTATTCCAAGAATACTAACAAGGAAACTTCATGTGTACCCTTTCCCAATTATGTTGTTAAATCGTTAAAAATTATAGGCCACAAGTGTTATTCTTTTTTATGGATGTCAGATTTGCATGTGAAAAGTTATAGAAAGTAAGGCGTCCAGTGACTCAGTCGGTTTAACATCCAACTCTTGACTTCGGCTCAGGTCGTGATTTCAGGGTCATGGGATCAAGCCCTGCATCAAGCTCTGTGCTGAGCATGGAGCCTGCTTGGGATTCAATCTCTCTCCCCCTGCCCCTACCTTGCTGTCTCTCCCAAATAGTAACAATTTTAAAAAGTTACAGAAAGTGACCATTTTTCTCTCTCCAGGAATGTACATGTGAATGTATTTGCCCTCACATGAACAGAACAGTTATGTGAAAACAAAAAGATAATTTTGTTCTCTGCACTGGTTCTTTAAATACGGGGAGAAAAAAGCCCCCCCTCATTGGCTACATGGAATTATTTCTTCTGATCTTCAGTCTGAAAAATCAATGGCTTTTATTTTAAATAAATTCTAACAGATATGTGGATATAGATCTGAAATTTCACTAATGTGTTTTAACTTTCTTTACTCAGGCAGAAGTGGCATTTCTTTTATTATTCTTTGGAATCACATAAAATCACCAAACACAACTATTAAATGTAATAGCTGCACACATTAGATATTCAAGGTTGAAGTAACTAGAATGAAACAGCAGATTTTAAAGGAACAAGACTGTCACTTAGTGTCAATGTTACAATTCCATTTATCAGCTCCATTAACTTAATGGTCAAAAAAAAAAATTCTCCATACTTTCTTCTCCCTGGTGCATATTCGCTCTCATACACATCTAAACTAATGCTAATAGAGAGTAAAGTGATGCTATCAGCATTCTTTTATGTAGCTTTTATTGTTTTCCATAAAATCCTGTCACTGGGATAAAACTAATGATTTTATACATCTGGATCAGCCATACAAACTCCAGTTTTTTTACTTTTCTTATTTTCATTCAATCCTTCTTTTCCACTTCAACTTAGACCACTTTTGTCACGTGTAAGTTGAAATACCAAAAAGAAACCTCATCAAAGAAAAACAGGTGCTTTACTACCTTTTGATTCTCTGTCTTCATATGAACCATTTTAGATGACTATTTACCTCTCCAGTCTCATTTATATTGCAGACAGCTACACAATAGACTTTCTGGTATTTAATGCTGAAAAGCCCAATTGGTGAAGTGTAGTAAAATTTTACTGCTTGTCTCAGTAAAAAAGGGAGCAATTCCTATACCTACTTTGCAGTTGAAAAGTTCAACCTTTATCTGTTTAGCCAGCTTTAATTCAAGAATAGGTCTCTTTCCACAGAGAAGAGAATTGCTGAGGCATCAGGCCCTTTCCAGCAATCCCCTGTGCAAGCTGATTTGCCTGCTGATGCTCATGCATTTTTTCCCCCTCCTGTTGGGAAGTTTATATTGTTTTATTTATAAAGAACTCTTACCTGATAAATTTGTCAATAACTCATCATTTTCTGGCTTTACCAATTTTTGTATGTATTAGTTTACAAATATTAAGTATGCCATTTTGTTACTCAGTTATGCACTTTTAAAATTGCATGAAATCTCTTGAGGGTCCTGTGTTATATCCAGAACATTTAAATAAAATGTGTACATTAATTTTGACATGTAGTTTATTGCCACAAATCAATATGTCACAGATGCAGGTACTTGTTTATGAAACTAATGATCTCACTTAATATCTCTAATGTTTAGGGTTTTTTTTTTTTATTTATTTTTGAGACAGAGAGAGACAGAGAGAGACAGAGCATGAACAGGGGAGGAGCAGAGAGAGAGGGAGACACAGAATCTGAAACAGGCTCCAGGCTCTGAGCTGTCAGCACAGAGCCCGACGCGGGGCTCGAACTCACAGACTGTGAGATCATGACCTGAGCCGAAGTCAGACGCTTAACTGACCAAGCCACCCAGGCGCCCCTTAGGTTTTTTTTAATACACACATTTTTAAATTTTTAACTAAAGCTATACCCTCCCATTTTTTTCCTCCCACATATAGGCATTCATATAAAATGTGCTAAGGATATAAAAATGATAGTTAAAAGAAAACCATTCATATTTTCATTGGTTTTATTATTTCAGTTTTAATAGAACTTTTTTTTTTTCAACTCCAGTGTTTCCAAAGACTCGCAAAAGAATAGCAGCCATAAAACCACTTGTATGTTTGGTTCCTCTGCGTACAAGTTGTGGAACTTTGGTTCAGTCATTTAATACTTTTTTTTTATTATTATTATTACAATTATTTTAACTGTTCCAAGGAGATAACAGTAACTGCTTACTTCACAAGGTTGTGTGTAAATCATGTGAGATAAAATATAATTGTCATTCTCTGAAAACCATAGTGTCATAACTAAAATATGAAATTCCAGTACTAAAATTCATACAAAATTAATTCAAATATGTCTTCTTTCACACATCTATGATTTGCATCAGGTAATAATAGTAAACTCACATTATACATTTGGACAACGGGCACTTTTCTCACTATTTTGAAATGCAGCTATTGAGCACAAGTAAGAAAATTTCTGCCTTCCTGAGGGCTAAAGTCTTTTTATTTTAATGAAATATTTACCTATAAATATTGTAGATGTTACTGGTCTAGTAGACAAGTTTTACAAATGTTCTTAAGTGAGATACTGAGATGATGTGTTTTTGGATACAGTGTCTATCTATATAGTTCTTTTTTTATAAGACATAAGATGAGCTTTAAGGAATAGTGGGTCAGGTCTATTCATCTTCCACATATGAAGACCCTGTATTTAATTTGAAATGCATAGTACTTCCTGAGGTTCGGCCCTTTATATTTTTACTTATTGTCTGCATAGCAAATGGGTATGTGAGAATTCTACTTCATTTCTACATTTCACTCAAATGCACGTTACCAAAGTGAGATAGAAAGTATAAAATGTCCCTGGTTTCCATTTTTATCTTCTTTTTTCAGGTGCTTTTGAAACTTGCCAAATGAAATTTTAATTACCTGGTAAAGTATTTTAAATTTAGTACTCACCTGACAAGAGATTATTTAACATTTATGCTTGTATATTGACCATGCTTTATTTTATGCATACGCTTTAAATATAAATTTTCCACTTTATTTTTTTTCCAGTTGTTGATAAATTTTTCTGTTCTAATAGTTCTTGAGGTCAGTAATAACATGTAGGATTTCATTTATCTTCTCTTTCGTTATGATTTGAAAAAAGATAATTTATATACAAGTTTATTATTCAATATAGAATGTACAGTTGCAAATTGAAATGAATGTAACACTGAATGCCCCACAAACAGGTATATTTAACTAAAATCGCATGAGTAAACATGAGGTAAGGATAAATATCATTATTGTATAGTAATATAATTTTGAAAATATTTGAAATATGGGACAAATATTAAAATAAGAGAAATAAACTTGGTAATAAATGGGATATGTGCCAAAGTTAGTTTTATATGTATGTCTATAAATCTAAACATAAGTATAAATATAATTATTAGAAGGAAATATATTCACAAGTTCCTATGTTAGTGGAATACTAACGGGTACTGTGGGTTTTAATGGGTACTGTGATTTAGACAATTTAAAAAATCAGGGCACCTGGGTGGCTCATTCGTTTAAGTGTCTGACTTCGGCTCAGGTCGTGATCTCATGGTTAGGGAGTTGGAGCCCGCATTGGGCTCCATGCTGACAGCTCAGACCCTGGAGCCTGTTTCAGGTTCTGTGTCTCCCTCCCGCTCTCTTCCCCTCCCCCCCTCACACTGTGTGTCTTCCTCAAAAATAAATAAACATTAAAAAGGTTTTTTTAAAAAAGGTAATTTAAAAATGTTCCTTTGATTTTGTATGTGATTACTAACATTGCTGCCATAAATATGTCTTTAAACTTTGTTCTGAGATTTGAATTTAAAATATATTTTTAGAAGTATAGTAAAACCTTAGATTGTTACTAACTTGTTCTGTGAGTGTTCTGCAAATGAGTAAACATTTCTAATGAATTTTAACTTGATAAAGGAGCGATGTCTTCCAGTACGAGTAGCACATGGCACCAAATGGCACGTGATCGCAACTGAGGAATGGATCTTTTCTCTTACTCTCTCTTGCTGCAGGACTGTGAGTTATTGTCTCCCATGCTCAGATGTTCAGTCTCAGGCCACGGTGTTTGGCAGTAATAAGTGGCTTTTCAGAACATTGGAAGGTGCCCATAACTGGCACTAGTGTGTTTTTTGTCACTTCAAAACACCTACGGACAGTCCTTTGCTTTTGCATAAAAGAGGAAACTTAGGAATGCTTTGCTTCATTCTAGGTCAGGCTGCCTGCAGATACAGACCCTTTCTCCTCTGGTGCCTTATTGCCAGTTACGTATACACTTTATGACAAGAGTTTATTAATACTGTACTGCCAACATCCGTGTGAGCGTATACAATGGCCCCCATGCCATAAGGTGGTAAGAAGATGATCATGGTGGAAGTTAAGAAGTAAATCAGTGAGAAGTATGAATGAGGTATACGAGTGGCTGAAATTGAAAGATTTTATAAAAAGTCTATGCCTCTCATCTGCAGAGCAGGAGAAGAAAAAGGCAGAGGAATCCCTGACTTCAAATGAGATTAGGGAGATGTGTAAAATGTGGGAAACGGTGCAACATTTTGTAGAAAAGCACTACACAGCTAAGGTTTTAGCAGTGTGAGCAATGAATCGGTTTCACAACAATGCAATGTCACGTTTCCGTGAAATCCTCAAAAGGGGGAAAAAACAAGTGTCATTGGATAGGTTCCTGTTAAAGTTGTACAAAAAGGAAAATATTCCATTGAGCCAATAGGTAGCAGTGATTCCATTAGTGATAGTGAAAGTTGTCCCACACAATAACCCTCCTTTCTCTTGCCTCCCTCACACCAACCACGAAGGTTTTAATTTGTTTATTTTTCTTTGTATTTTGTGTTTTCTTTATTATTTTGTATTATGATACAGTTTTGCAATTTTATGTGAATATTTTTGGGTTGTGGAACAAATCATCTGAGTTTCCATTATTTCTTACGGGCAGATTCACTTTGATATACAAGTGCTTTGGCTTACAAGCATGTTTCTTGAAAGAATTATGCTCGCAAACCAAAGTTTTACTGTATTGGGAAATCAAGTGATAGGTTCTCTAACATAGTCTCACATGAACAAAAGTATTAAAATGTTGTAAAACACTTTCTTAATGTACTATGAGGCAGGCAGGGTCTTTTATAGCTTTGTGACTATTTTTATTCCCATGCCATTTAATTGAAATGCAGATAATATGTTTTGGGTGCCATGTGCTGTTATTTAATATAGTTTCAGATAATAAGGAATGTACTATATTTCAGATAATAAAGACTTAGTGTTCTGTAATCCTTTGATGATGTTTTCTTGTTGTGTCAAGCAAAGTTCATGTTATTGTGGTATATAATTAGCAGTGACCAAATTCTCAATTCTACGTTGGAATTCTGGAAATTGATACTATGGCCTCAATAGGATATTACCATGTAGTTTGATGTGACATAGCCTTGGTTCAGATCAACAGGCTTAATACTCTAAAAATCGGTTGACCTAAAATGTACTTACTTTCTTAGAGCTTATGACTTTATTTGTTAAAATGGAATAATGATGCATAATCACTTAGTAATTGAGTAAGCTAAAATCTCTCTGATTTTTAACGTTGGCCTCTCAGTGAACCAAAGAAAGGTAGAGAAGTCAGAGATAAATGTTTTACCAACATGCAATCTTTACAAGTATATGTAATTAGCTTGGGCTCTACCTCAAACCATTTTCAGAAAATAAAATCATTTTAAATAGTTTTATGGATATTTCTACCTTTAAGAACCATATCTTAAGTAAACTCCTCTCTGGTTGTGATGTAATTGGTGTTTTGTGGGTCTCATCATATCCGTGACTGGATGTTTGAAACTAGTGACTTTCTGTCTGGTTTTGTTTCTCGTTTTCCCAATTTTCAGAGTATATGCACTATTTCTATGTTAGTTTGTTACTTAGTTTTCTTTTTCTCCTTCTCTCCCTCTCCTATCCTTTCCCATCCCTCCTCTCCTCCTCTTTCTCTTTCTTCTTCTTCTTTCCCAACCATAATGGGAAGAGGTCCTTTCTTCCTATTTAGTCCTCTGCTTTATAATTTAGAAAAGCCATTTTGCAGTATTCTTGAAGATTTTTAAAGAGTGAAAAAAGGTAACTAAGTACAGTTTTCTAGGTACAGTTTTCTAGCTTAAGTCAGTAAAATTCTGAGTTTAGGCCTTCTTTACTTTATTTCAATGCTCTGCAAGCCTTTATGCCATTCAGCATGTACAAAACATTTAGACAATTATAAGTAATTTAATGAGTGATTAATTCTATAATAATATGTCAATGAAGGATCAGAATGTCCAGGTAGTGAAGAAATAGAATGACTATGGCCATCACATGAAACATTATTCATGGGATTATTCATGTCTTCATATTTAGCAAAATGTTTTTTCTCCTTAATGCCTCAAGGTAATACATGTTTGATTACATTTTTATCTCATAGTTTTATGTAAAGTTCACAATGAAGAAGTCATTTCATTAAGTTCAGACGTGATTTCCCTCAATGTGTGGAAAAATGGAATACAAAATTTATAAAATAAGCAATACAAATGACATTTTTTTCATATTTAAATACTGATGAATCAAAAAACATCTTTGGCCTTTTAAAAACAATTTACAGTGTTACTAACTTCATGTAAACTTGTGTCAGTGTAACTTAAAATCAAAGTGCATGAAAAGCAGAGCCTTAAGAAGCAAGAGGAATAAAGTAAAATAGAGGAAATACTAAAACAAGTAAAATAAGATAAAAATCAGTACTATTTTACAGATGAACAATAGTAATAATATCTCAAAAAGCAGCAAAAATTTGAACTATTTAATAAGTTTTTCTTTGTTTTCAGATGTCAAACGCATGGAGATTCCCAAAAGAGTAGCTGCTTTGAAATTATCTAAATATTTGTTATTCAGGTACATTGGCATTGTACATACAAAAACCTAAATTGTTTGACCTTTATTAGCATTTTTACCCCAAAATATTTTCATATCTTTCTGTCATTGACTTCTTCAAATATTTTAGTCATTATGGGAAAAATAATTTAGGCAAAGGTATATGGCTTTTGACATAAACTTATATTTTATTCTTGGATAAAAATAATGAAGATTAACACAGGTTATGTTAATATAAGCAGAGAAATTACAAAATAGAAATTAAATATTAACATGATTTTGGGATTTATATATGCTTTTCTTTATAGGAAGAAAGAGGTACTTCATTTTATTGATAAACATAATTTGGCACAAATATACATGGTCAGCTTCTTATATCTTAGGGGTAGAGACCACCCTAAATTCAAAGAAGTCTTCTGTGTGATCTGTAATCATCATCCTGGTTCTTAACTTCTAATAATGGATCCCAACATTCATTCACCCCTTCAATAATAGACCACAAGAGGAACTGAAATAGAGAAGTCTTACTTACAGGTTTTGGAGAAAGTACCCATCATATCTTAAGAGGTCACACTGGGAAGTCAAGTGCAGATAGAGAAGCAAGATCTGAGCACATGTCTTTATTAGGGTTCATGGGTGGATTGCATTGGGTTTGCCGGGCTAATGTCAGATTGGGAAATTCAAACCAAAAGAGTAGGATGTCGGTAAGCTACATGAGAGTTTTATCTAAAGAGTACATAAGACTGTGGGAATCAGGGGAGACTGTTGGTCACAAGGATGTTGGGAAAGTCATAAACTCCTATCAAGGACTTTTATTTGCAGGGTGCTTTGCTGGTTCAGTCAGTAGAGCATGCAACTCTTGATCTGGGGTTGCAAGTTCAAGTCCTGTGTTGTGTGTAGAAATTACTTAAAAATAAAATCTTTTAAAAAATGGACTTACATCTGTTTATGATTGTGCAGGCTGTTATCTACAGCATGTACTTATATAGGGAGCTGATGTCAGTTGAAGATCACTGCAGGTTACTTGATAAACCAAATGGATACTGAGCAATATCATGGAATAGTTTAGCTAAACCCTCAACTTGTAGTTTGAAATCTGGAATTGTGATGTCTCTAGCTCTGTTCTTCTTTCTTAGGATTCCGTTGGTTATATGAGGTATTTTGTGGTTCCATACAGATTTTAGAATTGTTGTATTTCTCTGAAAATGCCAGGGAATTTTGATAGAGATTGCAAATCTGTAGAGTGATTTGAGTAGTGTCGACATCTTAACAACATTAACTCTTCTGATTCATGAATACAGGATATCCTTCCAATTATTGGTGTATTCTTCAGATTTTTCATAGTGCCTTGTAGTTTCCAGTGTGCAGATCTTTAACTTCCTTGGTTAAATTTATTCCTAAGAATTCAATTGTTTTTAATAGTTTTATAAATGAGATTGTTTTCTAATATCCTTTTTGATAGTTCATTGTTAGTGTATAGAAATGAAGCGAAAAATTTGTATGTTGATTTTTTTCCTGAAACTTTGCTTGCTAGTTCTAATAGATTTTATTCAAATAGCTTTTTTTGTTGTAATAGATATTTTGTTTGTTTTCTAGACTCTTTGGTTCTTCTATATGTAAAATAAGTTAAATAACATATATATATATATATATATATATATATATATATATATATATATATATTCTGATTTGGAGCACAGGATGGGGGAAAGATAGTCTCTTTAATAAATGATGTTTGGAAAACTGGATTCAATCAATGGTGTTGGGAAAATAATGAAATTGGATTTTTAGCTTAGAACATACACAAAAATTAACTCAAAATGGATTAAGGGCTCAACTGTAAGACCTGTAATCTTAAAACTTCTAGAGGGAAACATAGAGAAAAAGTTTCTTGGTCTTGGTAATGATTTTTGGATATGATACTAAAAGCATAGACAGCAAAAATAAACAAGTGAGACTACATCAGTTAAGTAGTGTCTGTACAGCAGAGGAAACAATAAGATGAAAAGGCAACCTACACATTGCAAGAAAATATTTACAAACTGTATATCTAATAAAGGGTTAATATCTAAAACTTATAAGGAACTCATGAAACTCAATAGCAGAAACACAAATAACCCAATTTTAAAAATAGGCAAAGGATATTTATACAAAGAAAACATAAAAATGGCCAACAGTCATATTAAAGGGTGGTCACAACCAGAGAAATGCAGATCAAAACATAATTAGATACTACCTCACAACTGTTAGGAGAGATATTATCTAAAATAAAAGTGTTAAATGTTGGTGAAGGTGCAGAGAAACAGTACCCTTGTACAAAGTTGGTGGGAATATAAGTTGGTGTATCCACTGTGAAAACAGTATTGATATTCCTCAGAAAATTAAAAATAGTTATCATATGATCCAATAATCCTTCTTCCAGGTATGTGTCCAAAAGAAATGAAATCTGGATCTTGAAATCCTCACTCCCACGTTCATTGCTGTTATTCACAATAGCCAAGATACAGAAAAAATTTAAGTATCAGCAGAGGGATAAAGAAAATGTGCTAAATATATAAAATGAAATAGTATTTAACCCTGAAAAAGAAGAATATCCTGCTATTTGCAACAATGTGAATGAACCTGAAGGATATCATGTTTAATGAAATAAGCCAAACAGAGAAAGACAGAGTATGTGATCTCACTTGTATGTGGAATTTGAAAAAGCCAAGTTCATTGAAGCAACCTCGTTGCCAGAGACTGATGACTGGTAGGTAGGGAAAATGTGGAGATATTTGTCAAAAAGTACTCATTTTATTTTGTAAAATGAGTAGGTATCTATTGCATGGTAACTATAGTTCATAATACAGGATTGTATACTTAAAAATAGCTGAGAGAGTAGATCTTGAGTGTTCTTACCACATACACACACACACACACACACACGTATACTGACACACAAAGAATAGTAACTATAAGAGGTGATGGATGTGTTCCATATATATATATATATATATATATATATATGTATATATATATATATATATATATATGTAAACACATCACATCTTCGTTATCAATTTATCAGTCAGTGGACATTTGGGCTATTTTCATAATTTGGCTATTGTTGATAGCACTGCTATAAACAATGGGGTATATGTGCCCCTTCAATCAGCATTTTTGCATCCTTTGGATAAATATCTACTAGTATAATTGCTGGGTCATAGGGTAGCTCTATATTTAATTTTTTGAGGAACCTCTCTACTATTCTCTAGAATATCAGTTTGCATTTCCACTAACAGTGCAATAGGGCTGCCCTTTTTCTGCATCCTTGCCAGCATCTACTGTTTCAGGGTTGTTCATTTTAGCCATTCCGACAAGTGTGAGGTGGTACCTCATTGTGGTTTAGATTTGTATTTCTCTGATAATGAGTGATGTTGAGCATCTTTCCATGTGTCTGTTAGCCATCTGGATGCCTTTGGGAAAATGTCTCTTCATGTCTTCTACCCATTTCTTCACTGGATTATTCGTTTTTTGAGTGTTGAGTTTGCTTGATAAGTTCTTTACAGATTTTTAAAGTTATTTATTAAATAAATAAATAAATAAAGTTATTTATAGATTTTAACCCTTTATCTGATATGTCATTTGCAAATATCTTCTCCCATTCTGTTGGTTGCCTTTTGCTTATACTGATTATTTCCTTTGCTGTGCAGAATCTTTTATACTTGACAAGTTCCCAATAGTTCATGACTGCTTTTATTTCTCTTGTCTCTAGAGAACTGTTTAGTAAGAAGTTACTGTGGCCGAATTCAAAGAGGTTGCTTCCTGTGTTCTCTTCTAGGATTCTGATGGTTTCCTGTCTCACATTTAGGTCTTTCATGATTTTGAATTTATGTTTGTGTATGATGTAAGAGAATGTCCAGTTTCATTCTTCTGCATGTCACTGTCCAGTTTTCTGAGCACCAATTGCTGAAGAGACTGTCTTTTTACCATTGGATACTTTTTCCTGCTTTGTCAAAGATTAGTTGGCCATACATTTGTGGGTCCATTTCTGCATTCTCTGTTCCGTTCCACTGATCTCTGTGTCTGTTTTTGTGCCATTAGCATACTCTATCAAACTTTCATGTAAAAGGTCTATATGCTGAAAACTATAGAAAACTTATGAAAGTAATTGAAGACAGAAAGAAATGGAAAAAAACATTCCATGCTCATGGATTGGAAGAACAAATATTATTAAAATGTTGATACTACCCAAAGCAAACTACATATTCAATGCAATTCCTATTAAAACAACACCAGCATTCTTCAAGAGCTAGAACAAACAATCCTAAAATTTGTAAGGAACCAAATAGGTTCAAGAGACCCTGAATAGCCAACGTAATTTCCACTGATCTCTGTGTCTGTTTTTATGCCATTACCATACTCTATCAAACTTTCATGTAAAAGGTCTGTATGCTGAAAACTATAGAAAACTTATGAAAGTAATTGAAGACAGAAAGAAATGGAAAAACATTCCATGCTCATGGATTGGAAGAACAAATATTATTAAAATGTTAATACAACCCAAAGCAAACTACACATTCAATGCAATTCCTATTAAAACAACACCAGCATTCTTCAAGAGCTAGAACAAACAATCCTAAAATTTGTAAGGAACCAAATAGGTTCAGGAGACCCTGAATAGCCAACGTAATGTTGAAAAAGAAAACCGTAGCTGGAGGCATCACAGTTCCAGACTTCAAGCTGTATTACAAAGCTGTCATCATCAAGACAGTGTAATACTGGTGCCTTTATTTTTTTTTTATTTTTAAAGATTTCATTTTTTAAAATAATCTCTTCTTTCAACCTGGGTCTTGAACTCACAATTCCAAGGTCAAGAGCTGCATGCTCCACTGACCTAGCCAACCAGGTGCCCCTCACAATGTATATGTTTTAAATCATCATGTTACATACCTTAGATATATACAATTTTTATTGGTCAATTATACCTCAATATAGCTGAAAAAAAAAACCTTACTAAGAAAAATCCAGGCCATGGAAATATATTTAAATTATGTTCATGTGTGTGCATGTATGTGCTTTGTGTACAGACACAAATATCCAAGGCAATGTCTCAATATATCTTTAATTCTTAGCTTGCCCTTTCTTCTCTCCATTTTTTAAAAAATTTTTTTTCAACGTTTATTTATTTTTTTGGGACAGAGAGAGACAGAGCATGAACGGGGGAGGGGCAGAGAGAGAGGGAGACACAGAATCTGAAACAGGCTCCAGGCTCTGAGCCATCAGCCCAGAGCCCGACGCGGGGCTCGAACTCACGGACCGCGAGATCGTGACCTGGCTGAAGTCGGACGCTTAACCGACTGCGCCACCCAGGCGCCCCTTCTCTCCATTTTTAAATATTCTTTTTAATCAGCTTAAGTTTGTTTATTTTATCACAACCCTCTTATTTCTGCAGTTCTCTATATTACTAATTACGTATTTATACAATAAACTACTATACATATGTGTATGAATGTATGTATATAAGTATCTGTATGTACTATAGATAAGGGAAACAATAAAACAACAATATAAAATGATTTCACTGAAAATAAAACATACTTATTTAACAAAGTAAATTTTATAATAATAACTCTGAGATAAAATACTAGTATCTCAGTAAAATTAAAAAAGTCATTTCTATTAAATTAACCTGAATCTCTAGATATAAAAATGTACATGTTAGGTTTCAGAAAACATTCACTTTTTAAGGAATGTGGTAATTGTGACTTGACTGTATTTGCAAAGAAACAACTCTATATTAACTGCATAAAAACAGAGCACTCTTAAATTTGGCTTTACTCATTAATTTCAATTTACATTAAGAAATTTACATGTACACCATTTTCACCCTTGCTGTTTCTCTGCTGTAATTAGCTTAATTTAACTGGAATCTCTAGATAGGTCACAGCTCTCAAGTTTAATAAAATAGAGTAAAATGGATTTAATAGAAATTCATAAATTATCAATGGTCTTTGGAGTAATACATAATTTATTTCTTGTCAATACCCAGAACATTTTGTAACATTCAAATAAATAGAAGAACTAATAGTGTTACATATAATATCCTTAGCAAGATCATGGTGTTACTTCGGAAAAAAAAATCTGAGAGTGCTATGCCGTCGCTAGTATGGCATGCCATGTTTTACACAAACACTATTTAACTAATGTGACCTTCTTAACACAATAATTAACTCCTCCTTACTACAAGTTCTCCCTTCTTCCTTCCCTAGGTTATTTTTTATAGCATGCATTGCCATCTGACATCCATGTTTTAATTGTTGTTTGTGTGTCTCCCCACCTCCTCACACCCAAGCTGATAAGGTACGAGTACCAGGGTTTTCTCTTAATTCACTACTGTACCCTTAAGGCTAAGAACAAGGCATGGTAAAAATAGTATTCAAAATTCTTTATTGAAATAATAAATATTGAAACCACTATTAACACACACCATTAAAAATTAAGGTAAAGGTACTAAAGTAGGCAAAATGTACACAGTAAAAACCTTTAAATTATCTTCAACAATGGGCACCCTCATGAAAGGGGTTTGTATGTATTTCAGTCATTCTTAAACCTTTGCTTTTGCTTACTAACTAAATCAAAAGGATGTATCTGCTAATTAAAGGAAGATACATATTTATAGATCAAAGGAACAGAAAACTTGCGTCATTGAGAATTCCTGGCAAATTACTAAAAACTTGCAAATAAAGTTGCAAGAGCTTAATTTAAACAGTTTATAATATGATAATTGAGTGGCTTTCATTAAGTAGGAAGTTAAAAGTTTGAAGTCAGGTAAGAATTGATATGGCTGAAAATGTTATAAAAATCATTTTTCCCCCAATTTTCCTCTCTACCTTTCAAAATCATTTTCTTTAGCAATTGACTGACAGAAGTTTCTGTGCAAAAACTTTCTTGCTCAGGTCCATTGGGAAGAGAATATTTCATTCTTGAAACTACAGTGAAGAAATTGAAGATTTTTTTTTTTCCCAGACTCCTGCTAAATACTTTCAAAATTAGGCATGGGTGAATTGGGTTATATGACAGTCCCTGAGGCTGGGTTTTTAACTGAGACCTTGGCATTGAATCTGAGATTGGAATGAATGTCACTGGAACAGCTTTGTTTCCAAGAAGAGAAGAGAGATTCTCCAAGAGATGTCTTCAAGGAGCAGTTAGCATGGTGGATGTGGAATGAATGCTGGGCAACAAAACCTTGTATGTGCTACACAAGTTTAGTCTTCATTTAGGCCCTTGCCTTGGATGTCCTTCCTCACTGCCAATCAACTGGTGAAATGGTAGCTGCTAATAATTTTGAGGAGATATAAATAGGAAAGGCCATTCAAGAATTCTGACACATTTCTCATTTCACTGGATTTCTCTTTCTTGTCTAGAATATAGTAAAAAGAGATGAGCAATTTCTTGAAACATTTCCAGAAAGGAGCAGAAAAACTAGTCAATGATTAGGGAATAAGACCTGTGAGAAAGAATTAAAAGAAATTTAATCTATATAAAATCTGTATGATGGTTAACTTAGTAATTTTAAGTTATAGAGGTGTTAGCTCTGCCAGCCCTGCTTATTCTGAAACTTCCATCTTAAATTTCTACTGACATGCTACTTGATAAGTGTGGACTGAATTCTAGTGTGGTACACATACCAGGCGATAATAATTACAATAATAAAAAGTTCAGTGCTTGAGCACTCAAACATCATTATTTTGCTAAGCACTTTATGTCTATTAACTCATTTTATCACTGGAACAACTTCAGTTCATATTACATTAAAAAATGAGTTTGAAGAGTTTTACTACTTGTACAGTCTCTGAGAGCTAGTGAATTACAGCAACAGGATATGATGCCAAACCTTTCAGGGTGTAATAACTTTGATGCCTGTCATAATTCCTGGATGCTGCTCTCTGTCTAGGATGTTTATCAAATTTCTCAGAATCCCTGTTGTTTTATTCTCAACCATCTTAGTCCACTGACCTTCCATTGACAATTTAATAAATGCTTATGAGAGCAGTTACAGTGTGCATAGTTGTGCATGATACCTCATATCTAAGGTGGATAAGATAAGAAAAAGTCACTGCCCTAAGGAACCCACAGTATGTTGGAGAAAAGTTGAAAAATATATAAAAATATAAATAAATATAAAAATATAAAAATTGTGCTTAAAGACATCAGAGTGCTAACTGCTAGGTAACAGAAGGAAAGTAAGGCATCTCAGAGAAAAATAACATTATTTTGATTTCAAGTTATTTCTGCACATTTTCCTATGCAAAATGTGGCACTCATAATTAGGCATACAGTGGTGAACAAAAATTGTCATTAAAAATAACAATAAAAATACAACCTCATAAGTTCCAGATTAATAAGAAAACAGACACAGGCGAATATCTTCAAATATCTAAATAGAAATCTCATTACTATATTTAATGAAAAGAAATATTAACATTGAGTATTTCAAAAAGAGAATTGGAAAAAATAAATGAAAGATAAGTTATCTAAAACTACAAATAATAAACAAATGTATGAATTTAACAGTAGGTTTTAAGTAGCCAAAGAATGATTTAGATACCTGTGACACAGGCCAGGAAATTTAACTAGAATGAAGCATAATAAGCATGAAGGAAGGCAAGGAGGGGAGGAAGGAACTAAGTTTGTAGTTTCAATAAAAGTCCAGCCTGAGTCGTATTTGCACACTAGTTATTCATGAACCAAAAGCTGTCCAGTCAAAGGGAGTGGTAGTGAGGTATTAAAACTCCCACTCTAGTGTACATGGAGACACAGCAGCTCCAGAAGCCTAGGGGCTATCCGTTCAGAGTTGTAGTTTCAGCAATTGAAAATAAAACCCCACCAGACCCCATATATATGGTGGAAAGGCAAATGGGAAATAACATTTGTTAAAAAATAGATGTCATCTTGAGAAGAAAAAGAATAATAAAGCCATACAGATCATTCAAAGAGAGATAAAGACACAATCTCCAGACAATCTGAATGAAAAAGCAATTGACAAGATGAAAGCAAAAGTTTAGAGGAGAAGGTAAACAGTAGATAATGAGAATGCTCTTCATTTGGTAAATGACAGGCAAGGACTTTTGATAGAGTTCCCATAATTCTTGCATACCCATTGCATATTTAGATATCAATGAAATTCATCGATGAATCTCAAGAACAGATTTAGCTCCCAATATACCTCTTTATTGTTTATATTTATTTATATATATACATATATGTGTGTGTATAGAAAATAGTTCATTTCGTCAAGTTCATATTATTGTAAGGCAAAACAATTTTTTCTTATAAAAGTAGTATTTCCAATATTAAACAGTGTTGTAAAAACATACATCAACAACACAGAAACTGTGGTAAATAATGACTACAAAAGAATGTTTAGTGGTGGCGGGGCTTGTGACTTTGACCTAACGAAGCTCTTGTATAGCCCTTTTCCCACCTACTCATTTTCTAAGCTTGAGTTTGTGAACTTCCCAATATGTTTACAAAAATTCCTGTCCTTGCCAAAGTTAGCTAAAATATCTTAAAACAATCTTGACCAAAAAGTAAAACAAATTAAAAAAAAAAACAATCATAGATAATACTGAGAGTAAAATATTATATATCTGAAACTGAAACTGCAATATTCACTTTCATAAACTTTAAGGGGAAATGTTATCTGTGTGCATTTGTGTATGTCAGTCATGACTTAAGTAAGTTATTCTTTCTAAGAATAATAAAAACACAAGGAATGAATTTTCAAAAATAAAAAAATGGAAATGAGTAAATTAGGAAATAAAATTAGAAAATTAATAATTACAAGGCGCCTGGGTGGCTCAGTAGGTTAAGCATCCGACTTTGGCTCAGGTCATCATCTTAGGGTCCGTGAGTTCAAGCCCTGTGTTGGGCTCTGTGCTGACAGCTCAGAGCCTGGAGCCTGCTTCAGAGTCTGTGTCTCCCTCTCTCTGCCCCTACCTTGATTGCTCTCTCTCTCTCTCTCTCTGTCTCTGTCTCTCTCTCTCTCTGTCTCTGTCTCTCTCTCTCTCAAAAATAAATATTTTTTAAAAAGGTAAGTAATAATTACAAGAGGTAATTCTTTTGGGAAAATATGCAGTCCAGTACAATGCATAATAATAAAAGTGATAATTCCAAGATTAACCAATATAAAAAGAAGTTAACAGAATCATGAGATTACTTTCCCCAGCTTTTCAAATCGTATTGCCGGTGTGACTTCAGCAAAATGGCAGAGTAAAGCGCTCCCAAATCTGTCCTCCATTAAAAGAACAAGAAAACTGGCCAAAGGGGGGAAAAATACAGAAATAAACAGAATCCACTTTTTTAGAATTCTGAAAATTAATGCTGTTAATGACAGCAGTCCCAAGAATGCTTTTTTTTTTTTCAAGAAAAATTATGGCATCTCAGTAAGAACAGTGGGTTTAGGATATTTTCATTTGCTCCACTACCAACTCTCCCTTTCTAACTCTTGGTATGCTTGATAACCCAGACCTAAATCGTGATGATGAAACTGCAATCTGATAACCACTGGGGTACGGGCAGATTGGAATCAGAGTTCCTTCAGACCCCCATTACAGAGAATTTTTATTATGTCAGACTGTTGGGTTGTTCCCTGGAAGACTCTACTTGCAAAGCTGCCTTTATTTGAACAGACTTGAAGCCTACCAAGTGCACCTTTTCCCTAGGTCATTTGTCAAAAGCAATCAGAGGGAAATGTTAAACATTTCAACTGCCTGAGGTGATAACAATAGGGTAACTAAAAAGTTTTAAAGGAAAAGTTGGTAAGTGAGGTGGCTACAGGGGACTCTGAAAAGCTTCAACGTATTCCTGAGAATCTAGAAGGCTACATGTATGGGTAGTGCTGTTTGCATGCCCAAGGTGGGCATATTTAGAAAAGGCTGTCAAAGACCCTAAACTCTCACCTTTGGCTAACTGTGAGGCTCTACACAGCAAGATGTAAAAGCTAACTTAGAGGAGTAAACTGCTTGGGTGAGTGTTGAAGGTGAGTCTTAATATGCAGAGACCCTTGGCAATGAACTGGAGATTTAACTGATTGTAAGCATCTAAGAATATTTTTGTCCAATCATTTTAACAGACCACTAAGCAAATTTAACAGACATTAGTGGTCACATACACCACAGAATACAGACTTTATATAATTACTTTTAAAAAGTTACTAAACAAACATCAAACAGAAATCAAAATAAATCGTGGGAGGTGAGAGAATGTGATTAATTAAGTTGCCATATTATGTTACTTAAAACATACAATTTTGGGGGTGCCTGGGTGCGTCGGTTGGTTAACCATCCAACTTTGGCTCGGGTCATGATCTCACAGTTCTTGAGTTCGAGCCCCACATCAGGCTCTGTGCTGACAGCTCAGAGCCTGAAGCCTGCTTCACATTGTTTCCCTCTCTCTGCTCCTCCTTCACTCATGCTCTGTCTCTCTCAAAAATAAACATTAAATATTTTTTTAAATATAAAATAAAAAATATTATATCTAATTTTTAACCAAAACATAGAAGAATGCAAAGAAACAGAAGTTGTGGCCTCTAAACAGAAATACTTATATAAATAAAATAGTCCATAGAAATTGTCTTGGAGGAGGCCTTGATGTAGACCTTCTAAACAAAAGTGTCAAAGCAGTGATTTTTAAATATGTTCAGAAGAATAAAAGGAAACAGTGTCTAAAGAACTAAAGGAAAATGTGAGAACAGTATCTCCCCAGAGAGAATGTCAGTAAAGATAAACAAATTATAAAATAGAAAGTCTGGAATTGAAATGATAAATTTATTAGGCTCAGCAGAAGGTTTACAAGATCAGCAAAGTTTAAGATAGATCAATTGAGATTATCCAGTCTGAGAAACAAAAGGAAAAAAGAATGAAGTTAAAGAAGTAAAATTAACAAAACTTCAGAGATCTGGGGATGCCATCAAGCATGCCGGCAGAGGGAGAATGGGAGCCTGAGAGAGGTGAGAGAGAAAGAGGTAGAAAAATTGTGAATAAATAGTGGCCAAAAACTTCTAAAATTTGATGAGAAAATAATATATATATTCAAGAATCTCAACCAACTCCAAGTCAAATAAATTCAAAGAAATTCACTCGTAGACACAATGATAATCAAATTATCAAATGCAAAAGACAGCAAAACATGAAGAGGCAAGGGAGAAGTGACTTGGTCACACAAGGGATTCTCAGTAAGATTAACAGATGTTTTAAGAAACTGAAAGCCAGTAAGCCGTGGGATGACATATTTAAAGTCAAGAATTCTATAACTAATAAAATTCTCTTCCAAAAATAAAGGAAAGCCTAAGACATTCTCAGATATAAAAAAAAAAAAAACAGAGAATGTGACAGTAGCAGACATGATGAACTAAAAATAAAAGGAGTACTTCATACTGAAATGAAATGACACTGGATAGCAACTTGAATCAAAGGTCAAAGTATTCAATCACAGGGAGAGCTTTTTGAAGATACTAGGTTTATGATTCATGGATCTCCTCAGCCATCACAGAAGAAGTTAGTAACAGTGATTATCCAAGAAATATCTGTGGAGGAGACAGTTTTCTACACAGTGAATCCCCATGTTATGCCCAGAAGACAGACAGGCATCTTGAGAATTTTATTTGAGCACAAAAAACTTCTAAAAGGAGTGAAAGGTACAGAGTAGGACATGAAAGAAGACAGTTGGACTCCCCAAATTCTAAACATTAGAAACAGACTGATAAAACGACTAAGCTTCAAATATATGGTACCTTTCATGAAGAAGTAAGGATGGCTTAGAGAGTGGAGCTGTGAACCTGAAAGAACTAGAAGTCACAGAAGATTTTTCCAGGGCTTGAAAACTAATGACGTTTACCTCGTTGGAGATTATGACTGAGGACTACTCCCCCCCCCGTTATTTTCCCTGTTTTTGAGCAGGAGCATCAATAACTGTTATCATGTCCTTGCCCCCCAAGTATTTGGGGAACAGGTAATTTATTTTCTAGTCTCATAAGTAGACAGATCGAAAGGAATTCTGCCTCAAGATGGATTACACCCATACACAATTAGATCCTCACCTATACAGAATTAGGTGATTTCGATGGGAAGATGAGGAATTTTGGTCTGATAAAACTCAAGATGAGATTTTCCATATGTGTTGATAGTGCAATGGGATGACACTTTTGTAGACTCCAGAGTACCATAATGTGAGGTGAATGTGAATTTGGGGGAATTAGAGGGCTATGGTAGGCTTAATAGTGGTCTCCCTCATCGGTATTTACTTACTAATCCTCGAAACCAGTGAATATATTACCTTACATGATGTTACAAAGAAACAGGTCCAAAGTGGTGTCACTTTGAGTTCCAAACTGGTACTCAGCATTTACTCTAATTTCAGTTTCACCCTCTCACAGAAATATAGTCTTATCCTGTTAGCCATACTAATGAGCCTGCCACCTGTTCACTGTTCAGCCTCCAAAGAAGGATGAGTTAATCTGCATGATAAGACTCCTTGCTTTTTCCCATAAATTGAGGGAAGACTAGCCTTTTCAGCAAACTTTACTGGGGCAATATGATGTCTACCTACAAAGAAATGAAATTTGCCTCCTAGCTCACACAATATACAAAATTCATTTGCAGTGCAACACTTAAATGTAAAAGATAAAACTATAAAACTCTTAGTAAAATACATAGATATAAATTTTCATGTCCAATTGGCAGTGGTTTTTTAGATATAATACTAAAAGCACATAAATAGATGATTTATAGATAGATGAAGTAAGTAAGCTTCATTAAAATTTAAAATGTTTATACTTCAAATGATGGCATCCAGTAAGTGAAACGACACACATAGAATGGGGAAAATACTGGAAATTATATATGTGATGAAGACCTAGTATGTAGAAAATATAAAGAATTTTTACAACTCAAAACAAAACAATAAAAACAAATAATACCTTTTAAAAATGAGTAAAAGATTTTAATGGACCATTTTCCAAGGAAGATATACTAATAGCCAGTATACATGTGGTAAATGGCTCAAAATAGTCACCAGGGAAATGTAAATCAAATCCACAATGAGATGTCATTTCACACCCACTAGAGTTGCTGTAATCACAAAGACAATTACAAGTGTTCGCAAAGCTGTGGGGAAGTTGGAACCTTCATATATTTCCGGTTGGTATATAAAATGGTGCAGCTGCTTTGGAAAAAAATGGTAGATTCTCAAAAATTTAAACAAAGTCTGGTCTGATATCTAAGGTGCTTAGAGGACATCATCCCTCCTCCTCATGACAAGAAAAAAGCGGAACAAATTGAAAATGTACTTTTCTTAAATTACCAGATAATTGAGGTCACAAGGCAAATTGCTGTCCCCAAAATGGAGATACCGATAGGCAAATGCAGAGAATCACAGTTTACCAGAAGAGAAACCCAGGTACAGAAGCCACTGCTGGAGCCAGAACTGGGATAGGAAAGCTTAAACTACAGTTAAAAAATTGCTGGAGGTTAGTTGTGGACAAACTTGTCAGTTAAAATCTCTGGAGGATCCATTCTTAGAGGGGTCCCCACATTTTAGTGAATTTTATCTCCAGGAGCCATACCAGGATCTCATAGTTTGGATCAGAGAAGATTCCCCTGATACTTCCAGCAGCGGAGGAAAGTGTGCTATTTTGAAATATGTTAGAGCATGCTGTTCTCCCTAACAAAGTTTGCCCTCAAAGAAATCTATTTTACCCAATCCCAACCAACCCAGGCTACTGGTGTCTAACTGGTCTAGGGGAAGGGAAATATTTGACTTCCTCTGAAAGGCCTAATTATAGGACAATAGAACGCTTCCCCGCCCCAAACACACATGTACCTCACCACCACATCAGTTGGTATCTTGTATAATAACTGAGATTATAGCAGAACAATCTGCATGTCTCAGGTACTATTTGAAAAGAAATCTCTAGGGGAGACAAAAATAAGACCCCTAGAGCAATTAACATAGCCTTAACATGTACAGCTATACCAAACAGTGAATATAAACTGACCTGTTAGTCACATGAACATTAAACCTCTCAGTAAGGGTCTGTATACCTCAGTTCTTTTACCCAATACAGTATGTCCAGCTTTCCACAGAAAATTACAAGGCATAGGAAAAGCCAACACAGTTTAAAGAGAGCAATCACCAGAACGAAGCTCAGACATGGAAGATAATTTGGAAACATTAAACAAAGTTCAAATATGACTCAGCAACACCTCTAAAGTATAGAGAAAATTAAAAACATATTCACGGAAAAAGTTGTACAGGGATTCTTCGAGCATCATTATTATTATAGTCAAAAAGTGGAGAGAAACTAAATTTCCGTCAACAGATGAATCAATAAACTTGATATGGAATGATATTCAGATATAGAAAGGGATGAAGTACTGATTTATATTACAGTATAGTGAGTCATAAAGATACCATTCTCAGTAAGAAAGACAGAAACAAAAGGTTATATATTGTATGATTATATTTCTATTTACATGCAATGTCTAGACTGAACAAATTCTTTCAAAAGAACTCTTATCTTAGGTTCAAACAAAACATTCCCAAGGCATTGTATATAATCACATGTCATTTATTAAGGGGATAGTCGATACGAAAAATGTGTGGATGCCAGTTTATAATATTATGCAAAGGAGGAGCAATAATTATTATGTGTATGGAATAACATAGTTACATATTTTAAATTAGTGTAAGTTTTTTAAGTAAAAAAGTGCACCATATATCATTAAAACAGATACATAAAAACCATCCTTATTTTGAAAGTGTGCATATTCAAAGACATATATCAAACACATTAAAGTTGGTACATGTATACACAGAGAGAGAATGAGAGTAGTTATCAGGAATAAATGGGGGAAAGCAACAAATAATTTCGAAGTGAAGAAGTCCTTGATAGGATCCATCATAGGAAAAAAAAATTGTGGGAAAAAGAAAAATCACAAATTTCTGCACAACAGATCGATGAAGGAAGGGAGGGAAACAGGAAAAATGTCAGAATGGTAAAAGGGAGGAAGATTCTTTAATGCTTTAGATGTGCATAAAAGGCTTTTATCCTTTAATTCAGGAGGAAGGATATTTCAGTTACATATCTATATAAAAATTAGCAAAATACAAACTGAAATGTGGCTTTACTCTCGATTTCCTCAAAGTATGTTGAGTTAATTTAATAGACTTTTTCCCACTTTTCTCCCCAAAGTGATACAGAAAATAAATAAATTTCAAAAGTAATAAGACAACAGAGTATTGGACTTGATCATTTATAATCTGAATTAATCATATTATAGTTTTGGAGGATAATTATTGTTAAACATATCTTAATTAAATTATTTTTGCCTTTGGGAGTTCACCTTACTAAATAAAGAGAGTATAAAAATCAAATGCATGCATGCGTAAATGAATAAATGAATGAATGAATAATAAATGAAAAAATAAGATCACTAATAGAATAAAACTGGTACAAATGACGCTGAGATTTTATTTGAATTTGAAACAATTTGTGCATTTACAGTATCATAAATTTGTGCTTCCTCCAGATCAGTGGTAAGAAACTAGAGGCTCAGATATCCATCCATCATTCTGTTTAATCAGAGCATTTTTACTAACTTCCTTCTAAGAGCAGTACTGTTCTTATATTAGTGTAAGAAATCTAAAGAATGAGAATATCAAAAGTAATATGTCATACCAGAACATTTTCTTTATTTGTGGCATGAAGCACATTACATACATACATATATATATATTATGTTTTGGTAATAGTACTTTTCTTTCCAATGTGCACTGTGAGCTCCAAAATGAAGAGATTGAATGCAGCTCCTTTGTTCTACATTTGTGTCAGTAGGCAAATTAAAACAAATTAGGTGTGCTAGATGGATGTTGGAAATCCCTCGACAGTTGTTTTATGAGACACTTTTCTTTATTTTCCAATCAATTTTATTCTGTCTTATGTTTGACATGAACTTAGAAGTTTAAAAATTACCTTATTACACTAACTCTGTAATATTTCTAAACTCTGAGAGTCAATTAACAAAATATGATTTATACTCTTGATCTGAAAGATATTTGTCTAAACTGTTTAAAAATCAGATGCAACTAAATATTTTCTGTAAGAATTTTCTAGAAATATTATGTTCCTAAAAAACAATGCATACAGTTAAACATTTCTTTCAAACACAATATTTCCATCAAAAGATCTTCCTAAAATCATTATTTCTATTTTCATAGCATATGGGACAAAATCTACCTCATTTTTCTAATGTTTTTCTAAGATTTTAAATTATTTCATTCACTTTTGCCTCCAGAAATTTTAGAAATCACTTACTCAGTTACATAGGAAACACTCTGGAATTTTTAAAGATTTCAACAAATTTTTAGATTAATTTTGGAGATAGATAGGCATTCTCATACACTGGTATAGATGTACATTTCTCCATTTTCTCAAGTCTTTTTTATGTTACTCAGCTAACCTTTATAATTTCTACCATTTGTTATTAATTTTATTGCTATGCATTTCATAGAATGTGTTTCTATTGTGAATGGGATTTTTTTTTCATGACGTTTTCAATTGTTTGAAGTGTCAGTTTGAAGAATGTGCATATTTTCTGCTCCTGGAAATCTTGGAATACATGATCTGAAACTGCTCCTGGAGTACTCTAAGGGGTGAAATTTTACTGTCTCTCTAATATAGTAGACTTCTGATTTCTGCATGCTTTTTAATCACTTCTGATAGATTTAATTTTTTCCAGAAAATCATTTAATTTGGGGAGGCATAATATATTTTTCAATTATAATTTATATACTTCTATTTATAACATTTTGTTTGCTTTTAGGACTGGCACACCAGAGAACAGACATTTTTAAAATTACAATTGGACCTCTTAAAATGTATTCATTTTTCACAGTTTAGAATTCTTGACTGGCCTTCACTAGAAATGACAGAATTCTTTCCTGAGACCTGAGAACTTCATCTGCTGGCACTCATAAGGGGTTGATCCCTATGTGACCTGGCAACGTCAGGCTGCTAAACCAGCTGGTACCCACCGGGACTTGACTAATGCCACTTCCAGTGGCCTGGCAACATGATTTTGCCTTTCCCTGCTGTCACTCCTGACAACGTGAGTTCCTTCCTGAGTTTACCAGCTGAGGAAATGAAACCTAATAATATGGTGAGACTAATCTCAATATTTCATCACCTGTCAGTTGCCTGACAGTTGCTTGAACTGTAGAGGTCTTTTCTGACTGTACATTTTTGGGCTTTCTAACCTAAATGAAAAAGATAAAGTGCAGAAATCCAGAACTCACCAGACTGTTTCAATGAGAATGTGTAGCCAGACATCTTTCAGAGGAGACTTTTTGGGCTCCTAAATGGAGATGTTTTAGGGTTCTCAATATTTAGTAGGGGTGCAGAAACTTGAGACTACAGATAGGAGTGAAGGCCCTCTTGGACCCTACGGATTTCATCAGCATCTGAATGACACATCAGGAGTATTGGTAGAGAATTGAAAATAATGCTTTCACACTGGAAATTTGTGAGCAAAGATTTTATTGCTCCTGACTACTACAGGAGAGACACCATCAGGTTAAACCTACAATCTGGTCCTTTCTTTCTCTATGCTATACATGAATTGGTTCAGACAGAACAACAAAAATCTTTAAAATTAGTAACACCACCTATCATTTAATTTAGTAGAATGCTATAACAATCCTTGCAATATAGACCACTTTTTTTCTGATTAGCTAAAACATGGAAAATTTGTATGGTTGACTGGTTCGTTAACTTCTTCACAACTCGTTTTTCAAAGAACTTGGTTCTCATACATCTCTACAGATATTTATCAGCTTATGATATATGCCTAAAACTCTCTATATTTCTATACTCCTAGGGGTAGCCAGGGGTAATTTTATATATTAGAACTGGATTCTATCTAGTCACACTACTTAAGATCATAAAGAAATCCTCTAGGTCAAATATAAGGGCATCCCTTGGGCAGTTTGATATTTGTTTATTTTTTCTCTCTTGTCAGAAGAGCAGTCTATGACTAGTCTGATCCGAGTTGAGAAGAGTACTCATAGACCCCCAATTTTGTTTTGAGGTTTCAGTCATGATTCCATTTTTTTTTCTCAACACGTTTACTACTTTGTATTGTAACCATTCATATTTTCTGTACTGAATTTCATACAAATTTCTTCATAACTATATTTCTTTCTCTGGTTCATTTATATTATATAATTTTATTTCTATATTTTTACATGATATTATTTATCTGTTTTGTGGTTGATTAAAGAGGCACTTGCCTGCTTTTCCTTTTTTGATAGCTTCATTTTTTTGTCATTAATTTCCACTTTCACCCATAATAATTCCATCTATATTCTTTTATTTTGTTGTATACTTCATCTTCTACCTTGTTAACTAAAAGTAAATATTCACATTATTTAAGTTTGCACTTTATTAATAAGTCCAATAGCTCATTTATAAGAACAATTGCTAGAGGGCACCTGGCTGGTTCAGTCAGTAGAGATGAGATTCTTGATCTTGATGTCATAAGTTCAAGACCCACAGAGCTTATCTTAAAAAGAAAACAGAATTGCTACATATGAGGAACAGCATAAAATTTAATTAGAAATGCATTAATTTAGTTAAATATAAATATAAATATAATTTAGTTAAAAATAAAAGATTGAGATATAATTATATAACTGAATATAATACTGTTTCTTAAATCACATCTACAAAAATTAAGAATATTATGTGGTATGTATTTTACATATATGTACACTTATATGTATATTTGTATATATATACTGTACAGAGGTGCCTGAGTGGCTTGGTCGCTTGAACATCTGACTCTTGATTTCGGCTCAGGTCATTATCTCACTGACGTGAGATCTGGCCCCTCACCAAGCTCTGCAATGACAGTGGGGGGCCTGGTTGGAATTCTGTCTCTCTCTCTCTCTCTGTGTCCTTCCCCCACTCACGCTCTCTCTCTCTCTCTCAAAATAAATAAACTTAAAAAATACTGTACATAAGTTAGATACCTAAATTTGTACAATCTGTGATATAGCTGCTATTTTGTAATGCTTACTGTGTTTTTATGTTACTATTTTTTTTAATTTTATCAAATCTTGGAGACTACTTAATTCGGATCCATAAAGATCTACCTCATTAATTTGCTTGCATAGATACTAATTTATGTCATATTTGTGAATGTTTAAGTTGTTTCGATTATTTTGTCATTAACAAAGATGTTTCAATAGACATTCTCAAACTTAATATTTTATAACTGCAGTGTCAAATATGGTAGCCTTTGGCACATGTAAGCCCTTTAAATTTAAATTTTGATGTATTAAAAAATACAACTAAAATTTCTGTTTTTCAGTATAATAGCTACGTTTCAAATACTCAGAAACCACATCTTGCTAGAGCTAACACTGAGGCACAAAAGACGTAGAACATTTCCATTAGTCTGAAAGTTCTATTGGCCAGTACTGATTATGAATGCTAGCAAGTGATATTATTTTAAAGGTTTTGAGAGCAAAGGCATCATATTTAAGTGTTTATACACTTTAAATTCACATACATCTATATAAAAATGGTTGCAGAATTTAACAGTCACACTGACAATGCATGAAAGTATCTAATTTTCATCAACATTGGTTGTTATCCTTAATAAAAAAAAAAGTTCCTCAAAGTAATAGGAAACATGGTTTCTATTTACTAGTTTTTTATTTATTTGATTATCAGTGAGTTTATTGTATTTGTTGAAATTTATATTTCAGATTCTTTAAATTGCTTAAATTATTTCTTTATACTCTATATAGTCTATTTAATATATTTTCATACAGACAGATTAATAAATTTGCAGGCATGTAGATACTTTCTCGTTTCTATTCATATCTATGTACATTTTTCTAGAAACATGATTAAGTTTATTTGTTATGCCATCCAGAATTTCCCTTGCTTCATAGTATTTTCTACACACTACCCATGTTTATTTTTCTCCACATTCATCCTCAATATGGGAAGATCTGTCTAGCTCTTAATAGGTAGGATGAGGGAATTGACCTTGAATTCCACTTCCTGTTGCCTGGCACTGATTCCAAATTCTATTTTAAAATCTGTAACAGAAGGGAAGGTTGATGTGCATGGTTCCCAGTCCAATTCCCAGTTTCTGGCAGTTCTTCATCTTTTGGCCCAGCTCTACTTTGATTAAGTGTTTTTCTGAACATTGTTTCCAGGTTTTCTGGTCTTGAGCCAAAGAACTGAGCCAATGTTGTACACTGAGAATTACACTTGTCAGCCAGCACTGCTACCAGGTTATGTTTTCTTTGCCCCGACTTCCAGCAATTTGCCCATGGGAGGTACCACTCTCTTCACAATGCACTTTGCCATTACCTGATTTTTCCTGTGCTTTTCCAGTTATTAACAGTGGATTTGAAATTTCTGTCTCAGAGAATGGCTTCAAGTCAGTGTTTCAGAGAGGTTTCTGCTCATCAGACGTTCTGCATCTTGGAGTTAGTTGATCAACGGTGGTAAAATTAGGAAGTACCTTCTTACTTCTAAGATCAGCTTTTAAAAGATTAGGGATTCAATCTATGAATTCAAGCCTGGCTCTGTATCTTTCTGTTTCCTCCATCTAACTGTAGCATCTTGTCTCATACTAGTTTCAATTCCTACAAGACACCAATATTGGGTTATCTGTCAGAATTACTATAGGAGGTTGCTAAGGGTTTTAAAAATATTCCACTGCATCTCCATCAGTATTTAATGAATAGTTGTGGGAAGATCTCATGGGGGCTGCAAGCCAGCTGTCATTTTGAACCAGAAATCTCTGATCATAAAATTTCAAAAATAATATCTTTTACTATAGCTGACAGTAAATACTGATACAGCTAGCATTGAAGCTGTTCTGAAACGCAGAGATTTATTTTAAAATGAATTTGGTATGTCAAAATTCCTCTTCAATTACATAAGTCAAGGGATTGTATTGAAGTGTGTTAATTTTAAGGATTCTTATTTTTAAAAAAAAAACAATGTGAGAGAATGCCTTTCTGAAAAAGCAAATTTCTAAGAGCATCTTTTAAAAAAAAAGTTGTCAATATTCTGGGACATTCATATATTCTGTAGATACTCTTTATACTTTTTCAAATAAAATATCTTAAGTAGAATTATTTGCATTATTATCTGCCCATAATCTTTTATGTTATCAATTTTTAATCAGTTCAATTGGCTCAGTTTCACACTATAAATCTCAACTTGTTGAAGCGTCTGTGTTTAAGAAGCTCAACAGTAAACAGAAGGCACATATTTTATTGTCGTGTAGAATGAGTATATTTTGAAAATTCCCTGGTGTGTAGTATAAATCTACTTTTAAAATATAATTTTAAGGGGTGTTTGGGTGGCTCAATCATTTAAATCCAACTCTTGGTTTCAACTCAGGTCACAATCTCACAGTTTTGTGAGTTTGAGCCCTTATATTGGGCTCTATGCTGACAACACTGAGCCTGCTTGGGATTCTCTTTTTCCTTCTTTCTCTGCTTCTCCCCTGCTCATGCTGTCTCTCTCTCAAAAATGAATAAATAAACTTGAAGAAAATAAATAAAATATACATTTAACAGTAAGCACATTGCATTGTTTTGGGGAGAGAAGGTATTTAGTTCTCTTTTTCAGAAGTGAATGTGGTTTATGAAGCATAGAGGATTTTTTTTTCCTCCATAAAAATAGCATTAGTCTTTCTGTCAAGTGCAAAATGTCTACATGTTGCAGCAGTGAGAGAATCAAGAGCATAATCCCTCTGATGGAAATACTCATTCTAGGGGTGCCTGGGTGGCTCTTTCGGTTGACCATCTGACTCTTGATTTCAGATCGTCATGATCCCAAGGTTGTGGGTTTGAGCCCCATGTCAGGATCCCCGTTGAGCACAGAACCTGCTTAAGATTCTCTCTCTGTCTCCCTCTGACCTTCTCCTTGACTTGTGCTCTCTTGCTCTCTCTCTCTCTCTCTGTCTAAAATAAAAAAAATTCATAAGAAAATACTCATTCTGTTTCTCATCTGCAGTGACAGTGGTAAATGAGGGAAACTGGCACTTCATATAGTCAAACTGCTCTTTCACATTTTGTTTCTACTTAGAATATATGTTTATAATTCATCTTTAATTATACACTTAAAAAACTGGTGGCAGTATATAAAATCAACATAGTAGAAAATAATAGCTCTCAAATATTTTTTTAAATATTTATTGATATTTGAGAGACAGAGAGAGACAGCATGAGCAGGGGAAGGGCAGAGAGAGAGGGAGACATAGAACATGAAACAGGCTCCAGGCTCTGAGCTGTCAGCACAGAGCCTAACGTGGGGCTCGAACTCATGAGCCGTGAGATCATGACCTGAGTCGATGTCGGATGCTTAACCAACTGAGCCACCCAGGCGCCGCTCAAATTTTTAAGTTGGATATGCCAGAAACTGTAGGAGGAACTTTTAGTAAATTATCTCAATCATTCTTCTCAAACATTCTGCAAACGAAGAGATTGGTAGTTTTTGTTTTTGTTTTGGATGTGGTAGTTTAGAGTCAGATGACTCTTGAGGGATTTGCCAGGATTATAGAATAAATGTCAGGTTGTAGTCTATAAAGTTAGTTCTCAAGAGACATTGGCTGTTTGAGTCCCTACAATTGAGTACCTTAAAATTTGTAGAAATATTATATAAATATATGAAATACTATTAACAATAAAAGTATATTTTATCACAACTTGCTCTAGATCAATTATTATTTACAGAAACTTGTGTAGTTTTATTTTTCAATATCACCCAGATTTTCAGTTTCTTCTTGTTTGTACTAGAGACTTAGATGCTTATTTATGCAATTTGATCATCTATTTGTAGAAAAAATAAATAGAACATTTCTAGAGTCACCAGTGAAATTGTGACATTAGTGTGTAGAAAATATTATTTCTTACTTTAAAAAAATTTTTTTAATGTTTGTTTATTTTTGAGAGAGAGAGAGAGAGACAGACAGACAGACAGACAGAGTGCAAGCGGGGGAGGGGCAAAGAGAGAGGGAGACACAGAATCTGAAGCAGGCTCCTGGCTCCGAGCTGTCAACACCAAGCCCCAACGTGAGGCTCAAACTCACAAGCAGTGAGATCATGGCCTGAGCCGAAGTCAGGTGCTTAATCAACTGAGCCACTCAGGTGCCCCAAGAAAATATTACTTATAAATGGATTAATAATTGGATAGGTCAAGGGCACCTGGGTGGCTCAGTTGGTTGAGCACCCGACTTTGGCTCAGGTCATGATCTCACAGCTCGTGAGTTCGAGCCCCGCGTCGGGCTCTGTGTGACAGCTCAGAGCCTGGAGCCTGCTTCTGCTTCTGTGTCTCTCTCTCTTTCTGCCCCTAACCCACTCACATTATGTCTCTGTTTCTCTCAAAAATAAATAAACATTAAAAAAAATTAAAAAAAAATAATTGGATAGGTCAACTCCGTTGATATATAAACCTATAATATGATGTCTAAAAATGAAAGAGTGATGGAGATCTCTTAGGGTTACAGCCCAACAGGATACGTTTGGAATTGTGAATCCAAATCAGCCCAAAACTATCAATTTAGATTATCTTGACATATGGCTGTATTTTAATACCTTACTATATAGTCCACAGAAATATGATATTTATAGGTGTAAAAAATAAGAGTTTTATTCAAAATAGTAATTTCTATTTATCGATCAAGTTCCTCTAGTTTAACAGTTACATATACAGTTTTATATATAACTGGGTTATAGATCCGGATCAAGGATTTGGTCCAGATCAAGTTCCTCTGGGTTAACAATTATATATATAGATAGATCGATAGATCGATAGATCGATCGATAGATAGATAGATAGATTTGGTCCAGATCAAGTTCCTCTGGGTTAACAATTATATATATAGATAGATCTATAGATAGATAGATAGATATATCTATCTATCTATCTATCTATCTATCTATCTATAGTTTTGTACTCATGGGGAACCTTTTGTAATGGTAGCTCCTTTAGGGTATTAACCCAGAATTCTCAGTATGTTAACACAAGAAATGTGTACTTCTGTTATATGCCATACAGTGACATTTCTTAAACTTCCTTTCCTTCCCCTAATTAAATCCACAATTGCTTTTTTTTTCTTTATTTTTAATAAGTAATACTCTGTGGCTCTCTACGTACTCCTTTTAGCCATTCTTCCCTCTCTGGATGTATTTTTCTTGTTATAAAGAAAGCTGCAATAAAGAAAGGTTTATTTGCAGCAAATAAGGAGATTATGGGAAATAACCTCCAAAGCTGGGACTTCCTGAGCAGGAGTGGATGGTTCCTTTTATTTACGATTAGGATGAATATTGAGATAGGGAAGCCTTGTCATTTTATATAGAGGCAGGCATAAGGTTGCGCATGCACCCTAAGGAAACATGCCTATACAGACATCGTATGTTATGCAAATATGCTCCTACTTGAGTGGAGATTTTAGTATTACAATGAGGTAAAGATAGTTCTAGATTATTCTAGAGGTCTAGATTTATTTTCATTGTGTACTTCACATTTTCTTCCATCCCAATACCTGGTAACAAGCCCAGACCAGTGTAGTTTTCTGTCTCGAATGCACGCACGGACACACACACACACACACACACACACACACACACACACATTCACCTACTCACTCACTCACTGACTCACTCACTGGTTGCTGAGTGCTACTGATGAAAATAGTACTATGATGCACCAGCACGGATTATAGGGATTATGCATTCACAGTGCATATGAATTGGGTTCTTCATGCTTTCTGACACTACTATCATTCCCTAATTAACTCTTTACTGCATTCTCCACCATAGCTATTTCACATTTCCCAATTCTCACACTTTCGACCTGTTTGCCCACTCGCTGAACTTCAGAACTGACTTTGACTTAAAAGAAAACCTAAATCTCATGACATAAATACATCTTAAATACCACTTTCAAAAAAAATTTAAAAAGAAACTGACTTTTTATTCTTCCTTTCTATTCCCAATCTCAGTGAAAAACAATGTTTCTCTTTTGTGAAACAGTAGCCTGGATTACATTCCCTCCTCCCTTTTTAAGAAACTCATTTGGGGGCGCCTGGGTGGCTCAGTCGGTTGGGCGGCAACTTCGGCTCAGGTCATGATCTCGCCGTCCGTGAGTTTGAGCCCCGCGTAGGGCTCTGTGCTGACAGCTCAGAGCCTGGAGCCTGTTTCGGATTCTGTGTCTCCCTCTCTCTGACCCTCTCCCGTTCATGCTCTGTCTCTCTCTGTCTCAAAAATAGAAAACGTTAAAAAAAAAAAGAAACTCATTTGATTGAAGACAAATAATTTTATCTCTCTTTTACCTATCTCTCCCTGTTTGCACACATTCTTAACTTTCTTCAGTGTAAATAAACAAAAACAAACAAATGAGAAGAATTAAAAAACCAACCACCTTTAACTTTTGTTTTAACTATTATAGCAACACTCTTACCTTAAAAAAGAAATATTACAAGATATATTAACATAAACTTTCTCTCATGCAATTCCCACTTTTTCTGCCACCTGTCAGAGAAACTAACTTTACTAATATAACCCAGGGATATTAGCTAAAGCTAGACTCCCTGCTATATTGATTAATTTGGCTACTCCTTTTAGAAACCCTCTCATTGGTTTCACATGTTATTAGTCTAATGGATTTATTGTCTCTTTCTAGTTCTCACCTTTCCCGTGTCCTTTACTATTAAGAAAAACATCAGAGAAGTAAGATAGCATAATGTGCCCTGAATAGCCATTGTTCTCAAGCAGGTAGATTAATAAATATAATGTAAATGTGGGCATAGAGGGAGCATGAGATATACATACATGTTGATAGACATCTTACTTTTCCATTTAAATCTTAAAAACCTATTGCTAAACGCTTAGTGATTATAAAAAGTAATGGCAGCTATTTTATGGTAGTCTTTTATTAATTAACTTTATAAAATTATAATGTGAAATATGTCAACTCTGTTGCTCTGTTCAATCAAACCTTGTGCAATGAAGAAGTGATAAATGATACATCGGTATTTATCAGGCACTCACTTAACAGGTATTATTGCAAGTACTATAAACATATTAATGAATATAATGCAAGAATATTTTGAAATAAATATGATTATTACATTATTACATTCTGTACAGTATTCTATCATATAACATACAAGTTAGAAAATCATTTATATGCAAATGCATTCTCATATAAATCACATACTACTAGTGCTCAATAAATGTATTCATTGATTCATTAAGTGTAATTAAATACATATACATTTTTGAATGTGCACATTAGCTTACACTATTTCTAAAGAGGTATGTTTAATATAAAATGAGACTGTAAAAATAGTATTTACATAATCAGTATTCCTTCTGTGTAGTCCACAAATAATGAACATTCGTTTCTTTTTTTTCATTTTTAAAAATTTTTTACTTTTCACATTCAACTTGCTTCATGCTGGGAAATTCACTTGACATTAACATTGATTTGTTTTTCAAGGGTAAGAGAAATAATTGATTTCCTTATCTGTAGTAATCATATAAATGCATTAAATCTGTAGTAATCATATAAATGCATTAAAGCACATAAAGAATACAAAAACTGAAATTTCTTATGGATGTCTTTTCTTATTAAAAGGTTAGAATATTAAAAATAAATATCTGAGTCAATAGAAGTCAATGAAACTCTACTCTGTGATTTTACCACCGCTAAGCTCTTTTAGTCACACATACAAGGCCAACTATAAAAATGAGAAAAGCTGAAATGCTTTGTTTAGAAAACTGATGACATATTTCCATTATTGAGGTCATAGTAGAAGAGGGATTTTGGCCATTTGCCAGTGCCATGTGGGTACTTAATTCCCTTTTTATTTGGATGTCTGTGACCTACTCTTCACAGCTACATCAATGATAAACGAACATCTCATTTTGGTAACATATACTATAGTAACAGGTATCTGCAGTTTGACACATTGCTAATTAAATATTGATTTGTTGAATGAACTCTAAGCCTTCAGTATTTTTCTAATTAGAATAATGACTCTTCCGTATGCCGGCAGTTATGTTTCTCTTTAAAAAAATAAAAGACACAAAGAAGTAGTTCAAAAGTATAAATTATTAAGCATATTGTACTTCAAGGTATGGTTAATAAATTAGACATATTGTAATAGGTTCAGGCAAATTGCTTTTATTGCTTATAATGAAGAAAGATTTCATGCTTCTAATCCAGTTTGGTAATGGCAAAATACAGCATTTAATAGTAGTGGTATGGCCTTTGGATAATACATTTACTCAGGATATTTCATTCCATTCTTAGTGAGCAACTATCCAACTGGATTATCATATGCCGTATTAGAATTTAAGAGCCTTAAATGTCTAAAAATGCAATTATTTTTCATTTTAAATTGTCATAAATAAATCTCTATCAACTTATTGATCTCTATCTCTATCAATTGAATGATCCCTAATAAAAGCAATATTGTGTATAATAGTATTCTTCATATAATGGAATATCTTTAACAATCCTGAGTGTGGAAACTAATTAAACATGAAGCTATTCCATCATATAATAGAAAATAGACAGCAAAAGACAGCTTTGTAAACATTTTTTTTTTTTAACACTAAGTCAGTCTCAGGGCGTAGAGTCCTATGGACAATGTTATAATGGGTTCTGACTATGAATTGCCCTTTGAAGAAAAAGATGAAGCTTAGGAAGCAAATGCTGAAGTTGCAAAAAGACATAAAATGATGACTGCACTTTAATAGGTTTTTCCAGAATTTATCATTTTTAATCCACATAAGAGGTATATGAATTAATCTGTCCTTTCTTCTTCCACTCCTCTCTTTTCTTCCTTCCTTTTAAATTCTCTCTGGATAACTATTTTTTTCTGGTTAATTCTTTATTTTGGTTGCAAGTCTTTCTTAAATATAGAGTAGATACAAAAGTATTTGTAAATAATGTGGGATATATAGAAAAAAAAAGGTAACCGTTTAGGGACTAGGATGTAATCATGATCTTTGAAACATCACCCACGTCTCCCTTCCTGATTACATCTCCTTTCCGGCCTCACAGTGAAAACCATTATTCTGAAATTGTCTTTATACTCACATTGGTTTTCTTTATTTGTTTCTCATATATGTTGGTGCCTATAACCATATAGTGTCTGATGTTGTGTATTTTGACTCTGTATTATAGGTATTTTCCTGTGATTCATTTTGCACTAAATGTTTGTTCCAGTTTATCATAGCTAAATAGAACTATCCACGTTTTTTAAACTTCTGAGTAATATTTAATCTCACACAGAGTATTAATCCATTTGCTATTGAATAATGCTTGCATTTTTTTCCAGTTGATGTTGTGAGAAACAGGACCACAGTAAATATTATTTAAAGATTTTTTTTTCTCTAACACAGTAGACGTTTTTGAGGAGTTCATAAAAGTAGTATTTCTGGATCACAATTAATGAAAGAGAAAATCCAAGCAAAAGTGGTTAGCTTAGCCCTTTATGAAGAGAACTGCAAGGTAAAAACAGCTTCAGAGTACTGTTGTGTCAGGCAGCAAGTGTCCTGAAGAATTTATAGTTTAGATAAAGGAAAGTCAAAGTTAGTTTTATTCTGTGTTTGATCTCTCTTCAAAATCTTGGAAAATATGGGGAACTTAGCTTATATTTATCATGGGATAGGATGAAGGGCCTTCAAAGTTGAAATTAAGGAATTACTTTCTAAGATTAGTGGGAGGGGTTAGGAGCAACAGTGTGGCACAACGTTTTACTGAGATCAGTGGGGAAAAGGAAAGTTCTTCATCATTCTTCATATAGCTTTACCTCAGTGTTTCCGGAAAATCCCAAATTACTTCCAGAACTCATTATGCCACTTAAATTCCAATAAAAACCTGTGTTTCTATTTCCACACCCTACCAACACTTGATACTGTTTTGGTTTTTTTTTTTCTTTCTTTCTCTAAAAAAAACTTTGTGTATTCTGATCTGTTTTCTATATGATCTGTCAGGAAATCTGTGTCTATATCTACAGCTGTCTGTCCTGTCTGCCTGCCTGTCTGTCTATCTGTCTATCTATCATCCATCTTTATACTGTTAACTAATATTTTATGACCTGATTTTTAATTTCCTTTATTGTGTCTGTATATAAATAGAATTTATTATTCAGCTGTGCTTAAATGTACCAATCTTATCATTTATAGTAGGGTTTTTTTTTTTTTTGAGAGAGAGAGAGAGAGAGGGAGCACATAAGCTAGGGAAAAGGGCAGAGGGAGCGAGAGAGAATCTTAAGCAGTCTCCATGCTCAGCACAGAGCTGGACATGGGGCTCAGTCCCACAACCCTGTGCTTATGACCTGGGCCGAAATCAATCGTCGATTGCTCAACCGACTGAGCCACCCAGGTGCCCCTACAGTAGGTAGTTTTTATATCTTCTGTAAGAAACATTGCTTATCTTATTTATGGTATTATTATTCTATATTACTATGTATAATTTTTATACTCACATTCTTTCACTTGTATGATTTCGTGATTTTGGATTAGTTTTATGACTAGGGAAAGAAGTTCAATTTCATGTTGTTTCAAATAGGTATAAGTAGTTGACATAAAACCGTTCATTAAGAAACATTTTCCCTGCTCTGCAATGTGAGTTTGTCATAAAACAATTTTCCATATTGTTTAGTTCTGTTTCTATTCTATTTATATCATTCATTGCTCTATTGACTATACAACATTGTTTAATTTCTACTCTTTGACATCTAGTGAGGTAAGTTAAGTCTGTGGCCATCGGCTGGGAATGCTTATCCTCCCCCGGCCCCAGGACATTTGGCAGTATCTAGAGATATTTTGTTGGGGGTGGCTACTGACATCTAATGATTAGAGGCCAGGAGTGCAGCTAATGATCTTACATTTCACAGGATTACCTCTCCTCTCTAAACAAGAAGTATATGGTCCAAAATGCCAGTATCACTGAGGTTGTGAAAACCTTAACCAAATATATGACACATCAGAGTGTCTTTTTGAAACAAGAGAGGTACATGTTCCATGTGTGGTAGCAGGATTCAGTATAGATATTTTACCTCTGTCCTTATCTCTTTTTATTTTCTTAGTTATAGTTTTGCTTTCCTTCAATGCCCTTTATGAAATTGTAATTAATCTATTCTCTATTGCAATTTAGTCTTTATTATTGAAAGTTTTATATTTCCTTTCTTTGGTGCCTTGTGAGGTAAATAAGTTTGGAAAAGGAAGATCACTTCCCTTTTTCTTTCATTTCTTTCTTGAGTTTAATGAACTATCTTTTCATTTTAATTTCCCCTTTTGTTCCCCTTTTTTTCCCTGACTCATTGTGACTTTTTCCTATCCCTAAATATATTGATATATAATTATTTACTATATATATAAATATACTGAATATGCTTAATTGTTTGAAAGTCATCTTACAGTTGTCTTGTTTTTATAGTGATTTTATTCAGGGAAAGTGTTTCATTCCTTGCAGCATATTATATCTCATTTCCTGATATTTAAAAATCACTTTTCATGGATTTATTTTTTCCCCTGTTCCTTTGGTCAAATTTGAGTAGTATACAAGTTTTCAAGTTTAATGACATTTATTCTGACAACGTAGGAAAGTCTAGATTCTTTAATGGGTATATATTTTCTTCAGACATTGGGAAAGAGATTGTGTGTTCTCTGAATTATGGCTGTCTTTTGAGATTTTCCACATTTTTCCCCCTTTTTAATTATTTTCTCTTCCATCAACCAGTTGTTAGAATAGTACTCCTGACATTTCTCCCTCTTTTTCTGCCCCCAAAGCTATGTTTTTTAAGACTGGAACTTCAAAGTGTATGGACTTTAGGTTACTTCTGTTTATATCACTGGCTTTCAAAGAAAAAAAGAGAGACAGTTGTGTCCCACATGGCACATTGCAAAATGTGAGGAAACATTTTTGGTTTAGCAACTCTGGGGGAAGGGGTGGCAGGGGCAGAATTTAGCTACTAGTGTTTATGTGTAGAAGCCAGGGATGCCGCACAACATCCTGCAAAGCACAGAACAGCCCCACAGGGAAGACTTGTCTGGTTGCAAACGTCAGTGGTTCTGAGATTGATTAGCTCTGTCCCATATGCTTCTTCAATACTTCCACACTTTGGATCAGTCTACTCTTCCAGGAAGTGGTTTTAGATACAGTGTAGGCACATCATCCGCTCCCCCTTTTTTATTTCTCTTGATTTCTTTTCTCCTTACTCCTGCTTATCACAAGCCCCTGCAGTGGGGCAGGAGCAGGAAGGGTAGTCCAAACAAGGAATTGCTTGTTTGCTTACAGGTATTTTGAATAGGGGGCATTCATTGCCTTCAAGTTATGCTGGAGGCACTCTGCCACATTACCAGGTGGGCAAATGTTGTTCCTGTCCTCAGTAGTTGAGTACGCATTGAAGCTCACATTTCATTGAGTCGGAATTTACCTAGCTGCATCTTCTACTGGCTACATCTTAGTCTCTTCCAAATTTCATTTTATTTTCCTTTCCTGAATGCCAAAGAGAAAATGGAGTTTGAAAAAGGAAGTTCAGTTTCTCCAAGAGTTTGGCATATGCCCTCAGATAGAAAATGAGCCTAAATGTTTGTGATATATTGTTGCATTGAGCTTATCATAAGCCAAGAGACCATTTCGGGTCTTTCAAGCAGACCATTTCAAAACTTATTGTTTTTCTAGAAATGTTGACAAGACAAGGAATATGTAGAAAATCCTTGTTTTCTGGGATACAAAAATGAAAGTATATCTTGTTATCTAGTTAAAAATAATTTACTGACTTCATTGATTTTCAACCAAACAAGGAGGTTTTTCCTCCCTGAAACACCTAACTAATTGGGAAAATATACCAGTTGAATCCCACTTGAGGGGCATTCTATAATATAGAACTTTATAGAATTTTACCTTGGTAAAAAACTAGGTAGGTCTGAGAAACAGTCACAGGCCCAAGGATCCTGAGGAGACAGGACAATTAAATGATGGTATTTTGAGTGGGCTCTTAGAACAAAAAGAACATGGAGTTAAAATAAAAACTAAAGATATCTGAATAAAATATGGACTTTAATTTGTAATAATATAATGAGATTGGTTCACTAATCATAGCAAATATACCACATTAATGTAAAATGTTCATAATAGAGTAAACTGGGTGTAAGTTATAGGGAACCTTTTTACTATAGTCTCAATTTTTCTGTTTTCTGAAACTATGCAAAAATGAATTTTATTAAGAAATTAATACAAAAAAATCTTATCAGAATTTTTAAATTGTTTAATAGGAATACTAGTGTCTTCTGAAAATGATGTTGTAAATTTCAGGCATAACAGTTGTTCTATTTAGGTTTGGGACATGAATCTGACACACATCGATTTTCCATGCCATGCTATACTGCATACTTCTTCTTATAAAATGTCCCAGATATAGACATTGCACTTGATCTAAATCAAGAACCAATTGCTATGACATCATACTTACCACTTAAAAAAATAGATTGGTAAAAAACTTTGAACTGAAAAAATTATTCATATAGCAGAAGCAGACTATAAGAGCAAGGTGAATTGCTGTTGCCTGTGGATCTTTAGGAAAAGGAAGATTGTAAATGTTACCTAAACATTTAAATGGGGAATATTTTTAGAATATGTGGCAACTGGGAATAAAAAGAAAAATTCAAAAAGAACGATGACGAAAAGCTATATGTCAACTCTCCTTTCATTTCCCCTGCTTCTGCCTCCTTTAGATTGTATACCAAGGCCTACTAATAATTTGTTGTTGGAAAACTCTGAACCTTATATTAACTGAGATACTCTAGACCTCAGCTTCACTAATAATTTTCTTAGATATAAATCAGTTGATAAGCATGAGAATCTAGTGGTTTAATCATAACTGTTGATACCTCAATGGTATTCCCAGCTTGGTCTCTATACCCTTTGAATCCACTGAATTCTGTAAATTACCTGTCTATCTATCATGCATGACTAATGCAAATTTTGTAGGCTTCTAATATGTGTATAACTGCACGTATTTTCCCCATTATGCAACATGACTTTGTCCCAAACCTGAATTTGCTTATTAACCACAGCTTATTAAAATGGATTAAATTAATATGCTGTTAATTCTTTTACTATTGATAACTCCTAGCCAGCTTCTCTTCACAGGATCAAACTACTAGCATTGCCTGCTGAGATGATTTGTTCATCTGATTTGTTTGTATGCATTGATTCACTTTATTAACTTTTTTCTTTATGGGCAGCTGGTAATTTTAACAATTCTGATAATTTCTTCTGAAATTAAACTGAAACTCTCTGGATAAATCAAGTCGTGATCTACTACTTCTTGATTATCACTACAGAATTCACCTTGACTCTACCACAGGTTATATATTATAATGCATTCTTTTTTGTGATTAACTATCATTTTGAATAAGTCATTGTCCAGAAAGGACCAATTTGGAAGAAAGCATTTTCTAAGTGTTGTATTTTTTGCATCTTAGAAAGTATGTTCTCACATTAGAAAATCTAAGTATAATTTTCAAATGGATGTCTGTATAAGGAACTAAAATTATTGTTTTATTTAAATGGAATTGTCTACTCTTCTGTGAATTTTAGGAGATTCTGTCTGGGTATCCTAAAAAATATATAATATTCCCTGATAGATAGACTAGAGTATGTTTCCTTCTCTCTACCATGGAAGGAAGTTAATTCATGTTACATCTCTCACTAATAATACATCATTTATATCAAATTCTTATTATTCCCCCTTCCTACACTTTCTCTTTTATTACTTTTGCTTAAGAATCTCTTGGAATATCATTATCCATAGTAATCCATTGTTAATAACAAGCTCTCTCTCTTGTTTTTTGAACCAAGCTAAGAAAACTACAGTGCTCCATTATTGCACAGTTTTCAGATAATTTATTAAGGGGTGGTCAAGCCTTAAATCTTATAAACTATCACCAACATTTTTATCTCCATATTACCATCATTATGGGTCTTTTATAAGTAATAATTTTGATTAATGAAAAATCTATAAAAATGTCTTTGGATTTTAAAATTTATTAGACAGAAATTTATGGAATATTGAAAAAATGACAGTCACTGATAAAATTATAGAACTATAAATAAGAAAATATACCTCTCATTTTTGTTGATTTTGAGCTATTATGAACTAATATTATGAGAGAAGGACATCCATTCACACACCCCCATATGTAAACACACACACACAATATATATTCTCCAATAGCTTTATACAATTACTTTTTGTTAGACTATGCATTCATTAGCGTTTACTTCATTATGTGTCTATAATACTTTACTTACAACTGAGCCATGTAGTATATACATGACTGCATTTTTTAAAATTTTTTAATAGCTACTGATAATTATTTCATTTTCATTGTTTTGTTCTCTGTGTATCTCTTGCTAATTGGATGCTAAACTGTCCTCTGTAGCATGCATGCTCTCAAGTTGTGAAGATATAAATTGCCTGGCTCCCTTGGCATTGCTGGGTAGCTGGATGGGATACTGTCTAAGCCTGATGCACACCTCTTTCCCTGGGATCTGTCATGATCCTGGGAATTTTCTTTCTGTATGGAATTCCCTGTTACATAGAATTTACATCTTCCTTCTTTATTTGGTTTCATATTTTAGCAGAATTTTCAGCAAACTCCTGAAAAGGGGCATATTGGTTTTGGGCTATGTTAGTTGTCTAAATTTACAGTTCATAGGTGATGTGTATCAAATTTAACAGGAAAACAATTCACCACTCACAATTTTGAAGACATTTACCTGTTTGCTGGGTACTAGCAATGTTAACAAGAAATCTGATGTTGTTCTAATTTGTATTCTTTATATGTGGCCTTTTTACTTTTTTTCTGGAAGCTTTTAGCATCTTTCTTTTGTCCCTTGTAGTCTTCAATTTTACAATATTTTGCGTTCATGTGCACATTTTTTAAATGAAATATTTGGCTCTTAGTAGTCTTTTTCAATCTGTAAACACTCGTTCTTCATTTCTAGTATATATTTATTGTAAACTCTCCTTTAATCTATTTTTCCTGCTCTCCTTTTCTGAAATTGTCATTGCATAATGGACTTTATGAACCGATCATCAATAGTCCCTTTATCCTATCTCATATGTGTGTGTTTTAATTTCTGATCTTCATATTTTGAATTTGTTTCACCTTGTGTTGTATACATTCCTTTTTTCATGGATGCAATATATTTCTCTCTGAAGACATTACTTGTCCTTTCTCTCCTAAAGATACTAAATTTCATTCAGATTCTGTTAACCGGTCTCAGTCTTTCCTGATGTGGACTCTTCTCAAATGCTTGATAGTCCATTATTCAAGGTATCTATAAAATGATTCAGAATTTCTCTCTCTCTCTCTCTCTCTCTCTCTCTCTCTCTCTCTCTGTGTGTGTGTGTGTGTGTGTGTGTGTGTGTGTGTGTGTGTGTGTTGTTTTGCAGTGGTGGCTAATAGTCTTTACCTCTTTACCATAGGGCATTTGGTTGAAATATTTCTTTGGCCAACCGTAAATTTTTTTTTTAATTTTTTTTTCAACGTTTATTTATTTTTGGGACAGAGAGAGACAGAGCATGAACGGGGGAGGGGCAGAGAGAGAGGGAGACACAGAATCGGAAACAGGCTCCAGGCTCCGAGCCATCAGCCCAGAGCCTGACGCGGGACTCGAACTCCCGGACCGCGAGATCGTGACCTGGCTGAAGTCGGACGCTTAACCGACTGCGCCACCCAGGCGCCCCTAAATTTTTAAATATCTTTGTCTGTTTCTTCTGTATGCTCAGATCACTCAGACAAAAACATTCCATTTTCCTATAGCTAGTATATGACTGGTTACCACTGTCATAACACCCAGTGAGGGGAAAGGGCATGTGTCTCAGTCATAGATATATAAAAGCATTTATAGTTGTTTTTTTTCCCCCCAAGAAAGTATACCTCCAAGCTTCTGTCATATGAAGGAGGGACCAGGAGGCCTTGATATCTGTTTTTTACAACAGACTTTTAGCCACTTCTCTTTCTAGCCCCACATTGATATTTCTTAAGAAACACCTGATATTATCCATTCTTCAGCCTTGCATATTCCCAACTCTTCCAAAAACCATTTTGTTTTCAGTACCTTGGGTTTGCTGTTTGCCATTACCATCCATCCATCTGCCTTTCAGATTTAAAAATTTTGTTTCTGTCATATTCTCTACCCCTATCTTGGTCCCTATGAAATTTCAAACTTAACAGTCCCCTTTACATTCATTTTACCGGTGTTAGAAAGAACAATTACCCTGCTCAGTCTTAAATGTTAAACAAAAGTGCTGTGTCATTGTTAAAAAATATGTGTAGATTAACATGATAGGAAAAACATTCCAGACTGACTTATTAATTCACTGAAACATTTTTTCTTATTTACTTCTCATTCCCTCTTCATATATTTTTGAAGTAAAAATTATGCATATTTATACACTCTACATGCATTCTTGTTAATATTCAAAAGTTTTACAAATGTATTTTCTTGCTTTGAATAATTCTTTTGAATACTATTCATAAATTACATCTATGGGTTTTTAGTATTTTAAGCCAACTCACTATATATCAGTACTTAGAATTTTCCATATTTCTGCTAATTTTTATTGTATTCTTAAAGGAAAATATGTGTAAGTTTTTCTGAACAGCCTGGCCATTTGAGAAGCATTTATCATGAAAATTATTCTGCCATTGTGTCATTTGTTTCCTAAACAATCACAGAGCAACATATGTAATTATACCATTGAATTTTTAAGTGTTCATAAACATTGCCCCAAAGTATTACTAATTAAAGCTTATTTAGCATAATTCAGTGAGATTTGTGGATATGGCTTATTTCCATGTCTAACATTTTACAAGAAAATTGCAACTATAAAGTCCTTTGTGTTGTGTAGCACTCCTACAGAAAACTTTCCCATAACAAGGCGAATAGAAAATTGGTACATTCTCAAATATAACAATTCACTCTTGATTAAAAGTGGGTTTTATTTTGTTTGCATTTTTGTTTAAATATTTTATTGTGCCCCTGCTTATTAACTTGGGTCACTGGAGTAAAAGGGAAAGACATCTGGGTATGGATAAATTTTCTATACAATAATCTATAATTTCAGATTCCTAATCTTCATTTATTATTCCACAATCCCTGATCTCTCCTGTGAATTCTTTGTGCCAAAACACTACTTAAGCTTTAACTTCCAGCTTAAAAGCTACCACATACACCTAGACTTTCATGAATAACTCAACAGAAAGTTATCTCTCAGTTTTGATTACACGTGACACTCCATTTGCATTTATTTCCTGGTCTCCATCACTAAACAGTATGTCCTTTAAAAGCACAAACAGAGGGGCTCCTGGGTGACTCAGCAGTTAAGTGTTTGACTTTGGCTTCAGCTCTGGTTATGATCTTGTGGCTGGTAAATTCAAGACCCACATCGGGCTCTTCTGTAATACTGAGCCTGCTTCGGATCCTCTGTCTCCCTCTCTCTCTGTCCCTCCCCTGCTTGTAGTCTCTCTCTCTCTCAAAAATAAACATATAAAAACTAATCTACATCTTTTTTTTTAATTTTTTTAACGTTTATTTATTTTTGAGACAGAGACAGACAGAGATGAACGGGGGAGGGTCAGAGAGAGGGAGACACAGAATCTTAAACAGGCTCCAGGCTCTGAGCTGTCAGCACAGAGCCCGACGCGGGACTCGAACTCACGGACCGCGAGATCGTGACCTGGCTGAAGTCGGACGCTTAACCGACTGCGCCACCCAGGCGCCCCTCTAATCTACATCTTAAACACATAGCAGTATACTCATGTTGAATAGAACAGATAGGTATTTTAGGAATAAAAGCATTATGTCTGTCTTAGGTAAAAAAAAGTTGCATCCTAGGTGCTTTCTTTCTCTAGAAAGTCAGCTACTGGAATTCTGTCCATATCCATTTCAACTGAAAACTCTCAGTTTACTAAGGATCAATTTGCAGAATGTCACTGTTATTAAAAATTCTACCAGGGGCGCCTGGGTGGCGCAGTCAGTTAAGTGTCCGACTTCAGCCAGGTCACGATCTCGCGGTCCGTGAGTTCGAGCCCCGCGTCAGGCTCTGGGCTGATGGCTCAGAGCCTGGAGCCTGTTTCCGATTCTGTGTCTCCCTCTCTCTCTGCCCCTCCCCCGTTCATGCTCTGTCTCTCTCTGTCCCCCCCAAAAAATAAATAAACGTTGAAAAAAAAATTTTTTTTTAAAATTCTACCAATTAAATCTCCAAATGAATTTATTTAAAAATTTCATGATAGTTGATCAGTTTTTATTTTTCTTTTATAACAGTATTTACATTTAATTAAGTAATTAATATTTTATTCATTTATATTTTGTTTAAATCCAAGTTAATTAACATATAGTATAATAATGGTTTTAGGAGTAGAATCTGGTGATTCATCACTTATATATAACACTCAGTGCTCATCAACAAATGCCCTCCTTAATGCCCATCACCCATTTAGCTCATTCTGCCACCCAACAACCCTCCAGCAACCCTGTTTGTTCTCTGTATTTAAGTCTCTCATGGTTTGCTTCCCTCTCTGTTTTTATCTTATTTTTGCTTCCCTTCCCCTATGTTCATCTGCTGTGTTTAATTTTCACTTATGAGTGGAATCATGATATTTGTCTTTCTCTGACTTATTTGGCTGAGCATAATACATTCTAACTCCATCCATGTTATGGCAAATGTCAAGATTGCATTCTTTTTGATTGCTGAGTGATGTTCTATTGTGTGTGTGTGTGTGTGTGTGTGTGTGTATGTATGTGTGTATGTGTGTGTATATACATATGTATATACACACACATACACACATACACATATACATATATGTATATATGTGTGTGTGTGTGTATACACACACACACACACCATATCTTCTTTCTTCATTCATCAGTTGATGGACATTTAGACTTTTCCCATAATTTGGCTATTGCTCATAGTGCTGCTATAAACATAGGGGTGCATATACCCTTTTGAATCAGCATTTTTTTATCCTTTGGATAAATACCTACTAGTGTGGTTGCTGGGCCATAGGATAGTTCTATGTTTAATTTTTTAAGGAAACTCCATACTGTTCTCCAGAGTGGCTGTACCAGTTTGCATTCCACTAACAGTGTAATAACACCAGCATTCTTCACAGAGCTAGAACAAATAATTCTAAAATTTGTATGGACCCAGAAAAGACTCTGAATAGCCAAAGTAATATTGAAAAAGAAAACCAAAGCTGGAGATACAGCGATATTTTAACTACTTTAGTAAGTCTCTGCCTAAGCTACCCTCCCAACATTTATACATTGTAGGTAGAGTGGATTTTCACTAAAGGATCAAAAGAACAGTGATGGGCCATTATATATAGCTGTTCAGTAAAACATTTAACTTACAACTAATATGAAGCATTCATCTTTTAAAATTTGACTCCAAATGTTTTCCTGCCTCTGGTTGTCAACTTTGTTCCAACTTCTTCCCTCCGCTGCCCCCCCCTCCATTTTTTTCAACTTTGTGCTTTCCCAAGTCTTAAAAACAACAATAGAATTACAACCGCACAACACCACAATCCTTGACCTGTAGCAGAAATCTCTGGTCTCTGTAAAGCAGATTAATAGCCTTTTCTATCTATTCAAAGAGTCATAATTATGTTTTACCTAATAACCATGCAAATTCTTCCTCTTCATATTTTAACATTTTCTCTTCAAGTTTACTGTAAAGGAAAGACAGAAGTACAGATTTTTATTTTAGCAGGTACATGAATTATGTCACATACTTTAGAACATTGTGAGCAAAGGGTAACAATTTCTTTCAAAAGTTGCAGAATTACAGAAAAGTACAGAAAACAATACATGGAATTTCTAAGCCAGTACAAAGTGTATCAGTTTTTTAACATATTCTCTTTTACTCAAATGGTTACTGTATTTGGGATGCATATTTAAAAATCTGTATTGATAAGATCACAAAATAAAGGAATGTGAACAATGTATATGTAGGCTCTAAAGCTGTGCTATTCAATTCAATAGTCATTAGGCAAACGTTGTTATTTAAATGTGAATTGATTGATGGTATATACAATTAAAAGGTCAGTTCCTCGTAGTTAGTAATACTAGCTAATGATTACTGCATGGGACAACCCAGAATATGAATATAACTATCATCAAAGAAATATTTACTACAAAACACTGATGTAAAGCATAGTTTTAATTTACATTATTTTTCTTCCACCGAAATGTTATGGCAAGACAATAATAAATTATTAAAATATTAATAATGGATATTTTGTATACTTACCATGTGGCAGCCACTGTTTCACATGATAACTTTATGTTTATAAAACCATAATACAATGAAGTGGGTATTGATACAAAGAATGAAGAGATTTATCATTTAATGACTGATAGGGAGATTGATGGACAGTGAAGGTAAGTTAATTGCCCTAAATAAAACAAGTTGCAAATCTGGGATTTGAACCCAGAATTTCTTGCTTCTGAGTCTTTTAATTTAAAGTTTGTTATACTGCCTCCTTAGCTTACAATATCAAATTATACTGCAGAATTGAGAGAGGAGACCAGACCATGCAGTTTTTTTTTCTTTTTTTTTTTTCCTCCTAAGTTGGGAATAAAGTTCATGAAATAATAAGCCATGAGATTCACTGTACAGATAAACTGTAAGAAGGATTTTTGGATATGAAACTACAGTTGGCATTGAGATTGCATTTATTTATAAGTGACCTACTTCCAAAAGAGACTTAGGAAGATGTAAAAGTATTTTTAAAAATGTAGTCAAGGCAAAAAACAGGGTTCTTAAAGAGGAGCATTTGTCAAAAGTTGTGAAAATTTTAAGATTTCCTTACTTGCCAGTTTCATAAATGTTGGTAGAATGCACAAGACTTCTGAGAGACAGAGGACTTTGTTTCTCCAAACAATGAGACTTCATGCCCTTGTCCCAGATTTCCAGGGGGATGACGAGCAGTAGTCCAATAGCTTGTTTTCCCAATAGTGGATTATGTCTTAGGTGAGGAATCCTGAGTTTTGGAAGCCCCTAATCTTGTACAGAGTCTGCTGGAAAACCTGTACAACCTTTGTTTTGGAGAGAAGTGGTGAGGGTTGTACAAGTTTATTACTCTAGTCATGAAAAAAAAAATTTTGGTCCTTTGCCCAAGCAGGATATACAATCTCTCTCTTTTTCTAGGCTCTTTGCTCTGTAGACATATTTTTAAAGCTTGGGAAAAAAAAAAAAAGCTGTCACAAAACATGTATTGACAGCATGGAGAATTGGAGAATTGTCTCCCAGCAAAGTCAACATAACAGAGTACAGAATTTCTCTCTGAACACCACGTATTTATAAATCAGAATTTCACTGAGCTCTCTCCATATCTAGTAAAGGGAAGTCCAGCCATTCATCAGAAGAAAAAAAAAAATTCCTGACCTTGAGCTATTAAAGTATTGTGTTACAAGTATTGTGGAATGGAAAACTAGGCAAAGGATTTAATTATTTAATTTATATTAATAAAATGAAACAATAACTTATATGGATGCAAGTGTCCTCTGTGTTTTTCCACCATAAATTCAAAGGCATCATAGCAAAGAACAGTTTCTTAACACCATTTTTTGGTGAGTCAAAAACTAATGTGAGATTTATGGTTGATTGATAAGTGATTTGACTGAGCCTTATAGCATTTTTATATCTTTAGAAAAACATTTCTCCTTAGCTTGATACATTTGAAGAAGTACATTTACACAACTTATAATGTTTTCCCAAAGTAATTAAAATCCATCATTTCTTAGTTTTATGCCTTAAAATTGAATTCTACTTTATAACCTTTATTTGCTTTATTTTAAAGGATTTGTTGTACTACTCTGAATTATTTCATATTTTAAATCATAAGCAGAATGATTTGGATTGTACCCAAATCTTGCCTTGACAGAGTATCTTTATTGTCTTCATGAGAATTTCCGTAGGGTTCTATTAACATTTTGTCGGGAAGAATATTAACAGTAAAAACATAAAGTTCAGAAAATTTTCTTTAAGATATTTTGACTTATAAATTAAAATTATTGCTTCCTGATGTTGGGGAGGAAGAACTTCCTCTGCTGTGTAGACCTTCTCACTGGACTTAGAATCAAAGTGACATGAGACTGATTAACAAGAGAAAAATGAAATTTAATGGGTGTATGTATGGGGAATCCACCAACTCATGAAATTCCAAAGACAATGAGGTAATATGAAGCTTATATGAGCTAAGGAGAGGGGTAGGAGCCAGAGGACAGGGGAGAAAACTCATTAGCAAGAAGGTGAAAGGTATGTTTGGGGAAAATAAGGTTGCTCTGTTAATGCAGATAATTTCCTTAGGTAAGGGGGAGTCTCTGTTAATACTTCTCCCATTCCAGGCTCTCCTTTCCAATGTAAATTTAGGCAGCTGAAGGGGAGGCAGAGAGCCTTTCCTGCATTTGCTGGGTTTTTATTACTTTTAATTTGAAATAATCTTTATGCCAAAGTAGCACATTTTGAGGCAGCCTACTCTTAGCCCCTACACTGATATACAAATGGTATCCATTTATGACAAGTGATAAAATAATCTGGCAAAATACAACAGCAACTATCACATTAATACACAAAATTAAAATTCTATGTAACACATTAAAATGCCTGAAATTAGAATTTCCAAATTTTCAGATGGTACTATAATTTCTTGTTTTCTTGTTGTATATGCAAACCATCTCCACATGGTAAGTATTTGAAATTAATCCAACTGAGTAAAGAGGAAATTCATATTTAAGGGCCATTTTAGTTATTCATCTTTGTCTTACAGCACATTTAACATGATTTTATTCCTTTCTAATTCCATTTAATTAACAATATTTGCAAGTACAACATCTCAAGATCAAGGAGTACAGGAAGAAAGAACTCTGTACCCAAAATAGATTTATCAATATTGCATTCTAAAATTCATCTAGTTGACCTATAGGACACATTTATTGGCACAGAGCCTTTTCTACCAAGAATCACAATTACTTTATAGTCCAATAGCTAGCAGGGATTTTGTCAGTAGACATATTAACTATGCACAGAAGTCTCAGTTCGGCACCCAAGGGCAGAAGTGCAGTAATTTTTCTAGGTATTCTAAGATAATACACATAAAACTATGTATATCATAGCCAAATAGCTCTTAAAGAATTTTTGATTAAAAAAAAAAAAACAAGCAATGCACTACAAAGTGGCTAAATCCTCAGACCACCTATTCTAAGGGAAACTAGACACACACAGGTTTTTAGGATCTGATGATAAAAATATGCTAAAACCAAGTTCAATAACCCGAGTCTGTAATGATGTCCCTGAATATTTGACATTAAAAGAAGCAGAGACAGAATATAAAACCAAACCTCAACCACAGTTTATGTGATAAATGTTTCCACAGATTTCACCCCAGGCAATCCTTGCAATCATTCCATTTATGTATGTACCCAAGAGGAAATGGAGACACCATAGTGGCCTGATTAAAGACTTGAGTCTTGGACCTGGATTACCAGATTCCAGATTAGCCTCTACCACACGTTAGCTGTCACAACTTGGAAAGGGTTAAATCTGTTAGTTTCTGTTTTCTCATCTGTGGTTGGAGATGATAATAACAATTAAACACATAGAATCTTCTAGGAGGTTGTCATTATTTTAAAAAATGTATATGGTGCTTAAGAGATGGCCCTTTATAAAAAATGTTCACTAATTATTATTTTTATTATACTGCTGCTGTTTTTTGCTATCATTGTTATTCTGTGACAGATTAAATAAATGTAAGACAATTCAACTATATTTTTAGAAAAAAAGGTAACCCAAATCAAAGTTCAGATATTTTTTGAAGTTAGGATTCTTTTTACATGTCACATGTTTCACAAGCTTCCCCATCCACCCTGCAATATGTAGGTATTTGTCTCTCTTTTTCAGGGTCAGCAACATTGAGAGGAATGCAGAGATTTTCCGAATACCCCTGCTCCCACACATGCATTGTTTCCCACATTGTCAACAGTTCCCACGAGTGGTACATTTGTTACAACTGATAAACTTCTTTGACACATTATTATCAGGGACAGTATCTTTTGCAAGAAGAAATGGTTAATTGTAACGAAGTTCAGTTTATGGATTCTTTCTTTCATGGCTTGTGCCATTAGTGTTGTATCTATAGAATCATAACCTAACCCAAGGTCATAGTTATCTAGATTTTTCCTTATTATCTTCTAGGAGATGTGTGCACCTTATATCTAGATCTGCATCCATTTTGAATTAATTTTTGTAAAGGGCATAAAGTGTCTGTGTTTAGGGGCGCCTGGGTGGCGCAGTTGGTTAAGCGTCCGACTTCAGCCAGGTCACGATCTCGCGGTCCGTGAGTTCGAGCCCCGCGTCAGGCTCTGGGCTGATGGCTCAGAGCCTGGAGCCTGTTTCCGATTCTGTGTCTCCCTCTCTCTCTGCCCCTCCCCCGTTCATGCTCTGTCTTTCTCTGTCACAAAAATAAAAATAAAAAACGTTGAAAAAAAAATTAAAAAAAAATAAAGTGTCTGTGTTTAGACTTTTTTTTTTTTTTTTTTTTTTTTTTTTTTTTTTTTTTTTTTTGCTTTGAGGATGTCCAGTTGTTCTATCACCATTTATGGAAAATACTATTTTTTTATCCATTAAATTTTCTTTACTCTTATGTCAAAAATCTCTTGACTATATTTATGTGGGTCCGTATCTGTACTCTCTAGTATGTTCTCTTGTTTTATTTATTTGTTCTTATCCTAGTACCACACAGAAGCTTTATAGTAAATTTTGACGTCAGGTAGTGTCAGTCCTCCAACTTTGCTATTTTCCTTCAATGTTATGGTTGCTATTCTGTATCTTTTGCTTTTCTCTATAATCTTTACAATTAGTTTGTTGATGTCTACCATACCAGGATTTTGATTGGGATTGCACTAGAATCTAAAGATCAAGCTGAGAAGAACTAACAACTGGACAGTTGAGTCTTTCTATCCATGACCGTGGACTATCTCTCTATTTGTTTAGTTCTTTTTTGATTTTGCTCATTAGCATTTTCCTCATATAGATCTTATAAAAATTTCATAGATTTATACCTAAGTATTTAGTTTTTGTGGGTGCTAATGTAAATAGTGTTGTGTTTTTATTTTCAGGTTCCATTTGTTCAAAACTGGTATATTCAGAAGCATTAACTTTTATATATTAACCTTGTATTTTGAAACCTTGTTATAATCATTTATTACTCTTTCCTTTTTTCTGTTCTTTTGGATTTTTTGCACAGACAATCATGTCATCTATGAAGAAAGATATTTTTGTGTATTATTGCAATGGCTAAGATTTCATTTATGATGTTGGAAAGGAGTGGTGAGAGGGGACATCCCTGCCTTGTTCTTCATCTTAGTAGAAAAGCTTTTAGTTTCTCACCATTAACTATGATATTAGTTGTAGTTTTTTGTAGGTATCCTTCATTCAGTTGAGGGGGTTCTCCTTTATTCCTAGTTTACTGAGAGTTTTATTATTAATGACGTATTGGATTTTGCCAATTTTTTTTTATTTACTTATTCATTTTTTTTGCTCTCTCTCAGAGAGAGAGCAGGGGAGGGGCAGAGAGAGAGAATCCCAAGCAGGCTCCACACTGTCAGCACAGAGCCTGACATGGGGCTTGAACCCATGAGCTGTGAGATCATGACCAGAGCTGAAACCCTGTCAAATGCTTTTTCTGCATTTTTTTGTAATCTGTGATTTTTTTTATCCTGTTGATATGATGGATTACATTAATTGATATTTATGTGTTGAACCAGGCTTGCATACCAGGATAAATCCCACTTGGTGATGCTATATAATTCCTTTTATATAGTACACAACATGCTTTTTATGATACCAGAAAACCATTTAACATACTTAAACAATTATATCATGAATGACTTAAAAAAATGGTTTGTTCAGTGGTATTGCTCAAATAAAATGAGTTGGCCCCTGTTTTTTCTCCATAACTTTGGCATTCTTTCCTTTTTCTCTATTTTTGAGTAATAACTACTTTGAGACAAAACAAATTAAAACTTGTAAAGAAACTGCACTAGAATGAGGAACTGAAAGTGCTCCTTTCAATAAAGATACATATTAAGATACCCAAATGCTCTCAGTTTCAAGTTCATATGATCATCTTCTATTCCTTTTTTAATTTTTTTTTTAATTTTTTTTAACATTTTTATTTATTTTTGAGACAGAGAGAGACAGAGCATGAATGGGGGAGGGGCAGAGAGAGAAGGAGACACAGAATCAGAAGCAGGCTCCAGGCTCTGAGCGATCAGCCCAGAGCCCGACGCGGGGCTCGAACTCACGGACCGCGAGATCGTGACCTGAGCTGAAGTCGGACGCTCAACCGACTGAGCCACCCAGGCGCCCCTATTCCTTTTTTTAAATTCCAATACCAAATATTTATAAAGTAAAAAAGGTAAAGCATTATATAAATAAAATAAAATAAATTCAGTACATATTATGAACATAAAATTTCAGTAAACTAACCCCCCACACAAAAAGAAGCCCAAATCAGAGGAAATTGGCAACACAACTCTCCATTAACTATTCTTTTAATAAATTGCAGATATGAAAAATTACTATGAATTAGAAATTCAAAAACTTCTACTGGACTGTAGAAGATAAGTAGCTATGCCTACTATAAGTAGCATAGTCTTCCCTTTAATTACATGTGGAAATTAATTTTAGATGTTTGAAAGTGATTGTTAACCTACCTTGAAAAGTGCCAATTTTAATAAAAACTCTGAAGAATATCCACAGGAAGGTTCAAAAAAAGAATTATAGTTCTTATACTTTCTCTCCCTTGAGTCATTCTCATCATTACTGTAAATTCCAGCACCAAAAAAAAAAAAAAAAAAGTAATTATGTATTTCACCATGGTATCAGGGTGAAACCTTGTAATGAGTATGAAATACCTAAACCATATAATTATCTGTTCAAAAGTATAATTATGGTAGTTTAAGAATTTTCTGTTTCTTTCTTCTTTTGCAAATCAATATTTAGTAGTACTCATTGTCATTTGAAAACAGATACAATTTTACAGAATAGTTTGGCCACACGAGAAGCTGCTCAATATTAAAATTATGAAATCAATGTATTTTCCTTTTTTAAAAAATGAAAGATACAATGTTTTTTAAATTTTCACCTAAATATTATAAGTAAAAATGTTCTGTTTCAGATATTTTGAAAGACTGATGTTATACACATACATTTTTCTACAGAACCAATTTTAACTTGTCAATTGAAAGACTTATTTAGATATTTTAATAGTGATATCTTCACATGATCATATGCAATATATTTAAATGAATTATCTATTTAGAAAAGCAAACTGCTGCTGTGTAGACCTAGCGTTTTTTTCTCATTTATAGCAGAAAAATGTAGAAATTATTAACACAATGGCTCTTCAATACAGCATTTGTATCAGTAATAACTCCTTTTGAGTCCTTATTTTGATGTTTTTCCCATTAAATCCTCCAGTCTTCCTCTTTCTTTAGTGTTTTCAGGCATATATTCCTTATAAACAATCCGCAAAGGGATGTAAATTTGCCCCCGCAAGGAGTATCTTTTAAAATAGTTAAGGGGCGCCTGGGTGGCACAGTCGGTTAAGCGTCCGACTTCAGCCAGGTCACGATCTCGCGGTCCGTGAGTTTGAGCCCCGCGTCAGGCTCTGGGCTGATGGCTCAGAGCCTGATGCCTGCTTCCGATTCTGTGTCTCCCTCTCTCTCTGCCCCTCCCCCGTTCATGCTCTCTCTCTGTCCCAAAAATAAACGTTGAAAAAAAAATTAAAAAAAAAAATAAAATAGTTAAAAACAGAAACTCCTTATGAAGTAACCTTTATATGTCAGAGACTGGGCGAATTTTAGGTTTTCTCATTAACCTCTTACACTAAGTGTTATTGTTTCTATTTCACAGATAAAGAAACTGAGACATGGATATTTTTACCTAACATGCCTTATGTTATATATACTTGACATTGTTATATACTTGACATTCAAAGTCTGGTTGAATGGTGATTTCAGAAATGGTTCTTAATCATTTTACTAAACTGACTCTTCAAAAATCACTATGTTGGAGCAAGCTGAATATTTGATGTTAGCAATTGTGTTTCCTATAATTTTATGCTGAAAGGCTTTGCTCTGTCTTGGGCTGTAAGGTCAGTGGCAGTCTTTTAAGTGAGCTGTTGTTTGTGATACTCCAACATCTTTGACTGCCTTTATTTACCTAGCAGTGAGAAATTTAATAAATATATGAAATTACTGAAATATGAACTTATCAGGCATGCATTAAAATTGCAACTTTAGGGGCGCCTGTGTGGCTCAGTCCCTTAAGTGTCCAACTTCAGCTTGGGTCATGATCTCACAGTTCGTGGGTTCGAGTCCCGTGTCATGCTCTGTGCTGACAGCTCAGAACCTGGAGCCTGCTTCAGATTCTGTGTCTCCCTCTTTCTCTGTCCCTCCCCAACTCACACTCTGTCTCTGTCTCAAAAATAAATAAAATTTTTTTAAAGAGTAAAAAAAAAAATTGCAACTTTATAGAAAGAAAGATTGAATGAAAGCCGTGCTGCTTACCTTGTAGAACTGTCTTTGATTTCAATGCTGTAAATTTAGGAGAGTATCAGGGATTGTTTTGCACTCAGTGGACAGTTTTAAGGCTCCCAATGGTTGCTTTCTGATTATGTAAATTAGTATTCATGGAGGTCATTTCATTTAGGACGTATCATTATATGTTCCTGAAATGACTAACTTCAAATCAGAGCAAAGACAAGAGATCTGTTGTTCTCCAGAATAAGAAAAACAGGAATGACACACTCCAGAGCATTCATCTGTCAGTTCAGATATGCCACTCATTGCTGAAACGATGGTGATTCACAAGAGCATGCTGTGTGGGGAGTCAAATAATAATAAGGGAAACAATAAAACAGCATTTAATCACTGGCTACCTCCTGTGGATCAGGCAGCATGCCAAGTGCTCTTTATATGCATTATCTTTAATCTGTTCAATAATCCTTTACTGTAGGGATTATTACCCCTAGTTTAGAGAAGAATAACAGAGGCTTAGAGAGATTAAGTGATTTTTCTCAAGGACTGCAGATCCAGTAAATTGTATATTTGGAATCAGAGCCCCAGGACGTTTGTCTCTGACGTCCACAAATAAAGGGATTATGTTATAAATGTATGACATTAACAAGTATCAAAAAGAAAGAGTTTTAGTTATAATATATTCCATCATATGGCATAAAACTATTTAATTATTCACCTGCCAGTGAAAAACAATACTGGTTTATGTCAAGGTGCCTCGGCCTGATGAATTTTTCATACAATGAGTGCAAGAATCTCTAGATTTATCTCTTACACTTTTGTTTAGTATGTCCTCTACATTTACCTGTTCAGTTAACCTCTCTCTTAGTGCTTTTTTCTTCTTTTACCTGACACTCTGAGTGCTCATATCTAGGCCAATATGCTATCTTACACATTTGATTCTCTAGCTCAGAATTAGTTTCTAAAGCGTCATTCATAAATCAAATTTCAAAAAGTAGATAGCCACCCACGGAGGTATTGTTGTTCTTACAACCTAGCTGATGTTCATTTGAATTTATCATTGGTAACCCAGTTTTGCTCCTTCCACACTAAAGATATCTTCATCTTACCCACCCCCCCCCCAGCCAAGTATCCCATACACATTAGTAGCTTATGTTTTATTGTTAAACGTTTCCAGTCAAAGAACAAGTTCTGTCAATTTTGCATTCTTAATATTTATTGAATCAATTACCTCTGTCCTCCCACATCCATTTCCCCTGCTCTGGCTTTAATGAAAGTATTTTTCAGGGGCCCTGGAAAGTATTTTTCAGGGATCCATTAAGCATCTGACTATGGTTCAGGTCATGATTCCCTGGTTCGTGGGTTCAAACCCCCCATCAAAGTCTCTGCTGTCAGGGCTGGGGATGGCTTGGGATCCTTTATCTCCCACCCTCTGCCCCTCCCCGGCTTGAGCGTGTGTGTGCACTCTCTCTCTGTCTCTCTCAAAATAAACATTTTTTTAAAAGTATTTTTCAGGGCACCTGGTTGGCTTAGTCAGTTAAGTGCGTGACGTCGGCTCAGGTCATGATCTCACAGTTCGTGAGTTTGAACCCTGTGTCTGGCTCTGTGCTGCCAGCTCAGCATTCTGTCTCCTCTCTCTGTCCCTTCTCACTCATGTTCTCTCTCTCTCTTTCTCTCAAAAATAAATAAACATTAAATTTTTTTAAAAAAGTATTTTCACTTCTTATCTGATTTGTTCAAATGCTTTTTGTTATTGTCTTCCTTCTCCAGTCTTGTCCTCTCATTTCTGTATCACATTGCTTCCAGATTAAGCTTCTCCACTACAAACCAGTAATGTCAAGGTCATGACATTGGCTTCTTACTGACTATGTAGTGCATTTCAGTCTGCATGACTACTTGAAGAGTCTGCATTACCTGGTCAGATTCCAGTCCCCAGTTTCAACTCTACCTTTGGTGTCCCTCCTAACTTTCATAACCTATTATAGCAGGTAAGATAATGGCCCTCCAAGAATGTCCATGTCCTAATCCCTGCAGTTGTGAATATGTTACCTAATATGGCAGAAAGAACTCTGCTGACAAAATTTTGAGATATGACTTTATAATATGGAGATATGTTGGCTTATCCAGTGGTCCTAGTGCAATACAGGGACCTTAGAAGTGGAGGAGAGAGTCCCAAGCCAAAAAGGAGAGGAAATGTGACTATTGTAGGATGGTCAAAGAGACATATCCTTGTTGCCCAGGAACTAGGAAATGTGGGGGCCTTGATGATAAAAAAGCCGAAGAAATGGATTATGAAGTAGAGTCTTTGTTTAGCTCAGTGATAGCCATGTTGAATTTCTAACCTACACAACCGTAAGATAATGAACCTGTGTTGTTTTAAGTCACCACAGTTGTGATAATTTGTTATAGCAGCCATAAAAAACCAATACACTTACAATCCAGAATATTTAATCACTTGTATTTTTATGATCAGACCAGGTTGTTTTACACTTTCATAACTGTCCATTTTTTTTGTTTTCTTTTTCTTTTGTTTGAAACGCTTTCCTGAAATTTAGACCCTTTATTATGCATGAGAGCAGGTTTACCTCAATAATTACATCTTCTATGCATGTTTCTTTTCTCTATAGTTAGAATTCAGTACATTTTTTTCTTTTCTTCCTACCATTCTCAAGCATATTTTTATCACAGCACTTATCAAACCTTTTTATTAACTATTTTATTAACTATTTCTTCCATACTTTCTATCACATCTCTTGATAAAAGATTTTTCTCTCTGCCCATTGTCTGAGATAGGGCCTGCTACACAATGAGTAAACAGTGTAAGCTTGCTATATTAAGGAAAAGAAAGTAGATAAAAAATTAATTCAGTGATTCTGTGTAATACTAATGATCAGTTTTCACAATAAGCTCTACTGAAGGAACCATGCATTTAAAGATTGTGATCATCACCAACTTACTGTTTCCAAGGAGTATTGTGCAACTAGAGAGTGAGAGAGAGAGTGTGTTTGGAGTGAGGCATAGAGTAGAACTGTTCCAAAGAGGCTTCCACATACTAAGGCAATAAACTGCATAAAATCCTCTTTGAAAAGTACTAGGTTGAAGCAATAGAATTGAAGATATGCAACACATCTACATTATTAGAATTGTGTGCTTTTTGGAAGAAGCCAAATGTTTTCTGAAGACATTTTGTGAAAAAACAGGCACAGTACAGGTAGAGCTATGTTCTTCCAGGAGTCAGAGATTTCTGAAGTTCATATAAAAAAAGAACTGTTCCTTTTGATGTTCAGATATAAAACTTTAGAATATATATTTATTTTTGTTATGTGTTTAATTACTTTACCAATAATTTTGGTTCCAAAATTTAAAGGTAGATCAGACCTTGTTGGACTAATGTCCAAATTGACCATGTCCACATTGTCAGTATCTATGAAAACAGACAGAAGAAAAGTATTACGAAAAAAATAATTATATATTAAATTGGACTGCCCTTCTCATTATCCTTCAAGTTTAATTTTGAGTTAAAAATCTTTAATCCAAAATCATTGTTTCCCCTGGAATTTTCTAGTATATCAACAAGCCTTGCTTTACATATGTTTTGAGTGATTAAATACTTTTATAGTAATATTAGTCCAACGAAATAACATTGGTGCAAGGTGGTAAAATAAACTATGTTTTCAGATTTTAGAACATAAAATTAACAAATGTATTTTGAGCTTCAACCGTGGACTTGCACTTTCCTCAAATGTAATAGTAAAATAGCCAAAATGCTCTCCTCTTATGGAGATTATATTTTTGTGTGAAACAAAAATATATAAAAACAAACAAATAAGCAAAGTTTATAACTTTTCATATCATGTTTAGTGATATGGAGAAAAAAATGCAAAGAGAACTAGGAAATGTTGATGTGGCCATTTAAAAATAGGTGGCCAGAAAAGCTCGCATGAAACTCACAGTTATAAACTATTGGAAGACCATATAGAAATGCCACTGTGATAAAAACAAATATATAAAAAGTTAACTAACTTATATACTACTGTAATAGTCAATAGGAAATACACACACACACACACACACACACATATACACATATCTATATGTATATATGTGTATATATATATATATACATGGCACATTTATATTTTAAAAATCCATGACTAACAAAAGATGTGCATGCTCACTGGAAATATTTTTGATAATTCTTCGAATGACATAAAAATAATACAAAACATGTGGCTATAAAGTATATACTGGATTTTGAAGTGACAAAAATGACATTGAAAAAATGGCAATGTCATTGAATGACAAAAATGTCATTATTTCTAATACTAGTATCTAACAAACAATGTATTTTTAGACTCAATCTTACATGTATTTTCATAGAATTAGAAAACAATATTAATCTATAAATATATAGAGTCATAAATAGGTGAATCAATTTTGAATATAAAGGGTATAGTCCCTCCCCCCACAGCCCCCCAGATATTAAGTCATTATATCTATGGACACATAGGAAAAAACATGTATGAGAAACTGGTAAATGACTGAAAAAGCATTGTAAATTAGTGAGGAAAGCATAGACATACCACAAAATAGTGCACCAAAAAATTTGTCCTTCATAAGGCAAAAGCAAATAGATCATCACATGCAGTATACAAGAAAAAGAAACTCTGGATGGCCTAGAGATATTTCCATAATAAGCAAAGCTTTAAAATATTTTTTGAATGTTGGAGAATAATATTATGATATGAGGTTAAGGAAGATGAGAAAAGTATGAATAACAGAAACAAAAGAAAGATCAGTAAGTTTGGCATCTTATACAGGACAAAGGGCTAATAGAGATAAAAGGTAAGTTCCAGACTGGCATGGGATTTTTTCCCAAACATTTAGCAAAATTTTAGCCATTATCAAAAATGTATTAGAACCTCCTACAGATCAATAAGTAAAAGGAAAGGAAAGTTGACAAAGGACATAAGGTTCACAGAAGAGGAAATATGAACTGTCAATAACCATAAACACATATTTGCAAATTTTTTAATGGAAAAATGCCAATGAAAAGATTCAAGTAAAGGTTTTATATTTATGAGCAGTAGCATATAATGTTTATGAAAGCACATATGGATGTTTAAAGTGTAGAAATGTGGACACATACACACATCTACTGCAGAATTATGTGTTACGTTTCTCCAGGAAAGGAGAAACAGGATGACATGGTATTTAAATAGGCTGTGATGTTAATCCTGTGGTTCAAAGTATCTGAAACATAATTGATAATTGTGTATCTGGTAGACACAGACTTTTATTTCATACATGCTTTCACTAGAAATAACTTTCTGTTCTCTCAAATAGCATGATTTAAAAGACAATTATATATATTATATACATTCTAAACCTATTAGAAATGGATTTTAAGTAGAATAGAGAGAGAAAATGTGGAAAATAAATGCTCCCCATTCCCTGCCCCACCTGTGACTTAGAGTTAAGTCCATTTCTCAGTTTACCAACTTTTATAATTTCTGTTCTTATTTCTTCAGGCAATTATTTTCCTAACTATAAATATTTATCAATAAAACATTTCAACCTTTGTCTCTCATCTGACTTAGGTCTTTCATAGTAGCCTACTCAATTATCCACATCCATATTTGCAAATATTCCAATTATTGGCTTCCTGAAGGAAGTTTTCAGGAAGTGTTTAACTTTTCTCAGTCTGTTTTAGGGAGAAAGAAAATATAAACTCTAATGTTCTGTTAACCCTTAATGGTTATGGTACTTTGTAAACCTTTGTAGTTCTTTTAGTCTTTACCCTGGACCATAATTCAAACTTACTTCTATACAGATAACAGACATCCTACGATGCTTCTATCCTTTCATTTTTTTTTTTAGAAGTTTGCCAAAAATTTGGTGACTAAACATTGCATTTTGGATTAAACTTTGGTGGAAAAGAAAAAACCTTGCTAATACCTGAAATTTTGGGTCCAGAGATTTATCAAACAGCTCCAGAAGTTAGCATTTGTCTTTCCGTCCTCAAGTACATGGTGAGGATGGAAAGATGCTGTGGTTAGATATGGGCTCAATCAACAACGCTGTTCATGGGGAATGCTAGAAAACTTCTCCAGACTTTGTATATCTAAAATGGAATTGTGGTTATAGCCCAACACAATGGAAAACTAAAAATTGATGGCATGGATCATGAAGCTACAAAACGTGGCAAATTACTTGCTTCAGAAAAAAAAAAAACACAGATTTGAGAAGACTATATGTTTAGGTCTACGTGATAAATGATCGACGAGCAAGATTTCTGTCCTAAATGATAGGTATTAGAGGGGTGAATTTTGGTAAGCCCCACTGTGGTCAATAAATGGAAAGGTAAAAGGTTTGCAGGATTTCCCAGCACAGAACTAAAAGAAAATTAGAAATTATTGTCCAGGGATAAAAGTTAAGAGAACTTTGCAAACTACTCTAACCTTTGCAGCTTTCCCATGTGTGATATTTTTTCTATTCCTTGTCTTTATCTTAGTACTGATTTATAGAATATACTTGTATTAAGGATTATGTTAGCTAAGGGAAGATGGGTTTTATGTATGCAACAGAACACTGTGGTTCAAAGTGAGTGTTTGGGGCTCTTTTTATTTCTGTTTATACTCTATAGTTAAAATATTTTACAGTAAGGCTGTGTTTTTAAAGTTCTTACCTTTTATGTGATTGTCTGATGCCTTACAAAGAAAGGCTTTCTAAAGGTCTCCACACCATTGGTATAAAATCTATGTAAAATGGGTTGCCTTTTATGCAAATTGGAATTATGAAAAATTTAAATTTTGTAATAACAAGCACTAATAAACACTGTTTATTTGCAATTTAGAAATAATGTGATGATCTTGAGAATTATAAATTATTGTACACTTTAAAGATGAGAAGCCAAATGAGATATAAATCATGTTTACACTCTTATCCCATGGTGGTGAAAATTCAACTGGTAAAGAGAAGTAGGTGCCATTATTTATCAGAATATTTTTAAACCTCACTATGTTTATGTGCATCAGAACTTCTCTCAGAATTGTTGGTGACAAGTGCGCTGCCATTTTAATATTCACTATTACCACAAGGAGTTGATGAACTCATCACATTTGAAACATTAAGAGGTATTGGTTCTCCTGCTGGGAATGTGCTAAAACTCAGTATGTTTGCTACACAATTTAGAAGTGAAATACCATGGAGGAGGTCGGACAACTGAGATGCTTTACTATGTGATTAATTTAGGAATAAAGTATGAAAAATATTACAGAGAAAACTGAAAATAAATGAACCATGCTAAATTGACATAAATTTAAACATGTAACTGTATGTGTTTATAAAGTCACGGCTAGGAAGAGAGTAAACAAGTTAGTTTTTAATTACTTGGAAATATAATTACGAGAGTTCTTTAAAAAATATATTGCTTTCATAATGGAGATATCCTGAACTAGATAGTTATTTTGATATATTTTAAAATAACTTAGTTAATGCAAATGTCTTATTTGACACATTTCAAAGTGAAAGTGGTACTCAAATTATCAAATACAGAGTGGGCATGTAATTTCCAGTAGGCATGTAATTCTGCTTGCTGTTTACTTCTCCCTTTTCCTTTTTGCCTCCTTTTTTCCCCTCTTCTTCCCCTTTTCAACCCATAACCCTTCCGGTTTTTATGTTAGTATACATCTTCAAACAAGCCATCTATCTTTCTGCAAACATCATCCTAAGGATTAAACCCACTCTACATTTTGTTGCATGTATTTACAAAAATTACAAAATTACTATGCTGAAATAGGGATATTTCTATGAGAAACTACACATCTTTCAGAGTATACTAGGAGTTAATCTCAATTAATTGATTCCCAGAATTCGGTTTACCTACTGACTTACAGATTTCTGAATTTACCAAAAACACTATTGTGCTTGTCTTTGTTGCTCATAATCACATATTCTAAAAACTATGTTTAATTCTTTTGAATCCTAGATCTCAATCTAGTGTCATATACATAAAAAAGTACCTCATGATTCATAGGTGATTACTTGAAATTGTTGTGTAGCACAATATCTCACAGCACATAGTTCCTCTTAACCGTTACTCTTAACTTTTAACTAGAAAGGTAGCTAAGCATCCCCTGCCCCTTTTTCATGTCTATGTTCTTAAATAATAGTTTTACATAAAATACAATGTAAAATATAATTTATTCAAGGATTTTTTCTGCATTATAATTTAGCTGCTCCTTTACATAAGAGTAATTTCACTCTTATCCTCAAAGAATAGATCCTCCTTTCCCCCCATATTTTGCTTTTCAACCTGTGAAAACTATTCCTGAAAATAGTCTTTCAGATTAGTCCCAGTATGTAGTTTTCATTTACCCTCCTTATTTATGCTTCATGTTTTATTTATTTTTCTAATTAGAAACTCAGCCAGGTTCAAATGCTGAAAGCAGCAAACAGACTGAAGGGACCCACATTTTGTCTTCTGGAGTCTTAGGTGTGCGTAATCAGTACCCCTTGTAGAAATGCACAACATGAGCTAATTTTTGTAAAACTGGAACAAGCCTCTCATATAATTTTTATAATACCATAAAACCTAATGTTATGTTAAATTATTTTTTATATTCAACAAGGACTTTAGGAGGAGACACAGTCATGAAATGTACAGTCCTTTCAAAGTTCTTTACATTTCATTCTACAATTGGCGCTCTTTAATTTTCCAACTTTACTACCAGGTAATTATAGGAATTTAAATTCTTTCAACAAATGATATTTTAAATATTTTAACATATGTGGTTTACAATTTTTAAGATTATTTTAAGCCATCTGCATTTTATGTATTTATTTTTAAAAAAGGTACATTTTAGAATTGATACATTTTCTGTACACAAAATGTGTACTGGAAACCAAAAATGTTGCATTCGTTTGTAAATAAAAGTGTCCTTTTGTTAGTCTCCATTTCCAGCCTCTTAATCAGTTCTTTTTAACATGAAAGGGGTTCCACAAATAAACCACAATTTTATCCTCCCTGTGTATTTTACTTTATTTCAAATTAGAATACATTTTAGGGAGTATCAAAACATAACAGTTGTAATAACAGCAACTTCAAACTGAACAAGTGAAAAGTTTGCAATGTTATTTTCTTAAGATGCTAAATTATTCTGTAGAATACATAACAGAATAAGACCAAAACTTAAAATGACACTTAGAGAAGCTACTATTTTAGCTTGAAGTTTTTGAGAAATAATGTAGGTTATTTAAGGTCAAAGAGATAGGAAGAAGCAAATTTATGAAGCTAAATTAGTTGTCTTGAACCAGCCTGTATTTCCCCTCCACCAAAACATTCTGTCAAATACCAAAATGTCTATCACCATTCTTAGATTCCGATTTAACTGATTTTGTGGAAAACCCTTACTGTCGTTATTGTCATATACTCTTTATCTCTCTTCCTTATTATTCTGGACCCTTATATAGAAAAACAACAATAATTACTGTCTTTATCCACATTTCTACTTTCTACATCTAAGTTGTATCAAATTTTATTTTAAATTACCTCATGGATTTTACATTCTTTTTTTACTGCTACTATCACTATCATAGTTTAGGCAGTTAATTTCTGCTCACACTTTCTCTGGTCTCCTTTCAACTCCACTGGCTGTAGCTAAACTAAGGTGAGTTCGCTCCTTCATGAGTTACAAATAGAGACTACACCAGGTGGAGTCATCACACAAAGGAAACTTTATTTGCAGCAAATAAGGAGATCATGGGGCATGACTTCCAAAGCTGTGACTCCCCGAGTAGGAGTGAGTGGGTTTCTTCTATTTAAGGTTAGGATGAACATTCAGAAAGGGGAGCTTTGTCATTGTGTGTAAAGGTGGGCATAAGGTTTTGCAGGCATAGTTAGAAAACATGCCTATTCATGAAGTGTGTGCTCCTCCCGGGGTGGAGATTTTAACATTCTAATGAAGCAGAGGTCACCGTGAGACCAGTGGAAGGGGCTCTGGACAAGCTCCAAAAGCTCCTTTAGACCAAATGGGGTCTTGGGTTCCTTATCTCAGGTTAAGAATGTAGGGTCTTCTTAACTCTCGAAACAGCACTGGGAGTTTTACCATTGATTTATTGTCTCTGATATGGTTAGGTTCTACCTTGGCCTGATAGAGACTGTTAGTTTTGGCATTCTCTTTGTTTCCTTTAAGGTTTCACATTTCTTTGTAATTCTGACACCGCGTAGGAAGTTCTGCAAGAAGTGTTCTAGGACAAGTAGAGCCAGTGAGGCATAGATCATGGAAAATAGCTGGGGTGTAAATGACTTCTTTCTGGGGGCCCCTCTGTGTGCTTACAGCATTAGTGGACAGTTATTGCTGGAAGGCCATTGTCACCCTGTCACTACATTCACCAGGCCCCTATAAATGTTTCATTGTTGTTGTTGTTGTTGTTGCCTAAACAATCACAGTTGGAACCCATACCATTTACCCAACTCTCGATCTGAATTTTGTATTAAACAATAAACTTGAATGTAGTCAAGGGTTTCCTCAAAGCCCCCAGAACTTATTTCTCATGCCTTACTCTGTGTTTTGCTTATTCTTGTCTTTCAGCCTAGCAAATCTTTCTTGTTCTCAGATAATCTAACCTCCAAACATTAATCAACAAAAGTCCCACTTCGTCAAAGAAGCTTACTCTACCAATGACTTTCTCCACTCCAGGGGAATTGGCTCCTATAGTCAGATAGTAATAACACCTATTCTGAGGTATTATGAGGACTTCTGCCTCTATTGAGTAAGAAAATTTATATCCCAATCTCAGAAGGCATTGTATTAATTCTCTTTTGACTCACCCAAAATATCTCTTTAAAAATTTATTTATGTATATATTTTTTTCTAAAACTTCAGTAATATTCACCAGAAAAAGTCATTTCAAGGCAGTTTTAATCTCCTCCTAAAAAATAATTTGGTATGGTTATGTGCAAGCACAAAGATGCCAGGGCTCCCTCTGTTCTTAGCACACCTGGTACAATCAGGACTAGTAAGACTGCACAGAATGTGGGGCTTACAAGTGTTCAGATAGCCTTTGCCTAGGAGGTAACATTTAAACAGATAAATACATTCCCACCAACAGTGCAAGAGGGTTCCTGTTTCTCCACATCCTCTCCAGCATCTATAGTCTCCTGATTTGTTCATTTTGGCCACTCTGACTGGCGTGAGGTGATATCTGAGTGTCGTGTTGATTTGTATTTCCCTGATGAGGAGCGACATTGAACATCTTTTCATGTGCCTGTTGGCCATCCGGATGTCTTCTTTAGAGAAGTGTCTATTCATGTTTTCTGCCCATTTCTTCACTGGGTTATTTTTTTTTCGGGTGTGGAGTTTGGTGAGCTCTTTATAGATTTTGGATACTAGCCCTTTGTCTGATATGTCATTTGCAAATATCTTTTCCCATTCTGTTGGTGGGAATGCAAATTGGTGCAGCCGCTCTGGAAAGCAGTGTGGAGGTTCCTCAGAAAATTAAAAATAGACCTACCCTATGACCCAGCAATAGCACTGCTAGGAATTTACCCAAGATATACAGGAGTACTGATGCATAGGGGCACTTGTACCCCAATGTTTATAGCAGCACTCTCAACAATAGCCAAATTATGGAAAGAGCCTAAATGTCCATCAACTGATGAATGGATAAAGAAATTGTGGTTTATATACACAATGGAATACTACGTGGCAATGAGAAAAAATGAAATATGGCCTTTTGTAGCAACGTGGATGGAACTGGAGAGTGTGATGCTAAGTGAAATAAGCCATACAGAGAAAGACAGATACCATATGGTTTCACTCTTATGTGGATCTTGAGAAACTTAACAGAAACCCATGGGGGAGGGGAAGGAAAAAAAAAAGAGGTTAGAGTGGGAGAGAGCCAAAGCATAAGAGACTGTTAAAAACTGAGAACAAACTGAGGGTTGATGGGGGGTGGGAGGGAGGGGAGGGTGGGTGATGGGTATTGAGGAGGGCACCTTTTGGGATGAGCACTGGGTGTTGTATGGAAACCAATTTGACAATAAATTTCATATATTGAAAAAAAATAAAATTCAAAAAAAAATAAACAGATAAATACGATGTTAAACAGTTAAATAGAGAAAGCGTGCAGAGAGAATTGGGAAAGGGATTCAAGCGTGCTGAGACAGAAAGAAGTAAAAGATGCTGAGGTAACTGGAGCCCAGGAAGGAAGGGTAGAAATGGAATGGAAAAAAGCAGAGTTCAGATAATATAGGACTTTGTAAAGCATACTAAAGATTTTTGAAATATATATTAAGGACAATGGGAAATCATGGAAGGATTTTAAGCTAAAAATGATGGAACTTGAATTGCATTTTTTTTTTATTGAAGTAAAGTTGACACACAGTGTTACATTAGTTTCAGATGTGCAACATAGTGATTTGCCAACTCTGTACATTATGCTCTGCTCACAAGTGTGGCTACCATCTGTCACCATACAATGCTATTACAATACCGTTGACTGCATTCCCTATGCTGTACTTTTTACTCCTGTGACGTATTCATTACATAAGTGGAAGCCTGTATCTCCCACCCTCCTTCACCCATTTAGCCTGTCCCTCACCTCCATCCCCTCAGGCCTTAAACAATGGCAATAAAGATTTAAATGTTTTTTTCTTCCTGCATCACATGAATTTGACGACACGCATACAAAAACAAAACAATAAAATACATGCATATTCTCAAAATAAAAATATATGTCATAAGGATGGTTAAGCTTCTGAACAGTATGCAGGATTAAACATGACAACATGGAGTATTGTTTGGGATCTTTCCAAAGGAATTTTAATTTAGTAGCATAGGCATTGTCTACAGTTTTTTTTTTTCTCTCCTGCATTACAAAGTGGATTTCGCTTATTTACTATAATAGTAGCAGGTTTTAGTAACAGTGAATTTCATATTCACTTAGAGAAAAAAATCTATAATTACATACATACATACATGTCATGAATAATTCTTTTTCCCCCCCTTTGAGTATGTGTGTTAAATCTGTTTGGTCATGCATGATACTTTAAATATTTGGTCAATACATCAACCCTGGGACTGTCAGAATTCGTCTTACAGACGATTTTTTTCTAAATAAGTTACACACAACATTATATTATCTCCAGTAATTAGATATTTTGAGACCATAAATATCATTAATATTCAGAAGTTTAAAAAATACACAAAATTGTTTAAATAACTGCCTATGCATTTAGATAATATATGTTTGTAATGGAATTATTTTTCCTCTAAGGCAAATCTAGTGATAGGTGATTTTAGCTTTTGAATTGCATTTCACCAATTTTGAGGTTGGTTTTGCTTTAACATATTTATAAAACGGCTCTTTGTGTGACTACTTTGAATAGTCTTTCCATTATCCTTCTTGAGTTGAGGTTCTTTTTTATAGTTTTTTGTTATAGTAATTTATCGTATGGCTTCTGAAATGTAAATAAGACACTTCTTATGTCTGGTTTATAGATCTGACTTTCTTTTTACACAAATTGATTTAAAGTCTAATGTCATAAGTAGAAGCAAAGGTTAGGAAAAAAGAGTGGAGGGGAAAAAAAAGGGAAGTAATCATCTTTTCCTGCAAGTTCATGCGGGATGGCAGTGAGCTGAATGATGTCTCAATTATGAAGAAGAGCATCAAAACAACAGATATTGTGCTACTTTATAAATTAAGTACAGTTTGGAACTTAAAAACTTCTGATTGAAGCAGTTAGACACAGCTACAGTCTTTTCTAAACCTTAACAACTTATATAAGTAATAACCTAGTGACTTTCCCAGCATTATTAAAATAAGTTCTTCAGAAGGTAAGCACTTGATTCTAGATGGAAATGCAAACATTTAGGAATAAATGAAGAGAAAGAAATATGGTGAATACATGATTAAGTATAGAACTACGTTTCATTTCAACTTCCTTAATATACATATGACCATTGAAAGGCAAATCTATTACACTGTATGATGATATTTATAATATATGTAGATGCAGTATATGTAGCAACTACCATAAAGATAGGGGAAGATATTAATAGAATTCAGTTGAAAACTCTTTCTTTTTTTATTTTACTTTTTTTAATATACCTTTTAAAAAAATTTTTTAACGTTTATTTATTATTGAGAGACAGAGAGACACAGAGCATGAGCACGGGAGGGGCTGAGAGATGGAGAGACACAGAATCTGAAGCAGGCTCCAGCCTCTGAGCTGTCAACACAGAGCCCGACGCAGGGCTTGAACTCACAAACCATGAGATCATGACCTGAGCCGAAGTCGGACACTCAACCGACTGAGCCACCTATGCGCCCCTCAGTTTACTTATACAAAATAAAATGTGAAATTATAAGACTTTTTATCATAATTTGTAAATAGTAAAAAATGCAAAAGATCAATAGATTAAAATAGAATTCTTTATATATATATATATATATATATATATATATATATATATGTATATAGGTATATGTGTGTAGGTGTATGGTGTGTATACCTTAAAATAGTGAGAGAGAAACAAAAGAGAAAAAACTCTGAACACATAAACAAGGTAACATTGTAGACAAATACAACTGGACAAAATTACAATAAATATTAATGGGTTTAAACTTCAATTAAAGAGCAAAGATTATCACAGTTGATACAAAAGAACAACACAACTATTTACAAAGATCTGAAATAGATACATCTTAAATATGAATTTGTGTTAATGTAATGGATATAAAAATACACTATGAAAAAGAATAAGAAAGGGAATGAGCTATATTAATGCCAGATAAATTAGACTTACACACAAAGAGAATAAGTTTTTTAATAGTATAGACCTGTATAAATGCAAATGTAAATTTAAAAAAAATGCAAAAGTAAATGTAAAATGAAAACTATAAAACTCCTGGGAGATAACATAGACAATCTGAATGGCCTTGGGTTTGCTGATTTTTTAGATACCACACCAAAGACACCAATCCATGAGAGAAAAAAATTGATAAACAGGACTTCACTAAACTTAAAAACTTTTGCTCTGCAAAAGTCACTTCCAAGAGAATGAAAGACAAGCCACAGGTATCTGATAAAGGATTGTTATGTAAAATATACAAAGAACTCTTAAAACTCAACTATAAGAAAACAAGCTGATTAAAAAAATGGAGCAAGAACTTAACAGACATTTCACTAAAGACACACAGATGGAAAATAGTGTATGAAAAGATGCTACACGTAATATGTCATCAGGAAAATACAAAGTAAAAACAGAGGGGCACCTGGGTGGCTCAGTTAGTTAAGTGTCCTACCTCAGTTCAGGTCATGATCTTGCAGTTCTTGAGTTCGAGCCCCATGCTGGGCTGCTGACAGTTCCTGGAGCCCATTTTGGATTCTGTGTCACCCTTTCCCTCTGCCCTTTGTCCACTCACTCTCTGTCTCTCCTTCAAAAATAAATAAACATTAAAAAAATTACAAATAAAATATATCGCTACATATCCATTAGAATAGACAAACTTCAGAACTTTACAATATCAAATGTATGATACTGTCATGGTGGATAGATACCATTATACATTATACAGTAGATTATAAGTCATTAATAAAAATAAACAAGGGGCTTATACATGAAACCACATGGACAAAATCTTATATGCCTCCATGATTCTATTTATATGACTTTCTGACAAAGGCAACTTACAAAGCCAGAAAAGAAATCAGTGGTCAACAAGGGCTGGGCTGGCCACAGATGTTGACTACAAAGGGAAATCAGAATTTGGGAAAGTGATTTAACTGTCTTATATCTTGATAGTGGGATTACATGACTCAATGTTGTCAAACCTCTTAGAACTGTACACTAAAAAGATATATTTTTCTGTATTTTAATTCAATAAATAAAAAGAAACAGTGGTTATGCATGGTCCTATATGTAAGATTTGACTCAGTATATTTTTATTTCAGTTCCTGGGTCAGGGTCTGCCTTCATTATATCTTTCTTTAATGGAAACATGATCAAGGCACTAGTTAAATTTTGTGGGGTTATGGAACTGATCAATATCACGATTTTGGTGATAGTTACATTACAGTATATATATTCATTCAGTGTATATATTCAAAAGTCAAAAATTTTACATATTTTAGTAGGAAAGTATTGAGAAAAATAACATAATTTCCTCCTGAAGAAGGAAATTTGCAGTTTGCATTTAGGATATACATAGATATAAATGATAGATATATAGAGGATTATGCCTTGAAGTTTGGATTTAGTGCCAATATGTTAATCTATGAGAATTCAATTCCCGTTATAGCATATGTTAATTATATTGTCATCCCCCCCAAATGTTCTCTTAAACATTGATTATCATTTGAGTTCAATATATTGATCTCATTCATACCTTTTATTAGCAGTTAGTAGCAAGAAGCAGTTAGTGGCTCATTTTTGTGGGTCTAATAATTATGTAGAAAATAATTTTATGTGATGTGAATTTGATGCAAGATTAATGCATAATTATGTGTTTCACTGTGTATATATTTTAATTAAGTGTAGATTCTAAAAAGGAATTTAAATTATACTGAAGATATTGTATAGAAGGACAACATGCAGAATTTCCAAACTAAAAAATATATATGTAAATGCATATATATATACTATTAACTATTGCTCAACAAATCTTTGTAAAGTGAACACACTCGTGAACCACCGCTCAGATTAAGCAAAAATATTAAGAGCATTTTAGAAGTCCCTTTCAACTTCCCTTGCAGTTACTACCTCATGGTGGTAGCCACCATAATATCTACTATCACCATGAAGGAGCTTATCCATTTTATATAAATAAAATTAGACAGTATGCACTATTCAGCATCTCCTTTCCCATATTTAGTATTATGTTTGTGAGATCCATTCATGTTATTACTTATATCCCTGGTGTATGCTTTTTGGTTGTAGAATTTCATAGTCTGAATATCGTTCAATTTATTTGTTCATTTGATGGTTGCTGGCATTTGGGTTATTATCAGGTATAGTTCTTATGAGTAATATTTCTGTGAATATTTTTGGGCAAACTTTTTGGGAAAGGGATGTGTGCATCACTTTCAGATACATTCCAAGGGGGGAAAACGCTGAAACATAGGATATGTAGCATGTTTGAAAAGGCCTAATAGCTATTGCCAAAAGTTTGCCTAAAGTAGTTGTGCCAATTTCATTTCCCACCAGAAATATTTGAATGTTCCAATTCTCCCTCATCACAAAAATTTGATTTTGTTCAGCTTGATTTCTTTTCATGTTCTGGTGGGTGTGTAATATAATTTAATTAAGATTTTATTTTGCATTTTCCTAATGACTGATGAGGTTGAACACTTTTCCTGTATTTATGGACAATTGGATATCTTCTTTTGTTCAGTGGCTATTCAAGTCTTTTGCTCATTATTTTATTGAATTACTTGTCTTTTTCTTACACAGTTGAAGACACTATTTATGTAAATAGTATATATGCGTTCTTGCCAAATTTATGTTTTACAAATATCTTCTTCTCAATCTGTTTCTTGCCTTTCCACACTCTTTTATCTACTACCTATAAATGTTGTGTGCATTTAAAATTTATTAAGTAAAGATGTATTTACTAAGATTCACATGAACCATACAACATAGAGATACTTCAAAATAGCTATTTTATCTAAGATGTATTTATTTAAATTTTATTTAAAAATTGAAGTAATTTTACAACACATAAAATTCTCTATAAACATTAAAAGCATAATGATTAAAAATTTCACTAATCTAATTATTATTCTAAGATTTTATTTATTTTCATATTTCATGATCTTTATATCCTCTCAAGCAATATGTTCTTGATTAAAGAAAAGGTGGTTCTTATATTCTTACACATTTTCCCCAGTGTGCTTTTTTTCACTGAACACATTAAGAAGGATTATATGTGTTAAAAAGTCCATTTTTTTATGACACACATGAGGAAAGGAAAGAGTCTCTTGGCAAAGGCAGGATATTATTGCTTAAGCATTCCAATCCTGGGAGAGCCATTAAGTGTAGTGTAAGTTAAACTTATTTTTGTTGCTTTCTGCTTTCTGGTAAATACCACAACTACTTGTTCACATAAAACATATGGAGAAATATATTTCAACATTGAATGTAATTTTCTATGTGGAAATCTTGAGCACTGTACCCATGTTGGTATAATAAGGTCATAAATCATATTTCAGAATCATCCTTATTGTAAAGTCTTCAGAGTATGTGAAAACAACTCAGAAGTTACTGTTTTAGCCTTATTAAGTGACCTTAAATTAATCCCCATTTAATACTGCTAGAAGTGTATCAATTTACCTAATCTCATTAATCTTTCCCCCTAATTCAAGATTCTTAATACACTTGCCAGTAGTCTATTCAATGATATATTATCCCACAATGAAAAATAATAATCTATGACTTCAAATGAAAAAAAAATAACCAGAATTTTATAATCAGAAAATTAAGAACACACTTTAATTTCATCAAATTTTATAGTATTAAAAAAATGCCACCTTAGATTATCTACTATACTATTTGGACCATTTAATCACTACATCAATACATTGATAAGCTACCAGACTGAAATGGCTCTTAGATCATTATTCTGACTGCAGATTCTGAAAAAAAAAAAAGTGACAATTAAGTTAAAGTAGATTAGGAGAACCTGGATGGCTCAGTCAGTTAAGCGTCAGAACTCTTGATTTCTGCTCAGGTCATGATCTCACAGGTTTGTAAGATCAAACCTGGAGTCAGGCTGTGCTCTGGCAGCATGGAGTCTGCTTGGGATTCTTTCTCTCTCTCTCTGCTCTCTCTCTCTCTCTCTCTCTCTCTCTCTCTCTCTCTCTCTCTCTCTCTCTCTCTGCCCCTTCCTTGTTCATGCTCTCTTTCAAAATAAATAAACATTAAAAAAGAATTAAACTAGATTAGATGTGCATTTCACTTTCCACCAAATGCATTTGACTCTTTCCCAAACATCAGACATTTAACAATAACAGCTTTTAACCACTTAGAGTAGACTTGGGGTTAGAACTCCATAGTACTGTCCAAAAATTAAATCACTTGCAAAAAAGATGTCTTTTTGTTTTTTGTTTTTTGGGGTATGAATAGAAAAGCTTCAAATAAATTTAAAAAATTCTTTGGCTTTCACATTTCCTCATTAACATAACTGTTATTTTATTTCTTTATTTTATTTTTAATCTAGTAAACTCTATGCCCAATGTGGGCCTTGAACACAGGACCAAGTCACATGTTCTACTGACTGAGCCAGTGAGGCACTCCCATAACTGTTATTTTCAATGCAGTTTTATTTTATTATGGTTAAGAAAATAACAAATATACTTTTATGCAAATAATTTAAAGGTAATTGTATGAAAAATTTTATTTCTCTAATTTAGTGATATTCTAATTGTATAAAATAGTGTATTATTTTTTGAATCATAATATCTGTCTTCAAAACCACTTTCTTATATTTTCTATTTTTTCAATCCTTTCAACTTACAGCTTTATCAGAGCATAATGCACATAGTAAGGCATTTCACATATTTAAAGGGTAAAAATTGATAAATATTAGCATATGTACACATCCATGGAACCATTTCAGCAAAGTAATGATCCTATCTATATCCACCATGGAATTCATGTCCGTGTGTCATTCTTTCATTCAGCTTGTTACCCCTCTCCCCAGGCAACAGTTGTACTGATTTTTATCATTTTACATTCTTTTGCATTTGCAAGAATTTTATATAAATGAAATCAAACATACGTATTCATTTTCTTTCACTCAGCATAAGTGATATTCATCCATACATAGTGTTGATCAGTAGTTTCTCTGTATTGCTTGCTAGCAATTTGATTATCCACTAGCTTGCTGATCATTTTTTCATTTGGTGGCTTCTACAAATAAACTCATTAAGAAAATTCATGTACAAGTCTTTGAACAGATATATGCTTGCATTTTTCTTTGGTAAACAACCAGGAGTAAATGCTGGATCAAATTGTAGGTATATGTTTAAAATGTTAACATAAATAGACTTAAAAAAAAACCAAAACCTGTATGTCAAGGATGCCTGAGTGGCTCAGTGGGTTAAGTGTCCAACTCTTGATTTTAGCTCAGGTCATGATCTCATGGTTCCTGAGTTTGAGCCCAGTGTTGGGCTCTGCACTGACAGCGTGGAGCCTGCTTGGGATTTTCTCTCCCTCTCTCTCTCTGCCTCTCTCTGGCTAGCTCTCTCTCTCTTTCTCTAAATACATAAGTAAGCTTTAAAAAAAAATAAACTAGGGGCGCCTGGGTGGCGCAGTCGGTTAAGCGTCTGACTTCAGCCAGGTCACGATCTCGCGGTCCAGGAGTTCGAGCCCCGCGTCAGGCTCTGGGCTGATGGCTCAGAACCTGGAGCCTGTTTCCGATTCTGTGTCTCCCTCTCTCTCTGCCCCTCCCCCGTTCATGCTCTGTCTCTGTCCCAAAAATAAATAAATAAATGTTGAAAAAAAAATTTTTTTAAATAAATAAATAAAATAAAATAAATAAAAAATAAAAAAAATAAACTATATGCTGTTATACAATGGCACAGCATCGTATATAGATTCCATATGTTCCACATTGTTGACAATGCTTCAAATGGTTAACAGTTTTTTGGTTTTTTTTTTTTTTTTTTTTTTTTTTTTTTTGAGAGAGAGAGAGAGAGAGAGAGAGAGGAGCTTGACCTGGGGAGGAGCAGAGAGAAAGAGAGAGATTCTCCAAGCATTTTCTATGCTCTCAATGCATCTCAGGCCTCTATCTCATGAACCTTGAGATCTTGACCTGAGCTGAAACCAAAAGTTGGACACTTAACAGACAGAGCCACCCAGGTGCCCCAAAGCCCTTTGTTTCAACATAATTTGGACATTTGCAAATATTCTGTCACAGTCTCTGGCTTGTGCTTAATGTTCTTGGCAGTAACTTTTGGAAAACAACATTTTTAATATTTATAAAGTCAAACTTATTTTATTTTTTGTACTTTTTGTGTCTTATTTTAGAAAAATTTGTTGAAGCTCAGTTCACTGTGATTATCTTGTTTTCTTAAAATATTTTAGCTCTTTTCATTTCATGATGAATAATAATGTGAGGTAAAGATTGAGATTAATTTTTTGCATATTATTATCAGCTTTCTTATTTGAAGATGTTTTCTACTGCTGTTTTAATTGCCCTGGTGCTAATGTTGAAAATCAATGTGTAACTTTATATCTGGAAACTTTTTATTCTATATTACTGATAGGTCAATTTAACTTAGGTCCGTCCATACCAAGTTGTTTTAATTACTGAAGATCTCTAAAAAGCCTTGATATCAAGTATTTACATATGCAAATTTTGTCTTCTCTCCCACTTATACTCTGCTATTCCAAGTCCTTTACATGTTCATATAAAGTATGGAATTAGCTTGTCACAAAAAAAAAAGCTGGAATTTGACACTTATTTGATTCTCTAGGTAATTTGGATAGAATTTATATGTCAACAACACGAGTTTTCTATTAACACAGTATATGTTACCAACCATGTTATTTCCTTCCTTAGGTTGAACAGAGTTTTAGTGGACTCTTTAGAGTTTGGTATATATCATTTGGTAATATTTCAACTGTAAATAGTGACAATTCTTTATTTTTTAATTAAATTTGCTACTATATCTTAAAAGAATTATACTGTTCATGAGGTATATGAACTGAGTTTTCTTTTTTTCTATTACCATTTTATAAGTTTGATTTAAGCGTAACGATGGATAAAAGTAATGAGTTCAGAAGAATTTTATTGCTTCCTTAAATGCTTGGTAAAATTTACCTGAGAAGGCATCTGAGTCTGGAGTTTTCACTGAGGGAAGGTATTAGACTTCATGTTCAATTTATTTAATAGTTACAAGGCTACTCAGATTACCTATATTTTCTTGAATGGCTTTGGGTCATTTGTGTCTGTCAAGGACTTGGGTCATTTCATGTAAGATGTCAGATTTACTAACATAACATAAATATTTTCATAATAATCCCTTAATATCCACTTAACATCCATGAAAGTTTCTAATGTCATTCTTCCGATTAATAATATTCATACTTGCCCTTTCTTCTTTCCTAATCTACCTGGCTAGAAGTTTATCAATTTTACTGATCTGTGCAAAGGATTGGACTTTATTTTCCTCTGTAGGCCACATTTCACTATAATAGATTTCTGTTCTTATCAGTCCTTTTTCCTTTTTTCTGCTTCCTTTCATTTTAATGTGGTTTTCTTTCCTAGTCACTTATTATGAAGGCTGAATCCTACAGTTTTAGACTTTTCATCTTTTCTAATATGGGTTTGAAGTACCATAAGGAAGATGTATTTCATAAATTTTGATATTTTGCATTTTCTTTTCATTCAGTTCACATTTTTCTTTTTTTTTTTCATTTTATCTTTTAGTTACTTAGAAAGCTATTTATTTTCAAAACATTTGGGGACATTTCAGACATTTTTCTGTCATTACAACCTAGTTTAATAGAATTACATTTAGAGAACTACTGTGTATGACATGATTCATTATAAATTTACTGATATTTATTTTATGGCATAGAATTTGGCATAGCTTAGTACATGTCTCATATTTAACTGAAAAGAATGTGAAATCTTCTGTCATAGCATGTAGTATTCTCTAAATGTCAGTTAAGTCAAGTCGGTTCATAGTGTTGTTCAGTCTTTTATACCCTCATTGAATTTCTGTCTACTTGACCTATCAATTATTTAGAGAGGTTCAATTTGTCAACTATAATTTTAGATTTGTCTATTTGTCCTTACAATTCTATTAGTTTTTTTTTCTTCACTTAATTTGAAGCTTTAGAATTAGATATATACATGTTTAGGATTGTCATGTTCTCTTAAAGTGACAGCTTTATTATTATGAAATGACCTTTATTATCCCTGGTGATATTCTTCTCTCTGATCTTTGTCTTATATTAAACTAGCCACTACAGTTTTCTTTTAATTATGGCTAGCTCTGTATATATTTTTCTACCATTTTCTTTTAATCTACTTTAAGTGTTTATGTTTAATGTGGTTACATATAGACAGCTTAAAATTATTTGTTTTGTGCAAACTATCAATTATTTGTAGCTTTTAAAATCCAAATTGGCAATGTTTATATGTTGTTTTCCTATTCCCCTTTTTCTGCCTTCTTTGGAATTAAGTACTTTTATGACTTAATATTCTTACTGGCTCATCAGATGCTACCCTCTGTTTTAATTTAGTGTTACATTGTATGTCATAGTATATAACTTGTTATTAACTTATTGTACCATTTCATGTATATATAAGAACTTCACAGCAGTGTACTTCCATATACCCCCTTTAGTGTTTGGGCTGTTAATTTCATTCATGTTACTGTCACATATGTTATACCCACAATGCATAGTGATTTTTTTCTATAAACACTTACAGTTAAATGAGATTTTTAAGATAGGAACAATATTGAGTATCATCCACATATTTACATTTGTGTGCTCTTTATTTCTTTGGTTAGCTCTAGGGTACATTTGGTATCATTATTCTTCTACATGAAGGAATCTCTTTAACCTTTCTTGCAATGTTGATCTGGTCATTTTTTTTTCCCTTCTGTTATTTTGAATACTTTTTATAGATACATATTCAAGCTTGCTGGTGCTATCCTCTGGAATGTCTAAACTAATCTTACTCCTATCCTGTAAATTTTCATTTCATATACTTTTTGCCTCTAGAAATTTGTATTTTCAATGTCTCCACTTTTTACGTTCAGTCTTTTCTCTGTCTTCTTTAATATATGGAATACAGATTTGGCAGCTATGTTGAAGCCCCTTCCAGTAACCCTACTATCTCTTCCATTTTGAATCAGTTTCAATTGATTGATTTTTCTCTTCACGGTGTTCCTGCTTTTCATGTCAGGTAATATTATTGGATGAGAGAGATTGTGACGTTTACTTTGTTTAGTGCTGGATATCCTTACAGGTCTATAAATATTATTAAGCTTTTTTATGCAGCAGTTCAGCTAATTGGAAAGAGATTAATCCTTTCAAGGCTTGCTTTAAACTCCATGCGTGGCACTATAGCAGCCTTTAGGTAGGAGCTAATTTGACTCCCACTACTGAGCAAGTCACCTTTTGATTACTCAATTAGATGCCCAGTAAATCATGAGGTTTTCCACTTCGGATCGTGGGAATATAATCTATTCCTTTCCTGTGGAGATTGTCTTCTGTGCTCTGTTTGTGTGGTTCTTTTCCTAGCTATGGCTCATTTTCTCTCTTGCCTGCACTGGTCGGCACTCAGCTGGAGACACGAAGGGGACCTGGTACAGAGCATCAGGGCAGGCACCCCTGCTCATCTCTCTCTTCTCCTGTGCTCTGCAAGCTCCATCTCCCCTGGCTTCCTCAGACACCCTGCTCCATCTTCTTAATTTAGGAATATCACAGGTATCCATCCAGGTTTCCCTTCCTTGTGTTGCAGCCTGGAAACTCAAGTGAGTGAATTGGGGCGATTTTAAGGGCTCACATTTGTGGCCCCTCAATGAGGGATCAGTCTTTGTTTCCTGACATCAAGCCTGAAAATTATTCTTTTCTATATATATTTTTAGAGCTTTTAATTTGTTTTAAGAAGAACTAAAGCCAGTTCCTGTTATTTCAACTTGCTAGAAGATGTTTTTGATTCATTCTTAAATTTTAAAACTATGCATTTATTCAATGACAAATGCATTTTTTAAAAAATTTTAATGAGAAATGCATTTTTTGGAAGATGTTAATCACGTTTCACGTTTCATATATTATCCACTTACATTCTTAAGTGGTAAAAACATCTGCTTTCAGTATGTTTCTGAGAGAATTCATGTTCATTAAGAAAATTTGAAAATGTTTTTAAAATGGAAAGCTGCATTTTGGAAAACGAAAACTAACACATGATCTTTTCTACTTTTGGGGAGGATTTTAATTCTTGAATTTCTTAAAAAAAGTGAATGAAAACTATTGATTCAACTCTCAGGTCTATTTATCTTACCTTTTTTTTAATTGATTCTAATACCACAATAGAATAATGGGCAAAAAAAAAACCAATGAAATATTCTTTTGTTTTCTTAAAATCTCCCTTTATTATATTTTAATGTGTTTACAACATGAAAAAACCTATATAAATAGAAGTATGAGTATTAGGAAGCAAGATTATTTGACGCTGTAAATACTGAAACCACACATAGGAGATTTTCTTGTGTATATTCCAACTTTATAAGTTGCAATAAATATGTGAGCCTATAGGACACAATACCACAATGATAGGCCATCCCAAGAAGGTAAGAACCATACATTTTCCCTACAGAATACACAAACACCAAGAGACTTAAATCCAGACACTCTGACCTTCAGCTACACTCAGAGTACTAAGAAAAAAGTGTAAAGACCCTATGTCTTTTCCTTTACAGAAGACTCCAGTCTCCCTTCATTGTACAGACCACCTGTCAGCTTACTAACTTTGTTTCTTATAGGATTTAATTCAAACCCATTATAAAATTACAATAGTGTCAAAATAAAATCTAACATAAGAAAACAAATACTTTAAAATACTACTAGGTACTGTGTTCCACTGCAAGTTTATCTTACTACCTATTTTATGTTTACAAAAAATACATGGAAACTCAAATGTCCATTGAATCTTAAAATTCTTTAAGTAGGTATATATGTATATCTATAGGAACCAATATGTTGATTAAAGTAATTCTGTAGAGATATTAATTATGGTTATTTTTGAATTAGTCAGTAATGATGCATTACAAACATGTATGTCTCTCAGCTAAATATGGAGTGCTAAATTTTAAAAATTAAAATGAAATGAAATATATATAACTGCTATTTAACAGTTTATATGTTTCTATTCCTCCTAATAGAATAATAAAAATAATTGGAGATTCTTCTTTCTCTATAGTCTGCATGATCATTTAAATACCATTTACCATGCTTTTCATTTTGAAGGGTTTAAAAATACTGTAGGATTTAATAGAAAACTAATGAACTCAAAAAATTAGTGTTAATTTTACTAGCAGTTTCCAATTAGGTTTACAGGAATCTTTTATTAGCAGTTCTGAATCTCTATGACCAAGCATATGTAATGGTTGGTAAATTTACTGAGATTTCTAATCTAAACACTATACTTGATTGTATCATCATATTATCTTACAACTACACATACCCTTCTTTCTCTAAAACCCAGAGTGAAGTGATGTGGCAAGCATTTTAGAGTAGATAGTTTATATGCAGAGTCAGCTCTGAGTAAACTATACAGCAGTCTATGTTTTGTTTCAACATAATCAGTCGTCGTTTTTAGAACCTTCTCTCCTTCTGTGGGACACTGTCTCTTTCTGCCTGAAGTTCCATTTTTGTTCTCCCATTTCCTGTCAGAAATGGACATCATAAACTCACAAAAAATAACATTAGCCTTAATACATCTTCAGGCACAGTAAATAGGTAAGAATAGATAAAGGGAAAAAATACAGAGGCAAGGAAAGAAGAGAAGAAAACTTATTTAGAGGAATTTAAGTTTTCAAGCCAAATGGAATGTGTTTTTTTTTAAGTTTATTTACTTATTTTGAGAAAAAGAAAGAGAACACACAAGCAGGGGAGGGGCAGAGAGAGGGAGAGAGAGGATCCCAAGCAGGCTCCGCATTGCCAGCATAGAGCCTGATGCTGGGCTGAAACTCAATTACGCAGACTCATGATCTGAGCTGAAACTAAGGTGGATGCCTACTGAACTGAGCCACCCAGGCACCCCATAGAATGACACTTCTGTTAAGAGATCTTAAAGTATCAGAAAATTAGCAAAACACTTTGTGATGTCATGTGATCTCCATCTATTTAAGTTAGCCAAGAATTCCTCTTTCCTATATCTTAAAATAATTCAACGTTATTTGAACATATACCATCTGCATAAGTCAGTAGACTTAAAGTATGTGGAAAATGTATCCTTAGAACTTTCAAAATTTCACAATTACTTTTCATGATCTTGTTGGATTGACAGCTTCGTATGGGTCTTATTCTGACTTACCTTATTATAACAAATTACAAAAAAAAAGTAAGTTGCATATTACTACTAATGTTGTTTAAAAGATTTATCTTTAAAAATTAATAAAGATTTATCAAAAATAATTAATGATATCACTTCTACGGCTTTTATTGGAATCCTTACAAACTTTACATTTTTTCTAATATCACATCCAGAGACAAAGATAATTTAATTAGCCCCATATTTTTTTTTCAGTTTGTTTATAGGTGACACCCAGTGTTACATTAGTTTTAGGTATACAACATAGTGACTCAATATCTCTATACATTAGGCTGTGCTACAATTCTTACATCTTATTGATCTATAAACTGGGGATGGTGCTTCTGTGACCAATTCTACCAGAATAGAGATGATAATATTCACATTAAAAACAAAACAACTTAAATTGTATCAATTAAAATTTCTGAGAAGAAAAAAATAAATATGCTATCCTACATCTTTATCTTTGTTAAGAATTTTGGCCAACTATTTTTTTTTCCATCACATTCTTTTTTCATAGTGAAAGCCTATTTTCTTGTATGTCTAAGCAGAATTTTAAAAGAATATCAGATACAATGCTTATTACAAAGGATACTATGTTTTATCATGTAAAGATGCGATTATTAGCAAATCAAATCCACCAGCATATAAGAGTAATATATCATGACCAAATGGTGTTAATTTCAGGAATGTAAGTCTAGTTGAATATCTAATAATTTAATTTGCTAAGGATTAATTAAGTCTTTTTGAAGAACAGAAACTTTTAACATTAAGTACTGCTTTTCTTTATCCCTGATAATTTTCCCTATTATGAACTCTGCTTTGTCTGAAATTAATTTAGCCACTCTAAGTTTCTTGAATTAATGTTATCATGTTGTGCCTTTCCCCATAACTTTAATTTTATCCTATTTGTGTCTTCATATTTAAATTGGATCTCTTTTAGGCAACATGTATTTGGGAATTGTCCTTTTTAAAAATCTACTCTTAACAATCTCAGTGTTTTAATTTGTGTATTAGGAGCATTCATATTTAAAGTAATTTTTTTTCAATATATGAAGTTTATTGTCAAATTGGTTTCCATACAACACCCAGTGCTCATCCCAAAAGGTGCCCTCCTCAATACCCATCACCCACCCTCCCCTCCCTCCCACCCCCATCAACCCTCAGTTTGTTCTCAGTTTTTAACAGTCTCTTATGCTTTGGCTCTCTCCCATTCTAACCTCTTTTTTTTTTTTTTTCCTTCCCCTCCCCCATGGGTTCCTGTTAAGTTTCTCAGGATCCACATAAGAGTGAAACCATATGGTATCTGTCTTTCTCTGTATGGCTTATTTCACTTAGCATCACACTCTCCAGTTCCATCCACGTTGCTACAAAAGGCCATATTTTCATTCTTTCTCATTGCCACGTAGTACTCCATTGTGTACATAAACCACAATTTCTTTATCCGTTCATCAGTTGATGGACATTTAGGCTCTTTCCATAATTTGGCTATTGTTGAGAGTGCTGCTATAAACATTGGGGTACAAGTGCCCCTATGCATCAGTACTCCTGTATCCCTTGGGTAAGTTCCTAGCAGTGCTATTGCTGGGTCATAGGGTAAGTCTATTTTTAATTTTTTGAGGAACCTCCACACTGTTTTCCAGAGTGGCTGCACCAATTTGCATTCCCACCAACAGTGCAAATCAAAGGCATCAAAATTGGCAAAGATGAAGTTAAGCTTTCACTTTTTGCAAATGACATGATATTATACATGGACAATCTGATAGACTCCACCAAAAGTCTGCTAGAACTGATGCATGAATTTAGCAAAGTTGCATGATACAAAATCAATGTACAGAAATCAGTTGCATTCTTATACGCTAATAATGAAGCAACAGAAAGACAAATAAAGAAACTGATCCCATTCACAATTGCACCAAGAAGCATAAAATACCTAGGAATAAATCTAACCAAAGATGTAAAAGATCTGTACGCTGAAAACTATAGAAAGCTTATGAAGGAAATTGAAGAAGATATAAAGAAATGGAAAAACATTCCGTGCTCATGGATTGGAAGAATAAATATTGTCAAAATGTCAATACTACCCAAAGCTAAAGTAATTTTTGATATAGTTGAATTAATATGTGCCATGTTCACAACAGTTTCCTGTTTGTTGCATTTGTTCTGTATTTCTGTTTTCCCCTTCCCCTTTTTTTCTTTCTTCTCTGGTTTTAATCGAGCATCTTATGACATTCAACTTTCCCTCTCTTAGTATCAAATCTAAATAAATAAATATATATATGTAAATATATATAAATAAATATATATACACACATATACACACATATGTACACACACACATATATATACATACATACACATATGTGTGTGTATATATATATAGAGAGAGAGAGAGAAGAAGAGAGTTTACAACATACATTTTTATTTGTTTATTTGTTTGTTTGTTTGTTTAATTTAAGGCCATCTAAAACATCACTTTCCCTTCCATTCACCAGAGAGCCACTAAAGTATCTTTCCTGGCTCTTCATTGTGGGAATCTGGTGGGGTCCTGAGGTAAAACCAATGGATTTGTGAGGACCCACCTAAAACTGTAGCTCCCATTTGTTTCTACTCCTCTCTGTAGTTCACACTTAGCTCCTACACTCATCACAATTACCATCGGAATGTTTTTACTGCTGTATGACTCTAGCAGCTTTTGCTCCGTGCATGCCGATTTGGGCTTTGGTACTCTGGATTCACCTGGCTTTCTGTTTTGGGGGTGACTGCTAGGCATGCAAACTTAGCTCTTTGAAGGGCCCAACCAAGTAATATAATTATCAGTTTGTTCAGATTTTTCTTATTGTTAGGATGGGAGTGATCACTTCCACTTTTTAACATGTTGGAATTGAAACCAGAAGTCACCTTCATTTGTTAATGTTTGGTTAACATTAATGTGCCAGGTACTACAATGACCAATATAGTAACTAAAATTTTTCTTTCACTTTTTCATTTTTTATAAACAAAATATTTTTAAATTTCAATTGTAACTAAAAAATAAAAGTTAATTTTCAAATAATAAGATTTTTTAGCACCAAGAGATAACATCATATGGACAATAATGCATTACTTTGCCTTGAGCTAATGATAAATCAGATTTGTAACAGTTGTGAAGGCAAAATTATGTCATGGTTTTCTGTATAATAAAAATGTCTACATTAGTTCAAACTTATCAGTATTGAAATTATTAAATTATCACAGAATATGCAGAATAGTAATACTGATTAACTCAAAAGACTGCTGCTCAATCTATGTATGTATTATGACCAGTGATTCCATTTCAGTATGCAAAACAAATCTGTTATGATTAATCATGTTGTAAATATTTATTTAATGTTTTTACAGTCTTTTTTAAGTTGTAAATGTTTTTGACTCATAAAATTATATATGACTATAAAAAGTGAATGCTTCTGTTCGTATAAACAGGAATGATTTATGTCAAAATTAGTACTACACAAAATTTTATGTACCTTTTAAAGGGTATCGCACATAATTTTTGAGATGTACTAATTTAGCTGATGGAAACTTTTAGTGAACACTCACTGATACTCTGGGAAGTAACTGACAGAATACCTTAACCTTTGACCTATTAACCCAAACACTTTTTCTGTATCAGTTGATATAATTATATAGTTTTTCTTCCTTAACCAGTTAATATGGTAGATTAAATGAATTGATTTGCTAATGTTGAACCCATATTGCATTCTTAAAATCCATGATGTACAGTTCTTTCTTATACAGTGTTATATTCCTTTTGTTAAGATTATTTTCGGATTTTTGCATCTACATTTACAAGAGATATCAGTGTCTAGTTTCCTTTCTTTTATTTATTTGCTTGCTGTTTATATTACTGCTTTTGTTTGCTTTCTGGAAGAGTTATGTAAAACTAATGTTAAATCTCCTCAAAAGTTTAATAGAATTCTCCAGCAAAATAACCTGTACTTGGAAATATCTTTTTTGGGCAGCTTCTTCACTTGAAATTCATTTTTAAGGACTATAGGACCAGTATCTATTTATAAATATGATTTATAGAAATAGTGAGGAGAAAGATAGTATATTTTAAATACCCATATGCTGGCTCTTTTATTATTCATTCTTCTTATTACTTTTATTATTTTATTTATTTGAAGATCTTCCTTTAGCTTCTCTTTAGTGATAAATCTACTAGTCACAAGTCCTTTTCTTTTGTCCGAGAATGTCTTTATTTCTCCTAATTCCTGAAAGATATTTTCACTAGTTATAGATGTCACAGCTGACATTTATTTTCTTTCAGAACTTGGAAATTAAGCCGATTCTATCTGGCATTTGTGATTTCAAATGAAAAATCACCCGCTATTCAAATGTGTTTCTTTATAAAGGATGCTTTGTGTCTCTCCAATTTAAAACTTTCTACTGTTTCTTTAATTTTCAGAAATGTAATTACTTTGTGCCTCAGTGTGGATATCCTTGAGTTTATCATTTTTAGGTTTTGCTCGGCAATATGAATCTGTAGGTTTGGGTCTTCGGCCAAATTGGAGAGATTTTATCCATTATTTCTTTGGATGCTCTTTCAGTTCCACTCTATTTTTTCCTTCTAGAAGTCAGATAATACAGCTTTTGGAAATTTAACAGTTCTATTAGGGTATTTCATCTAACATGTTGGGCAACTCAATGTCCTATTTAAATATTTTAACAGGAAGTCACACTGGTTATGTTAAAAATAGGTACTGGCTGAACTTTTTTGGACTTTTTTGGACTTTTTTGGTTTTCAAGTTTAATTTTGAGAACACTTGCAGTGCTATTTTGTTTTACTTTGATTATCTGATGCCATTGGAGCTCCTACTTAATTCTTTTTGGTGCCACCTGACAAGGTAGTAGGTGTATTTTTTGCCCACAACCACTGGAGTTTCTCACTGAGGGAGAAGGAGCTCATGTTCTTGGAGAAAAAAAGACTCTCCTGGCCTGGTGAAAGGAAAACTTGTGTTTATTCTGTTCTCCATGTTTCTTGCTGTTCTGAGCACAGAACGTGTGGATGATTTCCTCACACCAGCCAGTTCTACAATTCTCTGTACGTATCAAGTAGATGTCCTACAATTTAATACAGGTCTGAAACTGTCTATCTGGAGTGAACATCAGATCCCACAAGTTAAAAGCTTAGTCCTTTAAGACTGTCTCCTCTCCCTCCTATTCCAATATAATCACAGGTGGTTACTTACTTCTGGCAGACTGGCCATAAATCAGAGGTTCCCATAACCCTCTTATTAGGCTTAATAATTTGTTAGAATAGCTCACAGAACTCAGGAAGATGGTTCACTTACTAGATTGTCAGTTTATTATAAAAAGATACAACTCAGGAACAGCCAGATGGAAAATGTGCATAGGACAAGGTATTAAGGATGGGGCGGGAACATCCGTGCCTCTCTGGGTGCTCTACACTGATGCAGAGCTCTTTGAACTCTGAAACCCAGAAGCTCTCTGAACCCTGTACATTGGGATTTTAATGGAGGCATCATCATGCAGGCATGATTGATTATTAACTCAATCTCTAGCGCCCCTCTCTCAACTGGAGAATGGGAGCTAGACCTAAAAGTTCTAAGCTTCTAATCGTGACTTTATCATTCTGGTGACCAGCTCCCATTCTTAAGCTATGCAGGAGACCACCAAGACTTGCCTCTTTAGAACAAAAAATGTTCCTATTACCCAGGAAATTCCAAGGGATTTAGCAGCTCTGTGTCAAGAACTGGGATCAGAAATCAACTGTTAGAGCAAATGATGTACCCACCACCTTTACAGAGAAATTGCAAATATTAGGGCATTGGGAACTCTGGCCAAGAACTAGGGAACAACACCTTAATATATATTTCCCATTATATCACAATTTAACATTTGATGATTTTTTTTCTTTTTTCCATTTTTTTACCTCCTTTCTTTCTTTTCTTTCTTGTTTTGTTTTGTTTTTTTGTTGTGCATTATTTCCTATTTGTTGGTGTTGGCCTCCACAGCATGCTCTAATCTCCAAGGGAACCACTGAAAAATAACCAGGAAGAAATAAATTAAAATTGCAACAAACGATGTTGACTTTGGAATTTCATGACATGAGATCCTGGAAAGGCCAGTGATGGCAGAATTAATGTTCAGCAGAAAAGAAGTGGGCTGAATTTCTCCTGCACTTTAACATTTCTCTCCATGGCCCTTTCCTGATAATTCTGTCCTATCCCACCCCAAGCTCAAACTACTTATCTGTTGCAAATGGAAAGAATTCATTCTTATTTATGGTTGAGTAATATTCCATACACATACTTTTTTTCAGATCATTTTCTTTAAGCACATGTATATATATTTGGGTCTATATAAAAATGTGTAGCCAACAGCTTTTGCAAACTTCATTATAGTGAGTCATTTATAAAACAGTGGTTCTTATTTTTCATCCATGGATAGACTTAGAGGGTATTATGTGAAGTAAAATAAGTCAGAGAAAAACAAATAGCATCTGGTGATTGGCGTTTGTTTGTTTTATTATTTGTTTATTTGTTTGTTTTGAGATTTAATCCTTCCTATGGGAGACAAACATTCAGAGCATGGCCGTTTGTTGTGGCACATATTCCTCCTACTTCACCAGTCTGGTGTCTTTGGGTGGAGACGTGTCTGTAGCCTTGTGGGAAAAGAGCTTCTTCTGGCTTCTTGGGGTAGCAAGAAAGATCTGCCTTTCTGATTGTATACGCTTAAGCTGGGGCTTTTGGCAGGATTCTTTTGGATTCAGAGTTAGAATTTACCTTCTTGAATCACCTTCTGCTGCTAGGGTGGTGGTTGCCAAACAAAAGGTCTTGGTTGCCTTCTCGTCTCAGATGGGAAGACACAGATGTCTGGGTGGTTTTGTTGTTGCTGTTGTTCTGATTCTAATGTCCGAATCCAGTTCACTTTCTTCTTACCATCATCTAGAGTTTTCCTTCGTTGAATCTTGCAGTACTTCCTGGGTTTAAAGTTGTAATTAATTTGGAAGAACAGGAAGAAACAGGTTCGCAACCTCTTTTTAGTACCAAATATATATATATATATTTTCGAAGTCAGTATCACTTTCAGATTAGGTTTTTTCCCACTTGACACCCTAAGCGGATCTTAATAATTAAGGTAGTGCCTAGAATAACAAATGAATGCTTTATTTTATTAAAGAAGAGGTGGTATTTTAAATTCTAAAGTCTATAAAATACATATGGCATTCCACAATACATTTTTCATAAACAAGGTGGGCTTTACTTCTTCAGTTCCACCAATAACAAAAACAAAGAAGGAATTTTAGACTGGTTTGTTTGTCTCCACAATTGTCTGAAAATATTGGAAACACGACATTTTTTTCTCTATCTTCATTATGATCTGTGGTGTAAGATGTAGATAAAGATGTTTAATTAAAAAAATGCTTCTCCAGTTATCTCTTTAGCTATAAAACTGGTTCAATTTATGTTTACTCTTTTAGGTCATCTCTAACTTGATTACTTTCTGATGTCAAACATTGAACATCTTCCTTTCACCCATAGAACTCTAAATCTGACTCCACTAATTTTCATTTGAACTTCCACTCCTCCTGAAGTTCCTAGGTCAGCTGTCATTACCATAGAAAACTCTCACCTAAAAACACATTCTAAAGTAAGTTGATAATCTAAAATTATATGTTTGCCTGTATTTAACTCTTTTCCCCAATAGCATTTAAATGTCCTAAGAATTTGCCTTATTTATCTGTGCATCCACACCATCTTGAAGAGTGCCTAGCATAGCATAGCATACAGTAAGCACTTAATAAATATTTAAGTGAACAAATGATAAAACAATCAAGTACAGTTTTTTTTTCCTTTTCTAAATACTTTATTTTCCTAGTAGTTAGCACCACTAAGCTTCTGACACAACGTGAAAGTATTACATATAATAAATGATGAACTCTTACATAATACTAAAACAGTTTTGTTAACATTTCACATTTTTTCAGGGCATTTTGTTTAGCCATGTATATGTGTTTGGCTCTATATCAAAATGTCTGGCTAACAACTTTTGCAAATTTCATTGTAGTAGTCATTTATTTATTTATTTATTTATTTATTTATTTCTAATGTTTACTTTTATTTTTGAGAGAGACAGAGTGTGAGCAGGGGAGGGGCAGAGAGGAAGACACAGAATCCAAAGCAGGCTTCACACTCTGAGCCCTCAGCACAGAGCCTGATGCAAGGCTCGAACTCACAAACGGTGAGATCATGACCTGAGCTGAAGTTTGAATCTTAACCAACTGAATCACCCAGGTGCCGCATATAGTGACTCATTTATGAAACAGTTGTTTTTCTGCTTTGTCCAAGTAAATGACAATGACTTCAAAATAAGAAACTATTTTTCTATTATGAAAATATCTACATGGACAAACTGAGTTACATATGGTAGCTCTCCATCATCTTGGAATAGAGCATCTTCTACTTTTTTTTTCTCTGCCATTTTTAACCTATGCTTCAAGATGGCTGTTCTAACTTCTACCAACATTTCTTTATTTTATATTTTATTACATATTTATATACCAATTTGGACTTGTCACTGCACAGCCATTTTGAAATTTAACATTTCATTGAATCTAATAAGTTCTGTGTAAGGAAGATAGATGGTAAAACAAAGCTCAGAGAGAGCATAAGAAACAGCATTTCTGCTGTGCAGGATATAGCCAAGAACATTGCACATTTACATGCTCAAGGTATTTTAGCCTCTGATACTTATTCCTTGTATATAGTATGATAATATTTCAATAGCTTTGCCTTTACAAAATATTTGAACCAGAGAGTTATTTTAAAATACCTAAATTTGCATTCAGGAACAAATTAACTCAGCTCATTAGATGTCCGTGCATTTTCCCCCAGAATAATGAGCAAAAAGATCAGGGAGATAATGAATCTTTCCCTAACTTGGCATAAGAAGGATTGTCATTCACAGAATATTCCTATATTCACACAATAAATATTTTACATATTAAAAGCCTGATTGACCTTTAGATTCTTGGATACATTAACTGATGGAAAACGGATTCTGGAATTTAGCAAAGCATGTTACGATGCATTCAACTGGTACATATATTTATGAAATATAATATCTTAACATCCTAAATAATATTAACTTAAAGTTTTTAATTTCACAATGCACTTTTAATTGTGTTTGTAAAGATCATTTACAGCTAGTAAAAATATAGTGATTTAAATAGGCTGAACACTCTTTTATTATCATCTTGCTTTAACAGATAAACTCTAGAATTGACATTTGAACCCGTTTTTTTTTATTAGAAATGCTACAGTCCTTTCAATAGGTTGCTTGTATTGAGGAATATTGAAGTAGTTTGAAAAAGGGGTTCAAGCAAGGTGATCTCCTACGGAGGCAAACACAGACTCTAATAATAAGCAAAATGGAGAGATCCCGACAAAAGAATGGTTACTTTGTCAACAGCAGAGCTTCAATCACTGGTCCAATCTTTGGTATAGGATTATTAAAAGTCAAGATGTAAAAGTCCTTAGGCTCCGTATCAATTATATACCTCAGTATTAAAAAAGAGGAAAAGAATCAAATAAAATCATGCATTAGGACTTTATGATCAAAAGAAAAGGTAGCTGTTAAATGTGAATTTTGACAACTAACAACATTTCTTTGAACAGAGGAACTACTCACCCCTGGGGCTCTGTGGCCTAATAATGCATCCTTGGATCTGACAAGTTCTAAGTACAGAGGATTGGCACACAGAATCTATGTGATAGGAAGACAATGCAGTCAAACACTGGCGTGGCAGTGACTCCTCACAAAACTGCTGAGAGAACAAACTAAAGCCAGATATACAAAATTTATTTTCTAAGTTTGGCTTCCATTATATGGACATATTAACGTATTTTATCAATCTACTTGTATGTAACTAATTCACATCTCTGCACCCCTCCCCCCTGCCTTGCTCATTAAGAGTATCAGATCATTTCGGGGACAGAGTTTGGGAACATATCTATGTATATTTATATGTTTTATGTATATAAACATATGTGTCTACACACAGCTCACAAATACACATGAACATATCAATATATCCACTACCACCTTGTTCATTTGAGTAAGTTTAGCTACCCATATTTCTTTTTATTTTTTAATTTTTTTTCAACGTTTATTTATTTTTTTGGGACAGAGAGAGACAGAGCATGAACGGGGGAGGGGCAGAGAGAGAGGGAGACACAGAATCGGAAACAGGCTCCAGGCTGTGAGCCATCAGCCCAGAGCCCGACGCGGGGCTCGAACTCACGGACCGCGAGATCGTGCCCTGGCTTAAGTCGGACGCTTAACCGACTGCACCACCCAGGCGCCCCTAGCTACCCATATTTCTAACTCTGTTCTTCAACTGTGAGAAATCTGGTTCCTACCATCTTACCATATTTATGTATTCTATCAGTAACTATTTCACTCAGAGCATTTCATGTATTTGGCTATATTATAAATGATACCACTTTTTAAATTTTTCTAATTGTTCATTGTTAGTATACAGAAAAACTATGGGTTTTGTATGTGGTCTTGTTACCCACTTTCAGTATGTTTATATGTGTGTGTATGTGGCCTTTAAAATACAATTATTTATAATATTTATTTATTTATTTATTTATTTATTTATTTCCATTTTGAGAAAGAGAGCAGGGGAGGGAGCAGAGAGAGAGAGAAAAGAGAGAGAGAGAGAGAGAGAGAGAGAGAGAGAGAGAGAGAGAGAGAGAATCTTAAGCAGGCTCCATGCCTAGCACATAGCCTGATGCAGGTCTCTATTCCACGACCCTGGGATCATGACCTGAGCTTATATCAGGAGTTGGATGCTCAACCTACTAAGCCACCCAGGCGCCCCAGTACACTATATTTTTTAAAGCTGTTTTAGTTTCATAGGAAAATTGAGCATAAAGTACAATGAGATTCCATATACCCCCTGCTGTGACATATATACACAGCCTCCCTCACTATCAACATCTCATACCACAGTGGTACCTTTGTTATAATGGATGAACCCACACTGATGCATCATTCTGACACTCCAAGACCATAATTTACATTAGAATTTACTCTCAGAATTGTACATTCTGTATGCTTGGACATATTTATAATGGCATGTGTTCACCATTTTAGTGTCATGCAGAATAGTTTCACTGCTCTAAAAATCTGTACTTGACCTGCTCCACCATAATCTCTGGCAACTGCTGATCTTTTTATTGTCTCCATGTCTTGTAATGGAAACCATACAATATATAACCTTTTCAGATTGGCTTTTTCACTCAGTAATATGCAGCTAAGATTTCCTTGTTTATTTTTATGATTTGATAGTTCATTTCTTTTAGCACTGAATCATATTCTATTGTCTGAATTACTACAGCTTATTTATTCATCCACATACTGAAGAAAATCTTGTTTTGGTTGCTTACAAGTTTTGGTAGTTATGAATAAAACTTCTATAAACATGTGCATGCAGGTCTTTGTGTGGACATAGTTTTCAACTCATATTAAATACTGCGTTTGTTGGAACGTATTGTAAATGTATTAGATTTTTTGTTTGTCTTAAGTTTTTGCTTAAGTTCTACGGAGTTAACATGTAGTGTAATGCTGGTTTCAGTAGAATTTGGTGATTCATCACTTACATGTAACACCCAGTGCTTATCAAGCCAAGTGCTGTCCTTAATACCCATCGCCTATCTAGCCCATCCCCTGCCCACATCCGCTCCATCAACCCTCAGTTTGTTCTTTATATTTAATAGCCTCTTATGATTTGCCTCCCTCTCTCTCCCTCTCTTTTTTCTTCTTCCCCTACGTTCATCTGTTTTGTTTCTTAAACTCCATAGATGAAGGAAATCACGTGGTGTTTGTCTTTCTGTGACTACCTATTTCTCTTAGTGTAATACTGTCCTACAAAGTTGCTATGCTGTTTTGTATTCTTTAGCAATGAATTAGAGTTTTTGTTGCTACATGTCCTCACCTGCATTTTCTTTCCAGTGTTTAAGGTATTCTCTATTCTAATAAGTGTGTAGTGGCATCTCATTGTTACTTAACTTGTAATTCCCTAATCACATGTCATGTTGAATATGTTCTCAAATACATATTTGTTTTCTGTATATGTTCTTTGGTGAGGTGTCTGTTCGTATCTTTTGATTATTTATTAATCAGGTTGTTCATGTTTTTATTGTTGAATTTTAAAGGATCTTTTTATATTTTGAATAACAGTACTTTATTAAATATGTATTTTGCAAATTTTTCTCCCAATCTGTAGCTTGTCTTCTCATTCTCTCTCTGATTTTAATAGGTAATCAGTAGAGATTACAAGGAATAGAAGTACGGTTATTTCATAATGATAGGTATGATGAAATAATGAGATTATTTGGGTTAAATTATGTTTGCCATTTATGAGATAAGGGGATTATTTCTTGATAGTGTTTTTAGTGATAGAGAATTAGAGTGTGGAAAAGGGTTTAAAGCTTTATTAAGTGGGTAGGAAAGTGGTATGGAAAAGAAGGGAGAGGAAGTATGTATCTCTATTTGAGTTGAGAAAGAAAGAAAGAAAGAAAGAAAGAAAGAAAGAGGAAGAAAGAGAAACAGAAAGAGAGAAACAGGAAGAAAGAAAGAAAAAGAAGAGGAAGAAAGAAAGAGAAAGAGGGAGGTGGAAAGAAAGAAAGAAAGAAAGAAAGAAAGAAAGAAAAGAAAGAAAGAAAAAAGAAAAGAAGGAAAGAAAAAGGAAATTTGAAAACATTAGCAGTGAGAGTCCAATATTGGAACAAAGTTTGAATTATGAAACAGTTTGGAAGAGGTCATGTAAATGATTCATGAAATAATGTGAAAGCAGAAATAATTTGAAATAGTAATTTGAAAATAGCAATGTAGAAAAATTTCCAAGTATGATTTCTGAATTAGAAACTAGAAATGACAACTTTTAAAGTTTCTATTTTAATTCCAGCTAGTTAACATTGTGTTATATTAGCTTCAACGGTATAATATAGTGATTTAGCATTTCCATAGAACACCGGGTGCTCATCAAAAAGGCCCTCCTTAATCCCCATCACCTATTTGACCCATCCCCTCCACCCTCTCCCCTCTAGTAGCCATGAGTCTGTTCTCTATAGTTAAATATGTTGATTTGTCTCTCTTTTTTTTTCTCCTTTGTTTTATTTCGTAAATTGCTTATATGAGTAAGATCATGTGGTATTGGTCTTTCTCTGACTGATTTCACTTAGCATTATATTCTCTAGCTGTATCCATGTTTTTGCAAATAACAAGATTTCTTTTTTATGGCTGAATAATATTCAATTGTATTTTCTATATCCATTCATCAATTGATGACACTTAGGCTGCTTCTACATCTTGGCAATTATAAATAATGCTTCTCTAAACATAGGGGTGCATGTATCTCTTTGACTTAGTGGTTTTATATTCTTTGAGTAAATACCCAGTAGTATGATAGCGGGATTGTAGGGTAATTTTATATTTAACTTTTTGAGAAATTTTTTCTCATACTGTTTTCCACCAGTGGCTATACCAGTGTGCATTACCACCAACAGTGCATGAGTGTTTCTTTTTCTCTACATCTTCACAAACAATACCTGTTGTTTCTTGTGTTTTTTATCATTTATTTATTTATTTATTTATTTATTTATTTATTTATTTATTTATTTTAGCCATTCTGATAGGTGTGAGGTGATATACCTCATTATAGTTTTAGATTTGCATTTCGCTAGTGATGAGTGATGTTGAACATCTTTTCATTGTCTTTTGGGAATCTGTATGTGGACAAATGTCTGTTCATGTCTTCTGCCCATTCTTTTTAAATTGGATTGTTTTTTGGGTGTTGAATTTTATAAGTTCTTTATATATTTTGGATACTAATCCTTTATCAGATGTGACATTTGCAAGTATCTTCTCCCATTCCAAAAGTTCTCTTTTAGTTTTATTGTTTCCTTTGCTGTTAAAAAATATGTTTTAATGTTTATTTTTATTATTTTTGAGAGAGAGAGAGAGCTGAGGAGGGTCAGAGAGAGAGGGAGACCATCTGGGTTTTTTTTTTTTTAATTTTTTTTTCTACGTTTATTTATTTTTGGGACAGAGAGAGACAGAGCATGAACGAGGGAGGGGCAGAGAGAGAGGGAGACACAGAATCGGAAACAGGCTCCAGGCTCTGAGCCATCAGGCCAGAGCCTGACGCGGGGCTCGAACTCCCGGACCGCGAGATCGTGACCTGGCTGAAGTCAGATGCTTAACCGACTGCGCCACCCAGGCACCCCTAGGGGGAGACCATCTGAAGTGGGCTCTGCAACAACAGCAGAGAGCCTGACATTGGTCTCAAACTCATGAACTGTGAGATCACGACCTGAGTTGAATTTGGACACTTAACCAACTGAGCCACCCAGGTGTCCCTGTGTAGAAGCTTTTTTATTTTGATGTAGTCCCAGCAGTTTATTCTTGCTTTTGTTGTCCTTGCCTCCAGAAACATATCTAGAAAAAAAGTTTCTACAGCTGATGTAAAAGAGATTACTTCTAGGATTTTTATGGTTTTGGGTCTCACATTTAGGTCTTTCATCCATTTTGAAATTATTTTTGTGTATGTTGTAATGAAGTGGTCCAGTTTCTTTCTTTTGCCTGCTGCTGTCCAGTTTTCCGAACACTATTTGTCTTTTCCCATTGGATATTCTCTCCTGCTTTGTTGAAGATCAATTGACCATATAGTTGTGAGGTTTTTTCTGGGTTTTCTATTCTGTTCTATTGATTTAGGTGCCTATTTTTGTGTCAATACCATATTATTTTGATTACTGCAGTTTTGTAATATAACTTGAAGTCCAGAATTGTGATACCTCCAGCTTTGATTTTCTTTTCTTTTTTTTTTTTTAAATTTTTTTTTTCAACGTTTATTTATTTTTGGGACAGAGAGAGACAGAGCATGAATGGGGGAGGGGCAGAGAGAGAGGGAGACACAGAATTGGAAACAGGCTCCAGGCTCTGAGCCATCAGGCCAGAGCCTGACGCGGGGCTCGAACTCACGGACCGCGAGATCGTGACCTGGCTGAAGTCGGACGCTTAACCGACTGCGCCACCCAGGCGCCCCTGATTTTCTTTTCTTAATAAATATTGAGGGGCATCTGGGTGACTCAGTTGGCTAAGCGTCCAACACTCAGCTGCAGCTCAGGTCATGATCTCATGGTTTATTTCATCAGGCTCTGCATTGACAATGTGGAGCCACTTTGGATTCTCTTTCTCATTCTCTCTGTCTCTGCTGCTCCCCCACATGCATGAATACTTTCTTTCTCTCTCTCTCTTTCTCAAAATGAATAAACTTTAAAAAATAAATAATAGTGATTATATTCTATAGGATTTCAAAAAAACCTGCACAAAAGTAAAGGTAAAATGCAAAGACAAATCAATATTTATGGTGGAAGACTTAGTACTGTAAATATGGCTGCCTATAATGTATAAATTTAATACAATCCTGATGCCATTTTTTATGTTATTTTCAACATGACTACTACATTCTAGAGTTTATAATTTTTAAAATTTAAATAATATTAAAATTTATAAAAATAAAAAATGTGTAAAATTAGTGCAATGATAGGGACTAACACTACCAGATTTAAAAAAAATAATAATCTTTACTTATTAAAAGTTCTTTTGCCACATACATTTATTAAAAATCCCAATGGAATAAAATAAAATGTTCCCAGACACAAATAATCAGAGGAGTTAATATAACATAAACATATTAATACAAACCAGTTGGAGATTTTAGTATTTAAACATGGTCTGGGAAAAAAAAAACACAGAAATTTAAAAAATAATATTTGTTTGGATCCATGCTTATTACCCTAATGAAGAAAAGTTCCACTTGATCAAAATTAAAATAAAAAATGATAATAAAGCATAAAGTTTTAGGATGTAAGAGTAAGGGGCACCTGGCTGGCTCTGTTGGAAGAACATGCAACTCTTGATCTTGGGGTCATGAGTTTGAACCCCAAATTTGGTATATAGATTACATAAATAAAAGTAAAATAAAACTTAAAAATAGAATATAAAGTAGAGTTTTTTAATTATAAATTTGGAGTGAAGAATACATTTCTAACTGCCATTCAAAACCAGGAGCCGTGAAAGAAAATAAAAAAGGTTCAGCACAGAAACAAGCACATCCCAAACTTTTGCACAGGGGTGTCACAGGGAAATGGAGAAAGTGCAATTCAAGGGACAAAATAATAAATGACAAACTGGGCAAAAAAACCACAAACAAACTTGCAATTCATGTTTCAGGAAAAGACCTTGATTCTCCAATATATAATGTTTCTGAAAGTGAGTAAAGAATAAACAATCAAATAGAAGAAAGGCAATTTATATGAAAACACTGTTGCCAGAAGTCAGTTAAAGGCTACTTAAATATATGAAAAGATGTTCAGCTTCCCTTATAAAAGAGAATTTCAAATGAGATTACATTAAAAATTCTAAGTTTATATCACATCTGTAGTGGAGTAGCTTGTGTTAGGTTAACTGTCACACAGAAAAACTTTAACGTTTGAACAAAATTAAAACAAAGAGACAGAAGTCAGCTAGTTAAGGTATGAAAGAGCAGTTAAGGCATGTGGGCTCCAGGGTACAAGGTCCTGGAAGGAGAAAAACCTGGTGAGATGAGCCAGCCTGTCTCACTTAGATTTTCTCTTTGAGGCATTCATGGATGTGCAGCTCTGGGTTGCTAGAAGAAAGCATCCACCTAGAGTTGTCTTTAGTGTCATTAATCTGAATTGAAACAAATTGGATTTATTTTTTATTTCTAACTGGAGTTTGGAAAATTCTGTACTTAAGTAGATGCACTTAGTACGCTGTATAACATCTTCTAAAACTAGTTTGGCTCCCCTGCTTGATATAGAACACGAGGTGTTTTTGCTGGGATAAGAACTCACTCATGTGGCAGGCCTCAGATAACTAGTCTTTCTTCTCATGTTTCAGAACTCTCATATTGTCCTAGAGACATCTCTGGAGTGCTAAATATAAAAGATACTGAGCAATACTATTGAAAATGATATGTGCTTATAAGATATTTTTGTCTGGCAGTGATCAGAGCATTTTAAGGTGTAGCTGGTTCTACATGTTCTGTCTTCTTTCCATGAATGCTAGGTATGTACAGTCATAAGTGACGCTGTCTATGCCACCGATTCCTCAGGTTTACCTTACTTAACTTTTACAAGGCATAAGCCTTAGGCCAGTTGTGGGATATGGCATTGGGAGTTTTCACTAGACATCACAGGCTTCTCCTTCATTCTGGAAAACCAAGGTTTTATTTGAATTGTATAATATTTTCCTCATCAACTAATTATCAAAGTAGTTCTAGTAATTACTGTGAACAAGATAAGTACTGAGCTGGTTTAAACACCAGAGTGACAGTCCTGGGGAGTTTAAACACCAAGAATGATAAAATCTTGAAGCTTCTTGGCCTAAGCCATGACCAAACCAATTTGGCCTACATGAGAGGGTTAAACTTTTCAGAATGTTATAATCAGAATAAATTAGGCTCTTTTCCTCTTGTTTAACATCCTGTAAATATGTCTGCGTTAATTTCTGATTTTCATTCTCTGATGTGGGCAATAACAGAAGCTCATTAACAAAAATGAAGTACTCTCACTTTGTGCAGGCTTTATGGCTCTCTACTTACCTGGATTCAGTTCCGTAATGACTGATCTCTTTGAATTGAAATGATGATGCATGCATAAATAATATCAGAGTGTATAAAGAATTTTGTCCAAGGCCCCACCCATGATAACACCTCAGGGTCACCACAGGGACGATTCGCATTGAGACATTTAGCTCTCAAAAAGTATTTTAAGCCCCTAAATCACAGTTGTGTTTTAAACGGACCATGCTTGAGCATCCCAGTTTCATATATGGAGCATATAAACTTATGTTCTGGCAAAACTGAGCTACCTATTTACTTCTGTCACTGCTGTAATGGGTATACTCCGTGGTTTGCGGTTTGGTAGAGGACATTCTAGCAGCTCCATCTACGTGGGAGCCAACTCATGGTGTAAGTTTTCTTGGGCCAGCCATATATAATTGTATACTTTTCTATGTGTCAGTAATTTCTCTTAGATCCTCAGACATTTAATAAAACTACCATACAGGTTTTGACTATTTAGCTCTATCAATTACTGGTTACATTGGTCAATTGGCTGCATGTTTATATCTGTTAGAATTTCAGTGGCTATTGTGCTAAGAGGATCCTACAGATTCAATCAATTTTCTTCTTCCTCTATCTAATGTTAAAATCAGCTTCTGAAAACTGGATATATTTGTCTATTTGCTGTGATACACTAAATTTTTATTACCTCAATATTTATATTCATCTCTACTATGTACTTATTCATGTTAATTAGTTGTCTGGTATTAATGAAATGCCTAGATTCTGATGACCAGCCATCCCTTGTAGTATACAGTGGCTGTCTTAGCACTGGCTAAGCTGGTGTCCCTAAATTTGCTTCCCCTTTTAAGTCATGAAGTAGGAATCAAGGCACTTGATTTCCCCCACTAATTGAGCTTGTCTGCTGTTATAGTATATCTTAACTAGTTGCATGGCCTCTGCTTTATCCTGAGGATGGAATAACTCACTTTGATAGCATTTAATTATCCTGGTAAAAACAAACAAAAAATTGCCTTTTTATCAAAATTCATGCCTTTGTGATAAAGCATATGACCTTTCCTTTTCTAAAAATTGTATCCAACCTCATTGAGCCATGCCTAATTTGTTTCAGTTTTTCTTGCTTCTGAACTATCATCAACAACTTTCCGTCCAGCTTCTGGCTATTTTCCTTTATTTTCTGTTTATGACCCTCAAGTGTATGTATCTCTTTATTTTCCAGATATTTGGGCATCTGTTTACTTTCTCTAAATTTTTTGACTCATACCTTCTTCTTTATAATATACTCTGCCAAATTTATCTCATATACTGGAGTGTTAAGAGAGATTTCACAAAACATCTGTGTTGCATGTATTATATCACTATAGTCTCTTAGCATTTCATTTAATTAACTGAGGAGCATATGAGGTAGTGGACGTCACCAGTGGTCATAATTTGTATGGGAAAAATGAGTAAAATTTTAGCCTTGAGCATAATGTATGTTTGAAATTATTTTTATTAGTATAAAATATACTTTCTGAAAGGGCTTTTTTTGTGTCAAATAATACTGTGCTCACCAGCAGTAATAAGAAAATAGATAAAGGAGAAGTAGGTGGTATTAGGGGTATGGATTTAAGTAGTTAGGCAGTGGTAACTGCAGTCCTGATCACAATTTGACTTAATGGTTTATTCCAATAGCAGCAAAGAAGACAAAAAAATAGAGAACATAAAAAATGTTTTCCCCATTTTTTTTTCTATTTTGATATGAAAGGATCTCTACTAAAGACAAATCCCTGGTGCCATCTTTTGTTATCACCTTCATCTACTATGAAAAGGAGGTATGAATTACCTGGTCGATGTGTGACTCAACTGGGTAGACCTAGTGTATTAACAGTTTACGAGCACAGGCTGGACCAGTACAGCTGATCTTGCAGTGCTTCCATACAGCCTAATGGGATCTAGAAACTCCAGCTGATTGGATAGAATTGAACAAAATTTCAATCCCAGCTATGCCTGGGATAGCCTCATGCTCCGAGATAACTGGTGAACACTTGAACACATTTTTTTTTCTTCTCTTTGACTTGTTCCAGTGTGAAATAATTTTCCTGAGTAGATGTTTTGGCTCTCTATTCATGCGTAAAGACTAGTACGTTACTAATTTACTTAATCCTAATGTCTACCAGAGTTCTTACTTAGATGCCACCAAAACACAAAGCATGCGTTGCCATGTATTGCTTGGCATTTTGTCCCTCTCTCTCACTTAATATATCCATATATGTACCTGGAATATCTAAAAATTTCAGGAATGACATCCTTTTTTTAGTGCATAGACAGCACTACTGTCTGAGATTATCATGTGACTCTAACTTGATTGTTTTCAATTTCACTTGTTTTATATTGTCTAAACGCATAATAATCACTATTTTCATGAACATTGTGTCCTATGCACTTTAGAATAATGAGATATTAAGTCAGGCATGGCAATTCAAATATGACATACACCCCAGTTGTAAAAGGGGTTTATTTTTGTACAGGGTATTACATTGGCATATTGTTGTGCACACACATGTGTGTGTGTACGTGCGTTCTTGTGTGTGCTATAAATGAAGTGACAGTGGATGGAATGGATGTAGTTATCTAAATGGGTCACAATGAGTACCGTTGAAAAATATAGACCTCCATCAAATATCCTGGCAGAGAAGGTCCCTCAACTACCTTTTCTTCTCTGGAAATTGTAAAACATACAGTCTTTTACAATTGGGTGAATTTCAGCTTATAGTTTTTTAATTTATGTGAGCTTTCGTGTGTATGTGCATGTGCTAAGTCCCTATGTGTGTTGTTATTCACATATAGAATATGTGACACCAGATAGCAGGGAATGTTTAGTAAAGTTTAACCTGGTAAATTTAATTCGGTACTTAGATTACTAGAGAGGTAAAAACTATGTTATTATTTTAATGCCTTCCTCTGTAGACTCACTTAACTTTCAGGTCTAACTTTATTGATATTCAGCTTATAATTTCTGTGATCCAGGTATACATTACTATTCTCTTTATGTTTTCCTAACAGCAGCATCGATTAGCATTCAATGTGGTTCTTATTGAAAATAGCATAATTTTATATTCTTAAGGCTAAGGGGTACAAAAACTAAAGTGCATTTTTGCTTCTCCTCCAATGCTAATATAGCATGATATTAGAGGATTATTGCCATGAAAACTGCATGATAGGGAGGGCAGTGCAATTTTTTCCTTCCCTCGTCTATGAAGGAATAAAAACTATTTACATATTATTAAAAAGTGAAATATATTAAGACTACAAAAATGCCATTAAAACAGCATCTTTGTGTTTATTAAGGTATATATTTATGTAATTTCTACATTTTTTTAATCAAAAGCATTCATTCATGAAAAAGGATATTTAGCATTCAGGGGTATTTTAATGAAGGAGACCACCATGAGGCCGGTATGAAGTTTGATTTCTGTTGGTGGGTTTTAGTCCTAACCACGCTTTGTAACATGAGCAATGATTGAAAGATTTCTTGATAACATCACAGAAGCTCATTTCCACAGCAGTGTCTTCCCCAACCTGCGGAGACTTACTATGGTGCTCTGGTTAAGTCCTAATTTAGATAATTAAATTCCACCTGCGTATCTGACTCCTTACAGTTTTCAGCCCTTTCTGCAATCTTCTGTTATTTCCTGTTTTGAATTGATGACTGCTGTGCCCTGTGGAACCGAAGCTGCATAATGCACAGGAAATTATTCACCCTGCTTCTGCTACAGTTAGGGTAGCGTAACAGTCTCTAGCTCCATTTTTCATTTCATTGTAAATTTGTGAAATAGAATCACTTTTCCTTGTTTCTGTTCTGCTAGGAAAATAAATTCCGTGGAAACCTGTGCCTGTTCAATTTCTATTAAAATATGTACTTATCTAACAGAAAGTTAAAAAACAGCTTTTAAAAAAATTGTGTGCAGAGAATATATAGTGTACCTTTAAAGATTTTAAGCAAAACTTGCAAAATGAATATTGATTAAAATAAGCCTTGATTCATTAAATTCAGATAGCAGCCTACTTTTTATGATTGAGATGCCCACCATTAAGTTGCAAGTATAAAATTTTACTTCTGATGTATACTTAGTAAATAATGTATGTGTATGAATGCAAATTCAGAAAGGTCATACATTTCATTTTGGGAGCAGATGACCATATTTGTCACAGACAGATTTCAATAGTTCTGGTACCAGCTCGTTTTTATCAGACCATTCTGAAAAGGAAGTATTTCATTCACATTGTTGGCCATGTATGCCAGCCCCACCTCTGCCCTCATTTTCTGGCCTCAGAAACTCTCCAAATCCCACTCTACCTAAGTCTAAAGTAACTTGGAGTGCGTGGTAATGAGTATCATAATACAAGCTCTGGCTTTCCTTTTCACACAGGTAAACCATAGATTATATCCTATTCTAAAAGGAAAAATATGTTACTTGTAGGTTTATTACTCAATATCAACCATATAAATAAACGTGAAGTTCCAGTGGGTTTAGAAGAAAGGTAATATTCTCAAAGAAATATATGGATTCCAACAATGGTTAATATTTCACCATAAAGAAAACACAGAATATGATAATACAGAGTACTTTGAAGTAAAATACATACATTTTAAAGAACTGCAGGTATATAATTTACATAGACATATTTATTTTCTAACCACATTTTCTTCAGTGTATATGCATGTACACATATGCTTATTATATTAAATGAATACTACTGAATGGAACATAATACTTTTATTTTCATTTGTAAAAACATACTCTCATTAATTCATCTCATGATAGCCAATCTAAGTTAGAAATAAAATTCTATAGAATTTTTGGGGCACCTGGGTGGCTCATTCAATTAAGCGTCCTACTTAGGCTCAGGTCATGATCTTGCGGTCCATGAGTTCAAGCCCCACATCAAACTCATACTGATGGCTCAGAGTCTGGAGCCTGCTTCAGATTCTGTGTCTCCTTCTCTCTATCTCTGCCCTTCCCCCTGCTCATGCTTTCTCTCTCTCTCTCTCTCTCTCTCTCTCTCTCTCTCTCTCTCTCAAAAATAATAAACATTAAAACATTTTAGAAATTATTGATTTTGATTTTAAATATGAACATGTTCCACAAAATATAATTTCCTTCTAGATGAGAAAAAATTAACTCTGTGTGTGTGTGTGTGTGTGTGTGTGTGTGTGTGTGTGTGTTACCCCTCTGCACTCTAATTGGGCAGTAGAGACATATATCCAAACTTTGGCCTCTTTGGAAACCTTAAGCCTCCCCTGCCTCACTTAGAGGAGAGTAGAATGTGAATCAAGGAAAAAAAAAAACAGTGCCATTAAGGAGAAAGTGGTATCACCATACTAGTAAAAGAAAAAATGAAGCAGTAACTAGATGGCAATGTACTTCCTTTTTTCCCTTCTTTTCTTCTCTTCTGTAACTTTAATGAAATAACCTGTTTCTGTAGCTATAATCCAGTCAGGTAACATGTCTGCCCTAGTGTAGCCAAGGTAAGGCCAGAATACAATCCAGACACAATACAGACTTTTGTTTATAAATATAGCTAAATGATAAAAAGATACCACCCAGATTCACAGCCTACCCTGTATAACTGAAGAGAATAAAATGCTATTCTGTGTTTCTTGAATCCTAGAATGTGTATCTTTCAAAAATCAGCCACTAGTGATAATGGACATGATAGATTTGCCTTATAAAGGATTCAGTAATCTAACATATTATTTGGTGCGCTAATCTACCATATTAATTCTTCTGTGTTGCACAGGTAAGTGAGAGTACTCTTCATGCCATAATGCTGTGATCTGTTATCCTTGGTTCTTATTATTTGAAAAAGCAGTTACACATTCTGACTAGAGCCATTGAGTTAACATTGCAACATTCGATCTTTTAACATAGGTAAAGATGTATATGTAGCCAACCTAAGAACCATTGAGACAAGTCAGGATTCACATCTACAACTCAGGTGCCTCAAATACTGAAACACTCAGAGCCTCAGTTTTCTTACATAAAAAAATTTAGATAATGTGCCTAACTCACTATATATATAAAGTATTTGATATAACAAATGGTTGTTAAAAAATCCATTTTTAAAATCTGGAACAGAAGTCATACATGTGACATAACAAGAAATCCATAAGTAATGTTATTAATACCAAAATAAAGGTAGTTTCATTTTCTTAATATACTGGCTAAGTTTTCTCAATAAGTTCTTACAGAAGAGATATTGAAAACTGTTACAGAAGTAGAGTATTTCTATAACTGCCTGAGATTTTATTGCATATGTGAAATGATTAAATTAGCTCACCAGTACATGCCAGACTAGCTCAGTCGGCAGAGCATGCGACTCTTGGTCTAAGAATTTTGAGTTTGAGTGCCACATTGGGTGTAGAGATTACTTAAAAAAATAGAAAGTCCAAAACAAATGAGCTAAAAAGTATAAACCATTCAAAAAAACATGTGGCATGTAGTAAATATTCAAAATGTTTTTATTATCAGTGTATGCATGGTGAAGAGAGTTTTATGGTAAAATACATTTAGTGGTTTTTTTTATACTGTAATGTGGGTTCAGTGTTTTTTAACAAATCCTTTCACCATGGCAGCACCATCAGTTTAAGAAGTATTGTGGTTATTTTCATGTACTTACCTACATTGGCTGAATTATACCTGACTGAGTCTATCAAGACAACCATTTCTAGAGTGGGCATAAACAGCTATTCCCTTTAGAAGAAGAGTGCTTTCAAAAGTAAAAGTGTGTCTGAATATAGGAAATAGACCAATCTGGAAATGATAGCTTGTGACTATTACAGAAAACTTGTATTTATGTCTCAATAATCACTGTGGCTTAAAAACATGCAAATGTCGGGGCGCCTGGGTGGCGCAGTCGGTTAAGCGTCCGACTTCAGCCAGGTCACGATCTTGTGGTCCGTGAGTTCAAGCCCCGCGTCGGGCTCTGGGCTGATGGCTCAGAGCCTGGAGCCTGTTTCCGATTCTGTGTCTCCCTCTCTCTCTGCCCCTCCCCCATTCATGCTCTGTCTCTCTCTGTCCCAAAAATAAATAAACGTTGAAAACATGCAAATGTAGATTTGTGTATTGCTTGATCTAATCTTTTTTCCTTTGGACCTACCCTCAGATAGCTTATAACTTTTGTGCCTATAACTTTACAGCTACAAAATATCATCAGTATCAGTCTTTCCAAAGCATGTATAAGTAAATAAACCTTTTTCAAGACAAAGAAATAGGTATTTTCATATCCTAATTCCTATGACAGCAGACCTGTATCATAAATAAATAATATAGTTCCTAATCTGAAATATCAATAGCTAGTTTTTCCTACATACATGTTCTCCTACGTCATAAAAGCACTTCTGTTTCCCTTCTACACAGGCAAAGTCAGATTAATATTTTGATGTTAGATTTCTATAAAAATCTTTTCTATAAATTTTATAATCCCATGGCTTTGGGCAGTGTGCCAAAGTATCAAGCGTATACGAATCAAAATCAATTTGTTCTGCTTTTCACAAGACAGCAATGAGACCTGTCATTTGTCATTTCAAGACTTTGACAACAAAGCATTAAGCCAAGCACGGGGCCCTCTGACAACAAGGTTCTATCAGCTGCCCAGGTCACATGGCCATGAAACTGGCTCCGTTTTTAAGATAGTATGAACTTTGGAAAATATTTTTCTGCTCTTTGATAGCAAGATCAGGAATTTCCATCCTGAGGTGATCTATTGAATGCATGTTTTACACAGATGACTGGTTCTTACCAATACAACTATGATGACATAAGAATAAAAAGTTTGTTTTCTTGCAAAAGCCAGAGATCATACTGACAAAAATGTATTTTATTGTCTTCAGTGAATTCAATAACTAAATTAACATGTTTCTTTATATGCATGCCTCTCTCTCAGGTTTATTATACTTAACTACTTGAAAAATAATTTATCCAATATTCCTTTGTGTCTTCACAAGTATTAATTCTTAACTGAAATATTTGTGTGATATATTAAAATATTTAATGTACATACACTCTTGGCAATCTCTAAGGATTTTTTGTAATTAGCCATGCATTTTTAAATATCACAACAAGTGCCCTCCTTAATACCCATCATACATCTAACCCATCCCCCACCCACTTCCCTTCATCAACCCTCAGTTTGTTCTCTATTGTTAAGAGTCTCTTGTGATTTGTTTCCCTCTCTTCTCTTTTTATCCCCCCTTTCCAATATGTTCATCTGTTTTGTTTCCTTAATTCCACAAATGGGTGAAATTATCTGGTATTTATCTTTCTCTGATTGACTTATTTTGCTTAGCATAACACATTCTAACTCCATCCATGTCATTACAAATGGCAAGATTTCATTCTTTTTGATGGCTAATATTCCATTGTATATATGTATTCCACATCTTCTTTATCCATTCATCAGTTGGATTCTCTCAATAGTTTGGCTATTGTTAATAATGCTGCTATAAACAGTGGGGTGCACATACCCCTTCAAATCTGTATTTGATTTGAATTTTGTATTTTGTATCCTTTGAGTAAATACTTAGTAGTGCAGTTGCTGGCTCCTGGAGTAGTTCTATTTTCAGGTTTTGAGGAACCTCCATACTGTTCTCCAAGGTGACTGCCCCAGTTTGCATTCCCACCAACAGTGCAAGAGAGTTCCCCTTTCTCCACATCTTTGCCAACACCTGTTGTTTCTTGTATTGTTAACTTTAGCCATTCTGACAGGCATGAGGTGATATCTTAATCGTGGTTTTGATTTCTGTTTCCCTGATGATGAGTGATGTTGAGCATCTTTTCATGTGTCTTAGCCATTGGGATCTGACTGAGTTATTTCTTTTTTAAATAAATGTGGAATAAACCCCATGTTTATTTTTTTTTTAATTTTTTTAATGTTTATTTATTTTTGAGACAGAGAAAGACAGAGCATGAATGGGGGAGGGCCAGAGAGAGAGGGAGACACAGAATCCGAAACAGCCTCTGGACTCCGAGCTGTGAGCACAGAGCCGACTCAGGGCTTGAACTCACAGACCACAAGATCATGACCTGAGCCGAAGTTGGACGCTTAACCAACTGAGCCACCCAGGCGCCCCCCCATGTTTATTTTTCAACCTACATGAAGGTTTGTTTTAAGAAATTCTGAAAAACGTATTTGAGCCTTTGAGATTTTAGATACATGTATTAAAACCTGGTACAGCACATGTGTGTATATGTATACATATATATATATATATATATGATATAAAAAATATAAAAATCTTCAAAGTTGTCTCCATAATTTTTCTTCTTTGTGTTACTCAAGGAACCAAGGAAAACCCTCAAACTTTTAAATCTATAATATGCTCTTTTTCTCAACATTATTTAAAGGAAAACTGATGACTGAAAAGGAATAAAAGTAACCCTAATATAAAAGCTTTGAGACAGTCTTGGATTAATATGTATAAATATTCAATAATACATACTAAATCAACAAAATGGAAAGTTATAGGAATAAAATATGGTAGAATTCCACTTCCTTAAAAAAATGAATAAGCCTCACGTTTTTTTAGAATATCTGATAAGGCCAAGTGTGAGAGAAATACCCAGAATTATACTGACAACTCTAGTATATTCTGTTTGTATGATAATAATTACAATGATAAAAGTAATGACTAATGTATATTGAGCATCTTTATGTTCTCTGCACCACGCCTTGTAATTTTTGTACCATTCAGTCTGCACTAGCACATGCTGAGGTGTTCATCTTCATTTCCATATTAGGGATGAGGACACCCAGAACCGGAAAGCCAAATTAACTTTCTCAAAGCACAGGATTTATAAGAATTACTGTCAGGACAGAAAGCCACCTACCCATTTTCAAAGTCTTCACATTGTTCAGTATACCATGTTGACTTAAGATCTACTTATTTCTGTTGTCTTTTTCAATGTCATATCTACAAGAGGTTTTTTTTGTTTTTTTTTTTTTTTTTTTTTTTTTTACTGTATAAAAAGCTGTAATAGGATGTACTGATACTGGAACTGGAAAAATGATTTAGATTTTATTAATGCAGTAGAAAAAAACATTAGTTTTGGTTTTAAAATAAAACATTAATTTGAATCCATATTTGTTCTGTCTTCAGCAGCTTTAGGTCTCTAAAGTTCAAATGCTTAGGGTGAAATAAGTTAATGCTCTTGGATACGCTAGTACTTACTGTAGGCAACTGTATTAGTTCATTAGATTATAAGCTCAAAGTCATAAAAACAAAACAGGTTGGCTGTCTGTGATCCTCTTCTACTTACCTACTATTTTTTTTAATTTGAATTTAAGGACAATATTTTTTTTAGAAGCTATACTTGTGTTTTTTAAATATTTAAAATTTCCTTTTCAGGGACCTGGAAGCCACTGTGGGTTGTGATTATAAAAAATGATTAGTGAATTTGGGAAATTGCATTTCTGGACAAGGAATCAGAGAGTTGCATCTTTATGTTGAACTTTTCCGAAAACCTCGAAAAGGGGACATCGTTTCCTCATTTGTGCAAAATAGGAATTAGGTCAAGTCGTTTGATTCAGATTGAGCAGGGTTTCAACATGAATCCCATTACATCCTAGCTACGTAATCAAAAGAAAATTAACTACTTTGAATTTAAGATCATCGTTTGCAAAATGGGCAGAATAATAACCCTATCTCATAGAATTTCTGTGAAGACTACATGAGAAAATGCTTATTAAGTGATTTAGTGTTATGCTGAATATGTATTTAGAATTTTTAAAATATTAGCTATTATAAATGGTTCTCCATGGCCATCCACCAGTTTGAACTTTTCCAGTTAAAGAGAATTCTCCAAATTGTGAAAAATGATAATGTACTATGCATTTAGTTATTTGGTGTGAAAATCTGTGTAGCTCTAATGGTTTTTCAGAAATCCTAGGGTTACCAGCTTGCAGCTTTAGCTCATTCCACATATAGGCTATTTTAAATTACTACTGTATCATTTATTATTATATTTCTATTTTAATATGTGCCTCATATTTTTATTTTTGCCTCCCCAGAAACCTTTTCTTCTTTAAGAGTATCCCAAATTTGCTTTTGTCCATTAACCTATTGTTATAGTCTAGATGGAAATGTCCATCAAAGTGACAATCCAGGGGCGCCTGGGTGGCGCAGTCGGTTAAGCGTCCGACTTCAGCCAGGTCACGATCTCGCGGTCCGTGAGTTCGAGCCCCGCGTCAGGCTCTGGGCTGATAGCTCAGAGCCTGGAGCCTGTTTCCGATTCTGTGTCTCCCTCTCTCTCTGCCCCTCCCCCATTCATGCTCTGTCTCTCTCTGTCCCAAAAATAAATAAACGTTGAAAAAAAAAATTTAAAAAAAAAAGTGACAATCCACTCTCTCCTGTCACACTATCCTCAGGTATGTGAATCAACTGAGATATTCAGATACTATCTCTTTGGAATTTGAAACTCATTTGAGTAATAAGGAAAAAAAATGCCTAGAATTGAGCAGATCACTTTCTTCCCACAGGTAGCACAAGGAGCAGAATTGCATTAATCATTGAAACTTTGATTATCTTATTTTCACTGGTTCTTAATGTGATATATATATATATATATATATATATAAATTCATAAGTGTATATATATATATATATATTTCCATGATATAATCAACATTTTAAAATAAGTTTGTTTTGGGGCGCCTGGGTGGCGCAGTCGGTTAAGCGTCCGACTTCAGCCAGGTCACGATCTCGCGGTCTGTGAGTTCGAGCCCCGCGTCAGGCTCTGGGCTGATGGCTCAGAGCCTGGAGCCTGTTTCCTATTCTGAGTCTCCCTCTCTCTCTGCCCCTCCCCCGTTCATGCTCTGTCTCTTTCTGTCCCAAAAATAAACGTTGAAAAAAAAAAATTAAAAAAAAAAAATAAAATAAGTTTGTTTTTTGCCTACATGTTTTTCATAGTTTTGTTTGTTTCTACCCAAAGCACATACATAACTGTGCAACAATTTTATGTATGCACTTTAATTTATATTTCTCTCATAAATAATAATATGATAAAAACATCTGAAGCATATAATTTTTCTACATTTTCTATACTTTACACATAATCTATATCATATCATATATTGTTATATTTTATATGGCAGTATAATCAAATTGTAATTTTGTGATAATTATTTAAGATGAAGGCATGAAATAGTAAGATGGATAAAATACAGTGAAAATGGAAACATTTTATAGAAAATTATAAGCCTTGTAAGAATTTAGGCAATATTATAGTCATTAAGAATCACTATGACATCTTCAGAAGGATATATTTTGATGAGAAAGTAATTAATATTTTTTGTAAGATAGGTTGGTATTGTAAAATAATGAGTAAGAAGTTATCACTGCAGTTGGGCCTAGGGTTTTTGATAAATAAGAAATGAAAACGAAGAGGCAAATTGAAGTTTTAGCTGCAAAGAAGAAAACAAAAACCATGCCTTCTGTATCTAAGGGATTTGATATGAAAAGTGATCATATCCTGAAGATTCCTTGTGTTTATGATCAAATTCCTGTCCCTTTTAAATGAGTATTTTATTTAATTTTTTACCAAATAATTATCAATACAATCTGAAATATTGGGCAAAACTCATGCAAAATTTGTACATATATTTTCTAGAAATGTAATGTCTTACTTCTATAGCCAAGATACCATAATTGCTCTCATAGTTACTTATATTCTGAAATTAGAATCTGAATGTATGCATGTTGTGTTTCTGTATGTGTGTGTGTGCGTGTGTGTGTGTGTATGTGCACATATGTAAAATCTTTTGTGATTTAGTATAAAGATTTCTGGACATGAGGTAAATTACATTGTTCTGGAAATCAACAGGCTTTTATACATTCATGCTTCAAAATATTATAATTATTGTGTTTTCTTGCTATTCAAATCCTGTTTCCAATAGTACTTCATATTGTCCATATGCACTGTGAGACATTTTAATTCTGATTCATACCACCTTTCACATTTGCTTTCTGTCAGAAAAATACATGCCCTGTCATCATAAATTCTGCCTGGCAAACCTTTTTTGCCACTGCACTCATCCTATTCAGAGCCATACTACTCATCATTTGACAGGATGCAAAATGTAATGGTCATAAAAGTAAAGTCTGCTAACTTTCTCTCCTGACAATTTGTCAAAAGACACATTAAAAAATAATTGGAGAGAAACTGCACAGATTTTTTAAATGTATTGAGTCATTTTTCTTCAATGCTTGACTGGTCAACTTGCAAGATACCATTCTCCCCATTATTAACAAGCCAAGACTACTGCTTTAACAAAAGAAATAGCACTATATTGCACTCATCTTGCTCTTGGGGTTTGTTGCCATAGACCTCTGATTTATCTGGAAAGTCAACAAGTAAAACAGTCCTTTATCACATGACTAGTTTATGTTTCCAATTTTACCTTTCATTAAAATTATGGGCTTTTTTTTCTGCCAAGCCTACAAGGAATATCATAAATACTACTTGAAGTGGAAATAATAAACCCAGAATGATTTTTTCCTTGTATATTGTTTCATTAACAGTTTAATGTGTTAATAAAATTTTAGGGAATTCAACTGTTATATATATTCTATGCTTAGTCTATCACACACAAACCGCTTAAACCATAATAGATTTCAGTGACTCATTGTTACATGTTCATATGCTTCCCATGAGAACCTAAACAAAATATAACAAATGTCATAAATTATGAACTCCATTAAGAAGTAAAATTCATATTCTTTGTAATTTCAACAGAGAAAAAAACAAAAATTCCTCTTTAGGGAACTGAGGATGTAAGAATAAGAGATGAGTAGCAAAAAGAACAAAAAAATAAAATTTAACTTAACGTGTGAAGTAGAATCTGAACTACAGGCTCCCTTTGAACAAAAGAAAAAGGAATTAGATGATTTCTGTATCACAATGATTAAATAAAATATGGATGCCTAATAACAAGGTTTGAAATAATAAACAGGATTACTAATATTCCACAGAATTTCTAAAGATGCAAAATAATACTATTAAACTATAGCAATAATAGAGCAATAATTTCAATAAAGTCATGTTGCCAAACTTACCATGCCATTTTTTTTTTAAATAAGAAATAGAAACTTATTTTGGAATATTCTGAGACGCTAGCTGGCCAAGAAATGGAAATATTTGACATATTTCTGAATGAAACTAATGGAAATATTGTTAGGAAAAGTTTATGAGGCTTTAACAAACAATTTTTTAAATATTTATTTTATATTTTCATGCTTATTTATTTTTGAGAGAGAGATAGAATGTGAGCAAGGAAGGGACAGAAAGAGAGGAAGACAGAGATCAGAAGGAAGCTCCAGGCTCCAAGCTGGTAGCACAGAGCCCGAACTGGTGCTCAAATTCAGAAACTAGAATCATGACCAGAGCCGAAGTCAGACATTTAGCCTACTGAGTCACCCCGGAGCCCCGCAAATAATTTTAAGATACAATATTGTAGAGTTAAAAAATAACACTAGTGGCATGTGTCATCGATAAATATGTACTACTTTGTGTAAAGTATTAATATTCATGATAAAAGTGATATAATGTCCTTTTTACTTTTTGTTTCATAAATTCTTTAACTTCTAACTCACTAAGTAACCTAAATCTGTACCCTTTTAAAATGATTTCTGGCAGGTCCAGTCTGTCTTTAAAAGATCCTATTAGGGGCACCTGGGTGGCTTAGCTGGTTGAATCCAACTTTGACTCAGGTCCTGATTTCACACTTTGTGAGTTCGAGCCCGAGTCGGGCTCTGTGCTGACAGCTCAGAGCCTGGAGCCTGATTCAGATTCTATGTCTCCCTCTCTCTCTGCCCCTCCCCACTTTGTTCTCTCTCTCTCTCTCTCTCTCTCTCTCTCTTTTTCTGTCTCTCTCAAAAATAAATAAAAATTTTAAAAAGACCCTATTAGGAAAACTACACATTTTCAGTTAATATGATTATTATGGATTAAAATGTATAGTAAGAGAGTATTGGCCAAATATGAAGAAGATTCTTATTTTGTCTTCTATTCTCAAGTTATAAACAGTTAATTTTAGGAAGCAATAAGGAAAACAAATTTAAAACTCCCAGAGTCAGGCGTCTATCAGAAGGGCTTTTCCACAAATTCATTTTCTTTTCTTTCTTTTCTTTTTTTTTAATGTTTATTATTTATTTATTTATTTATTTATTTATTTATTTATTTATTTATTTATGAGAGAGAGAGTGAGTGAGCAGGGGAGGGGCAGAGAGAGAGGGGCACAGAGGATCCTAGGGTAGCTCTGTGCTGACAGCAGGGAGCTGTCAAGAAACATTAAGTAATGACCAATTAGTAAGTACATTGCTTTTATAAGCCATTTATACATAAAATAAAAATGCATCATCACATGATAAATGCAACATATTAACTAGTTCACCTGTGGCACTCACCACAATAACCTAAAAGTTGTAGTAAGAATACATTGAAAAATAAATTAATAAAATGATTATTGGTGGTTTCTTACAAAGCTATACATAGTCTTGACATATGACCAGTAATCACACTGCTTACTATTTACTCAAAAGAGTTAAAAACTTATTTCCACGCAAAAATATGCACACCGATGTTTATAGCATCTTTATTCATAATTGTCCAAACTTGGAAGTAAATAAAGATGCTCTTTAGTAGGTAAATGGATGAAAATACTGTGGTACATCTAGAGACTGGATTATTATTCAGCACTAAAGAAAAATAAACTATCATGCCACAAAAAGACATGGATGAACTTTAAACTCCTATTACCAACTGAAAGATGTTACTTTGAAAAGACTACATACATATCATATGATTTCAACTGTATGACATTCTGAAAAAGGCAAACTATGGATAGTAAAAAGGACATTTTTTGCCAGGGGTTGAAGTGGGGTAGGCTATCAGACAGAACACAGATTTTTTTGTAGGGCAGTGAAAATATTCTTTGATTCTAGAATGGTGGATACATGTCATTATACATTTGGTTAAACCCATAGAACATATATAACAGCAAGAATGAACCCTAAAGTAAACTGTGGGTTTTGGATGATTATGATGTGTCAATATGGGTTCATCATTTGTAACAAATGTACCACTGTTAATGGGAGAGGCTATGCTTGCTTGGGGGATAGGGGGTTTATGGGACATCTCTGTACCTTCTTTTCAGTCTTCCTGTGAACCTAAAACTACTGTGAAAAAATTAAATCCTTAAAAAATTTTAAAAATAAATTGTCACGGCAAGAATAAAACAGTATATTAGATTTATTTAAGGCTCCTTGAAAAATATATATCACACATGAAACATTTTTCATAACTTCTTATACTTTAATATGTCTCTTATGCTTAACTTCAGTTATTTGATCGAATCCCAGTTAGATTCTATGCCTAATTCTCTATTTAAAATTGTAGATAGGTCAGGAGGTATAAAAAATAAAATATAACTTATCAATAATCAGCATAAGTTAAAAGATGGTTCTAAGACTCCTGAACAAATATTCTTTTCACCCATTTTCTTTCAGAAATACTTTTATTCCATTATATTTTCAAAATGACAAATTCTAGGGCTTATAGGAAAGTTTACTGAGAACTCTTGCTCTTGGTGTCTTAGAACTCATGTTCATGCTATGATACATATGTATTATAAAATAGTACCATCCGTAATATGGCATTTTAGGGGGAAAACAGGTGTTTCATGTTATAAAGGCAACAGATATATGTTTCTAAAAAATTTTAGTTATCTCTTCATGACATTTTTACATACATTTGAGATTAGTATCTAATATTCTTTTCCAGTGGTAGTGTTATGAAATATCACTCTGTGAATATTTTGTCATTTTAGCCTGGGAAGTAAATCTTAGACATGGGGCTTAGGAGAGTGGCAGAATGGAAGAGTTTGATTGAGAAAGTCAGTTTGGATATATAAATAGAAAGAAATGTCTTCCTTGAATCCATGCTACTAGTTTCATTTTTGCTGATTTGAATTCTCTTTCTGACACTCATTGGTCTCTTGCACCCGTCACTATAGGGTAATAATTCCTTACAGAAATCTGCTGGAAGTTCTCAAAGATAGGAATGGGTAGATGTTCATCAAATGTTTCTGCATTATATAATAAATTGGCAATACTACTTTAATCATATTTTATTTTAATTTATAATTTAAGATTAATACCTTTAGGATTTACATATAATCATTGATTGTTTTTAACTTGAGTCTCCTATTTCTCTTTCATATTAAACCTAAATAGTATTTGTCATGTGTCAAAATGAATAAAAATCAAATATAAAAGATATAAAATATCACACAATATCACACAGATTCTTAATATTTTTAAGGGTTAATTTAAAATTAGCATTTTCGGGGCGCCTGGGTGGCTCGGTCGGTTAAGCGTCCGACTTCGGCTCAGGTCATGATCTCGCGGTCCGTGAGTTCGAGCCCTGCGTCGGGCTCTGTGCTGACAGCTCAGAGCCTGGAGCCTGTTTCAGATTCTGTGTCTCCCTCTCTCTGACCCTCCCCCGTTCATGCTCTGTCTCTCTCTGTCTCAAAAATAAACGTTAAAAAAAAAATTTAAAAAAAAAAATAAATAAATAAATAAAATTAGCATTTTCATGTTATGAAATAAAGGACTATAATTATAGAAAAATCTATATTTGCATCTTGTTTTCTTTCAAAGAAGCATGTTAAAGGATATACAGTTCAATTGCACTCCTTCATTATGCTTTTTTCCCCAAGAGAATTTTAAGAGATTATATTCCTTTTTTTTGTTAATTTCTTAACATATATGTTGCAGAACTTCATCCTGTGTTTAGTCTCTTTTACAACTTATTCAGTACTTTCTGTCTTCATCTGAGCTAGGTGCATAATTTTTATTTGTACCATAAGTAATTACATATTATATTAATGGCCAAACTAGTAATAGTTACTTGAGTTATGATACACATTAAAAGATGGATTTGGCTACAACAGCTTTCTCCTTTAGCATAAAGTAGAAAACCTGCAGAAATACCACCCACTAGGAAAAATTTATTCACTTGCCAATGACAAGGGGAGAAAAAGTTTAGTCTGAGTACATATCTGAGGTACAGAAAGAATTTCATATTAGCTAGCATTTCAAATTACTTTGGGTAATGTTTTCAATATTAAGACATCTCCTATGAAAACAAACTGCTATTTACTCCTGTATCTATAAATGTCTTTGTCTTCTATTACTGAAACAACAGGAAACTTGGGAAAAGGCAAAAGAATCTTTGTAAATCAAAAAATTAATGCAATTTCTGCTTGTACCTACTTCCTCACTTAGATCCAGACAAATATAGCACAACCCTGTGAAGCTTTTTCCTGTTTTAATTTTCATTTATTTACAGGGATTTCTTTAAAAAAAAAAAGTTTATTTATTTATTTTGAGAGACAGAGAGTATGAATGTGGGAGGGGCAGAGACAGAGGGAGAGAGTCCCAAGCAAGCTCCATGCTCTGCGTGGAGCCTGATGAAAGTCTCATTGTGAGGATGGATCTCACAACCCTGAGATCACTGACCTCAGCTGATATGGAAAGTTGGTCACTTACTGCTCCTGGGTGGTTCAACACGTTAAGGGTCTGTCTTCGCCTCAGGTCATGATCTCACAGTTTGTGAGTTCAAGCCTTGCAATCGGCTCTGTGCTGACAGCTCAGAGCCTGGAGCCTGCTTCAGATTCTATGTCTCCCTCTCTCTCTGCCCCTTCCCTGCTCACACTCTCTCTTTCAAAAATAAATAAACATTAAAAAAATTAATAAACAGTCAGTCACTTAAACAACTGAGCCACCCAGGCACCCCGTACGGTGATTTCTTGAGCATTTGCTTAGGATGATGTCTTTAAAGAGTTCTTGCATTTCCAAAATATCTTAACATTGTGCTAGCATTTAAACACTGTTTTCCCTATATGGTCTTTGGATTTTGGCATTTTTCTTTTGATAAGTGATACATATTATTCGGTTGTCTTCAGTCTTTCAATGTTGCAGTTAACTATACTCCTCTGATTTCCATACTTTTTGACAACTTTTTATTGTCTAAATACTTAAAAGATATTTTTATACTCAGAAATTTCATGGAGCATTAGGCTAAAAGTCTACCATTAATTTTAATAAGTTCTTTATGCTCTTATGTATTTATTTAATATAGCCTTCAGCACAGAGAAATTTGCTCATTTGTAAATTTACATTTTCTCTTCTAAAAAAAATTAGGATTCTCAATGTCATCTGTATAACATTCTTAATTTGTGAAATATTCTACCGCCAGAGAATCATATCTCAACTTCCAATATCATTTTTATGATCACTCATTTTGAGAACCACTGGAATATTTTGAAAGATAATGTTCCTTGGTTCAGTAGCTGCCATGAAATTTTATATTTTATAGATGTGTGGATTTGATTTACCCCTTTTGAAATAAATCTAAATGAATTCTAGTCAAGATGGTACAGTGACCAGAAATGAATAGGCCTTGTGGTGGAAAATATTCTTTGTTTTTAATTATTTATTAATCCCAGAGCATGAATGTCCTTCCTCTGGGTTAAATGTAGTTGTCTGTGTGATGTCATTATATTTGGCCATGTGATTTTCTTTTTCCAAAGAAATGTGGATGAACATAGTGAATGCCAAGGCATTATCCAATATGTTCCACTCTCCCTTGTTTATGTTATAAAGAAGTAGATATAGAAATTGGGCCTGATTCTGTTTCAGTTTTTCAGCAAGACTACTTTCTAGATGATGACATATATTTCTTGTATTGTTTTGGTGAAAGTCACTTTTTTATGATGTTAGCAGTTAATGATGACCATTGCCTAGACCCATTATCTTGTTTGGTGTTAAAAATGGTGCTTTTATTATCCCATGATCTCTTCCTCATATATTAGCTGGAATACTCTTAGAATGAGAAATTTCATGTCATCAATATGTAATTTATTATAATACAGTTTACACATGAAAACATGTTAAATACTTGATTCTTTTTTTAATATACATAACAGTTTTTAGAATAATAACTTTATTCTTTAGCATTCTGCAGTGCAGATCAAAGATTTGTATTTTTTTTAATTTTCAGTTCTAATTTCAGTTTTTATTTTTGACATTCTTTTTTTTTTAATTTTTTAATGTTTATTTTTGAGAGAGAAAGACAGACAGAGCATGAGCAGGGAAGCAGCAGAGAGAAAGGGAGTCATAGAATCTGAAGCAGGCTCCAGGCTTTGAGCTGTCAGAACAGAGCCCGATGCGAGGCTCGAACTCATGAACTGTGAGATCATGACCTGAGCTGAAGTCAGTCGCTTAACCGACTGAGCCACCCAGGTACTCCTATTTTTGACATTCTTGAGAACATATTTGATTTTTTTTTTTTAATCTCTGTCAGTTACGTTTTTCACTGATGCTCAAATTGTCCAGTTTTGACCTATGGAAACTTCTTTAAATTGGCTTACATTAGCTCTTACTTAACTATAACAACTATCTGTAACTCTGAACCTGTTTTCCTCCGTAATAATAGCAGTCTTTGAAAGCTTTCTTCTACTCCACATTGACCATATGACCCAGTCTCATTTAGCACTTTTTCTGCCTCAGTTCTGAAGTTAGTCATTACATCAAAAATACTTTTAGTGTAAATTTTACTTACAGACCACAATATGCGCTATTCATTTTACTGTTTTATTGTATTATTGGGTGTCCATATTTTTAATGGATAGAACCAGAAAGTGTGTGTGTGTGTGTGTGTGTGTGTGTGTGTGTGTTTCCATATTATCTGGTGAGTGGAAATAACATTTGAAATTCAAATAAGAATTCAGGATTTTTGTTTGTTTTTTACTTACATTATTTACTTTATAATTATATCTACTTCACCTTAAGGTAAAAATCTTGGTTCCTTATGGTATTGTCATGATGAATTATTTTTTCCATCTTATTGATACATATATTCATGTATGAAAGTAGTTTTAGAAGAAAAAATTATTAATAACACTAATTACTTATAATAGTTTTAAATTTTTATCAAGGTTCTTTTTGTCCTTATAGAAATATATCATTAGGAAAGTACAATCAAATTATTAGATTTAAAGTCAATTTTAATAATTCTTCATTGCATAGAATGGGCTGTAGAACCAACTCAAAAACCTTGAGTTCATTCCTTTTATTTAGCTTTTGATTTTTAGGAATTACTTTATAAATTTTAATACTGAATAAGTATTATGTAAAACATCTACCTGCAGGTGAAATTAAATCTGCAAAATGTGGCACATGAATGCAGAGAAGTCTAGTTTCTATTCTTATTTTCACTATCCTATTTCCTTCAGCGTCACTGGCAACTATGTTAACTTTCTGGGGGTGTTCTTTTTACTTTTAAAAAGCACATATATTTATGTGCATGTTATTTCTTTCTTAAATTTACATATTTGAATATGAAAATTTATAAGCACACAATTATAAGTTTACAGAGTAATGATAATTGCATTAGCACTAGACTTGCTATATTTAAATAGGGAGTGTCTTTAAACAAATATGTTAATATTCACAAACCTAATGAAACTCAGACTGAGAGAGAGCTGGCATTTCATATCAGCTTATACAAATATAGTGTCTGTATTTAGTTTATCTTTGCCAATACTTTCTTTTGTTGATTTTAAAATTTAGTCATTAAATTTTAGTTTTAAAATTTAGTCATTGCAATGATTGAGTTTTGCAATATTCAATATGTTCATTTGGCATTTCCTATAATTATAAATTCAATACTGCATAGTTTTATAAAAGAAAGTGTTAAAATGTAATATTAAAGATGTTTTCATTATATTTATATGACAGTAAACATTTTGGAAAGCGTATAAGGTATGTAAAAAACAGAATATCATATTTTTTGAATGATATCCTGACAAGTTTTAGTTGGCCTGAGAATTGCCAAACCCATCAAGTCTAGGGATTTCTGATTGTTGTATTTGTTTGAAGGTAAGTAAATCTGTTTTTTAAAAATTTTTAACATTTATTCATTTTTGAGAGAGAGAGAAAGAGAGTGTAAGTGGGGGAGGGACAGAGAAAGCAGGAGACACAGAATCCTAAGCAGGCTCCAGGCTCTGATACTGTCAGCACAGAGTCCAATGCAGGGCTTGAACTCACAAACCATGAGATCATGACCTGAACCAAAGTCAGATGCTTAACCGACTGAGCCACTCAGGCACCCTTGGTAAATATTTTTAATTATTATTCAGTTATAACTGAAATTGTAGTAAGATCATTTCTTTCTTATTTTAGCAAAATTTAAAAAATATTTAGATTATTTCAGGGTTTTTTTTTCCATTCTTAATGGAACTATGTTTTTGAGAAAATACAAATGCCAAAGTATTCCCAAAGTTGCCTTTTCTTTGTTCCTTTGGATCTGTAAATGTTTATCTTTAAAACACAGACCATAATGGCATTTCTCTCTCTCCTTTTTGCTCATCTTCCTCCTATATCTCCATTACATTCACTTGACCATCTGATCTCAATTAAATTCAATTAACTTCTTTTTCATTAAAAAAGTTAATATATCTTTGGAAAACAACCTGAAAAAAAAACCCAGGGAATAAAAATTAGGTGAGGACATTACTTTGTTAATATTTCTTGGAGATAACACTGATTGACCATAGCACTTGAGAACTCAGTATCCTACTCTTTCCTATTGTGAAATCCAGTGAAGATACCTAACAGTTTGATCATCATCTCTTATTTCATCACCCTGAATTTAAATATTTCAACATTTTCATAATAACTTTGTTTTGAAATAATTAAATATGTAAGTCTTGAATCTGCAAGTGGACACAGCATAAGCAAAATAATGCATTATTAGAAGTGTAGTGGTCCACAGAAATTCTTTGTTGCTCCCCTCTGTCTTCTATCCAACTAGTTTTGTATCTTATTTTAGTTCATTAAAAAACAAATTTTAACATTTTAGAATTATATGTAAGAAATAGTGTGAAATCTAATTCATGTTTTTAATTATGTAATCAATATTTTACAGTAAACGGAGAAAGCGCTAAGCAAACGTTATTAACCATTCCCACTTCCCCCATTGCCATTACATTTCCTAATAAGTTGCCCATCAAATATGTCAATAACTAACTAGAAACAGAAAGATGACTGTGGCAATTCATAAATGTTGAGAAAAGTGAAAAATGCAGGATTCTGCTATTTTTTATTCTCTGAGGAAATTTAAACTTCTAAGCAAAGTAGATCTGAATGTCTGAAAAGTTTATAGGAAAATAAGTTGTAATGATATAGACACAAAATGTTATATACTTTTACTAAGTATTTATACAATATTGTTTGCCTGGTTAAGCCCCAAGTTTGCATCTGTCATCCTGGTACAATACTTAAGAAGGCTTCATTTAACTTCCAAAAGCATGTTAGTTTAGTTTTTGAATAACGAGTTATATGATAAACCTAATCATAATTATTTTTTTAATATTTTTAAATGTTTATATATTCTTAAGAGACAGAGCATGAGCGGGGGAGGGGCAGAGAGAGAGAGACACAGAATCTAAAGCAGGCTCCAGGCTCTGAGCTATCAGCACTGATGCGAGGCTACAAGGCACAAACCTTGAGATCATGACCTGAGCCAAAGTCAGACACTTAACCGGCCGAGCCACCCAGGCACCCCAAACTTAATCATAATTCTTGAGTTTATAGTAGTTTACTGGAGAGAGTAGTCTAGAAGACATTCTGGAAAGGCAAAGATGGGAAAGCTGGGGATAAACCAACTATGAAAAATATGTATGATAGTCTAAATAAAAGGGCCAAGTAAATACTGTGAATTTATGATGATCTGTTCTAGTATTGATCTCTAGAGACACTGACCTCCTGAGACATTTTGAAAAACTAGTTCTTATTAATCAATGTTATAATAACATTATTTATGAGTCTTCCAGGTTGGAACATTGTCAATAGCCAAATTAGAGGTCTAGGAGAAGAAAATCCATGCCCATACATTTCAGGATAAAGGATGGGTTTCTATTCCAGTGGAAACTTCGGTATAGTTAGAAAAATGGAAAATATAATAAAACCTATTGGAGGAAGATGGTACATCTTATGAGGGAGCATTGCTTGGCCCTCCTGATATGGTTTAGCTAAGAATGTTTCTTCAGTTCATTATTTATTTGATTTTGCAAAATGTAAACACGTAGTCTGTCCAGTATAACAAAACTGACTCTAGACTTTTTGCAGAGTGGAGATAAGAATCCTAACAACATCAAGTTGGTCAACATTAATTCACTATGTATATTGCACTTAACCTACTGAGTAGGGATTTTTCAGTGTCTATAAGTTGGTGCAGCTGAGAAATAAGTCCAATTATTGTTAATAGTGACAGAGTTAGATTTTGTTTGGTTTGGTTTACAAATGATGTATTAGTTTTACTTACATGCTCACTAATTTATTATTCGATCCTGGGACAATAAGATAAATTAAATGCATATAAATTCATCGTAAATCTTAAGATTAAAATCAACATTAACATATTTGTCATCATGTTTTTTTCCTACTGCTTTTCATGTTGTATAATTATATCACGTTGTAATAAACATAGAAATATATCACATATAATATAGCAAAAAGACAATTTTCGAATTTTGTATCAAAACTCTCAGTATATTATGGCTTAAAACAAAAGGAATACAGAGCCAGATTGTTTCAATAACAGTAAGATGAGGTTTAAGGTTGATTTGACTAACAGAAGCCAAAGGAATAAAGTTATTCATTTAAGAACACTGAAGGGGTGCCAGGGTGGCTCAGTTGGTTAAGTGTCCAACTTTGGCTCCAGTCATGATCTCGCCATTCCTGAGTTTGGGCCCAGCGTCAGGCTCTGTGCTGACAGTTCAGCACCTGGAACCTGCTTCAGATTCTGTGTCTCCCTCTCTCTCTGTCCCTTCCCTGCTCACCCCCTGTCTCTTTTTTTCTCAAAAATAGATAAACATTTAAAAAATGTTAAAAACAACAACAACAACAACAACACTGAAATGGAGAAGCCAGAATATACAAAGTTTGGGCCAAGTTTGTATCCTAAACAAGAAAAGAATTAGTCAGTCATTACAGATGTAAGTAGGGAATTTTTGTCATAGTGTTGATATTGTAAATTTTGCTCAGATTATTTCACATCATTCAGTCAGCCTCTATCTCCAAGTTATGTATGCAGTGACTCCCCTTCCAAAGTTATCATAAGTCCTCATTTAGTTTCTAAAATGTACTGTGTTTTAAAATCTATATGCACATGTATTGTATGTTGTGTATATATATATATATATATATATATATATATATATATATAAACATTCTTTAAGGCCTAGGTTTTATTCAAATAGCTTTTGATGTCATGCAAAAATTTACATATTATGTATTCTCTATAAACCATTTTGTCCATGATATATTTTTATCAGAAATTTCATTTTAGGTTATTCAAGAAATAGTACTAATAGGTGATAGCCATTTCTAGGGCACAGGGTAAATGTCATATCCAGACTATTGTCAGGAAAATGTGTTCTCAGGGTAAAGTTGAATGCACAATCTATGTATAAAATTCATTGTTAAGGCCTTTTAAAGATTTAAGATGATGTCTCAAAAATTTTTTTCAAACAACAAAAGTTTTCTAGAAGTCTTACCATGCTTTGTAAATAAATCAGCTTTGCTAAACAAAAGAGCTTCTGTAGATCTTAAAGTTTGTGTTTCAGAGAAGCTTCAAAGGAGATCATGATAGAGAAGGGACTATCTCAAAAGATTTGTATGAGTGACTATTGTCTAATGCAATCTAACTGATACATAAGAAACCCACACCATTTTTATAAGAGTTTTATCAGCTTGGACTAAGAAAAAATATATTTTGTAAAGTTAAAAGAGCTTTCATGCTTTTTTGGCAGTAGACAGGCTTATATATTTCAATCCCTTTTATGCTAGATCCCACTTAATGATGACATCATTAGAAAAGAGAAGTACAAACACTAAAAGAATGCAGTACTTTGTATATTCAGGGTCTCTCAGAGGGTTTGAAAGCTTTCCCTTAAATGAAATGAGTGAAATATTTGTGGTTTAAAAGTTTGGAATTTGTGATAATTTTACAGTCATTTAAAACTTCAGTGATTTTGTCTCTACAAACACAGGTTATTTCTTGTAGAAAGGGAAGGGTGACAGAGAAGTAGGAAAACAAAAGTCATGCTCAAAGAGCATTAATGATCTTTAATTAAGACATAAGCAATGTGTACCTGACTGAATTCAAGAACTTCTTTGGGCATTTTGCTTCATGGACAAGTACCTGGTTGTGTGTTTCCTCTTTTCCCCCATTTTTGAAAGTGAATGTCTATTCCAGTGTCTAGCCCATGGTTGCATATTGGGCATGTAGAGGGAAAAAATTCATGAAGTTTGCTGATCTACGGATCAAAATAAACTGTGTTTGAAAATGTGAACCAGAGGAGCTTTATCTGTACCTCGCCCTGATTTAGATAATGAGATCCTGGACTTTCAGCCTGAGGTTGCTACTATAATTTTATGAGATAATTTGAGATCTTGAGAATAGCAAATGCACTTTTCATTTGGGAAGACTATAAATAATTTTTGGTCAGAAGGTGTACTGTGATAGTTTTAAAACTCGAAGAGATATTCTTTGACACTCCTCTTTTGGACAGGAAGGATTTACAGCCACTCCTGTTAAATCTGGCCAGACTTGTGACTCCTTTTACCAATATAGTGGGAATGACTCTGAGATTTCCGTGACTAGGGTATAAACAGTTGTGCAGTGTCTACCTTGGTCACTGGGAATATTTGCTCTTAGAGTTCTAAGTTACCATGTCAGAAGTCAGAGTATCTTGACACCATCCTACTGGTTAGTCCTTCCACCTTCCTAGCTCAGGTACCAGACACGTGTGGAGAAACAATTGCAAAATGGGTGGTACCCGGTGGCTCCAGTCTCCAACCATGCAGAACACCTGTAGCAATTTCAGTAATACCAAGTGATGCTCCAGATACCGCAAAGTATGTAAGAAGTATAGATGTTTTTTGAATTCCTGAACCAAGAATCTCTGACAATAATAAAATGATTTTGTTTTATACCAAGTTCTTGGATGATTTGTTTGCAGACATAGATAACTAGAATAGAAACGTGTGGAAATTTTTGAAGTATTTTAATCAGAGAATAGCATGACCTTTTCCTTTGAGAAAAGATCATTCTGCCTCCTTTACAGAGAAATGTTTGAAGAGAAGATAAGTGGAAATATCACCAAATAGACTTAACTGAATTAAATCAAATGGGACGTGATGATGGTTTCTCAAAGAAAACTTTGACTTGGTAATGGAGGGAAGTACATGAATATAAAGACCATTTTGCAGGTAGAACCATGGTCTTTAGTCATTATTTGGTTGTTGAATTTATAGAACTACAAGATAAGTTAAATTCATCTTCTCTAACTTTATAAGGCAGACAAAACACTTGGCTATCATACTGAAATACAGATTCTGATTTCATAGGTCTGAACTAAGGCCTCAGATTCTGCATTTCTTAATAAATTTCTAATGATGTTGACACGCTCATCTGTGGTCTGCCTGTTGACTGGCATATTTCTAAGCTATCTGTAAGCCTCAATCACCAGGAATGCTGGGAAATATTTGAGTTAAACTATAAGGAAGACTGAATTCTTCCAGGTAGATATAGTACTATGATAATCAAAATCAGGGTGATCAGTCAACGGATTTCAGCTAATATAATATGTTGATTAAAATAGGCATGGCTAGGGGCGCCTGGGTGGCTCAGTCGGCTAAACGTCCGACTTCGGCTCAGGTCATGATCTCACGGTCTGTGAGTTCGAGCCCCGCGTCGGGCTCTGTGCTGACAGCTCAGAGCCTGGAGCCTGCTTCAGATTCTGTGTCTCCCTCTTTCTCTGCCCCTCCCCCATTCATGCTCTGTCTCTCTCTGTCTCAAAAATAAATAAACATTAAAATTTTTTTTTAATAAATAAAAAAATAAAATAAAATAAAATAAAATAAAATAGGCATGACTTTTGTTCCAAGAAACCTATATTCTAGTACAAATATCGGTCAATGAGCAAGAACAAATAAGTAAAAAATTTTAAAGTACATATTTCAAAAAAACTATGAAGGATATTATAAAGGAGCCATATTTTAGATTGAATATCCAGGAAAGGGCACTATAAGAAAGTGATTTAATTTTAAATAACTTTATATAATTAGAGACACAAAAAACAAAATTTGAGTGAATAAGAAGATCTAACAGTAGTGATTTTTAAGGGTAGTATTTCCATGAGACTGTTCTTTTGAGGTTTTGAATTAACTAGCATAGCTACAGAAGAGTTTCATACAAAGAGTATAGCTGCACTATCTAAAAATAAAATCAGGTTCAGACCATGCACAGTGGTGTTGACAAAAAGTTAAATCTTGTGTGTATCTTTTGAAAATCAGAATTTGTGAAACTTATGGTTATACTTTATCTCAATCTTGTTATATTTAATTGAATAATGCAAAAGCCATAGATTTATTAGGTTTAATTGTCTTATCTCTGTACATCAGCACACACAGACACACACCTAAGCATGTTAATGTTAAATATGTAGCAACTTTCTGACACTTAATGGGTTTTCAATAATTTTATTTGTATCCATAATCTTTATATTTTGATTTCTTTTTACATTTTTATTTTTTCACCAATTTTTAAATTCTTTTCATATTTCTATTTATTGTCATAAAAACAAATGACCTAAATAGAAGTAAATATAACAGACAGATTATACTATACTATTTATTTATTTAAGGTATTGTGCATTATATATTTATATTTTTGATGTATGTATGTATAGATTTGTGTAACTCATACTATAATCAAGATACAGAACAATTCCATCAACACAAACTCCCTTGTGTGTCCCTTTCTAGTCATACCTTTTCTCCAATGCTAACTGTTGGCAAACACTGACCTAATCTCCATCAGGATAGTTTTGTCATTTTGAGAATGTAATATAAATAGAATCATGCAGTATGTAATATTTTCACTCAGAAGAATAAATTCTCTTCAAGGAAGGGAACACTCGTGACTAGAATTACTAGTCACTGTTGTGCTTTGAAAGTCAAATTATTATGTGTTTATGAGATAATAATTTTGAAAGTTAGGTTTTGCAATGAATGCAGAAAGTAATTTTACATAGTCTAGACTTTGTATATCTGGAAAACCTAGATCATAGAATTTTTCTAACTCCTAGAGGAAATGAAGTAAGGATGTGTCATCAGTAAGGATGTGCTGTTAGAATAACCCCACTTCTTGGATACAGTAGCCTTCCACCGTGTGAAGGACACAGTAAGAGTAATCAGGCCTAAAGTAGGGTAAAGGAGAGAAGGGGAGGAGAAGAGAGGAGAGAGATTTTTTCCCATGTCAAGAGGTGGTCATAATTTGCCACTTTTTCCTTTTATTTATATCAAAACTTTTTTTGCAAAAACCACAGACTTAGCAAAACTGAAAATGATTTACAAGTCTTTGTTGTAAGTCATGTTAATTTGAACTTATCTGAGAAACAAACCACAGACCAGTAATACAAAGCAGAAGCAAGAAATCATTAATGAACAATAAAGTCAACTGGTGCAGGAAATAAGCAATTAGAACTTGCATCAGGAAAAATCAATACCCGCATGTAACTTTTCCAGCAACAAACTTCAAAGCATTAAAAGTGGGGACTTACTTTGCTAAAGATACCTAGATAACCAAAGTTGAAATGCTAAATAGAAAGAGATAAGGACAATTCCTGCCTATTAAAACATAACTAGAAAATTTAGTTAGATACATCCAGGTTTTAAAATATTCATATTTGAATTCATTTTTACTGAATCTATGTAAAAGATAGTTATCGATTGTAATTCTTTGGACTTTTAAATTTTTTTATATAATATTTTCAATTAAATAAAATATGAACTCTTAAACTGAGTATTCTTTGATCATTGAAATTAAATTTTACTTTATAAGAAATGACCTAATAATACACTTAGGATACACACACATACACATAGATCCCTTGGATGGATAACCCTGTATTGGAGCCTACAGTTTACTACAAGCTCTAACTCTCCTCCTTCTTAGGTCAAAGTGCTTATTCAAAATGCAGTATAAAATATAACTTCATATTATCTTCATTGGTTATCTAATTTTCCCACCTAAAAATATCTCATAAACATCCTTAATATCCCTAGTCAATAATGTATACATAGTGATCATCAACTGATTATGGAATATTGTGGAAAGAAATGCAAGAAAGTCAAATAGCTTAGTGAGGGTCTGAGACTTTTACTCTAGTATAGCAGAATTATATTTTTCATGCTAAATAAATTTTTTAAGCTCAAATAAATGCCATTGTTATTTGCTTTACGCCAAGAGTTCACTTACATAGTTACTATATTTCTCTAATAATTTAATGATGCATATACCAACTTAATACTCAGTTACTGTTAGGAATATATTCTTGGGTATACAAGCACAGCTAAGGAAATATCACAGTTTTTAAAATGCCGGAAATCAAGTTAAAACAAAATATTTGAAAAGATAAGCAATATCTACTCATATGTTGCTTAAATATTTGGTTAAAACCTATACACTTTCAGTATTAGTATTTTTTAAATTTCTATTTGTTTTATACATTTTTCTGTAATAATTTAATTGCTAATAATCATGTATAATAAATGTTTTTCACCATTCCATTTTTTTTTTTTTTTGCTTTAGTAATTTTTTACTGTGCTTTTCCTCTTAGGTGTTTATATATACATTGTGTTTACACCATAATTTAACTTTAAGAGAAGAATGGAAAAGTCAGACTCTGTAAAACATAGTATCCATAATATCTGGAATACAATTACTAGACTTGCAAAGGAGCATGAAATTTGACCAACAATTAAGATAAAAAAAAATAGGGGTACCTGGGTGGCTCAGTCAGTTAAGCATCTGACTTCGGCTCAGGTCATGATCTCGTGGTCCCTGAGTTCAAGCCCTGTGTTGGGTTCTGTGCTGACAGCTCAGAGACTGGAGCCTGTTTCAGATTCTCTGTCTCCCTCTCTCTCTGACCCTCCCCCATTCATGCTCTGTCTCTCTCTGTCTCAAAAATAAATAAACGTTAAAAAAAATTTTAAAAATAAATAGTGTAATATGCACTCAAAAACAAGTTTATGTTGCAGTTGTGCAGTTAAGCGTTTAGAAAACTGCTATTATAGACGTGTTTAAGTATTTATTGTAAAATACGAATGTAAGAAGGGAACTGGCTACTGGCTAATGTAAATGACATAAAGACTAAATCTAGAACTGGAAAAACTATCTTAAATAAGACATAATCAACAGACTACAAAAATTTGGATACTGCAAAAGAAAAGATTAGTTAAAAGTTGATGATGGGTCTAGAGAAGGTACCCAAGCTGAAGCACAAAGGAACACAAACAGAAGGAGGCGGAAGGGGAGAAGGGAGAGAGGAGAGGGGAGACAAGAGAGAGAAGAAGAAGAAAATAATGTAGAAATTTTCCAAGTTTGATGAAATAAAATTAACTCCTACGTCAAGAAAATTTAACAAACCCATAGCGACACAAACACAAAACACCCCTAGACAGACCACAGTTAAATTGGTGAAAACCAATGTAAACAGAAAATTTTAAAAATAATCAGAATAACAAACAAACAATGAACATATGAAGAGCAATGAAAACATTTCACTGATTTTAAGTCAAAGCAAAGCAGAAGGTAAACAGACAACGGGATGACATCTTTAAAGTGATAAAAAAAAATGGCATACTGTCTATTTTTATCAAAAAAAAAACATGCTTGGGGCACCTGGGTGGCTCAGTTGGTTAAGCATCTGACTTAGGCTCAGGTTATTATCTGGCGTTCATGGGTTCAAGTCACCTGCTTTGATTCTGTCTCCCTCACTCTGCCCTTCCCCCTGCTCAGGCTCTGTCTCTCAAAAAATAAAACAAAATAAAATGTTTAAAAAAATGTAAACCTTCCACAGACAATGTATTTAACACCATGTAGCCTATTGTCATCTAATATCGAAATCTCACAAATCTATTTCTATAGTTCAGAGCTAATTCCTAAGTCATGCCCTTATAGTTAACTATCTCTTAGAACTAGCCACTTGGGTATTTTGCCAGCACCTCAAGATGCTTCAAAACCTGTCCAAAATGAAACACTTTGTTCTAATGTTCCCCCTCCCAATTATGCTTCTCCCTTTTTCCATCAGTCAGTAAATGTATCTTACACAGTGATCCTTTCATTCAGGCTTCTAAGCTCTCAATCTTGATTCTTTAATTTCTTTCACTCTTTACTAATTTTCTCAATTTCACAAATTTCTACTTTCCTCCCAACCTCTATATTAGTTTGTCTGCTTATGTTATGCCCCCAACACACCCTGTTCTTCCCTCTTTATAAGACGTATTTTTCTTCAATTATTTTACCTACATCTATATATTCTTACTTTAATCAAATTACAGTGGGGATTCAGGATCCAGTTTACCCACTTCTCTTTGCCTCAGCTCTTATGTAAGTTATTGACTCATAGAAGGATTTCGATAAGTATATATTTAATGAAGTCATTAACAAATTAATTAATGACTGTTAATCTCCTTATACCTAAGAGCCTAAAAGGAAATATGGCCTAATATGGGCATTAATTCAATGTTTGTCGAATTTGGTTTTGGGCAAATGACCATTCTACCCTCTGCATATTAACAATAAAATAGAGAGAGAGAATTGTTAATTAGCGTTACAACATTGACAGTTTCTGGGAGAACAAGTTAAGTGTGATGATAGATGTCAATTCATGGCTTACGATGTTAAAAGTGTGAGGTTGATAAGTAAGCACAAGCAATTGGTAATTATGATAACTTGAGAAATACAAAGAAAGCATTGAAAAAGACAAAATAGCAACATAAATAGATCAAGGAAGATATTCATTAAAAAACATCTTTTTCTTATAGTATATTTCATACATTTTACAGTGAGCTAGTAAAATAATGACTTATTCATAAGTCTCACCTTTGATGATTTTTCTGTCTGGATGTGTAAAAGACAAGTGAATTGGCAATTATAAGACTGTCTTAAGTGCTAAGCTAAGGTATACACACAGTTACGAGAAAAAGTTGCTCAGAGGATATGATTTCAGAAAGGGAAAATGCTAAGTCTGAGGAGAATAGTCATGAAAGATTTGCAGTAACTCAAAAGTGGGATAATAATGACTTGTAATAGGTACTAACAATTAGAATGGAAACAGTTCTTGGTTTGCATTGAGGACTAGGGAGTAACAATAAAGACGGTCTCAGAGTTTTAGCAAGATCCCCAGAGGCATCTGGTGCCAGACACAAGAGGAAGAGAGCCCTTGGGAAAGGAAGGAGTAAATCAAAGCAAGCTGATCTTGCAGATGTCAAATAAAATGAGGATTCAATAAGTGTGCATTGTGTGGAAACACTGTGATTACTTGTAAACCGTTTTGAGCATATAAGGATATAAAAGACATTTTTATTTCTTAAAAAAAATTAATTGGCAAAGTAGGTATTGGGTAAGAATACGTGAATGAGAATATCACAAGGAGTTGTAGAACAGGTCTTGCTAGTATGGAAGCCAAGTTCCCTGAAACTGGAGAATATTGACCAGGGAAAGTGGAAATAGGCTATTATAGAATGGATAATTGACAAGATAATTTCTACATAAACTAGAGACACTGAGAACATTAATTTATCTCCTTTAACAGTACTTTGAGATTTATGCAAAGATGTTCCAAGTGGGGGAGAAAAAGCTTCAGTATAATCAAATGATTTCTGTTACCTCAGATACTTTATTTAACACTAAATAGAAACTTGAGGAATATTTACAAGGCATAGGGAATAAAATCTAAGCCTTACATCGGTGTCAAGACATATTGACTAAGAATTTCAATGCTATATCCATTCATAAGAGAACAATGTTATCATAGAACAAAAATTGAATTTTTTCAAAGTTGAAATAGCTTACCTTATAAAATAAATAAGTAGAATGTTAATTTTTCTTCCAGTTAAATCATTTAACTCTTACCTTCAAATTCATTGCCCACATAACAGTATACAAAATATATAAACAGACAAGATGAAATTGTTCCATAAATGATTATAGAATTATTTTATATGTTTCAGTGACCAATATGAAACTTTTAAAAACAAGGACATATATACCCAACAATTCAGTAAGTTGTAAAAATTTTTAATGCTTCCTATAACAAATGCAAATGTAACAAATGCTAACATTCAGAGATTTAATTACTATACACTAATGTGGCTTTAGGGAATTTTTTTGTCTTTACATTTATTGAGCAAATCTGCTAAATATTAAACCTTATTTGTAATTACGATGCAAAAACACAGCTGAAGAACTAAACACATAAATTGGTTTCTGTCATATTGCACAAATATATGCAGCTTTAAATATACAAAGCATACATAGAATGCTTATGTAACAAACAAAAAAGTAATAAATCTGGCTGAAGCTAGTATAAATATTGTGATACTCAATTTTATTATAATTCAAATAGAATATAGCAAGAATAATTTCTATCCTTCAGGTTGTTTATACTACGTATAGTAAGAGAATTTTCTTGCATAGCTTTGTTTTCTAGTTTTTGCTTTTGTTCCTAAGCAAGAATTCAATTATAAATGTTCTTGGCTCTAATAGCATATATTTAAATCAAAGTAGCATCATACTTACAGGAGAGTTAACCCATTCAAGTGGATAGATATATCTTAGAGATAAAATGGAGATACACATTTCATTTTGAGTATGTTGTGTTTCCAGCGAATATAGAAAACATGTAGAAAGTATGAATGTCCGGGTGAAAATTGAGTACATAGATTTAATCTCAAGAAACAGAGCATGGCTAGACATACTGATTGAAGAAAGAAAAGTTTTGAAAAACTGCAGTCTTTAACAAATTATATATATATATATATATATATATATTACTATATAATATAGTGTATAAGTTTTAAAAATGTGGAAAAATTAAAAAATTAACATATGCTAAATATAAGAAGTTCTAGTATTTTTTCAAACATCCTTGGCATCATGTTAGACCTTGTCTTTTCCATGTTTTTTGATTTACACTGTTGATTCTCATTTTGATAAATGGGGAGTTGAGTTATTTATATGATGAAACATAAGAAAAATTAGTGAACAAGAATGTCGATTTTTGAGCAACTATTTATAGGCTTGGTTGGATGATATTAACCATTATAAGAAAACCTTGTTTGTTTAATGTTTAATAGTTTAGAAGATACTTATACACAGCAAATCTTAATTGATCTTCACAAGTGCCTTACAATAAGGACATGTTAACATTCCTATTTTACAGTTAATGCAATTGAGATTTTGGGAACCTAAGTCTCTTTCTTGGCTATATAGCCAATAATAATATATCTGATATTTATAAGAGGATCTTGCAGTGTTGGCCAATTGGCTAGAATCAGGGCTTAGAATCAGGGTACTCTGGGTGATAGAAACAGGATGAAAAGAACTGATACATGTTAAAGACAAGATTGGCCTAGTCATGGTGAAGAATAAAGAACTTAAAAATGAGGGTCACAGTGGACCTGGGTAAGGAGGTGAATCCAAAGTCCAGGTGATGAAGACCAGAGTATCAGGATCCAGGCAACAATGAATCAGGCCATACAGAATGAGGAGCCAAGTACAGAACTTCTCTGTGCAGGCTGTTGACAAGTTTTTATATAAAGTGGCATGTGTGCATGTGTGCATGCATGCACCTGTGTGTGAAGAAACATGTAATCTCTGATTTAGAAGAGAGTTTATTTCCTCAAAGGGAATTTTAGTGCTATTTCCAGGAGCCCTGACCACCATGGAGTAACACAGTGATAGCCAAATGTTCATGTGCTCCTGCATCACAAGAATCTTGACGTTATGTGATTCTAAACTCAGACCCAACCTTCCACTGGTTGAAAGGAGGGCCTTTACTTTGGGAGGTAAAAACAAATAAAATAAGAATAAAAAACTTTATCTGGGGAGAGTATGAGGAAGGTGCCTAGAGTTTTACACTCCTGGAATCTGAGCAAATGTCCATAGGTCAGAGAAGTCTGAGTCTCCTATCTCTCCAGGGCAATACACAGCCTACAGCTTCTGAGGCAGTCATCCTTTAATCAAGCTTGCCAGTGCTCTTAGATCAAAAAGCCTGGCTGTTAAAGAAACAAAAAAACATTCATGAGGAATTTTTTCCTAAAATTAGTGACCCCAACAGCAGGAGGAGAGAACGTAGCCATACCAAAACCTCCAGGGATGGGACTTTCCAGGTATCTTCTTAATCGCTTGTCAAGCTTTTCAGCCACACAATGGTCTCTGTGTTTTATTTCATTCTTTTAATAGTGTTTTCTCTCTCACTTTACCTTTCCTTTGTTTGTTTGTTTGTTTGTTTGTTTGTTTGTTTATTTATTTATTTATTTATTTATAATTTAAATTCAGGTTAGTTAACATACAGTGTAGTATTGGTTTCAGGAGTAGAATCCAGTGATTCATCACTTACATAAAACACCCAGTGCTCATCCCGATAAGTGCCCTCCACATGCTCATAATGCCCATTAGGCCATCCCCCACCCACCTGCCCTCCAGAAACTCTCAGTTTGTTCTCTGTATTTAAGTCTCTTATAGTTTGCTTCCCTCTCTGTTTTTTATCTTATTTTTCTTTCCCTTCCCCTATGTTCATCTATTTTGTTTCTTAAATTATACATGAGTGAAATTGTATGATATTTGTCTTTCTCTGCCTGACTTATTTTGCTTAACATAATACACTCTAATTCCTTCCATGTTGTTGCAAATGACAAGATTTCATTCTTTTTGGTAGCCAAGGAGTATTCCATTGTATATATATGCCACTTATTCTGTATCAGTTCATCAATCAATGGGTATTTGGGCTCTTCCCATAAAATGGCTATTTTTGGTAGCCCTGCTATAAACATTGGGGTGCGTGTGCCCCCTCAAATTAGCAATTTTGCATCCTTTGGATAAATTCTTCATAGTGCAATGTCTGGGTAGTAGGGTAGTTCTATCTTTAATTTTGTGAGGAAACTCCTTACTATTTTCCAGTGTGGCTACACCAGTTTGCATTCTTCCCATTCTCACCAACATCTGTTGTTGCCTGAGTTGTCAATTGTAGCCATTCTGACAGGTGTGAGGTGGTACCTCATTGTAGTTTTGATTTGTATTTTCCTGATGATGAGTGATGTTGAGCATCTTTTCATGTGTCTGTTATCCATCTGGATGTCTTCTTTGGAAAAATGTCTGTTCCTGTCTTCTGTCCATTTCATCACTGGATTATTTGCTTTTTGGGTGTTGAGTTTGATAAGTTCATTATAGATTTTGGGTACAAACCCTTTTTCAGATATGCCATTTGCAAATATCTTCTCCCATTCCATTGATTGTCTTTTAGTTTTGTTGATTGTTTCCTCAGCTGTGCAGAAGCTTTTTATCTTGATGAGATCCCAATAGTACATTTTAGTTTTTATTTCCCTTGCCTCTGAAGACATGTCTAGTAACAAGTTGCTCTGGCCAGGATCAAAGAGGTTGCTGCCTGTTTTCTTAGATGGTTCTCCTTTCCCTCACTTTAAAATCCACAGGTGTCTTTAGGTCTAAAATTAATGTCTTGTAAGCAGCATATAGAAGGATCTTGGTTTTGTTTTGTTTTTTGTTTTTTTGTTTTTGTATCCATTCTGATACTATGTCTTTTGATTAGAGCATTTAGCCCATGTACATCAAGAGTGATTATTGAAAGATAGGAATTTAGTGTCATTTGTTACCTGTAAAGTTAGTGTTCCTGGTGATGTTCTCTGGTCGTTTGTAGTCTTTGTTGCTTTGTTGTTGTTGTTGTTGTTGTTGCTCTTCTTCTTCTTCTTCTTCCTCTTCTTCTTCTTCGCCTCCACTCAGAGAGTCATCCTTAAAATTTCTTGCTGGGCTGGTTTAGTGGTCATGAACCCCTTTAGTTTTTGTTTGTCTGGGAAGTTCTTTATCTCTCCTTCTATTCTGAATGACAGTCTTGCTGGAGAAAGAATTCTTGGCTGCCTATTTTTCCCATTCAGCACATTGAATATTTCCTGCTTTTTGGCCTCACAAGTTTCGGTGGACAGGTCTGTTGCAAACCTTATGTTTCTTACCCTTGTAGGTTAAGGACTTTTTGTCCCTAACTTCTTGAAGAATTCTCTTGATTTTTGTATTTTGCAAGTGTCACTATGATATGTCATGGTGCTGACCTATTTTTGTTGATTTTGAGGGGACTTCTCTGTGCTTCTTGGACTTGAATGCCTGTTTCCTTCCCCAGATTAGGGAAGTCCTCAGCTATAATTTGTTCAAATAAACCTTCTGCCCCTTTTCCCCACTCTTCTTCTTCTGGGACTCCTAAGATATGGATATTGCTTTGTTTTATGGAATTACTAAGTTCTGTAATCCTCCCCTCATGATCCAGTAATTTTCTTTCTCTCTTTTTTCCAGATTCATCATTTTCCATAATTTTATCTTCTATATCATCTATTCTGTCTTCTGTTTCTTCAATCCTCATTGTGACTGTATCCATATCTCAACTATAGCATTTTTTATTTCAGCCTTTATTTCAGCCTTTTTTATTTCAGTTTTTAGATTTTTGATCTCTGAAGCAAGGGTTTCTCTGGTATCTTCTATTCTTTTTTCAAACCCAGCTATTAGTCTTATGACTGATATAATTTCTTGTTCAGATATATTATTTATATGTTTTGAGCAAGTCCCTGGCTGTGATTTCTTCTTGACCTTGAATTTGCGGAGAATTCCTCCATCTTGTCAATTTGGCTAAGTTTCTGTCTTTTGTGTATTTTAAAAGCTGATTATGTTTTCTGCATTGAAGAGCACTGCTATATTAAAAGGGGGTCATACATTGTCCAGGGCCTGAAACTTCATAAAGTGTTTCCGGCGTATGCTGTGTGTACTCTTTTTCTGCTGCTCTTTCCCACTGGTCAGTCCTCTTCACAGTTCCTCCTTGCTTGTAGTGAGGAGTGTTTGGAACTTTAACTAGGTGTGCTTTGATTTGTTTGTTGATGTGAACCTAGCACCTGCCACATTGTCTCCCTCCAACTGTGGAGATCCTTCTACCAGTCCACACAGATCAATTTTCTGGGTGTTCCATGTGATCTGACCTCAGTATAGCTATGTTTAAGCCCAGCCCCCTGCCCCTTACTTCTCTGCCATCTTAACTCCTCTCCCAACATTTCCCCTTAAATATCATTTTTTTCTACTGCATTTTCATCAAATATTCGTCTTCTGTAAAGTCTGTTGTAGCCATGATCACCACGTTGAAAACGCACACTTCACCCTTAGATTGAGCCAAACTACTGGCTGTACATTTTTTACACAGTTATCATGGGAACAGCAGCAGTGGGACCCCTTCTGAGATCCTGTGGTTTTCTCATGTAACCCAGTGATAAGGGGGAGATTGGGAGGAGGAATATAAAAAGGGACCAGTCGCCATATGGTGGCTATACTTTTTAATGCTATATTTCATCAAAAGAATTTTTTTCTTTCCCTTTAAGGAATTTTGATCAATTACACTAGCTCAGAATTTCACAGGCATCTGTGTATCTCCAAAATACAATATCCTGTCAATGAAAATGATGAATTAGTCATAAATCCAAGACCACAAAGTCATTGCTATTTAAAAATTGACAAAGTGCATCATGTTTTGAAATAAAAGGCTACCATAAAGCATTATTAATAAAAGTACTCTTTACTTATAAAAGTTGAATGGTAGTTTTAAGAAGTTAGTTTCTACAAAAGCGTTAACAAAAGAAATAGACTTACAGCACTGTCAGATATGGCTAAGAAAAGCTTGAAAATAACTGACAAAAAAAAAGAGACCCAAGAGACATTTATCCATTCATCCTCACCACCACAGATGCTGTCTGACAGCACATCTAGTTTCTCTGATGTTCAGTACAAGAGATTACATATCTGACACTGGGTTTTTATAGGTAAATACAAGAGTTTCTTGCTGTAAAATGGCCTCTTGAGAAGTTTACAATACCTTAGCATCACTTTCAAGAAGAAACAAGGCCTCAAAAATATAACTAACCATAACTATATTCATTTGTCCCTTCTCCTGTCTCTTACAGTAGGATTTGCGAATACTAAAATACATGATATTTTTGATCCCATTAAAACTGTTTCTAGCTTTTTGCGTATAAACATCCCAAATCTTATGCTTCACTGGGAGTTTCCTCATTCTCTTGTTTTGCCTAGAAGACTCGTATCTGATTTCTCTTTATCCTGGACAAAAGTGTAGGTCTTTCTAGTAATGTAATTTCCTCAGAAACCATTTCACTTTATGTCATAGGGGTTTTTTTTCCTGTAGGTTTACTTGGCATCTTACACTCTCCGTTTCATATTACTCTTCAGAATTGAACTTTCTCACTTAATATTTCCTTACTATGGTAGACCACATATCACAAGGGTAATATCATGTTCATTTTGTTCATTGTTCTATCCCAAAGGGCTACGATGTGTCTTGCCTCATATACAGAGATTCCTAAATCCATGAATTATTATAAATTTAGACATTTGAAATTATTATTTCAGAGATTGAGTGGTATGAAGCAATTAGAAGACCCAAAGTCTATATAAATGATTGGGTGACTGAAGGGGTATGGTTCTGAGATCCTGAATTTGAGAGTGCAATGTAGTCAAAATCTAAAATATAGACTGATTTAAACAGATCTTGAAACAACACCTGGTAGGTGAGAAATATAGAGAAACAAACTAGTAATATGTGAAAGACTTCAGTAGCAAAGTAAGAAAAATTAAAATCTCATTGTAATACTATAACAAATAAACTCAAAGAAAGTAGAAAGAAGCAGATAAAAATGATAATGGCATAAAAAGAAAAATGCATATAATAGGAAGTATCCGCAAAGTTTGTGTTTTTCCTTGGAATAAAATCAATAATCAATAAAATATAATCAATAAAAATATAAAGCAGAGAAAAAGAGGAAAAAAGGAACTTATACGCAACATCAGAAATAAAAAAGCAGATATTTAAAAAATCAAAAATTATAATTTTAACCAACTATCTAAACATTTATCAACATGAATACATTTCTTGAATATATAATTTCATCAACAAAACTTATTTATCTTCTGGTATATGCAACATGATATTCAAAATGGTTAAGATATTTCAGAATAATAATGTATAATGTATATACATACATAAATATATGAAACTCATATTAGCTATTTATGAAAATGATAAATACTAATGATATTATCACTGGGGGTTGAGGAAAGAAATTATTTTACAGATGGATACCTAATAAGATTTGACTGTATCTTTAATACCTTATTTATTAAAGCAAAATGAAACATGGATTTGAAGTAAATATGGCTTATTGCTAACAGTTATAAAGGTAATTGATGGGTTTTGAATGTGATTCTTATTATTCTCAATATAAGTCTGAATTTTTGAAATATTTTATATTATGAAAATAATTAAAATTCTTCCAAGAAGATGTAGTAGATATGCTTTACCCTATTTCTCCTGATACATATAACTAAAACCTCTATTATATATAAAAAGTAAAAAGACAGTGAAAAGTAGACAGAGGTCAGACTGGCTAGGGACTTCAGGACCCCAAATCAAGTTTCCTGGGTTTTCTTCTTTTTTTTTTTTTTAAATGTTTAATTATTTTTGAGAGAGAAAGAGAGAGAGAGTGCAGGCGGGGAGGGGCAGAGAAAGGGAGACACAGAATCCAAAGCAGGCTCCAGGCTCCGCGCTGACAGCCCCGAACCGGGGCTCGAACTCATGAACCACGAGATCATGACCTGAGCTGAAGTCAGATGCTTAACCTACTGAGCCATCCAGGTGCCCATCCTGGGTTTTCTTTTTGCCACCTACATCTCGTCCTGGATTCTGGTGAAGTCTGTAACCCAGAAATGCCAACAGGCACAAAAAAATAAGCCCCACTAAGGCTGATCTCTTGTGACAAAAGAATAGGGAGACAGAACTTTAGGGAAATTACCTCTGTTACAGCCAAATACCACCAGTAATTGCCAAGTCCACTCTTGACAGACTAGAACAAGGTGTACCAACCCCCTTGCTTGAGAGGCTCTAAAGAGGGATGCATACACTTCATCTCTACCAGGTGACAGCCAGTACCCCATTCACCCCTCCCTTAATGTCAGGGGAGACCATATTGGAAGCCTGGACTTCCATCCCAACCTGCCAGTGTCAGACATCCTTCTCTCTTCCCAATGGAGCAGAGTCAGAGGAGGCCTAGAGGAGAGACAGGTCTTTGACCATGACCAGATGGTAAGGAGACTGGTCCCACTGCAGTGTCAGTGAATACTATTTCTTTTTTCTTGCGGGGGGGTGTTAATCTAGTGAGTTTATTTTTTAAGTTTATTTATTTATTTTGAGAAAGAGAGAGAGAGAGAGTGAGAGAGAGCCAGAGAGGAGCAGGGAGAGAGGGAGAGAAAGAGAATCCCAAGCAGCCTCTGCGCTGTCAGCACCGAGTCTGAGGCAGAGCTTGAACTCATGAACCGGAGATCATGACCTGAGCCAAAATCAAGAATCAGATGCTTAACCAACTGAGCCACCAGAGATTTAAAAAAACATTCTAGTTTATTACCTTTATTGACTTTTTAGTTAGACTTCTTTACATTTTAGTGATTTCTCTAGGGATTAAAAAATGCATCCTTAATCTGTCACAGTCACTATTTACCTGTTACATAAAATACAAGAACCTTGCTACAAATATATTTAATTACCTTCATCCTTTGTGCTACTGTTTTCTTGTATATTGCACCTATAAACATTACAAACTACACAACGCAGGGCATTATACATGCCTTTTATTTTTTTTACATACCTAACTCTATTTGGTGCCATTTCTCTTTATTTTAAATAGCCTATTTACTGTTAATGGCAGTTCAGCTCTGATTGCTGCAAATTTACTCATATTTTATTTATCTATTAAGGCTTTATTTAATCTTCATGTGCAGGGTAGTTTTGGCAAGTATGGTATATTAGTCTTTTGTTTTATTTTTCTATAGGACTTCATCAAATTTTAAAACTTCTCCCTAACAAAATATCCTGTTAAAAAGAACAAAAATACAAAGTGCATACAGGGGATTATATTTGCAAACTGCAATTCTACAAAGGAATTGTTTATGAGACAAAAAAAAAAAAACCTTCAAAACTCAACAGTTGAACAATTAGGAAATGGACAGAATACATGAACAAATATCTCACTGAAGAGGATTATGTGAGTCAGGGTTCTCCAGAAAAACAGAAACAATAGTATATACGGAGGGGGGACCATTATTTTAAGGAATCGTCTCATGTGACCGGGGGCCTATTAATTTGCCTGGTCGAGGGGCAGACTGGAGGCCTAGGAAAGGATTGATGTTGCAACTCAAATCCTAAGGCATTCTGGAGACAGAATTCTGTCTTCTTCAGCAGACTTTACTTGTGTTTAAGGACAACTGAATAGAAAAGGTCCACCCATATTATAAAAGGTAACTCGCTTTTTCAAAGTCTACTGATTTAAATGTTAATCTCATCTAAAAAATACTTTCACAGCTATGTCTGGACTGGTGTTTGATCTGGGTACTGTAGCGTAGCCAAGTTGATACATAAAATTAACAATCAAAAAAATATATATATGTATATGTATATACATATACATATATATATTATATGGCAAATAAGAACTTGAAAGCCATTCAACATTCGTCATTAGAGAAATGCAAATTATAAACACACACCTTTCTTATCAGAATGACTATGATTAAGAATTAGGGATGCCTGGGTGGCTCAGTCTGTTAGGTGTGTCTGACTGTTGATTTCAGCTCAGGTCATGATCTCATGGTTCGTGAGTTCAAGCGCTGCGTCGGGCTCTGTGCTGACAGTGCAGAGCCTGCTTGGGATTCTCTCTCTTAGCCTCTCTCTGCCCCTCCCTGGCTCTCTCTCTATATATATATATACCTTTCCCTAAAAAATATATAAGTAACTTAAAAAATAAAATTTTAACAAAAATAAGGTGACACAAAATGCTGACCAGGATGCAGACAAATTGGACAGTTTTTACATGGCACATGGGAATGTAAGATGGTGTAGCCATTCTGGAAACAGTTTGACAGTTTCTTACAAACTGAACATACAACTATCATACGATCTGGCCATTGCACATTTATCCCAGATGAATGAAAACATATTCTCACAAGTATATGCCATAAATATTTATAACACATTTATTTGTAATCACCAAATCTGGAATTAATTCAATTGTCCTTCAACAAATGAATGGCTATACAAACTGTGGTAAATGCATACCTTCGGTGCTGCTTAGCAATTTGATACACACAAAACTTCTGATAAATCTCCAGAGACTTACCCTGAATTTAAAAAAATAACAATTCTAAATTGTTACATACTGTATTATTCTATTTATTTATAACATTCTTGAAATGATAGAATTACAGAATGGAGGAGATCACAGGCTGCCAGGGCTTAAGGAGGGATTAGGGGCAGGAGGGAAGTGAGATGTGTATGTAGCTTTTATAAAAGAGCAGCCTGATGAATCCTGTGGTGATGGAAATGTTTTTGTATTGCCTGTAACAATGTCCATGTCCTGATTGTGATACTGTATTACACTTTTGCAAGATGTGAACTTTGGGGAAAACTATGTAAATGGTAAGAATATTTCTGTATTATTTCTTACAAACGCACATGAATCTACAATTATTTCAAACTAAAATGCTCAATTAACAAATCAGAGATACCAGTGATAGTCTGCCTTTACAGAAAGTAAAATTAATTATAAAAGCAATTTGTGAGAAAGATCTATGTGTATTGATACAGAAACCATGTTATTAAACCTATTAACAAATCATTTGGCCAGAAAAAAAGTATATATATATATACACACATACATACATACATACATACATATATATAGCACTACATATATGTATATTACATATACATATGTATATTACATATATGTATATAGCATTACATATATGTATATATATATATAGCATTACATTTTTCATTAAAAACTAAGTAATATGTATTATAATATTATGAAAGAGGGCTAAAAAGCTACACACACAGCTGTGGATAGTGGTAACCTTAGAATGAAGAGCTTTTTGCAAAGATGTCTAAGTTTGCGTGGTTTAGGGCACATTTTGTATTATTTTGTGCAAAATAAATAAGGCCCAGGAAATGTTACACATCTATGTCTGGCTCTTTCAATTTTACATGTTTTGTGTTTGTTGGTTGGCTGGTTGATTTGTTTGGTTTTACATTGTGAATCTTTGCATGTTTTTCCATGTAATCCATTCAGCCTCTGTTTCTGGAGCAGCAAGTTTGGTGATCTGTGCCAAGGACCAGTGATCCTGATCATTTTCTTGTTCTCTTTCTTGGCTCTTCTTTTCATGCCTAAGTGGTGTTCCAGTTGAGTTTTGGTGGGAAGAAGTGTGTGTGTTGTACCTTGTCCACATTTCGTGATACAGCCCAGATTGACCAGGCTGCCAAGAAATCCTGAATATACAGACTAAACTAATAATTAAGCGATACTTTGGTTTCATATTTAACATTTCTTCTTAAATGGTAGATGTCATATATCCCTTCACTTTTAGGCAAATAAATTAAGAAATGTATCAGTACTGATAGCAAATTATCATGAAGACCTGGCTCCATTTTTGTTATTTTACTGTTAACTGCTTTCAAGCCCCATCACTTCCCCTTTCCCTTTCATCCTGCATCTGGGAAAGCCAGTAAGAGAGCTGGAGCACTTTTCCCCCTTGGTGCTCGCTGGAAGTTGAAACCATGAAAGTCCAGGAACCCTAACAGGCTCCTAACCACAATGGCCTCCCAGCCATTTGCTCACCCTTGTTCTCCACCCCATTTTCAGACCAGCCCAGGATCCTGCTTTATTTTCCCATTATGTAAGGAATACATCTTTCCATGGCTTCTTGGTGAGAGTGTGGGGTCATCGGTCTTGACTTCCAAACCATTTTTAGTGAGATGTTGATTTTGCTTCCATGGGGAAATAAGAAGACCATCAGTATGCAGAGGCAGGGTACTTAGACAGTCTCTATCTTGACCCGAATCTGTTTTGCTTTAGGCCTGTGAACTGGCTGTGCTGTCTGCTGATGAGCATGCACTCCGAGCTGCTCCTGCTGCAGATTTCACCAACACATGTTGAGTTTTTGTAATTGGTTTTAAATTCTTTTATAATGTTTATTTTTGAGAGGGAGAGAGAGTGTGTGTGTGACAGAGCATCAGTGGGGAGAGGCAGAGAGAGACAGAAACATAGAATCCAAAGTAGGCTCCAGGCTCTGAGCTGTCAGCACAGAGCCCAATGTGGGGCTCAAACCCATGAACCACAGATCATGACCTGAGCTGAAGGCAGACACTTAACTAACTGAGCCACCCAGTCACCCCTATAATTTGTTTTTTAGAGAGAAAATTATGGGATAATGCCCTTTTTAAGATGTCCTGAGTGAAGTGTTTTGTCCTGGACCTATTTGTTGAACTGAATTGTGTGTCTAGATACAAGCTGAGGCCTGACTAATGTTATGCTTAAGGGAACGACTTACCTGTGACCATTTTTTGTGTGTCACAACCAGGCTTTGCATCCTTTCTGTCTCCATTCCACAGAATGCTCAGGGAGAAGACCAATGCCTTGAGTAATATCCAGGGTGTTTCATCATCAGAAACACTCGTCACTGTGGACATGCTGAGGCTCACACTCTGAAAAGCAGATGATTTACTGGGACCCATATGTTAAATGCCTCTGTGTTGCTGCTTCTGCCTAGACCACTTGTCAACAAGGATCCTGATTCTTAGGGTTCTAGGGAGAGTCACAGACCCGTAGCACAGACCCTTATAAAAAGTGTCCTCTAGGGGTACCTAGGTGGCTTGGTGGGTTGAGCGTCCGACTTCAGCCCAGGTCATGATCTCATGGTTCCTGAGCTCGAGCCCTGCGTCGGGCTCTGTGCCGACAGCTTGGAGCCTGGAGCCTCCTTTGGGTTCTGTGTCTCCCTCGCTCTCTGCCCCTCCCCGACTCGTGCTCACACTCTGTCTCTGTCAAAAATAAATAAACTTAAAACAAAAGTATCCCCTAAATGCCTTATCCCAACTCCAATTAAATGACCAGAGTACACCATCACCATATTGTATAAGTATAAAACAGACAAAAACTGGTTTTTATATGTCTCAATTATCAGCATGGCAAGGACTGAATTCAAACCTGACTTAAACTTAGAGTCTTTATACCCAATAAAGTAACAGTTGCAATGAGAGAGACCTCAAACTGATGATACTGATTTGGAAATCTCTGGAAGGAGAAAATTATAAATATGAGAAGGGAGAAAGGACATTCCTCCTCTCCAACATATACCCCATAGCCACCAGAGAGAGAGAGAAAGAGAGAGAGAAGCAGTAAAGGAAAGAAAAAGTAAAGAAATTTTTATTCCGGAAGAGGAAACAAAAATGCAATAGACATCTGCAGTTTTACCCAAGCAGAAACACAACTTTTACTAATATATATATATATATATATATATATGTATGTATACACACACACACGCACACACAGTAAAAAGTTTTAGACCACCACTAGTTTTAGACTATTGAGCATTTACAATATAGTTCTTCATTATGTTTAACATCTATTAAGATATGACAATTAACAAAGCTTTGTGGCCTTAATAAATACAGGGTCTTAGGTTGCAGATATACCTGGAGATCACTCTAAATTTAAACAAGGTACCCTTATACTCTTAGAGGAGTTACTATGCATAAAATGAAGACACCACATATTCCTTAATCATCAAAAATATTATCTTGCCTAAATTCCACATGGTTGTAACGTTGTTACCCTAAAATATCCTATAGCAGTTATGGGAGTTCGGGTCCAATGAAAAATAAATTTAAATAAAATTAAATCTTTGGCACTTAGACTTGGCTTAGAAAATGGGACCACATGGAACTCCTTCTTATCTAGTAAAATGCAATACAATATAGAAAAAAACAAGGCCTATTGGAATTAAAACTCATCACAGGCACTTAGTAAAGGAAGGGGGCCATTGTCCCTCTTGCCTTTCCCTTAGAGAACCCAAGTTGGTCATTGTTCAGTCCTGATAAAATAAAATGAATGGCTCCTAACAATGCATTACTACAGCCTTAATTCACAGCACCCCTTATTAAGATCCCTATACTCAATATTATTGAAATGATTGATTCCATGCAATCAGTGACTAGAAAAGAGTTTGTTATTATGGATCTTTCCAATATGTTCTATTGAGTGCTTATTTCTGAAGTCTCTCAATAACAGTTTGCCTTCACTTTCAAAGAGACACATAATACTGTTACCCCACTACTCACTCTCAACACTTCCTCCATTGTATACGTACTTTACAGGCAAGATCCTGAATACATTCAACATTCTCTAGGAACACAAATATAACATTATATTGGTACCATCCTCCTTAGAAAAGAGTCAGTTGACATGAATCCAGGACATCCAATCATTCGCATGTGATCTTACACACACACACACACACACACACACACACACACACACACACACAATGAGATGGGCCATTGCCCAACACATAGTACAAGACCCTGCCACCTTAATTAACTTCTGGGCATTATAGAGTCAATCAAGGACTACTTTCCTTAAGTAAGAAACAACTATTGACCATTCCTGCATGCATGATGTTAAAATACATCCAACAGCCTTTGGGACTTTAGCTGGATGTAACATATTCCTCATTTACAAATTTTAAACTAATTTATGCTATTACAAATCAGCCATTTTGAATATCCTTCCACCAACCAACAAAAGGCTGTATAATCTATCCAAATTGTAATACAAACAGGCACATTCATTAGGGCATAACAGAGACTTTAACTTTAGAAGCTTTAGCCATCTTCTTTCATTCTTCCTTAAGTCTCTGTACCACCCACAAAAGCCATAGAATGCCCATGGATTTCTGTTTTAAAAAACTGCCATTCTTGGTACCATCAGAGGAACTGCTGTCCTCATCTTGAGCTTGTGACTCTCTGCATCCTGATGCCATTTATGATTGTTATGAATGCAGTATCTTGCATGCTCAGGATGGCCACAGAAGACTCTTCACTAGAATAATTACTAGAGTAAATTATATCTATGGGATAAATACAAAATTGGGCCATATGGCAAATTCCCTTTGCAGAAGGAAATGGCTTCTCTTTGTCCTCAGCCCTTTGCATTAGACTATGATGCTGGGGGAGGCCACATCTCTTCCAGAACCATTAGCAACTTGAACTAAGGTTAAAGTGTCAGCAGGGTTGATTCCTTCTGAATATGCCCTGTACCTCTCTCCTAGTTCTGGAGATTTGTAGACAATCCTTGGCATAACTCTCTGGTTTGTGAAGGCATAACTCCAGTATCTGTTTCTATCTTAACACAACACTCCCCCTGTGTGTGTCCACATTCTGTGTCCAAATTCCCCTCTTCTTATAAGGACTCCAGTCATTGGATTAGGGCCCACCCTAATGATTTCCACTTAACTTGACTACATCCACAAGGACCTTATTTCCAAATAATATCATCTTTGCAGGCACCATGCTTTATGACTTAAACATATCATTTTGGAGGAGTCAGTTCCACCCACCACAATTGCAGACATACTTCCAAGCACCAACTTCCCTATCCTTCTCTTGCTCCATATCAAGGCAAGATGATAAGAAGGCCCATGAGCTCCCTTGCTTGGTAAAGGCAGGATGTTCAAATCATGCAAACCCCAGCTCATCCAAAGGAATCTTCACCCCTACTGCAATCCTAACCACAATAAAACGCAAACTCCTACTCCCCTTCCTACTCTCTCAGCCCTTTTTAAATTAGCTTGGGATCCTGTTCTGCACTCCTCAGGAAGGTTTATTATGTGAGAAATTAGGCTTTCCATACCTGGGTGATGAGTTTGTGATATTATAATTCAGGATATCTCAACAAAATTTTAGGCTGGGTTTGGTTGATCACACCCTCCTTGGAACAAACAAATTTTTTTATTTTATTTTTTTTGTATATTACTCATTTCTCTTTAGACTGATAAACAGTGTCATTGACTAGGAAACAGATCAAAGTAGTCTTATCTTCTGAAACATTCAAGATATGTAATAAGATTCTGTGTGTGTGTGTGTGTGTGTGTGTGTGTGTGTGTGCACCATAAGAGTTATAATTGAACCTTAAATACTAATAAAGGATGCAAAAATAGAACTACTTGAGTGCATTTACAAAAATCAATGAAACAAGTTTGTCACACTTTTATTTTTATTGTGGTAAAAATACTTAACATGACATCTGTATGTAATATGATATACTTAAAAATAGGCACAATGTTTTACAGCAGATCCCTAGAACTCATTTGTCCTGCATAACTGAATGTTTATACCCACTAAAGAGTAAATCTTCATATCCTCCTCCCTCAGACCCTGACAAAAACCATTCTACTCTCTGTTTCTATGAGTTTGATTGTTTTGGATACTTCATGTAAGTGGACTAATGCACTATTTGTTTTTCTGTGACTGTTATATTTCACTTACCACAATATCTCTTGGCAAGAGTTCAGTTCATCCATATTGTCACATATGGCAGGAGTAACTTCTTTCATTGTGTGTGTGTGTGTGTGTGTGTGTGTGTGTATAAATGTCACATTTTTTTATTCATTCATCCATAGATGGATATTTAGGTTATTTCCATATCTTGGTATTGTGTGTAATGCTGCAAATATCATGAAGTACATACATATATTTGAGATACTGATATTAATTATTTTGGATATGATAACTAGAAACGGAGTTGCTTTATCATATAGTAATTCTGTTTTAAATTTTTGAGGAGCCTCCATTTTATACCACCAGCAGTGCACAAGAGTTCCAATGTTGCCAACAAATACTGTTTGGTGTTGCTGCTGTCGTTGATTTTATAATGGCCGTTCTAACAGGTATAAGATATATCTCATGATTTTTGGTTTATATTTCCCTGATGGTTCAGATTGGTGAGCATCTTTTCCTGCATTTGTTGGTCACTTTTTTGTCTTTTTTGGGAAAATGTCTATGCAGCTCCTTTCCCATTTTTAATTGGATTATTTGAGCTTTTTGTTTTTGCCACTGAGTTAAGTATTTCCTTAAATATTTTAGATATTAGTCACTTATCAGATACATGGTTTGCAAATACTTTTCTCCTATTCTATACATTGGTTTTCACTCTGTTGATTGTTTTCTTTGCTGTGCAGAATTTTTTTGTTTGATGAAGTCCTACTTATCAAATTTTACTTTTGTTGATGGGACTTCTGAATGGCTCAGTCAGTTAAGCATCTGACTGTGACTCATCATGATCTTACTGATAGTGCTAGGCCTGCTTAGGATCCTCTGTCTCCTCTCTCTGCCCCTCCCCCATGTGTTTTCTCTCTCTTTCTCTCTCTCTCTCTCAAAAATAAATAAAAATTTTCAAATTTTACTTTTGTTGTTTGATCAACAAATCAGAATAGAGAGTGCAGGAAGTAAACACACATATATGATCAACTGACCTTCAACAAGGTTGTCAAGAATACATAAAGGGTAAAGAATGGCCTCTTCAGCAAGTTGTGTTTAGAAAACTGGATATCCATATGCAAAACAATGAAACTAGACTAGTATCATACACCATACACTAAAATCAAATCAAGATGGATTAAAGATTTAAACATAGAACTTGAAACTGGAAAACTTAGAAGAAAAAGCTTCATAACATTGGGCTTGGCAATGATTTCTTATCTATGACTACAAAATAATAAGCAACAAAAGCAAAATTAGACAAGTGTCACACATTTTGATTTAAATTAGTTTTTATTGACATTTAGCTTTCCTAGATATATAAGATAATTGAGCTTAACCAAAAATGCTATCATAATTGATTAAGTTATATGATACGGTGTTCTTTTATGAGTGAAGTGATTACATCATTTTTATAGTCATGGTTTCTAGAATATCCCATGATGTTCTAATGATAAGATGGTAGGGTAGGCAGAATAAACCTGTGACTATGTTTATTTACATGGCAAAGGGATTAGATTAATGATCAAGAGGTGATTTAGAATTATTCTTGACCTAGTGTAATCACAAGTCTCTTCATGAAAAGGAGGCAGGAGAATCAGAGTTAGTAATAAAAATGTGCAGATAAAATAGAAATAGCCTTTAGAACCTAGAAAAGCTAGGAAATGGATCCTCTCCCTACAACCTTTCAGCACCTTGTGTTGTTATGCCATTCAGTTTTAAGTCACTAAGTTTGTGGTACTTTATCACAGCATCAGTAGGAAACTAATACATATGATAAATTAAATTCATTTTAAAATAGGCTTTCCCATATTATGGATATCAAAACAGGAAAAACAAATAATACAAGTATCCAAGCATGTGCATGTGAGTTTTCAGCTTTCTCGAGAGGATATTCTTTGCTAAATTTATTTTTCACTTGTTTTCTACTATATTTTTGTCACTGATACTTTACTACTAATGAGATTTTATTATAGCACATAACTTGCCTTTCCTTTAGAGATCTGAAAGCGGTCACTGAATGCCTACAACATGCTCAAGTATTCTTTCTACAATTCCCTTTGCAATTACTGTTCATTCAACAAGTGAATGTTTGAGCTATTCTCTTGATTGATGTCTTGCTTTGCTAAAAATATGAGAACAAGATATTCTTCTTCAGGAATACATCTCAATATTCACACAGACAATACTTTTTATAATCCTAATTGCATACTGGTTTTCTCTGTATTTCTAGATTAGGATCCAACACTTCTTTATTCACTCTTCAAAAAAGTAAGCTTTTCATTAGAAAAGTTAGAAACAATAATGCAAATAAACATTTTATTATTTATGAAACAAAAGCATTTTGATTATTCTCTCATTCAAACAAATATGCAGGAAGTATGGAGATTTAATGCAAATATAATGGCAACATTTTCTCTCTCAAGAATAAACTTGTTTTCAGGCAAAGTCAAATTGTTTGTAGCAGCACTGTTTAGTAACTATTCAATGCAATCAACATATGTTACTTAAATTTTCTAGCTGTCACTTTAAAAAAAAAGTAAAAAGTGAGCAAAAGTAATTTCAATAATACACTTTATTTTGCCTTCTATATCCAAAATATTGTCATTTAACAATTAATTTATAAGACATCATCAATATATTTTACTTCTTTTTTTAGTCTTCAAGACTTCATGTGCATTTTATACTTCCAAAACATTTCAATTTGAACTAGCCATATTTCAGGTTCTCAGTAGCTAGTAAGTACTGCACTCAATGACAAAGGTAAGTAGGAATAGTAATAAAAACAAAGAATAATGAATTAAAATAGTTTTAATGAATATAACTAAAAGCCTAGATGTTTTGATGGATATTAGTATTGTTCCACAGAGTATAAAATCCTCCCAATGTTTTCTTCTTTGATTTGGTCCTTGAAAGCAATTAGGTATGTTTCATGCAAGGGCTTTACAGGATAACACCAATTTCATTACTGTGTCATGTTAAAGAACATACAACATAAGAACAATAACACATTCAGTGTAATAAAAACAGATAGAAAGAAAGAAGATCATTTAATTAGAAGAATTAGCCTTCCCCAATAATAAGTAAATAGTGGCAAATATTTTGCAATGATTAATATTTTTTTTCAAATACCATTATACTTATTTTACATTTAATTAAACATTGGGTAACTTTAGAAACAGTATTTTGTGTAAAAATAGTAAGAGAGAAAAGCTGGTTTTAAGAATACCACTTTCCTACCACAGAAAGGCCTGGGCCAAAATAAAGCTATCCATTAAAAAGAAGTCCAAGACTATTTGAAAGAAACAAACAGCAAATCTGTTCTGCTGCCACATAGAAAACTTTTCTAGCTGTGACATTATTTGTTTTAATATTCTGAAATGATACACGAATTGATTTCACTGTCTTGACAAAAGATGTCATATCCGTGCTATGGACATGGCGATTCTCATTGAAATTTTAACAATGTTGATACACTTTTGTTGAAGAAGTCCTTTCTAGATGAAACTCCATTAAGGCAATTTATTAATTCTTCACTGACATAATTTTGACATAAATTTTCCCATTTAAAAATAAAATTAAATTTGGTCAATTGATTATTCAATCTATGTCATATTTTACTTATAACTTGTGATTTATTGTGATTTTTATTGGAGCCATTATTGTCACTGAGCTCAAACTTATAGGACAGATTTTCCAAAAGAATTGACTCTTGAGTTTTTAAAAAATAATATTTGGATCTCAATATATTGTCATTTCAATTTATCTTGATTATTGCTATGAAATGATTTTACTGAGGGAATGTTTATTGTTCAAATGATACTGCACTAACTGTGGCAGTTAAGAACCTTCAACTTATTACAAGAAAAGGATTCAATATAATACGTATATTAAAATAAGGATATGCATCACAGCCAAATGTTGTCACAGGGCAAGAAGTCATGATCTCATGGATGCCTCCTATTGGCGTCTCTTATAGATCCTTGGATTGATGCACTTTCTCTCTAGGATCAGAATCTACTCACTCTCATGGGACACCTAGGAACCAGGAACACCAAAAAGGAGCTTATGCCAAGTGTTTCTGAATTTTGCTGGCTAGACAAGTGTATTTTTGCTCTGCAGTCACCTCAGTAACAAAGTAGAAGGGGTAGTCTCACTCAGCTCAGGTGCAAATTGTTATTTTCATGGTAATCAATAAGCAATCCTATCAAGTTGGGACAAACCTCTTCTGAAGTCTTAGAATTATAGTTACAAAGAAACACTATCACTCAGTACGTTTTTATGCCTTGACCAAGAGTCAGTGTCATGCAGGTTCATTTCTTATTTCATTAGAACAAGTCAGGCTAATTTTAGGCCTGTTGAAATTAACCCTCACAGCACAGTTACCAATAAGTTATGATAATTTTGTCCATTTGAAAAAATTATGACCAGCTCATCCAAGTGTAGATATTTAACTGTTGCTCATTAAGACAATAATCATTTTTTTGCTTTTATTTATTTATGGAGCAAAAAGCAAAGACCATAAGTAAACAAGTGTACATGTTTTGGTACCTAGATAGATCTAAATATCAGTGTCAAATACCTTTATTTAGAATGATTGCCATTTCTAGTTTTTGTTTTCCATATAGTTATGTTTGTAACAATATAGTAACCTCTAAACTGTACTTCTGTGTAAATTCTGCCACTCTCTATTAGTTTTAGTTTATTATAAACAGATACTAGAATTTGGTGGACCCCTGATGGGGAGGAGTTATGTAGTCAGAATGCCACGTTAAAAAGGCAGTTATGTTACTGGTAGGAGAGTCTGTGCTATGTGAATACAGGTCTTGGTCCTTGGATTCCATGACAAGATTTACTGGAGATCCACACCAGAATGAAGACAGCCAGAAGGAAAGTAGCAAGCACAAAGCAGTTTATTAAAGCAAAGGTACACTCAAGGTGGGAGAACAACGGGCAGGTTCCCCGAGGTAGAATCGGCACTGCAGTTGCTTTGGGATTGGATATTTGCTGTGTCTGTCTGGGCTGGGAAGAGCTGTGAGGTGGGATGGTCTCCAACAGAGGCAGCTTCCAGTCATTTGAGGAACTTCTTCCACAGGTTGGCTGGGGGAGTTTTTGACCCTACAAGGTTTGTACTGGCATGGAGGCCCACCCTCATTGACTGGGGCTGTTCCCACAGTGCAGATGCATTATAATAAGTCTAGGGGTGACCCTGGGGCACAGGTGGAAGAGGAGAGCCCTTGCTCTGCATCTGTGGCTCTTGGTCTGTCAGCCCCAACGTCAGGATGCTTAGCCCCCCACCCCCCTGGCTTTGAATGTGTAGCTTATTTATCACCATTTTTGCCTCCAGTTCATGTCCCTACCATTCCCCTCAAGGACTTGGGACTCTGCCTCTGGGTGTTCCTTCCACTGCTTACATCTAGCTTGTGCCTAACAGTATGCCATTAATTAATATATACATTTTTATTTGAGGGATACATACAAAGATTTTGTCACCACCAAGCAACAATTGCTGTACAAAGTAACAAAGTGAATAATATATTTATAAATAATAAATTAAAAATAAATAATGAATTTATGATTAATTATATTTAATAAGTATTATATGTTGTGATGTAAAACAGCATTTGCTCTTTTGTGAGCTCATAGAGACTACATTACTAGTAAAGGATTGAGCACAGAGACTATCAGTAAGGGATTTTGAGATTAGATTATATTTATCTTTTGGAAAAAGTCTTACAAATACTGTTGCTGTTTCACAAACGAAGGAAAATGCTAAAATTTTCAAGAAAGCTGTTTTAGTTGCTGGAAGTCCCCTAATCCATAATTCCCAGACCAATGAAAATCCAGGGAAAATTTATTAGCATTTCTATTCTTTAAAGAAGTCTATAAGTCTAAAAGAACCATGACATAAAATTTAAAATTGCATATGTATATATTTAGTTAGTGAGTTCCACAGGGGTTTATTGTTATTCAATTTAGGAATCACTCTTGGGCAATGACGAACTGGTTCTTGTGTTTAGTATGTAAAATTTGAAAGGCAGTCAAGGAGATTTGCATTACAATTTTTACACTTTGGAAAGTTTGCTCTCTGGAGATTTTGGTTAACAGAATTTATCAAATCTTTTATATTGAAGAGTAAAAAGAAAATAAATTCTTTTCTTCTCTTTCAAAAAATACAGGTTTTAGAAAAATGACTTTCTTGATTTGCACTTAGGCACTTATGTGAAGGAAATCTAGGTTTCTTCCAGAATAAAGTTGGTTTACGTTTCCTTCCCTAGTAATTTTGAAGCAGTGAGAGGCTCATGAACAGTATCTCTGAGGAACACTTGTAATAGGAAAGAAAAAATCACTGATGTGGAGTAAGTAGCATATGAAAGTTAGAAACCTTCGGGTGTAAATCCCACTAGCCTATGTGCACATGTGTGTTAGCATGAGTGTATGTGTCTGTAAGTACCACATATATATATATACAGTAAATGGGATTCAGACAACTTGAATAAATATCCTGTTGAGGCTGCTTTACTGCTAAATCATCTTTTGTCTAGAAAAACAATGAAGTGCTTGGGTTTTTCCTTCAATCTGTGAGTTTGTTTTATTTTAGTAGGTGCAAAAATGAAAACTAAACATTGAAGAAGAAAAGCACAGTTGCCTGTTTAATGTATTAAAAGGTAGAAAAAAGTATCACTCTAATTTTTTTAATAATTTGTGACACTTTGGTAAACAGTCAATTATTTATCAAAAATATCTTTATCTTTCTCTGTATGGCTTATTTCACTTAGCATCACACTCTCCAGTTCCATCCACGTTGCTACAAAGGGCCATATTTCGTTCTTTCTCATTGCCATGTAGTACTCCATTGTGTATATAAACCACAATTTCTTTATCCACTCATCAGTTGATGGACAGAGAAAGACAGATACCATATGTTTTCACTCTTATGTGGATCCTGAGAAACTTAACAGGAACCCATGGGGGAGGGGAAGGAAAAAAAAAAGAGGTTAGAGTGGGAGAGAGCCAAAGCATAAGAGACTCTTAAAAACTGAGAACAAACTGAGGGTTGATGGGGGGTGGGAGGGAGGGGAGGGTGGGTGATGGGTATTGAGGAGGACACCTTTTAGGATGAGCACTGGGTGTTGTATGGAAACCAATTTGACAATAAATTTGATGTATTGAAAAAAAAATAAAATAAATAAATAAATAAAAACTAGAAAAAATAAACATTTATTTAAAAAATATCTTTAAAAGGCTATCTTATTTCAATAATCTAGCATTTAATTATATGAGTCTATGGGCAACTATACATCTATATATGCATACATAAATTGTTATAGTTTTGTTTCTTCAGTGATAATTGGAAAATGTGAAACATATATGCAAACATGAAGTAGAAATTTACAAACCTTACAGAAAAATTTTAACATCATTTTGGTATTCAAGAAAACACATTCTTTTACTGTAAACCCATCTTTTCTCTTGTCTATAATGCAAATTGCAAGGCTTGTGTTAACCTTGTAATTATTATTATTATTATTTTTAATGTTTATTTTTGAGAGAAAAAGAGAGACAGAGTGTGAGTAGGAGAGGGACATAGAGAGAGGGAGACACAGACTCTGAAGCAGTCTCCAGGCTCTGAGCTGTCAGCACAGAGCCCGATGCGGTGCTCAAACTCACGAACTGTGAGATCATGACTTGAGCCGAAGTTGGACACTTAACTGACTGAGCTACCCAGGCGCCCAACCTTGTAATTATTTAGCTTAAATCCATACCAATGTTGCTAAATAGGAAATTGAGGATCAGCTAAGAAGCTATGATATGACTTAGGTGAATTATCCAATATACAATTTTCTACTGTGCATTAATAAAGTGACAAGGATGGTTTTAGTCTTTCTGTTATCTTGCTTGTGGAAATCCATGTTAAAACTGGAGATGAAACAATTTAGTACAATCAGATTTAATTGCACTGTGTCAACCATTTAACCCCTTTTTTCTCAAAACATGTTGCCAACATCTACTTGCTTTGGTCGTTAATTTGTCTGACATCAACATTTCCATCCAAAATTGGGGATATGTTTTTGGTTTGTTAGTATGGTTTCTGTTTCCCAAATAATAATCTTTGTGCATACTTTGTCAACCAATTTTTAGTAGTGTGTAAATAATTAACATAAATTGCCACAGCCAAAATATTTGTTTTACCTCCTACCTTATTTTTTTCCTATTTCTTGGAATTTTATTGCTTTTTTTTCTATTTTATGATAGTTGTCTTTTTGTATATATTTATGTTTTCTGGTGATTTTTAGTTTTATTTATTTATTTATTATTTATTTATTCATTAGTTTATTCTGGTAGTTCCTTTTATGCATTCCAAGAAATAATATTTAGACATCAGTATAATAACTCTTAAAGTCTATTATGAAATTTGGTTTATTTGTACATTAATCTGTTCACTCAAGGGGCGTCTGGGTGGCTCAGTCGGTTTAGTGTCCGACTTCAGCTCAGGTCATGATCTTGCAGTTCGTGAGTTCAAACCCCACGTCAGGCTCTATGCTGACAGCTCAGAGCCTGGAGCCTGTTTCAGATTCTTTGTCTCCCTCTTTCTCTGCTCCTCCCCTGCTCATGCTCTGTCTCTCTCTTTCTCAAAAAATAAACATTAAAAAAATGTTTTTAATCTGTTCATTCAAGAACATTTATTGGCATCTAATATTTGCATGGTATCTTGCTACATGCTAATATGTTATACGTTCAAATATTAATATGTTCAAATATTAAAGGTTTTGTTTAATTGTGGATGGTTCAAAAACATAAATAGATTTTTATAAAAATATCATGATGTTAAGATAATAAGAGAGATTGATTTCATTGACGAAAGCAAAACAAAACTAAATTTATTCTTTCACCATGCCAGTGGAAAATACAAATATTGTCTGAAATACAAAATCGAACAGAGCTGCCACACCATCCAAATATCAGATATATCTCTTTAGGAACTTAAGTGATAAGGAATTAATGGTTATTTTCTAATTAATAGATAAATGTTTACTGGAATGATTAATTTCTTACATTAGGATTCTAGTCATTCAATATGTCTTTATAGAAGATGCTTGACTTTGATCTCATGCATGTTTTGAGCCACTGCAAAGTCCGAGAGACTGAAGAGAGAGATAATGTTGAAGAGGAGTAATGTCAGACTGGTGTATTGCCCTCTTGATATTATCCATATTAATTACTAAAAAGAAGTACACTATTTCCGAACTAAATATTTGTGAACTGATTTTAATAATTTTTAAATAAATATGTGTTCCACCTATGCAAAATAATCCTTCATTCCAACCTCAAATACAACTTCATATGGAAAAGAGTTATCCTTTAAGATGTGTTTATTTTTGAGTCATTTATGGTAATTACTAAACTGTGCTATACACATGCTAATGAGTGAATGCTAAAGTATAGAATGAGAAGAGTAAAATTTAGTATTATAATCTTCAAAAAAAATCTTTTAACAATGGCAGTGCTATATTCATTTTATTTTGTCTCCCTTTTTTCTGAGTACTCACTCTTCAGATCTTTCTAGAATGCTTTCTGGCTACCAGAAAGTACTAGCTGTAGTCTCTCATCCATACTGGCTTACTTTCTTAATGTGTTGTCATCTGTGTGTGTCTGTGCGCATGTGCGTCCATGAGTGTGTACGGGCATGTGTATCTCTTGTTTGCCATCAAATTTAGTCCCTCTGTTTTCCTAATTTTAATTTTGCTAAAGGTATTTAACAAATTAATACTTTTTTTAAAAAATTGGTGGTTGGTAATATTTTGAAGAATGATCTCCTTTTCTGATAAATGACATTAATTTTATTCAGCTCCTCATTTCCTTGAGTCAAAGAAGTTATATATTATGGATTCTGAGAGGGATATTTGGAAAATTTATCCCCCTATGAATATTCCTGAAGTCATTAAAACTTTTCTACTGCTTCCTATATACAACTACTCAGATATTTGAATTTGATACTCGTGCACATATTTGCAAACATAAACCTCATTCAGAAAGCCAAAATAAGTTTTTTTAGCACTGTGTCTATGAAAAAAAAAAACATTTATACTGCATCTTTACTTAGTAAAACATGTTTCTATTCCCACTAACCAGGAAATGTGAGTTTAAGGATGAGTTAAACTAGTAATTATGTTTATGTTGATTTTTATTATAAATAAGTGCTTCATATTAAGTTCATCTTTTAAAATTGGAAAATTATTCAAATTTTATTATTAAATATCACTTGAAAATATATGCTGATTCAACATAATCAATCAGGGCTACAGCTAGTGTATATAGAAATGGAATCCTCTAATGGATTTCAGTGGTAAAATGCATGCAGTTTTCAACTGTTTATAAATATATCAGAAAGCTTTGAATGAGGGGGTGGTGCCTGGGTGATTCAGTCTGACTTTTAAGCATCTGACTTTTGATCTTGGCTCAGGTCATGATCTCATGGCCCATGAATTTGAGCCCCACATCAGGTTCTGTGCTGACAGCTCAGAGCCTGGAGCCTGTTTCAGATTCTGTGTCTCCCTCTCTCTCTCTGCCCCTCCCATACTTACATTCTGTCTCTCTCTGTCTCACTCTTTCAAAACTAAATAAACATTAAAAAATTAAAAAGATAATAAAGTTTTTAATGAGGAAATAATTTTTTTTCTAAGTTAGTGTTTTTATTTTTGTCAGATAAATACCCAGAAGTGGAATTGCTGGGTCATCTGATGGTTCTATTTTAAATTTTTAAAGAAACCTCCATACTGTCTTCCATAGTGGCCCCCCAAAATACAGAGGAAATAATTTTTAAACTATAAAGTATTTTTTCACTAGAAAACTATTTGAAAAATCACATTGGCATTTAAAAAACTACCAAGATAAAAATTCTGAAATAGTGATTGGCTAAAGTGATTTTAATTTAAAAATTTATTACACCAACTAGAAGTGTCACCAAAAACAAGAATATCATTCATCAAAAGTAAATTTGTGTATAGTTTGAAATCATTTAGTTATTTTAATATCATGACTTCTATAATTGATCATGTTAGATTCAAGTTGAGTTACAAGGAGATTCGATGGTGTCTATGATGTATATTTTGGGTAAGTAAATTAATTAACTAAAAATCAGGGGCGCTTGGGTGGCTCAGTTGGTTAAGCTTCCCAACTCTTGATTTCAGCTCAGGTCATGATCTCATAGTTTATTAGAGAGAGCCCCACATCGGGCTCTGCACTGACAGTGTGGAGCTGCTTGGAATTCTCTCTCTCTCTTCTCTCCCTGCCCCTCCCCCATCCATGCATGCATGATTTCTCTCTCTCCCTTTCTCAAAATAGATAAAGTATAAAATAATCTAAACTATGTTAAAGGTGGTAATATGAGTACACTTATACAGATACATAATTGGATAAAAGAAAATCACATACACACTTGTCATGGATAGTAGCCTGTCTTCCTAATTCAGAATCCAATCTTAGGCTAATATACAAAAATTTGTGGTCACACAATACTAATTGAGTATGAAATCGCAAAGTTGCATGGTAAATTCTACATGTAACATTCTCTCTTTTTTTAATTTACTAGATTTACATGACATTTTAATAATGCTTTTTAAAAATTTACTTTAAGATATCTTGTCTTGGGGCGCCTGGGTGGCGCAGTCGGTTAAGTGTCCGACTTCAGCCAGGTCACGATCTCGCGGTCCGTGAGTTCGAGCCCCGCGTCAGGCTCTGGGCTGATGGCTCAGAGCCTGGAGCCTGTTTCCGATTCTGTGTCTCCCTCTCTCTCTGCCCCTCCCCCGTTCATGCTCTGTCTCTCTCTGTCCCAAAAATAAATAAACGTTGAAAAAAAAATTTAAACTACAAAAAAAAAAAAAAAAAAAAAAGATATCTTGTCTTGAAGCTACCTATATTTGCTAAAAGTTTCTAATATAAACATTTTTTCCCTCTGGGGAAGAATTGAAATTGAACTGCTTAGTTCCAATGTATCTGTGATTCTCCCACAATGTCTGATCTTAAGCTTAAACATTATATTTTCTTCTTTTTTCAAGATATAGATTTAATTTCTTTTTGTATTTGAATAGTTCCATTTTTTAGGTCTTCTGTTATTCACTCTCTTGGTCATAGATGCACTTTTAAAAGATGTTTTCTATAAATTATGCCTTCATTATAAAGTTTTGTTTTGTTTTGTTGATTCAGAACTCTATATTTTCAAACTAACATGCATGCCACTCCCTCCAAATATACTCTGGATTATTTCTTTCTGAATCATTATACTGTGTCCAATACTATCAAAAATACCTGGGCTTTAAATCAGGTTTGTTTTACTCTAAATCATCAGAGGTAATTAGCACAGCCCTCTTAACAAGAAGAAAAGGCACAAGGACCTTTTGGCTTACTGGACATGAAGATCCTGGAAATTATAATTATTCAGAGTTTAAATAACTAAAATCATTTCCAAATGCCCTATCTTCAGTGAAATTTATAGGACACATTAATAAGGGATTGAGCTAAATCAAATTCTATAATGTCATTTTTCTTATTGTTAAAGATACAAGTCCTTGTAATTTGAGTCTGTGTGCTTGAATGAAATGTCAAATTATTTTCCCCCCCAAAAAAGTTATTGTTTTTTTACTTCTGAAAGAGACCAAACAACATGTGGAATGAAGTGCCAAACTACCACTGATAGAAGTGCTGACAAAACATCTCTGATTATGCTGATATTTTCCAGTATAACCAACTCAAGAGGAGAATTGTTGAAAGTTGACATCTCTGTCACTTAGAAGATAAACCTGTCTGAAAAGAGAGATGAAGTAAAAAGAAATTACTGAGCTCAGCAACCTACTGCGTGTCTCAGGATTTCATTTTGTCTTTTACGGTATATATTTAACTTACATTCCTTAGTTTTTTGTTTTGTGTTGTTTTTGCTTTTATGTTACATTCCTTTGACATAAGATTCAGCTTTAGGGAAGCTCTAAACAATTAAATGTAAATTTTAAATTAGACACTAATTCTACACAATTACACAATATTATACAATTCTCATTGTGTAAAACTAGGAATTTTTTAACTAATTGATCTGCTATTTAAAATATTGTATTGGGGTGCCTGGGTGGCTCAGTCAGTTAATAGGTTAAGCGTCTGACTTCTGCTCAGGTCGTGATCTCATGGTTCATGAGTTCAAGCCCTGACAACTTCATACATGGAGCCTGCTTCGGATTCTGGGTCTTTCTCTCTCTCTGCCCTTCCCCTGTTTGCTCTCTGTCTCTCTCTTTCTCTCAAAAATAAACAATAAACATTTAAAAAATTAAAAAAATAAAATATTGTCTTAACTCATTTTAAATGAAACATGAGAGTTGAAATTTAGTTGAGTAGTTTTCAAAAACAGTGTACCAAATATACCAAATATAGACAATTGATCAGATGTCACAATTATGTACTTTAAAAAGAGTGAATTCATTATTTTCAAACTGTATTTTTTCTTTGTTAAATTGGATCTCAGGACTTAGATGAGTCATAATTCTTAGCCTTTTTCTAAATGAAATTGTTAGCCCCTCTAAATATGTTGTAGGCAGAATAAAGCCTTCCTGTCAAATGTTGTCTTTTTTTTCAGTTTTTATTTTATTATTTAAAAAAAAATTTTAATGCTTATTTATTTTTGAGAGAGGCAGAGACAGAATGCAAGTGGGTTAGGAGCAGAGATAGAGGGAGACACAGAATCCAAAGCAGGCTTCAGGCTCTGAACTGTCAGCATCACAGCCCCACGTGGGGCTTGAACTCACAAGCAGTGAGATGGTGACCTGAGCCAAAGTCAGACGCTCAACCGACGGAGCCACCCAGGTGCCCCATTCAGTTTTTATTTTAATTCCAATTGGTTGACATACACTGTTATATTAGTTTTAGGTGAACAATGTAATGAAAAATGCTGGTGGTATTTTGATAGTGATTGCATTAAATGTGTAGATTGCTTTGGGTAGTATAGACATTTTAACAATACTTGTTCTTCCAATCCATGAGTATGGAATGTCTTTGCATTTCTGTGTGTAATCTTCAATTTCTTTCACGAGTCTTTTATAGTTTTCAGAGTTTTCAGATCTTTCACCACTTTGGTTAGGTTTATTCCTAAGTGTCTTATTACTTTTGGTGCAATTCTAAATGGGATTGTTTTCTTAATTTCTCTTTCTGCTGCTTCATTATTTGTTGTATAGAAATGCAACAGATTTCTATACATTGATTTTGTATCCTGCAACTTTACTGAATTTTTGTATCACTTGTAGCAATTTTTTGTTGTTGCAGTCTTTTGGGTTTTCTATATAGAGTATCATGTGATCTGCAGATAGTGAAAGTTTTACTTCTTCCTTAGCAATTTGTATGTCTTTTATTGATCTTTATTGTCTGATTGCTGTGGCTAAGACTTTCAGTACTACATTTATTAAAAGTTGTGAGAATGGACATCCTTTTCTTGTTCCTGATAGTGGAAAAGCTCTGTTTCTCCCCATTGAGAATATCAGCTGTGGGTTTTTCATACATGGCCTTTATTATGTTGAGGTATGTTCCCCATATCCCTACTTTTGAGGTATTTTAACATGAATGATACTCTTTTTTTGTCAAATATGTTTTTATCTGTGTCTGTTTGAAATAGTCATACTATTCATATCCTTTCTCTTCTTGATGTTATGTATCACATTGATTGATTTGCGAATATTGAAACACTTTTGCAACCCAGGAATAAATCCCACTTATTGTGGTGAATGATTTTTTAATGTATGATTGAATTTGGTTTGCTAGTATTTTATTGAGAATTTTTGTATCTATGTTCATCAAGAAAATATTGGCCTGCAGTTCTTGTTTTTAGTGGTGTCTTTATCTGGTTTTGTTATCAGGGTAATGCTGGTCTCATGGAATTCATTTGGAAGTTTTCCTTCCTTTTCTATTTTTTTGGAAAAATTTAAGAAGAATAGGTATTAATCCTTCTTTGAATGTTTGGTAGAATTTGCCTATGAAGCCATCTAGTCCTGGACTTTTGTTTGTTGAGAGTTTTTTGATTACTGATTTAATTTCTTTACTGGTTATTGGTCTGTTCAAGTTTTTTTTTAATGTCTTCCTGTTTCAGTTTTGTTAGTTGATGTCTTTCCAGGAATTTATCCATTTCCACTAGGTTGTCCAAATTTTTGCATATAGTTTTTCATAATATTTTCTTTTAATTGTATTTCTGTGATGTTGGTTGTTATTTCTCCTCTCTCAATTGTGCTTTTATTTTTTTGACTCCTTTTTTATTTTCTTGAGAGCATGGCTAGAGTTTTATCAATATTACTGATATTTTCAAAGAACCAGCTCTTGGTTTCATTGATCTGTTCTAATATCTTTTTTAGTTTCTATATTATTTATTTCTGCTCTAGTCTTTGTTATTTCCTTCCTTCTGCTGTTTTTAATCTTTCTAGCTCTTTTAGGTGCAAAGTTAGGTGTTTATTTGAGACTCCTCTTGCTTCTTGAGGTACGCCTATATTGTGATATACTTCCCTCTTAGAAACCCTTTTGCTGTATCCCAGAGGTTTTGGACTATTGTGTTTTAATTTTCATTTGTTTCCATGTATTTTTTAAAACTTATTCTTTTATTTCCTAGTTGATCCATTCATTGTTTAGTAGCATGTTGTTTAAGGTCTATGTATTTGTGGTCTCTCCAGATTTTCTGTTATAATCTTTGAATTAAAGTCTATTTTGTCTGATATAAGCTTTGCTATTCCAGCTTTCTTTGACATCTATTTTTATGGTAGATATTTCTCCATTCCCTTACTTTCAATCTGCAGGTGTCTGTACGTCTAAAATGAGTCTCTTGTAGGCAGTATATAGATGGGACTTGCTTCTTTATTCATTCTGTCAACCTATGTATTTTGATTGGAGCATTTAATCCATTTATATTCAAAATGATAATTGATAGTTTTGTATTTATTGTCATTTTATTATTTGCATTGTGGTTGTTCCTGAAGACGTTTTCTGATTCCTTCTTATCTTTCTCTCTTTAATGGTTTGATCATTTTCTTTGGTGATATATTTAGATTTTTTTCTCTTTATTCTTTGCATATTCATTAGTGGCTTTAGTATACGTTTACCATTAGGTTTGTATATTACCCATTCTTTACTCTTTGCCTCCTCACATTTTAGGTATATGCTGTTATATTTCATATGTTTTTATTTTGTGAGGTTCTTACAGAAATGTTCATTTTTACTCCTTTTGTGTTTTCTAACTTTATACTGTCATTTTTGGTCTCTCCTTTCCATTCAATGAGTCCTCTTTAATATTTCTTGCAGGGCTAGTTTAGCAGTCATGAACTCTGTTAGTTTTTGTTTGTCTGGGAAGCTCCTTATCTCTCTTTCTATTCTGAATGATAGTCTTGCTGGATAGAGTATTCTTGGCTGGAGATTTTTCCATTCAGCACTTTGAATATATCATGCCACTCCCTTCTGATTGGAAAGTTTCTGTTGAAAAATCTGTCAGCCTTATGTGTTTTCCTTTGTAAGTTACTGTCTTATTTTCTCTTGCTGCTTTTAAAATGTTTTCTTAAGACTGTACTTTGTCAATTTAATTACAATATGTCTTGGTGTTGGTCTGATTTTGTTGATTTTGATGGGAGTTCTCTGTGCCTCCTATATCTGGATATCTGTTTCCTTCCCCATATTAGGAAAGTTTTCTGTTATTATTTCTTCAAATAAATTATTTCTTCTTCTTCTTCGTCTTCTTCTTCTTCTTCTTCTTCTTCTTCTTCTTCTTCCTCTTCCTCTTCTTCCTCTTCTTCCTCTTCTTCTTCTGGGACTCCTGTAATAATCTTATAATACTCCTATAATTGTTATTACATTTGATGCAATCACTGAGTTCTCAAGGCTATTCTAATTTTGCATATTTTTTTTCTGTTTTGCTCAGCTTGATTACTTTCCATTACTCTGCCTTCTAGGTCATTGATTCATTCCTCCGCTTCTTCCATCCTTTTTTTCATTCTATCAAGACTGTTTCTCATTTCTTTTACTGTGCCCTATATCTTTGCTATGCTATTCCTTTTATGTGTGTTAAGGGTCTCATTCATGTTTTCTACTCTTTTCTCAAGTCCAGAAAGTATCCTTATAATCATTACTTTAAATTCTCTATCAGGCATGTGACATATCTATTTTGTTTAGATGTGTGGCTGTAGCCTTGTCCTATTCTTTCACTGAAATAAATTTATCTATCTTCTCAGTCTTTGTGCCTGTGTGTTTGTATGTGTGTGTGTGTGTGTGTGTGTGTGTGTGTGTGTGTGTGTTTGGAAAGTCAACTACATCTCCTGTTGTTGAGGGTAATGGCCTTATGAAAAAGAGTTCCTGTAGTGCCCTGCTAGGTAGTGCTCCCTGCTCCCTGACACTTTTATTGTCATGAAGGGCATGACTCTTCCAGGAGTATCTCCAATGTGTGCTGCATATGCTCTGCTGCTTTATCCTGCCACTTTATCCTTCAGGCCAGTCATCTGCATAGGCTCTCTTTGCCTCTTGTGGGTAGTGTTTGACCCCTGGCTGAATGTGTCATGTTTTAACTAGGTGTACTGTGGTCTGTTTGTGAAATGTGTCCTGTGGCCACCACCAGCAGAATCGAGGCTCCCCAATCTACAAGTCAGGAGATGTGATATGAACAGGGGTTTGAGCCTATCTCCTGGGGGAGCTGTCTGTCAAGCTGGAAGTGTGACTAGGAGGGGAAGTTCCACTGGAATATGTGGAGTGGGGTTTGATGTAAGCAAGTTATGTAGTAAGTGTTGGTGATGCTTCTCTGGCTTCTTCAGGTAGCCCAGTGGTTATGCAGAGCTGGGGGAGGGAAATGGCACCAGTGAACTCCTTTTTCCCCAAGAGGTCCTTCTGTGAATGCTGTCTGTTTGGGACGTGCTCCAAGATGAACAAATAATCTCCCCACTGTGTATCCCATGTACTCTTCAGATCTCTGTTTCCATACCTTATGTTCCCTTCCCCTCCAAGTGCAGCACAATGCCCTTAATCCTCTCCCAGAGCCAAGTACATTGACCTTTAAAACTGCAGGCTTTAAACCTCACTGATAGTAAGAGCTCATGAAATTTGGCCCCTCTCACTTTCCAAGCCAATTTACTGTGGGGATTTGTTTTCCCCGTGCACTCCCCTGTGTGATAATCTATCTCTCACCCTTCTCTTCAACTGTGGATCCATCCCCACCACAATAGCCATTATCCTTTTCTCTCCTTAAACCATGTCTCTGTACTTCCTACTTTCTTTGATGTGCTCTCTTCTTTACCTTTAGCTGTGGAGTTTGTTCTCTAGTCTTCAGGTCAATTTTGGGGGTACTTAGGATGATTGGATAGTTATCTAATTGTATTTGTTGGACAAGGAAAGCCAACGGTCCTCCTATTTCATTGCCATCTTCACTTGAGCTTCGATTCTGGTGGTGGTGGCCACAGGACTCATTTCACAAACAGACCTCCTCAAATGTATTGTCTTAATCTCTAGAAGTTATGATGTATTATGTTACATGTCAAAGGAGAATTAAAGTTTCATATGGACTTAAGTTTGCTAATAAGATAATTTAGAGATGAGGAGATTACCCTAGATTATTCTGGTTTGCTCATCACAAGGGTCCTCATAAATGCAGAATAGAGACAGACAAATCAGGTGTCAGAGTGTTGAGATGTGAGAAAGACTAGACTGGACCTTGCTGGTTTAGGTCATAACTATTCACTGGTGAGTGTGTATGATCATCTTTTATTAACTTAATAAGTAATTAATATAAATAATGAAACCCCATGAACTCACCATAAAGCGAAGAATCAATTACATATATCTGTGCTTTTCCCCCTATTTTTTTTAGTTTGCTTCACTAATACAGCTACCCTTAATTATATATAGTAAATTTATATGTACATTTAAATTTATCTTCATATTTAATCCCTCTACATTTGTGTTTCCTTTAATTAAGTGTTCTCTATATCTACTTATCTATCTTCTATCTATCTATTGAAATAGGACACAAACAATTTTGAAAATGTTGCTTTCCATTTGTATACTGGCCTATACAATATAATTTAAAAATTTTAGTTCTTAGCAAAGTATTTTATTTTTTTATTTTTTTTAATGTTTATTTTAGAGAGAGAGAGACAGACAGACTGTGAGTGGGGGAGGGCCAGAGAGAGGGAGACACAGATGCTGAAACAGGCTCCAGGCTCTGAGCTGTCAGCACAGAGCCAGACGCGGGGCTTAAATCCACAAACAGTGAGATCATGATCTGAGCTAAAGTCAGATGCTCAATGGACTGAGACACCCAGGTGCCCATTAGCAAAGTATTTTAAAGTATCTCATGCTGTATGTAATCTTTATGTACTTGCTTTTCACTCAAAAAAATTATTTACATGTTTTTTAAAATACTTGTCCATGTTGATACAAATAGCTATACTTAATTCATAGATGGTATTTTATATTATTTTATTATTGCTATATCAAAAGGTATTTATTCATTCACCTACTAATAGGCATTATGTTTATGAGATTATTTTATGAACTACACCTAAAATGTATTTGGAAACACTTTTTTTTAATTTTTTAAATTTTTTTTAACATTTATTTATTTTTGAGAAGAGAGAGACAGAGCATGAATGGGGGAGGGTCAGAGAGAGGGAGACACAGAATCTGAAACAGGCTCCAGGCTCTGAGCTGTCAGCACAGAGCCCGACGCGGGGCTCGAACTCACGGACTGCGAGATCATGACCTGAGCCAAAGTTGGCCGCTCAACTGACTGAGCCACCCAGGCGCCCCTGGAAACACTTTAAAAACATGTAATTGTAAAATATTTCATATATACCTTACAAAATATATAAATGTATGTAAACAACATAAATATATGTTCACATATTAAAATAAGCAACTTCCTTACATGCTCTGAAATAACTTGTCTAATATCATTCCTCCCTCTTTTTGAATGATTAGTAATTCACTTATATATTCATTGGTCACTGGTGCCTCAATTTGAGACATTTTTTAAACACCGACCCCCCTCTTTCTCACACACAAACATATATTTTTAAAAATTTTTAAATGTTTATTTCTTTTTGGGAGACAGTGTATGAGCAGGGGAAGCGCAGAGAGAGAGGGAGACACATATTCCCAAGCAGGCCTAGGCTCTGACCTGTCGGCAAAGAGCCCGATGTGGGGCTTGAACTCCCGAACCATGAGATCATGACCTGAGCTGAAGTCAGAAGCTTAACTGACTGAGCCACCTAGGTGACTCACACATATACCTTTTGAAAAGTTGATATGACAGTTTTTAAATAACAACCATCCCTCCAAGGTTTTAAGTTAATGGCACTATTCATATTTTCTAGTGCCTTTGTGTCAGTTTTGAGAAGTTGTATTACCTATAAATTGTCATTGTCATGTAAGATTTTAATTCTTTTAAATAAATTTGTCCACAATATTCTATTTTGTTTAATATCTGCTGTATCTTTTGTTATTAAATTATTTTCCATCTTAATATTGATGATTTGCATTTCTCTTTTTACTTAATCCATTTTGCTTTAAAGAAACATTTGTGTTTATTGACCTTATCTAATTTTCTTTTGTTTATTGTTTATTAACATGTATATTTTTTACTTTCTTAGGAAACAGTCTGATATTTTCCTCATTTTTTGAGTTGTTAACTTCATTAAATTTTATTATTTCTTCTTTTCTGGTTAATAACTTAAAGCTATATATTTCTCAGTATATATCATATGTTTTGAGATATTATTATTGACATTAACCTATGTATGTCTTCTAATGAACATAGGCCATCAATCTTCTTAGGACCACGTATTATTTTAATTTATTTTTTTTTATTTTTTATGTTTATTTTTGAGAGAAAGAGAGAGAGAATGATCAGGGGAGGGGCAGAGAGAGACAGAGACTCAGAATCTCAAGCAGGCTCCAGGTTCTGAGCTATCAGCACAGAGCGCAATGCAGGGCTCAAACTCACAAACCGTGAGAACATGACCTGAGCGAAGTCAAACACCTAATCAACTGAGCTACCCAGGCTCACCTTTGGTTATATTTTTAAATATCTACAACTTTAATTTAGCTTTGTTTTCGTGGCTGTAGTTGTTGGTTTCCAATCTAATTATATTATAGTCAGATAATATAATTTTGGGGATCCAAATAGTTAGAACTTATTAAAACTTGATTTATGGTACATTGAATGACTTTAGAGGGATATGACATCTCTAATTGATATATTTTGTGTGTTAATATGTTCATTAGAAGTGTGGTTTAAGATACTCCCTACTGTTAAAATCTTTAAGTATACTAATATTAAAGGAAAAAAAACATAAACGTAAGACTTGTGTTTTTAAAACCACACCCTATTGTTTTTTTATGTTCTTATCTATCACTTTCTAAGAAATATATATCTTCTTTTTTTCTAACTTTTTAAATTTTTTTTTTAATTTTTGAGACAGGGAGAGACAGAGCATGAATGGGGGAGGGTCAGGCTCCAGGCTCTGAGCTGTCAGCACAGAGCCCGATGCGGGGCTCGAGCTCACGGACCACGAGATCATGACCTGAGCTGAAGTCGGCCGCTTAACCAACTGAGCCACCCAGGCGCCCCAGAAATATATATCTTCTAATCAGTTTTCTTGTTATATTCTTTTTATCTATATATTTTGAAAGAGTTATTATTTATGTAGACTTTTAATAATTTTTTTAATATTTATTTTATTTTTAAGAGAGAGCATGTGGGGGAGGGACAGACAGAGAGGGAGACAGAGGATCTGAAGTGGGCTCTGTGCTGACAGCAGTGAGCCCAATCCAGGGCTCAGACTTACAAATTATGAGATCATTACTTGAGCTACAGTCAGATGCTTAAGTGACTGAACCACCCAGGCACCCCAACATTTTAATAATTTAATAATAATAATTAATAATAATTTAAAAATTTAATAATTTTAATAATAATAATTTTGTATATTCCTGGTTAACTGAAACTTAATTCATATTATAGTAGCCCTTTTTCTTATATTTATTTACAACCTTTTAATTCATATACCCTGTCTATTTTTTAGATGTGTATCTTTTAGCTAGTATATAATTATATTTTCATTATTTTTATTCACTCTTTGTCTATGGATGGAATAATTTACCATTTATTTTTTTTAATTTTTGTAAAATTAATGCATAATGTTATGTATCTTTCAGGTGTACAATCTGTTGATTTAGTAATTCTATACATTAATCAGTGCTCATCATGATAAGTGTACTTTTAATCCCCTTCACCTATTTCACTCAACCTCTGACCTAGGTTCCTCTGGGAACCACCAATTTGTTCTTTATATTTAAGAGTCTGTTTTCTGTCTGTTTTTTCTTTGTTTTGTTTCTTAAATAATACATACCAGCGAAATCATGTGGTGTCTGTCTTTCTCTTACTGACTTATTTCATGTAGCATTATACCCTCTAGATCCATCCATGCTGTTGTTGTAAATGGCAAGATTTCATTATTTTTTATGGCTGAATAATACTTCATTGTATATATATATATATATATATATACATATATATATACATATATACATATATATACACATATATACATATATACATATATACATATATATATACATATATACATATATATATACATATATATATATATATACATATATATATATATATATATGATCTTCTTTATCCATTAATCTATCCATGGTCACTTGGGTTGCTTCCATATTCTGACTGTTATAAATAATACTTCAATAAACACAGTGGTGCATATATATTTTCAAGTTAGTGTTTTCATTTTCTTTGCATAAATACCCAGTAGTGGAATTACTGGATCATATCATTTACATATTTTTGATGATAACTGATATGTTTGTTTTTATTTCTCCCAAATTATTTTATACCATATTTTGTAATATTCATTAGTTAGCTGTTTTGTTCCTGTGTTTATTGAGATTTTATTGTCCTCTGCCCATTTTGATATATCACAAATTTAAATATGTTTTGAATTTCCTGCAACACTTAGTTTAGGGCCATAACATGGAATCCAATTCAAATCTTATGTGAAAGTCAGTTGGAGTTATGAGTTCTCAAAAGTATCTGTTAAATAGTTTATCCTTTTGCTGGAGGATTAAATCTCTGGGATTTTAGTTTTTTTCCTGGGTTTACTCCACACTGAAGCAGTTGCCTATATTGTATGCTCAAGGGATTGTATATTGTCCTTGTGGACAATTAAAAAAGTGGTGGGAATATCTGAATTTTGGGGGATCTTCAAATCCCCTGGCTGGCTATGGCTCATTTGCCTTCTTTGTTTCCCTTCATTCTACTCTTTTGGGCTCATGATTTCTCTTTCTTGAAAATTCATTTATATATTTTAAAGTATATGCATTGCTGTATTTTATTAAATATTTAAGTATATTATAGGGGGTACATTACAAGATAAATGGTCGATGAGTTTGGGAGAAATTTAGCTACATTTTGTAGAGTAAAGGACTGTGTTTAATTTAATGACTTAAAAAATAGCCATTTATATATCTCAGCATTCTAGGGTCACCTGGGTGTCTCAGTCCATTAAGAATCAGACTTCAGCTCGGGTCATGATCTCACAGTTTGTGGGTTCGAGCCCCGCATTGGATTCTGTGCTGACAGCTCAGAGCCTGGAACCTGTGTATCGGATTCTGTGTATCCCTCTCTCTCACCCTCCCTACTCATGCTCTGTCTCTGTCTCTCTCTCTCAAAAATAAATAAACATTAAAAAAATATATATGTTATATACCTCTGCATTCTATGGGTCAGTAGTTTGAGCTGACCTCACTTGAGAAGTTCTGAATAGTTGTTCTGATGTATCAGTTGCTGCTAAAAACAGTAAGAGAGAACAAGCTTAAATGAACAATAATTTTTCAAGGCATTTCTTCCTTCATATTAACTGTTGCCCCATTGATCAAAGCAAGTCATATGGTCAAGTGCACATTCAACAGTTAACTAAAAGCCCTCAACCCCTTTTATGAGGAAGTTCAGTGTCACATTATAAAAGTACAACAAACAGAGAGGGAGAATTTATGGCTATATTTGCAATATACCATAAAAATAGAATTTCATTATTGATTTACGTGTGATTTTCCTAAGTGACATTTATTTCACTCATTTCAATCATTAAAATAGACTGTATTAGTCACTTAATGTTCTTGAAAAAATAACACAGGCTTCTGAAGCTAGTTAAAGAGGTCTTTAAGGATAATGAAAAACGTTATCAATGTTTTGTTTTAATTAAGGAAATGCTTAGATATATATTTTATATAACTTTTAATTTTATTTTTTTTAAGTCTAGTTATTTATTTTGAGAGAGAGCACAGCCAGGGCAGGGGCAGATAGAGAGAGAAATAACCCCAAGCAGTCTCCACACTGTCAACATAGAGCCCGATGCAGGGAGCAGTCCCATGAACTGTGAGATTATGACCTGAACTGAAATCAAGAGTCAGATGCTTAACTGACTGAGCTACCCGGGTGCCCCTATAACTTTTAATTTTAAAATGCTTTTTAACATTACAAGATTCTGTTCCCAGGGCTTATCATATTACATATTCTGCAAAACATAAAAATATTTAAGGAAATAAACATATATGATAAATTCTAGTGTAAATAAAGGAAATAATAAACACAAAATTGAGCTTAGGAGTTACTTATACAAGGGAGAAGAAAGAAAAGGTTGGAATTAGAAATAGCTCTCAAGAGATTTCAAATTAATGATAATATGCCTTCTTTTAAACTGAGAAGTGATTGCCATTGTTAGCATTGTGATTAAATACAACATTGCAATATTACACAATAGTAGGATCTTCTTTTCAATAGATCTTTCCAATAGATGTTATGTAGTGAAATAGGTCAACATGTTTAAAAGTAAGATTCTTGGCCTCTAATTCAAATCACATATAAAAAACCAATTCCAGTAGAATTTTAGATATAAATATCAAAATGAAAAGTAACAGTATTGCTAAAGCAAAAGTAAAATAATATTTTATGATCTTCAATACATATATTTAAAAATAAATTTTAGTTGATAGTTATTCTGCTTTGTGTTTTTAATAATTGGTTTCACTTTGCTTTAATGTATATGCATAACTACTGATACACATAAATACTCATATGTTATGAGTAATTATGAATATACATTCTTAACAGTCTGTTACTAATATATACTTACTTTGGGGGGTTATTAAATGATCATTATGAAGGTTTGGTGTAATGATCTTGTAAAACAGGGAATTGCAGGGGAATTTCAACAAGCTTAAAAATAAATATTTTAGGAAAAGAAAGTATTATATAATAGTAGTGTTCTATACATCTGAAAAAGAGGGACTTTAGTGGTCAAGGCAGAAGAAAAAATATAGGATAGTTGATCACACTAAATATTAGTGATTCCAATTGTGGTTTTATAATTTCTGGGATTAAAACGCTTTATGACTTCAACAATGCTTAGGCAGTCTTTACTTGATCAGAGACTACATTCACTTTATCAAGCTGTATTAGTTTCTTTTTGCTGCTGTTGTCAAATAAATACAAAATTCATGACTTAAAATTACACAAACATTATTTTTTTTACAGTTTCAGATTCCAGAAGCCTGAATTCAGTTTCACTGGGCTAAAGTCAAGGTGTTAGGATTATTCCTTCTGGAATTCTAAATGGAAAAATATGTTTCCTCACCTTTTCCACTTTCTACGGGCCACATGCAGATGATTTGTGGCCCCTTCATCTCCAAAGTGTCTATCTCTAAACTCTGTTTCATTATCACATCAGCATCCCTTTTGACTCTGACTCTTCTTGTATGTCTCTAATATGAATTGTTGTGATGTTTTTTAACTTTTAAGTTAATATTTAACCATTTTTATTAATTTGTGCTGTGGTTATTTTGTATTTTTTCTTTTTTTAAAGTTTTATTTAAATTCCAGTTAGTTAATATATAGCGTAGTATTAGTTTCAGTAGTAGAAATATGTGATTCATCAGTTACATACAACACCCAGTGCTCATCACAAGTACTCTTCTTAATACCCATCACCCATTTAATCTATCCCCCCATTTAGCTCCCCTTCAGCACCCTCAAAGATTGTCATGATGATTTGGTCACCATGAAAATCCAGAATAATTCTGGATAACCCATCTAAAGAACTATAATCACACATAAAAGTCCCTTTTTCCATATAAGGTGATATCCACAGGACTGGGGATTAGGACATGGACATATTTGTGGGTGTGGGGATAGGGGAAGGAGAAGCATTATTCAGCCTTCCACCCAGCAATCATTTTGACTATTGCAAGTCTGCATATTGCAAATGAAAAATTAGAAACTATTTTATGTGTGTATGCTGGTTTTTGGTCCAACATTACTCTTCGTCAATATTAGTAAGTTTTAGCCTTTTGATTTCAACTGGTTAATCAATGTAATGAAACTTCTGCAAGTGTCATTAAAGCTTATGAAATAATTTTCTTGTGTATGAACATAGGAATAATTTTTTAAGGACAAATGCTATTTTTTAACACAATTTCCTTTCGGTGGTGCTAGCTCCTAGATTATCTGCTCCCTTCTCAAAACTGTCTAGAAGTATTGCAGAAGTAAAAAAAAAAAAAAAAAAGAAAAGAAAAAGGAAATAAAAACCCAGAAAATAAACACGCACACGCACACACATATACCACACACACACACACACACACACACACACACACACACGTGATGATGGCAAAAAGAATGAAGGATTTGGCTACAAATGGGTCATAAAATTGGTGTTATTCAGTTTCATTAAAATAGTGATTACAGGACTAGCATCCATAAACCCATTATTTAAGCATTTAAAGTCATAAATCCACTTGGAAAGCATTTTGGGGACTTAGAGAAAGTGCTGAGGTCTAAAGAAATTGTTAATATCAGCATCAGTGGAAAAATGTAAAAAAAAGAAAGTTATAGTCAATCTTCAAGATTCAATGATTTCACTCTCAAATCCATACTATATTTAATTCCATTTTCAAAGCTTTCTAATCACAGATCTTAATAGAAAAATCTAACATGCCAAAAAACAAGATTTGAAAGGCAATAAAAAAGAATAACCTAGGAATAAATATAAAATAACTACATGTTCAGGACTTGTGCTCAAACAATTATAAAATCCTACTTCAGGATTTAAAAATACTTAAATAGAGGAAAGCAATATTGCTAAGGCTTGAAAATCTCAGTGTTGTAAAGATTTCATCTATCTAAATTAACCTTTGAATTCAAAAAGACTTTAATTAACCCTATTATGGGATCTTTGAAAGTTGAGGAAAATATGACCACAATTCATCTAGGCAATGAAAAAGTAAGATGATATTGGACAAATTCTTCAATGTGACATAATGACATTTTCTTACAAGGACAAATACACTCCTTAATCCCGTCACCTGTTTAACACAGTCCCCCACCTGCCTCACTGCTGGTAGCCATCAGTTTGTTCTCTATAATTAAGAGTCTGTTTCTTGGTTTGTCTTTCTCTCCCTCTCTCTCTCTCTTTCTCTCTCTCTGTCTCTTTCTCTTTGTTCCTTTGCTTGTTTGTTTTGTTTCTTAAATTCCACATATGAACGAAATCATTTGGCACTTTTCTTCCTCTGCCTGACTTATTCTACTTAGCGTTATAATCTAGCTCCATCCATGTAGAATATTTTAAATGCAATTAAGCTACAAAATTACAACAGGAATAAATGTTTATATAAATGTATAGAAGAAACTAATTTTTATACAAAGAAAAATCCAAAACCCAAAGAGAAATAACATGATTATATTATATACCTTCTTATACCACAGAAATATAGAAAGATAAATTTTAAAAAAGAAAAATGTATTGGAATTTATTTTCAACATTTATATTGCTGATATCTAAAATATAACTAGATAATATGAACATTTCTTAGTTTTACTAAGATATATATTTTTTATCTTAACAGTAATAAGGCTAGATTGATCAGTTATTTCTCAGTTGATTTGATTTAGACAATGGCGAATAACTGTATTCAACCTTCATTGCAAACTCATCATGACAGTAATTAATATAATGGAAATGCATCATTGAACTAGACTGTCAAAGAAAAAAATTAATTACCATAAAGCTTTTCATGTATTAATGGGCAGGAGGGTTTGGGAAATATTTTATGACTGATAGAAAGGCAAGAGCAGCAAAGTACAGAAAAGTAATCAAGTGTTCTGCAGTTAAACAACATTCGAGCACTCAATAGTATTTATTTAATTAAATTCAAATTACTGGGATTTCCTTGTTTGAAATCTCAGAAAATATTAACTATGGACAAGTTGAATTTTAATAATTATAGTAAATGTATGTAAAGCAACTATTTTGGTAGATGAATAATATATAAAAACTCTGCTCCTAATCCTACCTGATTAAGAGTTCAAAAATGACTTTTCTACTATTTTTCTGTAATAATTATAATAATGTCTGTTAATTATCCACCCGAGGTTACCTGTGGCTTATCAAAAATAAAAGTTTAGTTATTAATTATAACTATAAACAGAAGTACTATTTCTAGTATTTGACCACATAATGAATTTCATCTAATTAACTTAAATTAGTTAAAAAGAAATTAACTATTTTAATTAATCGCAACTATTTAATTATTTTAATGTGGAATAAAGACAACTGGATAAAGATACAGAATGTTGAATGCTTCCAGGACACAAGAAGATTTCATTGTTGTACTTTACAGCAGATATTCACCACCCAGAATTAACTACTTTTCTATCTTCTATCAGTATAGATTATTTATATAATATAGTTATTTTTTCTTATATTTCACATAAATTGAATTAAATATTCTTTTGTATGTGGCTTCACTTGGTCATTTCTGTGTCTGTGAAATTCATCTATCTGAATGCATATACCGATATTTTTATTACTGTAAAGTATTTTGTTATTTCAATATACTACAATTACTTTATCCCTATACTGCTCATGAATATTTTGGTTAGTTCTAGTTTTTCAATTGTGAATATTTAGTTTTTTTCCTTTGGCTCTTTTTTGTTTTTATTTTTTTTAATTTTCTTTGCATATATACACTTCTTTAATTTTTAAATATGTATATATATATGCATACATATATATACATATATATACACACACACTCATACATACACAGAGTAGAAGTGTGTGTTTTTTTTTTTTTAATTTTTTTTTCAACGTTTATTTATTTTTGGGACAGAGAGAGACAGAGCATGAACGGGGGAGGGTCAGAGAGAGAAGGAGACACAGAATCGGAAACAGGCTCCAGGCTCTGAGCCTTCAGCCCAGAGCCTGATGCGGGGCTCGAACTCACGGACCGCGAGATCGTGACCTGGCTGAAGTCGGACGCTTAACCGACTGCGCCACCCAGGCGCCCCGAAGTGTGTGTTGTTTTATTGATACTGAAAAACTGTTTCAATACAGCCAAAACTCCAAAGTGATTTTACCGTTATTTATTCTCATTGGCAGTATTTAAAGTTCATCCATTTTCAGCAAGACTGGGAATTTTTAGTTTTGTTAATTTCTCTATTCCTCTGGGTTTCTAGTGGCGACTCATTGTGATTCCAATCTGCATATCCATGATGTCTGATCATAGAGAGCAAATGTTCTTATCCTTTGTGTGTATTTGGTGAGGCAAAATAGACCTCTTTTGGCCAAGTGCCTACTGATTTTTGCCAGTTTCTTCCCGATTAGTTTTTTCTTTGATTTTTTTCTTTGTTTACTTATGAAGTGTATTATATATTCTGGATGAAAACTGTATGTCAGAAATATACTGTGTATCAAATATCATGAACATTTTCTCCCATTCTGTGCTTTTCCTTGTTTATTCTCTACATGGTGGCCTTGACTTAATTTCTTTCTTTCTTTCTTTCTTTCTTTCTTTCTTTCTTTCTTTCTTTCTCTTTCTTTCTTTCTTTCTTTTCTCTTTCTCTCCTTCTTTCTTTTATTTTTTTTGTGAGAGAGAGAGAGCGCGCGTTGGTGTGCATGCAAGTCGGAGAAGGACAAAGTGAGAGGGAGGGAGAGAATCTTAAGCAGCCTCTACATTCAGTGCAGAGCCCCACACAGGGCTTGATCTCACAACCATAAGATCATGATCTGAGCTGAAATCAAGAGTCAGATGCTTAACCAACTAAGCCACCCAGGCGTCCCTACATGGTGTTTTTGAACGACAGAAATTCTTCATTTTACTTCAGTTTAGTTCATCAGTCAGGTGAAGTTTGTTTTCTTGTTGAATTTTGTTAAAGAAAACTTCACTTACTACGTCATGTGAAATTATGTATTACCAACAGCTTCTAGTCTGTATGAGATGGTGTAGATTTATTTTTCCCTACACCTCTCCATTAAGGAAATGTATAAACCCTGAAAATACAATAGCAACTAAAGGAGAAAACTGAAAAGTTAGATAGGAGAACGCTAACTGCTCTGAGACACTAAAACCAGAGGAAAAGCACCACAGATCATTTCCTGCTCACCCTCATCCTCAAAATGGGAAGACAACCCAGATCCAGTGTTTTCCGACTCCTGACAGAAGGCAACTTAGAGAATGGAAATTATTCCATTTCCATCCATTCCCTTTCAGAACAATTTTGAAAGCATTGGTTGAGCCTAGCCTGCCCGACCCCCTAACAAGTGGAATTTATTGGAAACTCCATCAGCAATAAGCAGCCAGGGAGAGCACTCACCTTCCGTTCTATGTCTGAGACTCCTCTTTTTTATTGAAAAGATGCAGAAGCAGGTCTACAGAAGAAGGCAGGAAAGACGCAGCTACAGTGAGTAGCCTGGTCCAAGAAGCCTTTTTGTTCCTGCCATTCTGACTCACTCCTCTACTGCTCAAGACGCACCATTAGCACTGCTTGGTGGGTGAAAGTGGAGGGCACCTCAGAGTAAGAGCCTACCATTCCCATCCCCCACCTAGAAACACCCAGCCAGAGGAAACCGTCCTCTCAGACAACATCAGCAAGGACTAGCGGAGACCCCAGTGGCGCCAGATAATTAAGTAGGCCAAAATAACACTACAAAGGTTCTGAAAATTAAACTGTCATTGCAATCATAGCCCAAAAAGTAGGCCAAGTCTAATATGCTAAACCTAAGCAAGGTGACTGCCTGCTAACATAAAATGCTTAAATAGAACTCAAGGTGTCCTAACATAATAGCATCAGATATTTGAGACAATAAAAAAACAAACAACAACAACAAGAAACCTCATCTGTCATAAAAGGAAACAAGAAACCCACAACTTGAATGAGAAAAAAATGATCACTTGACACCAACATCATGAGAAACCAGATGTCATTTTTTAACAAGGATTCTGAAAGCAGGGTCTGAGTTTTATAATCAATTTTAGAAAACCAACATACTATATAAAATATCAATGATAAATTTCAAATTTCTTCTGTGTATTTACTTAAAAACTAAAATATATTGAAATTCTTATGCATTTGCATAACACACTGAATATTATAAGGTTACATTTTTTATTGATATAAAACTAAAAAAAAGTTAAACTTATATGATTTCTGGAATATTTTGATCTTTAAAATTTAGCACTGCATAAAACAATCTAAATGTTTATTTTCTGTTTTCAAATAAGAAAATTAATCTAATGAGGACAAATTTAAGAAAATTCTGACTGCTGATACCTCTCGCTAGTAAAAATTTACTAGTAGTTCATTAAATAAATGCTTCTCTTACATTATGGAAATGCCTCATTGGGTTTTTTGTTTTGTTTTGTCTTTTTCATGAAGCTTAACACATGTCCTTGAATGTGTATTCAATGCATAGATGCTATTTTTACTGATTATTTTTGCATTCAATTTCAGCTTCTTAGGCAAACATTTGGCTATGCTATCTCATTTTTCTTAACTGCTACAGTAATCCTAGTTAATCCTATAAATGTAACAGTCTTTTTCAGTAAGTCTATTACCATGCTGAGATATATCAATTCGAAATGTAGCCTTATAATTTTAACAGCTCCTATTTTCAGACTTCCTTATTCTCATTTATAACATATTGTGTGTAACATATACAACCTACATTTGTAAGGTTATATAGCATAGTGGTTAGAAGGTGGGCTCTTAAAGGTGGCTAGACTCCCTGCTTTTAAATTCTATTGTGTTTAATATATTCAAAAACAAAAAAAGAATGTATAGAGTTTTGTAAATACCTGGGATGTTTACAAGAGAATCAAATAAACATTCTGAAACTGACAGTAATAACAATGGAATAAAACGAGATGGCGTTAAAAACACATTTGACAAAGTGAGCATTTGGCAACATATACAAATATCACATCATTACATTGTATACCTGAAACTAATATAATTTTATGTCCTTTATACCTCAATAAAAATCGTATTGGACAAAGATTAAGAGAGAACTTATAAACTGGAGGAAGAGTAAGAAAATAATAATGAAAAATAGAACAAAAATCTGAACAAGAGCCTACACAGAAGAGATAACTCTAAAAAATCTAAGGGTTGACCTATCAAGAACAAAAAGGACATCAGAAGGAAATAAAGTGCTATCTTCAAATCTCTGAAAGAAAATTGCCACATAGGATACTATACGGTGAAAATATCCTTCAAAGTAAAGATGAGATAAAGCCATTTTCATTCATAGGAAATTAAACCTGTGAACTTCAATACCAGAAAAAATACAATTAATAAAATGCTTGAAAATAGAATAAATATATAAACAGCTTCTCAAACCATTGAAAAGAGACAACCCAACATGAAAATGTATGAAAGAGTTGAAGCAGCATACTATAAACAGGAAATCCAAATGGTAATGATACATTCTGATGTGAAAATTGGTGCAGAACTGACTCAAATCAGGTAGAGTTGCTAATGGGAGGACAGTGGTTAACATCACAGTGAGACATTTAGTGCTGTGCATTCCATGGTCCAATTATCCAGGCTTTCAGAAAGATCTAGACTCAATTTAATTATTTTGGTGGATACTCCTGGTCAGCTTACTCTCAGTGGTAACCTGCCACAATCCTCAACCTTGATATTTTCTTGTTATCATATTTATGAATATTTTCTCCCACTCTAAAGGCCATAAGCCTATCATGTAATCAAATTGTGAGAGGTAATTTAGCACTTAAAACTTTGAATCTACAAATATCTGCAGACAGAGAAAAAGTGGATAAAATAATATTGAAGAAAGGAAGATATGGTAGCAGTATCATTTCTGAAAATCGTCAAAAAATTTTGGCAAAAGGGAAGTAATCCTAAAAATCTAGAATTATGAAAGACATGGTATTTTTAAAAAATAGTGGGAAATTTTACCAATTATTAGGGAAATTCAGGAACAATGATCAAAAACACTTAACAAAGAAAAGAAGAATCACTGGCCTTGGAAATAAAAACAAACCAAAACCTTCCATTACAAGTGAAAATACTCAAAATATTTTAGTGGCCACAAAGTTCATAAACTGGGCAAAGTCTTTAAATATTTTTATAAGTCTGGTTTTATAAATATAGTGACATGAATGCCTATAAATTGTTGCAAGTACTGCACGTTATGCAATCATTAATATTACCTGTCAAAATAGATGTGGATATTGAGTGCAATACCAAAGGTTTATATTTTTGCCAATTCTGAAACTTTTAATAATGCTTTAGGAGAAGGCATTAATGCATTAATATTATTTTGTAACAGAAAACTAGAAAGGGTAAATAATATTTTCAGTTATTAGGTTTACAGAATTGGATATTTAAAATGTTTCGAGGTTTTAGGGTGGCTCAGTCGGTTAAGTATCTGACTTCAGCTCAGGTCATGATACTGAGATTTGTGAGTTTGGGCCCTGTATCAGGCTCTGTGCTGACACCTTGGAGCCTGGAGCCTGCTTTGGATTCTGTGTCTCCCTTCCTTCTCTGCCTTTCCCCTGCACTCTCTCTCTCTCTCTCTCTCTCTCTCTCTCTCTCTCTTGCTCTCCCCTCTCCCTCAAAAATAAACATTTAAAATTTTTAACAAAAAATAAAAATATTTCAAAAATATAATACTGGATAAAATAAAAATTTTAAAACATAGTAAAGATTATTAAGTCTTAAATATATGTTTTAAAACAAGAGATTCCATGAGTAATAGATGAGAGATATGATTAACAATAAAACAGTAGAAAATGATCTTGGGATATGGTGGTATCAGTTGTTGGAAAGTTTAATGAGTCAATCATTTAAAGCAGATGCTAAAAGAGCAGACATAATCTTGTTTGCATTAATGTAGTGTAAACAACATCAGAGAAAATAATCATCTAGCAGCAATCCATGTTGAATAAGGCAACCCCAGAAGGATTTTGCTCATTAATTGGATACATTTATTTATCTTTAAAGCACTGAACTTAGTCCAGAGTTTATAGTAAATACTCCATACAAATTGTGAATTTCAGTCGGAAAGAGCATTCAGAATTTAATAATGTAAATGGTAAGAGGTGGGAAATCAATGTCACACAGGTATCTTTCCAAATCACTACCTGTTCACCAAGACAGTGTTCAAGACAACATGTGAAAACTATTTATTTATTTTTAAAGTTTATTTATTTATTTTGAGAGAGAGTGCAAGGGCATAAGTGTGTGCAGGGAGAGAGCGAGAGGATCCTCAGCAGGCTCCATGCTCAGAGCAGAGCCCAACACAGGGCTCCATCCCAGGAACAGGATCTGAGCTGAAATCAAGTCAGGCATTTTACTGACAGAGCCACACAGGTGCTCCCTTGTGAAAACTATTTAAATACTGAGTTGCTATTCCTTCCTTCCACAAATCATCTTAGACTATTGCCAGAACATGGAGAGACACATAACCTATGGGAGAGAGAGAGTGTAGATTAACCCAAGTTGTTTCAAATTGCAAAGCTAAGAAAATTTAAATTATAAATATATTGGAACTAAACAATAATGGATCAAGCTGCTTGCTGTCTTCTGAATTGCAAATTTTTGTGTAAATATTGAATGATTCTTTGCTGTATAACATTTTAAAATGTTCTTTAAATTTTTTTTTGAAAGAGAGAGAAAGAGAGAGTGTGAGCAAGGGAGGGCAGAGAGACAGGGAGGCACAGAATCTGAAGCAGGCTCCAGCCTCTACGGTCTCCAGACCTGAGAGACCAGACTTGAGCCTCACACGGGGCTCAAATTCACAAACCACAAGATCATGACCTGAGCCAAAGTTGAATGCTTAACCAGCTGAACCACTCAGGTGTCCCATTTGCTATATAACTTTTGAGGGACATTTGGTAGGGAACTCACTGGCCCTGAACATAACCTTCAATTAACATTGTATAGTTTGGAAAAATTGTCATTCTTAGATATAAAGGTGTAATTATGTTTTCATCCCATGGTTTACCCAGCACTCATTTATCCATCATGAATCATGTAAGTTTTTGCTTTATTTGGAATAAATTTTGTTTTCCATGATTACTGTGTAATAGGTGTGCAAACCTACTAACGTGTATCTTTTCAAGGTTTGTTTGAAATAATACTGCCTTAGTTATGTTTCCTGAATCCCCAAAAAAGGAAATAAGATTCCACTATTGATTTTATGTTATATATTTCAGGTGGCATATATTTTTTTCTTTGTAGCTTACATTTATTTTTGTCAGTTAGAATGTAGTCTTCTTAAATGCAGATTTTTGTCTAAATAACTCCGACAATTATTATTTAGAAGAGAGGAAAAGGATTTTAGGAGGCCTTCTTTGGTAGGGGGCTGTGGTTTGTGGTGGGAGTAGGTGATGAGATAAGTTTTATTGCTTAAAAGAGGTAGATCCCAGGAAAAAAAAAATTAACAGACCAGTATTTTTTTCCTGACATTTAAGGACAACTATGCCAAAAAATAAGTACAAGATGTTGCACCTCTATGCTGTAATACCAAGAATTATTTTCTTTCATTTCTGAAATCCTTATTTTTTCAGCAGTCAATTCAATATGTAGCTAAGTCATTGATTTCTATTTTCTTCATATGTTCTATATGTTTTTATTGTAAATGTTGGTAATAAATTATTTAGAACATAACTTCTTATTTGGTTTTGGTATATCTTCATTGTGAATTCAATTCTTTAGCATTTAAAAAGTTACATGAATATACATTGTTTAATAATTTCTAACTGCATTTAAATTTCTCTGATAGGAAGATTATGGTTCCTAATAACTGATTTCTGTTAACTCTTACATGATATATATCTTTTCCATTTCTTCTTTTCTTCAGTCTTTCTAAATATAATTTAGATCTTTTTTATATGCCTTACTGTCATATTTTGGTTATTACCTAAGATAGTGACTTATCTTTAAATATATGAGTTTAGACCATAACCACATCCATACATAAATGATAGATATGTCTAATATTAATTTTCTATTTTCTATTATTATTATTTTATTATGTGTTATGCTTTCAAGTTCTGTACCTACTTTAAATGTTTTGGATTGTAGTTTTTTCATTTTGTGATTTTGCTATAAATTTAAAATTATGAAGACTCATATTTTTCAAACATTTAAATTTGTAGCTATATTTTATATAAAAATAGTTTCTAAAACTTCAGACATTACCTTTTAATTCCTTATTATGAACACAAATAAAATTTATAAATTTTCTCTCTCTTGATTTATATCCCCCCTTTTTTTATTTGATTGTATGAATCAGTTTTTACCTTTATATTCTTAGGTGTAGTCAAACTCTTTTTGATTCCTCATTTTTTTATAAACTATTTATTGAAATGCAGCATACCTGCTGAGAAGGGCACAATGAATAAAATGCACCAACTGTACACGTGGACATCTGTTTACATACCACACCCAAGTGCTTTATCTCCAACTCTATTTTAAGTGTAATATTTTGAAATGATCATTGTTAAGACTATGGTGAAGTGGTGTTAAAAGAAACTGTGAAATATGCAGTTGAAATAAAGATTGGAAACATTCTTTTTACATTTAGTTCTCTATAAACCAATTGTGCAGTCTTCCCTACTCTGCTCCTAGGTTTGCTTCTACAGATAGAACTGGGCTATGCCTATAGATGTTTGAGGGAGCATGGCATCAATGATAATTATTTAAGATAGAATACTGTAATATATGCTTCTATGCTAATCAAGGTAATCAAGTAAAACTGATGTAACTGATAACTTTGGAAAGGTAATCAATGGTCTATGTTCACAATATGATTAAGGGAAAATTAAGCCTTTCCAATACCACTTAAGCTGGTATTATAGTTAGTAATTGTTTTAAAATATTAATTTCATTTTATTAATAAAAATATATTTTGAATTAAATCTGTATATTTTAATAATTTAATAAGTATTAAAATAGTTTAGAATAATTTATAAATACATGTGCCATGAGTTGGTGACCTCAGAGCTCTCTTTAGAAACTGGCTGTGTTTACAAATAAAAATGAAAAGCAATCAGAAAAATCTTTTCACAAAATGCCCACATTAATTTCTTATGGAAAGAGAATAGAAATAATGTGTCTATCACCACTTGCATAAAAAAGTTAGAAAAAGCACATGTAATGTAATGATTTTTCTCTTTTTATAAAAATAATTCATTAATTTTTGTTTTCTCTTTAAACAGTTTTTTTCAGGTTTATTTATTTTGAGAGAGAGAGAAAAAGAGAGCACAAGTGGGGGAGGAAAGAGAGAGGGAGAGAGAATCCCAAGCAGTCTCTGCACTATCAGCACAGAGCCCAATGCAGGGCTTAAACTCACAGACCGTGAGATCATGACCCGAGCTGAAATCAAGAGTCAGACACTTAACGAACTGAGCCATCCAGTTGCCCACATTGTTCACTTAAAAAAAATAATAATTATTTTGAGAGAGAGCTCGCACACGTGCACTAACAGGGGAGAAGCAGAGAGAGGGAGAGAAATACCCAAGCAGGCTCCACACTTTCAGTGAGCTAGATGTGGAGCTTGATCTCATGAATCCAGAGACTTAAGCTGACTAAAGTTGAACCAAAGACTCAGATGTTTAACCAAGTGAGCCACCCAAGCTCCCTAATTAACTTTTCTTGAGATGACTTTGATTTTTTGTTTTTTTATCTTGTTCTCTAATTAATATAATCATTTCACCCAGAATGACCTTATTGAATATTAGGTGCTTTGGATGTGTTCAAAATTTAAATAATGTGTATAGGAAATAGATTTTAAAATTCTTACTGAAATGAATGTATCTCTTTCTCAACTTCAGTGAGAAATATATTGGGATAGGCATTGATGGTAAGCATTTCAAAATGACCTTAATAATTATTTGAGTAATAACCTAATTGCTTCATTCTCTTTATTTTTTTTTTTTTTATTTTTAATGTTTATTTTTGAGAGAGAGAGAAAGAGAGACAGAACACCAGCAGGAGAGCGGTAGAGAGAGAGGAAGACACAGAACCAACCCAAAGCAGGGTCCAGGCTCTGAGCTGTCAGCACAGAGCCTGACACAGGGCTCAAACCCACAAAAAGATCATGACCTGAGCCGAAGTTGAACACTCAACCAATTAAGCCATCCAGGTGCTCCTACTTCATTCACTTTAATGCTAATGAAAGCTGAAGACCATTTTGTCACTAAAGATTATGCCTGGCACAGAATAGTATTCAATTATTTTTCAGTGAATTAAAATGTAGGCATTAGGATATCTTTTAAGGAATCAACTTCTGATTATCCATGTCTAAAAGATGAAGACAGAAGATTGAGAATTTTCTCCAAACAACCACTCTACTCTTTAAGTGGTCAATTATATGTGCTCCATTACTCATGATGGACTAACTTCCCTCCATCCACTCTGTGCATCAGTTATAACCACAGTTACCACCACATTAAACTTTGTCTTTGTGTGCTGATGTGTATTTATAATAACACGAATAATCACGAATTGACTGGCAGCATAAAGTTAACTTGACAATTTATTTGAGGATATCAAAAAAAGAATGTTATTATTATATTATAATATAAAAACAGGGAGGGGGACAAAACATAAAAGAGTCTTAAATATGGAGAACAAACAGAGGGTTGCTAAAGGAGTTGTGGGGGGGGGATGGGCTAAATGGGTAGGGGTCATTAAGGAATCTACTCCTTAAATCACTGTTGCATTATATGCTAACTGGGATGTAAATTAAAAAAAATTAATTAACTAAAAAAAAGAATGAAATCTTGCCATTTGCAACTATATGGATGGAACTAGAGTAATTATGCTAAGCGAAATAAGTCAGCCAGAGGAAAAAAAGATATGATTTCACTCATATGTGGAATTTAAGAAACAAAACAGATGAACATAGGGAAAGGGAAAAAAAAAAGAAAGGGAGGCAAACCATAAGACACTTTTAACTATAGAGAAAAAATTGAGGGTGAATGGAGGAGGTGGGGTGGGAGATGAGCTAAATGGATGATGGGCATTAAGGAGGGCACTTGTTGGGATGAACACTGGGTGTTAACGTGTAAGTGATGAATCACTAAATTCTACTCCTGAAACTGTTATTACACTGCATGTTAACCAACTTGGATTTAAATAATGAAAAAAGAATATCAAATAAATGTGCATAATCTGTTAGAAAAAAATCTTACCTTATTCTTTTGCAGTAGAATCTACCACATTCTTTCCAGTATTTATTTTGTCTTTATGATAAATTACATTAAAGATGTTTTCTTTTAGCAATTTTCTTTTTCTCTAATAGCAGACCTGTTTATTTTTTGTAAAATTGAAGTCATTCTATTCTGATCTATATTTTACTCATCCTCTTTTCTAATCAACATTTTATTACATTAGATTTTTTACCAGTCACATATATGTTTATTGTAACTGAATATATGCATCATTGTTTCTGCTTAAAATAATTTTCACAAGAAGAATAAATAGTGCTTGTGATACATCTATAAATAAGACAAAGAGGGGCACCTGGGTGGCTCAGTCGGTAAAGAGGCCGACTTCAGCTCAGGTCATGATCTCGCGGTCTGTGAGTTCGAGCCCCGCGTCGGGCTCTGTGCTGACAGCTCAGAGCCTGGAGCCTGTTTCAGATTCTGTGTCTCCCTCTCTCTGACCCTCCCCTGTTCATGCTTTGTCTCTCTCTGTCTCAAAAATAAATAAATGTTTAAAAATAAATAAATAAATAAATAAATAAATAATAAGACATGTAGCTTACCTGTATGTAGAGAATTATTGTCAGAAATATTCTATGAAGAAAATACAAAATAAGGTAAAAGAAAAGTGTGATGATTATTCATTTATGTAGTGTGATAAGGTAAGTTCTTTTTAATGACATGAGGAATGAGTGTAAACCTAAGTGAAATGAGAATGAGAGCCATATGATATTGAAGGAAAGAGTTAGAGATTGCCTTTAACATGGGAGAAATAGATTAGAGCCAAGAGTTAAAAACTCAATATGCATTAGAAGAACAGAAAATCATCAGACCCTCATCTCTGGATGTGTAATGGAATCCTAGAAATCCTACGAAACTCCTAGGAGTCTGTCAATAAGAAATCAGCTCTAGAAAACTCTTAAATTTTGGCTGAAATGCCTCCCGCTTTGGCAATTCGTAGGTAGTTTTTGGAATTGACAGTTATCTCTTTGAGGACTTAAATCAGTCTTAGCTTGCAGGCTGTTTTGTTTTTATTTCAATCATGTATTTATTTCTTTTGTTCATTCATTGATTGGTGTTTCTCATTTGTTGATATGCATAGATCTTCTTTACTAAAGCTGAGACAGTTAAGCCTGTTGCCTGAGAACACATTCTTACCATGTTTGCCATTGACTCTTAACTCAAGTACCTTTAGCCCAAAATGAATTCCAAAATGTTAAAAAACGTGTTACGGTGATTTGGAATGTATTGATCTTTAGCTGACTGGATTTCACAATTGCCAATTTAGGAATGTGTACATATATCGAACTATATTTCAGAATCCTTAATCGTTTTTCAAAAGGAGATGAAAACTGAAAATGGTCATTGAGAGGCAAGCCACATTGTCTGAGGCAAGCCGCATCGTCTGAGGCAAACTGTTCCTCATTTGCCATTCTGCAGTGTGAAAGGTGATGGAGATACGCTACCTAGTCCTGGGTTCAGGATCTGGTTGATTCACATAACCTTGATTGTAGGGCTCTTAGGTGGCATCACATGCATACTCGCAGCCAGTGTCAGTAGACATGAGTATCTTCTCTAGCTAATTACAAAACTTTGCCCAAGTTTCACTGTGACAATTATTTTTCATAACTTGTATAGTTGTGACTCTTTTTTTCACTGAGGACTGAATTTTCTTCTCTGATTTTCCTTTTTTGTTTAATTTTTTTAAATTGACTTTTAGGAATAGAGCAAGAATACATATGTATATAATTATTTCAATTAATCTGGAGCTTTTCTTCATTTTACATTATTCTCTGAGAATATTGATATTAAAATATCTGAGTTTTTTCATTCCAACATAATTAACTTTGGCTCAATTCATATATATGCTAATAATCTTTGTTCACTGTTGACATTGACCGATCATTCATGAACACATGAAATTATACAACAGACAAATATGGATAAATGAAGAAAACACTTCAATTAGTGTTATTTTTTGAACATGTCAAATGTGAAAGTTCCCATGCTGCTGAGAGAACATCATGACACCTGTACTCACCCAGGAGTTTCTTCCAACTGTGATCGTTCTTTGTCTTAGTTACCCAGTGATTCATTTTCAATATAAAATAGCTATTATGAAAGAGAAGAAAATTTCACTTTGGGGATCTACTTTGACATTAACCCTGAGAGAGCAGCCCATATAGTCAATTATGATAGACTTTTTGGACTTGACCTAGACTTCTCAATCTAGGTGGGCTGAAAATAAGATGTATAAATGTAAAAATATTAAGTTTTCATATTTTACCCTGAAGTTGTCCAAATGAAATATTAATTATTTAGCCTTTGGAGAGAGTAGTGTATTTTTTTTCTTTACTGAAAGTATCATTATCATTTGCTGTAGGCAGATGTAAACACTAGTGAGAGAGAAAATTAACTTTTAGCACTCAGGCCTGAAATGATTGATCAATCTTGACTAAAGCATATAAATGCTCTAATAACTTTCACTGTATCTTAAAGTATAAAAAAATAAGATTTTCCTGTTTTTGGTTCTTTACCATCTTTATAAGTTTCTTCCATTCTTTAAGTTATTTAAACAACAAAAAATTTTAAATGTGCCACAAATCACTGACAATAAAATACAATACAAAAATATAAATATAGTGTACTACCTGGGTTTACAGACCTCATATTATTGAGATACAATAAGATAATTTAAAAATTTTAATACTATGCCATGAGTGTAGTAATGGATGTCTTAATGACTTCTTCAAAATGATTAAGATAAATTGCTATATTCTCAGTATAGTATTAGTTATTGTATTCTTAAATAAGCAATTAGAAATTTCAATAAATGTGTTATTACTAAGATTTCATTTGGTTTATGAAATTACCTTATTCCAGGAATTAATTTTTTCTATTCTTTTTATCCTTATTTAAAACTCCCAAAATTGATAAATAAGACTGAATTGAGACAGTTATTCGAAGAGTGTGCCTTTACTATTATAGCCCATATAGACAATCCAAAGCATAAATATTACAATTGCTTCTTATTAAAGGACAAGGACAAAAATCAAAAGTTTAAAAGTAAATTATGCTACAGGTGATACATTTTAAATATAAAGCAAAAGAATGTTGCATAACTTGCTGAACTGTTGTCAATCAGTAGGTCTCAAACCTAGTATTAATACTCATATTCATAGACTTTGCCTGTGAATGAAACATGGTAAGAATGTGTTCTGTATTCTCTTTATAAGAGAAAAGAAAATAGTTCATATCCCCCCAGGCTGAAAACGAACTTTTGAATTAAATCCCCAGCTTATCAGAATTAATCAAATTAAAATCATGTAAGCTCTTCAATTTAATTTACTTTACATTGTTGTGTGAACAATGTACTTAGAAAATGTAAACCATTAATAAGAAATCTCTAGTGCCATGTTTTAATAATATATTTGAACTTCAAATTACCATATGTTGGTGTTTTTTTAACAAATTGAATTAAGATTTTCCTGTTTCTTCTCACCAAGTATATGGTGGGGGGAAAAGGTACATATAAGAAATAAATCCATAATTTCACCATTCAGAAGTAGCCATTATTGATATATTTGTATGTTCTTTCTTCAATACCTTCAATTTCATTCTCTCCCCTTGCCCACCCTAAAATGAGAGCACCACACTGCTTTGCTTAAATTTGTATCTGAGAATTTTCTGAGAAGTCAATGGGCCACTGCCTAATGCGTGCTTACAAGCAGGACCCTTGGGATCTTGTGCTGTGGACTCCTATTTCATGACATTATAGTGATAGTTTTGTAATCATTAGCTCATGTGAATCTTATTAAAATGGCCAAAGTCTGGAACACTAGCATCAAATGATGGCAAGATGTGGAGAAACAGGAAGTCTCACTCATTGCTGGTGGGAGTACAAAATGGTACAGACACTTTGAAAAATAGTTGGACATTTCTTAGAAAACCAAATATACCCTTACCATACAATCCAGCTATTGTACCTCTTGATATTTAAACCTGTGCCATAACCACTTCAACTTGAAGAAACCAAGATGTCCTTCAGTAGATGAAAAGATAGACAAACTGTGGTACATGCACACAGTGGAGTACTATTCAGTATAAATTAAGTATGAACCCTGATGTAAACAGTGGAGTTTGGGTGATTGTGTTGTGTCAATGTAGGTTTATCCATTGTAATAAGCATACCACTCTGGTGGGGTCGTTGATAATGGAGCCATCTCTGGATGTGTGGGGGTAAGGTGTATCTGGGAAATCCTTGTGCCTTTTTCTTAATTTTGTTATGAAATTAAAACTGCTCTAGGGGCGCCTGGGTGGCGCAGTCGGTTAATCGTCCGACTTCAGCCAGGTCACAATCTCGCGGTCCGTGAGTTCGAGCCCCGCGTCAGGCTCTGGGCTGATGGCTCAGAGCCTGGAGCCTGCTTCCGATTCTGTGTCTCCCTCTCTCTCTGCCCCTCCCCTGTTCATGCTCTGTCTCTCTCTGTCTCAAAAATAAATAAAACGTTGAAAAAAAAATTAAAGGGGCGCCTGGGTGGCGCAGTCGGTTAAGCATCTGACTTCAGCCAGGTCACGATCTCGCGGTCTGTGAGTTCGAGCCCCGCGTCGGGCTCTGGGCTGATGGCTCAGAGCCTGGAGCCTGTTTCCGATTCTGTGTCTCCCTCTCTCTCTGCCCCTCCCCCGTTCATGCTCTGTCTCTCTCTGTCCCAAAAATAAATAAACGTTGGAAAAAAAAAAAAATTTAAAAAAAAAAAGAAAAAAAAATTAAAAAAAAACCGCTCTAAAAAATTAAAGTCTTAAAATAAGTTATAAAATTTGTTAATTGATTTTATTGTTAATGACATGAGTTATTTTGTATATTTATCGGACAGTTATATCTATATGCTCATGAGCAATCTATTCATATATTTTTCTGTTATCTTGAAATATTTTCCATTTTTATGATTTTAGGGATTGTTATACAAGAATACTAATACTTTACATGTGTATGAAGAGTATATTTTTCTGTTTTTTATCAATTTTATGTCATTCTTAATATGTATAATTTAATGTTTTATAAATGAACTTTATTTATTACGTTGGGTTTTGTATTCAGAAAGATTATATTAGTTATCTATGCTTCCATGAAAAATATCCCAAATGAAGTGTCTTATTAAACAAATATTATCTCACACTTTCGAAAGCCAGGGACTTAGATGTGACTTAGCTGGGTACTATGGCCATGAGTCTCACACATCCGCAAGTAAGTCACCCAGGACTGCAATCACCTCAAGTCCTAATTTGAAGAGGATCTTCTTCCAAGATCATTCACATGACTGTTAGCAGCTCCTTACATGTTGTTGGACTGAGGACTTTACTTCTTCACTGTCTGGAGCCCACTCACAGGACAACTCACAACTTGTCAGCTGATATCCATCAGAGAAAACAAGTGAGAGAACAAGACTGGGTGAGAGATGACATGTGAGGCAAAAGTCACAGTATTCTGGTAACCTAGTATCTCACCATTTTCGTTCATTATTCTCCTTAAAAACAATACAAAGTACAGCACACATTCAAGGGAAAGGGATTACACACACACACACACACACACACACACACACACCCAGGAGACAAGATCTTTGGGGGGTATTTTAGTAGATGTCTGTCACATAGACCTTTCACAATCTTATACCAATTATTTTGTAACATTCTTTTTTGACCTTTGTTTTTCCCTAGATTTTAAAACTTGTTGCACTTTTTTGCTAAGATATTTTTGTATAAATATAAAATTTTCTTTATATTCTTACATGATGTTATGTGTGTTCTATATGTGCTCAAATATGTCAAATATGGAATAAGCTTTAGTAATCATTGTCACAAATAAAAACTTTCCCTCTTAATTTGACTCATGTTTACTCCATGTTTTTTCTTTTGATTTTTCTCCTATGTTTTTTGTGATGTTGTGTATTCTAATTCAGGAAATTTATTTTTAGATGTTATTAAAACAACAAATGGAATTACTAACACAGATTAGAGGAATATTTAACTAGGGCTTTGTTTCACCGATGTCTTTCAGGTGTACATTGCCCAGGTCCTACAGAGCTGTCTTATTGAAGTTTTATAGCTATTAGATTCAGAATTATTCAAAATATATAAAAACCTGGAAAGGAGAATTATCTTTCTAACGATGCATGAATGTGAAAGCTAAAATCTAAGGTGATTATTTTGGCTAAATGAGATTTATTTTAAGGTTTTTTTTTTAATTTTAACATGTATTCATTTTTGAGAGACGGAACATGGGGGTAGGGGAAGAAAGAGAGACGGAGACACAGAATCTGAAGCAGGCTCCAGGCTCTAAGCCTAGAGCCACCCAGGCGCCCTGAGACTGATTTTAAGGTTTTAATATCCTTGTTACACAAGGATAATATTCTGTTTTTTAAGTTTATTGATTTATTATGAGAGAGAGAGTGCGAGAGAGAGAGAGAGAGCAAGGGCAAAGTGGGGGAGAGAGAAAGAGACAGAGTGAGAGAGAGAATCCCAATCAGGCTCTGCACCATCAACACAGAGCCCAATGCAGGGCTTGAACCCATGAACCACAAGATCATGACCTGAGTTGAAATCAAGAGTTGGCCGCTTAACCAACTGAGCCACCCAGGCTCCCCTACACATGTACTGTCCGTAGCACTATAGGCTAGTCCTAATATTTTTGTATTTGGATGAAAAGCAAAAGTATAAAGGCAATTGTAAATAATGATTCATCTCAACTGTCTTTTTAAGGATATAAATAGTCTGGATATCCATTTTTAATTACCCCTAGAAAGAAGGCACTGTTTTAACCTGTCACAATTGGAATATTTTTTCCCTTTAATTTTAAGGAATGCGTTGTTGTAAGAACATGTCATTCCTCTGTCCTCATGATTTTTTCATGTCAGCTATTTAGTTTAAGTCCTATATGTTAGATAGTATTTTCCCCTGTCCTAAAATTGACACTTTATTTAATACTCCCAAAGTTACATTCTTTTTGATGTTTATTTTAAAAACTATCAAATTGTAAACAAATAAATAAATATAAAAAGTGCCAAATAGTTATCTCTAACTATGAGACTTGATATATACACCTTTAAAAAACAAAACCAAACAAAAACAGCATAGACTCTTATCATAATGGGCTAATTATTGAATCCACTACTTAAAATAATTCTTCTGTTTATCCTCTAATAGACAGATGTCATATGTCGTATAATAAAATACTCCTGACCTAAGTATCAATAAAAACAGTTCAAGGTTTCAGAAATGCCAAAAGAAATAATGTCATCAGTGTAAGAGAATTCTCAAAGCAAGTGCCAGGATATCAGGATCTTGATAGCATTCATCATTTTAGTTCACTTTTGTCATATCAGCAGTAGACTTGTTACATGCGTGTGTCTTTACCTTTCAAATGGCATTCTAAAGGAAACTGATGAATGGATACATAATGTCGCTTATGAAGATTGTCATATAGTTTTAGGAGATTACTTTTGGTTATATTTGGATTACCAAATATTCCTGAAAAAAAAGATTTATTGCCTTTGACTAAGGATGTATTTTCAGACATTCCATTATTTGGTAATACTTTTGCAGTTTAGTTATTTAGTAATAGTTTTGCAGACTTAACATTTTGGTGAACTTTTAGGTTAACAGAGAATTTTTCTTTTTAAAGCTAATGTTAAACTCTATATATTTTATTCTAGGGAATGCCAAAAGACTTTCACCCAAAAGAAAAGGTGACATTTCCATTTTGTACAGTCTGCTAAAAATGCCACACAAGCTAGAGTTTTAATCCATGTCAGTGAGTTATGCACAAATTGATTGTAAATGTAGCATTTTATTGCTATAGAAAGGGAAAAAATAGCATTTCCTTCAAAATAAGATTAAATAGATATGTAATGGGATTTTAGTTATAGAGTTGAATTTTTACACATATTTGTTGGTTATGCTGTATGAAATTTCCTTTCTGCATTTACTGTCTGCTTAAATATCAGCTATAAACACCCTGAAGGGCAGGTGCTGAAATGGCAGACTGAGACTTTCTTCCATCTGTGTAAAAGGTTAGTACCACATTGCAATGCTTAACATAACCTTAAAAATCCATAATTTAAACTCTGTTTCTAGGCCTGTTTCATCCTGAAATGTGATTTTAGTAAAGTATATTCTAGCAAGTTCAACATATAGTATGGAGTGATCATCTTATTTTCATAAAATAGTTAATCGCATGCTACCTAGCTGTCATATTTTCAGAAACTTAGAGTAGATAAAAAATGTACGTATATGTTAAATCCTCACGGTTCATGCAAAATTTAGTTGCCTGTTATCAGTTCTACTTGTATAAAATATATTTATCCTTATAAGACATTCTAACAACTTACAGATAGTGAAAATAAGAGTGAAAAAGGTATAAAAGTTTTATTTATTTTCCAGCTTAGATCAACTTTACTTCAGATGGCAAGATTCCACAAATTCCAAATGCATATATACTCATATAATATAACCTTTACAATTAGATTCTTCATTAATATTGATTTGATATTTTCTATTTTAGAGATTTTTCTTGGCATTGTGGAGGTAAATTTATTAGAAATATAAAATGTATTCTTGAACTTTCACAGCATATTCCATTCCACTTACACTAAATTAATTTCTCATTATTGGTATGCATACCTTTTGCTTTAATATGTCCTAATAAACTGCTAAATAACATCAACTTATGATAAACTTCCCTCAGATTTTGAGCCAATCCTATTCTGTCCTTTCCCCTATCATGAACATTTTTCAAAATGAAAAAATATATAATCCAATTTTCTATACTGTTTTCTGGTCTCCTCTTACTCTTGACTTTTCACATTATATTGTCTTATCCAGCCAGCAAAAGCAATCACTTCCAAACTGTTCACCAGATTTCCATTCCCCACTCATTAAACAAATCCATCCTTGAGGCAAAAAAATAAGAAAATAGAAAAGTTATTTTCAGTGGCTGCCTGGATGGTTGGAAGAACTATTCTTGTATGTCAGAAACTATCCTTTGCACTTCTATTATTCCTCATTTCTTATTTAAAATGTATATGACATGATTCAGAGAATGTTAATTATTACAAATGCTACTTCAAATTTAGATTGTGTGCAATTTTGTTAGTGATTGACTAGTTTAAGAAGGAAGGATGTGATAATATTATGATATATGTTCTAAGAAAGAAGAACTATAATCCACACACAAAAATTGCTCAGTAATTAAATGAATTCTATACTTGATATAATCGTTCTTTCTTGAAATCAATTTAAATTTCAATTAAGAAATGGCACAAAAACAGACACTCAGATCAATGGAACAGAATAGACAACCCAGAAATAGACTCACAAACATATGGCCAACTAATCTTTGACAAACAGGAAAGAGTATCCAATGGAATAAAGACCGTCTCTTCAGGTAGTGGTGCTGGGAAAACTGGACAGCAATATGCAGGAGAATGACCTGGACCACTTTCTTACACCATACACAAAAATAAACTCAAAATGGATGAAAGACCTAAACGTAAGATAGGAAGCCATCAAAACCCTCGAGGAGAAACCAGGCAAAAACCTCTTTGATCTTGGCCGCAGCAACTTCTTACTCAACACATCTCCAGAGGCAAGGGAAACAAAAGCAAAAATGAACTACGGGTCCTCATCAGAATAAAAAGCTTCTATACAGTGAAGGAAACAATCAGCAAAACTAAACTAAAAAGCAACCGACAGGGGCGCCTGGGTGGCGCAGTCGGTTAAGCGTCCGACTTCAGCCAGGTCACGATCTCGCGGCCCGTGAGTTCGAGCCCCGCGTCGGGCTCTGGGCTGATGGCTCAGAGCCTGGAGCCTGTCTCCGATTCTGTGTCTCCCTCTCTCTCTGCCCCTCCCCCATTCATGCTCTGTCTCTCTCTGTCCCAAAAATAAATAAATGTTGAAAAAAAAATTTAAAAAAATAAAATAAAATAAATAAAAAAAAATAAAAAGCAACCGACAGAATGAGAGAAGATATTTGCAAATGACATATCAGATCAAGGGTTAATATCCAAAATCTATACAGAACATATCAAACTCAACACTCAAAAAACAAATAATCCAGTGAAGAAATGGTCAAAGGACATGAATAGCCACTTCTCCAAAGAAGGCATCCAGATGGCCAACCGACACATGAAAAATGCTCAACATCACTCATCATCAGGGAAATACAAATCAAAACCACAATGAGATACCACCTCACACCTGTCAAAATGGCTAATGTTAACAACTCAGGCAACAATAGATGTCGGCTACGATGTGGAGAAAGAGGATCTCTTTTGCACTGCTAGTGGGAATGCAAACTGGTGCAGCCACTCTGGAAAACAGTATGGAGGTTCCTCAAAAAAAATTAAAAATAGAACTACCCTATGACCCAGCAATTGCACTACTAAGTATTTATCCAAGGGATACAGGTATGGTTTTTCAAAGGGGTACATGCACCCCAATGTTAATAGCGGCACTATCAACAATAGCCAAAGTATGGAAAGAGCCCAAATGGATGAATAGATAAAGAAGATGTAGTATATATATATATATATATATATATATATATATACACACACACACAATGGAGTATTACTTGGCAATCAGAAAAAATGAAATCTTGTCATTCGGAACAACATGGATGGAACTAGAGGGTATTGTGCTAAGTGAATTAGTCAGAGAGAGACAAATATATGACTTCACTCATATGAGTACTTTAAGATACAAAACAGATGAACATAAGGGAAGGGAAGCAAACATAATATAAAAACAGGGAGGAGGACAAAACATAAGAGACTCTTAAATATGGACAACGAACAAAGGGGTGCTGGAGGGGTTGTGGGAGGGGGGATGGGATAAATGCGTAAGGGACATTAAGGAATCTACTCCTGAGATATGCTACCTAACTTGGATGTAAATTAAAAAATAAATAAATTTAAAAAAATAAATATTTATAAATTTCAATCAAGAAAAGAAACAGTTTCCCTCAAAGGCAGTAGTTTAAGCAGATTAAAACATATTTTATACATTAGCTAATATCTTTAGATATGCAAAAACAATAACACCTTAAAAAATATTAATGGCAATGTTTTAAACAATTAAAGGTGACTCCACCAAAAGTCTGCTAGAACTGATACATGAATTCAGCAAAGTTGCAGGATACAAAATCAATGTACAGAAATCAGTTGCATTCTTATACACTAACAATGAAGCAACAGAAAGACAAATAAAGAAACTGATCCCATTCACAATTGCACCAAGAAGCATAAAATACCTAGGAATAAATCTAACCAAAGATGTAAAGGATCTGTATGCTGAAAACTATAGAAAGCTTATGAAGGAAATTGAAGAAGATTTAAAGAAATGGAAAGACATTCCCTGCTCATGGATTGGAAAAATAAATATTGTCAAAATGTCAATACTACCCAAAGCTATCTACACATTCAATGCAATCCCAATCAAAATTGCACCAGCATTCTTCTCGAAACTAGAACAAGCAATCCTAAAATTCATATGGAACCACAAAAGGCCCCGAATAGCCAAAGGAATTTTGAAGAAGAAGACCAAAGCAGGAGGCGTCACAATCCCAGACTTTAGCCTCTACTACAAAGCTGTCATCATCAAGACAGCATGGTATTGGCACCAAAACAGACACATAGACCAATGGAATAGAATAGAAACCCCAGAACTAGACCCACAAACGTATGGCCAACTCATCTTTGACAAAGCAGGAAAGAACATCCAATGGAAAAAAGACAGCCTCTGTAACAAATGGTGCTGGGAGAACTGGACAGCAACATGCAGAAGGTTGAAACTAGACCACTTTCTCACACCATTCACAAAAATAAACTCAAAATGGATAAAGGACCTAAATGTGAGACAGGAAACCATCAAAACCTTAGAGGAGAAAGCAGGAAAAGACCTCTCTGACCTCAGCCGTAGCAATCTCTTACTCGACACATCCCCAAAGGCAAGGGAATTAAAAGCAAAAGTGAATTACTGGGACCTTATGAAGATAAAAAGCTTCTGCACAGCAAAGGAAACAACCAACAAAACTAAAAGGCAACCAACGGAATGGGAAAAGATATTCGCAAATGACATATCAGACAAAGGGCTAGTATCCAAAATCTATAAAGAGCTCACCAAACTCCACACCCAAAAAACAAATAACCCAGTGAAGAAATGGGCAGAAAACATGAATAGACACTTCTCTAAAGAAGACATCCGGATGGCCAACAGGCACATGAAAAGATGTTCAGCATCGCTCCTTATCAGGGAAATACAAATCAAAACCACACTCAGGTATCACCTCACGCCAGTCAGAGTGGCCAAAATGAACAAATCAGGAGACTATAGATGCTGGAGAGGATGTGGAGAAACGGGAACCCTCTTGCACTGTTGGTGGGAATGCAAATTGGTGCAGCCGCTCTGGAAAGCAGTGTGGAGGTTCCTCAGAAAATTAAAAATAGACCTAGCCTATGACCCAGCAATAGCACTGCTAGGAATTTATCCAAGGGATACAGGAGTACTGATGCATAGGGCCACTTGTACCCCAATGTTCATAGCAGCACTCTCAACAATAGCCAAATTATGGAAAGAGCCTAAATGTCCATCAACTGATGAATGGATAAAGAAATTGTGGTTTATATACACAATGGAATACTACGTGGCAATGAGAAAAAATGAAATATGGCCTTTTGTAGCAACGTGGATGGAACTGGAGAGTGTGATGCTAAGTGAAATAAGCCATACAGAGAAAGACAGATACCATATGGTTTCACTCTTATGTGGATCCTGAGAAACTTAACAGGAACCCATGGGGGAGGGGAAGGAAAAAAAAAAAAGAGGTTAGAGTGGGAGAGAGCCAAAGCATAAGAGACTGTTAAAAACTGAGAACAAACTGAGTGTTGATGGGGGGGTGGGAGGGAGGAGAGGGTGGGTGATGGGTATTGAGGAGGGCACCTTTTGGGATGAGCACTGGGTGTTGTATGGAAACCAATTTGTCAATAAATTTCATAAAAAAAAATAAACAATTAAAGGTGTTAAATTGCCAAAATTAGCGAAACATGTCCACTAAAATAATATTTAAAAACTTCTAGTAGCATTTTATTAGTTGTCATTCAGGCAGAGTCCATTAACTTCTTAGTAATTACAGGCAGTCCAAATAATGGATGCTCTCACTGGTGCCCCATTTCACTCCTATGCTATCACTCTTGTGAACTTCTGAATACTGGCATCATAGTTGTGCGTCCATCCTGGAGAGGCTAAGGGCAAAGAGAGAATGACTTGAGCAATGTGGCATACTTCAAAGTTAAAGTTTCATTTATTAAATTTTATAATTGGAAAAATGCAAATAAATTATCTTTGACACCAGTCTGAAATGATGTGACATAATTTTTTTAATATTATTGATCAAACACATACAAAAATCCTATGTAATAAATTGGTATAGCAAACACTTGGTCATTAATAAACACTATTTGATTTCATTACTATAATGTGGATCCATTTCAGTTTTTTTAGTTGGGACATCCAATGATAGCCAAGGATAAATCGGGGTAAATCTAATGGCAAACAGAAAGTAAGACCCAATAATGTGACTCAGACCTAAGACAATAGTGCAAGCCTGGAAAATCAGAATTGTGTCACTGAAGAAGTTAGTCCCTCAAAGACATGCCCCTGTTAAGTGCTATCAAAGTCATTGATATATTCAGTTTTCCCATATGAGCTTAGTGCGTTATCACCTAGACCACACTAATCCTACGTGAGTGGGGCACACTCCCAAATTAGGGTTTGATAAGTTGGTTGTGTGCTTGTGGATTTGTTGGAGGGAATCTGGCCAGCTCAGGCCAGCTCAGGTGGACTTTGCTAGGCTCTGCTTCACATGTCTTTGTGTTTCAGGGCTGAGGATAAATTGGCAACCCCTATATAAGACATGCTTATCTCATTATAGAAGAAAGAAACACAAGAGATTGAGCTAATTTATGCAATTATGTTAAAGTTCTTGTATGGATGGTGATGTCTTCATATATTCATTGGCCAAAAAAAGTTATAACAACAAGTCTGACAATGATGGGAAAACTTATGTTGTATTTTTGGAGACATTGTAAGTTACTTAGCAAATGGTGTATCTGTACACCTTAGGAGAAAAAATTAATTGAGAACATTTTAAAAAGTCTGCTAATTTTCACCCCCTTCAAAAAAGGTAATATTGCACACTATTAAAATTATTTGAGGCACAAACTACTTGCCCTGAATAATTATCAAGTAAAAGAAAATAATTCATAATTAGTCGTTCTAGGAAAATTGCCCTAACTGATAAGAAATATTTTTCTTTATAAATGGAGTTTAAGAACCACAGCAAGAGAAAAAAATAAAATGGAAAGAAATAATATGCTTTATAGAGTTGAAAGTAATGATCATTATCATACAAACTAGATTTGAGAAAAGAGACACCTCAGTGAGACCCTTAACAAAGAGATAGAAAAAGGACCAATCAGAGAGAAAGAGCACAATAAGTGAAATTTAAGATACACTAGATTGGAATAAATAGCAGACTAAAGGAAGCAGAACACAAATTAGTGACCTAGAGGTAAGATAGAGTAATGGAAAGTAATCAAGGTGAGCATATGAGATGGAAAAAAAAGTGTAAAATGAGAATGGACTTAGGAAACTCAGTGACTTTGTTAAGCATAAAAACATTTGCATTATGGGGATTCTAGAAGAGAGAGAAAAAGAGGAAGAAAATTTATTTGAAGAAATAATAGCTGAAAACTTCCCTAATCTAGAGAAGGAAATGGATTTCCAGATCCAGGAGGCACAGAAATCCCCTGCAAAAAAAAAAAAAAAAAAATATTTATCAACCCAAGGAGATCCGTACTAAGACACATAGTAATTAAAATGGCAAAACATAGTGATAAAGAAAGAATTTTGACAGCAGTAAGAAAAAAGAAGACAGTTATATACAAGGGAAGCCCCATAAGGTTATCATGGGATTTTTCAAGAGAAACTTTACAGGCCAGAAGGGAGAGGCATGATATATTTGAAGTGCTGAAAGGCAGAAAATCTGCAACCAAGAATACTCTATCCACAAAGGCTATCATTCAGAATAGAAGGCTATCATTCAGAAATAGTTTCCCATACAAATGAAAGTTCAAGGAATTCTTGACAACTAAACCAGTCCTAGAAGAAATGTTAGAAGGGACTCAGACTGGAAAGGAAAGACCATAAGTTAGAGCAAGAAAAAAAGTAGGAAGCTCAAAAACAGTAAAAATAAGTATATCTGTAAAAATCAGTGAAGGGACTCACAAAATAAAAAGATGTAAAATATAACACTATCTACCTAAAATGGGAGGAGAGGAGTAAAGAAAGGGTTCAAACTTAGGCAGCCATCAACTTAATATAGACTGCTATATGCAGAAGATGTTACATACAAATCTAATGGCAATCACAAGTCAAAAACCCATAATAGATATGCAAAAAATAAAGAGAAAGGAATCCAAATATATCACTAAAGAAAGCCATGGGAGAAGAGAGAAAGGGAAAAAGGGAACAGAGAAGAGCTACAAAACTACCACAAAACAAGTAATAAAATGGCAATATATATGTAATATTACATTATTTGAATGTAAATAGACTAAATGCTCCAATAAAAAGACATAGGGTGATGAGGAGCACCTGAGTGGCTCAGTCGGTTAAGCATCTAACTCTTCATTTCAGTTCACCGTTAGTGAGATCAACCCCACATCGGGCTCCTTGCTGACAGTAGGGAGCCTGCTTGGGATTCTCTCTCTCCCTCTCTCTCTACCTCTCCCCTGCTCATGTTCTCTCTCTCTCTCAAAATAAATAAATAAACTTTATTTAAGAAAAAAAGACCTAGGATGACCATTTGGATAAAAAAAAGAAAAGAAAAAAACAAGACCCATAAATATGCTGCCTACAAGAGACTCATGTCAGACCTAAAGACAGATGCAGATTGAAAGCAAGAGGATGGAGAAACATTTATCAAGCAAATGGATGTGCAAAGAAAGCTAGGGTGGCAATATTTATATAAATGGAGTTGTAGCTAACAAAATCATGTCAAGAGTAATACTTTAATGGAATCTTTGATTCTGGGAAGGGTCCCCAGTGTCTAAAGCCAATAAGAACTTCAGGAGATCTTTCTAATGGAGGGAATAGAATATCACCATTTTAACCACAGATCAATCTTAATTAAATATGGAATGATCTGACATTATGTGTCATTGATACAGAGTAATACTGAGTATCTTATATTGGCTGAACCTAATCAAGTTTCTGGTGCTAACTTCCATTTACCAAACAACGGGGAAGAAGGAACGAGCTAAATGACAGGACAATGAAGCCAATAAAGACTTTAAGACCTTTTGTGAGATAGCTGGCATCCCCTGTCTTTATCAGTTAGTGAAATATAAAAATGGGGAAATTCCATGAAAATAAGTATTCTTTTCTTTGTAAAATAGTTTTTGAGCAAAAAGTTGTTGTTGTTGTTGTTGTTGTTGTTTTCCTAAAAGCCCATGATGACCTTTCCTTTAGGACGAGATGAAAAACAATTACATATCCTAAATAGCTCATACACATTTTTTTCCTTTTTATACCAATGCTTATCACATTTTCTAAAACCCAATATATTCGTAAAATATTGTTTCCCTTTGTAAAAAGCTATGTATACTATTATCTAGTAAGATGTTTGTGTTGGAATATTTAGGAATTGTATCATGTATTAAAGACTCGCAAGAGTTTTCAGAGTGTGGAAATAAGTCCTCCCTCTCTCCGTACTTCCTTTCTTTCTGTCCTGCCCCACCTCATCTCCCCCTTCTTCCCCTTCTTCCCCTTGTCTTTCCTTTTCCTCTTCATTCCTGGACCTTCTCAAAATGTTTCCACCGAATTCACATTTGCAATCAACCGATTGTCTAGAACAGTAGATATTTGTTATGTCTGTTCAACAGTTTGGAGGAAATAACTTCAAACCCATGTAATACAATTATAATTAATATTGAAATACTAAATTGCAAAAGGCAAAACATCTTATTAGTCTTCGAAATAAAATAGTACTACCACTTACTGAAAATACACTTTATGAGATAGTGAACAATTTAATATACACTACTTTTTGATAAGATACATTTAGGGAAACTTCAAACCTATTTTATACTTCAAAAATACACAAAATAAATTGTTTTAAATTATATGTGTTTAGGGTTTTGTTACTACTTACATATCCTAGCCTCTTTCTGATACTTGTGTCTTTGTGAAACTTGTTAAATATAATTGAGATATGTTTTCCAGCATTTTAATGTGCTAATAAGGAAACCTTCATCACAACAGAAGTATTGTATTATATGATGGTAGGTAATATTGAAAGATATTATTTATAGTAATGAAGAATTTTATTGTTTTAAAATCTTTGCAGAAGTAGAAGGAATACAAGAAAAAGAAGACTTGGAACATTTCACATGATCTAAATTAGTAAGTCATGAAAAATGAAAGTTTATATAACTCACTAAATATGAAGATTAATCACTATTGAACATCATTCATGACCTTACAAGGTAGGTATCAATGTGCACACTTTAAACATGAAAAAAAAAACAAGCCTCAGTATATTAAGTGACATTCTCAAGGTCAGATAGATGCTATGTAGTGCAGGAAGATTTCAAAATATTTATTCTAATTGTAGAAGCCACACTCTTAAGGATTGTGTAATGATCAGAGCTAATATTAAAGTAGTACAAACCAGTGAAAATACTGTTTTTTGTTATATTTTTTAACTGGCATTCAGTCAGAGTCTTTACTGAAACTGGTTTAGTGGCTGTTAGACATTTTAAATATTTTACATGGCTACAATTATCCAGGGAGGGCTGGTGTGCCCATTTTTCTACTAAAGAAAATAGAGTAATAAAAGATAAATTTGATTAGTTGCTTCATTCTTTTAAGTAGGAAACCAGACTTTTTCAAGAGTTAATGTGGATATATCATTGAGGTCTAACAAATATATGTAAAAGTATGTAAGAATTGAATATAGAGCTTGATGAGTTTTTCATACATTACACTTTTGTAGCAACACAGACGAAAGCCTTTTATTTCTAACACCCAGTATTTATGTTCCCTTTTAGCTGATAATATCATTAGGTTAATGCTGTCCTATCTTCTATCATTATAGATTAGTTTTGCTAGTTTTTAAATTTCATATAAATGGATTCATTCATCATGTGCCCTTTTCATTGGGCTTATGTCTATGATATTCAACCATATTGTCCTTAGACATGCCTTTTGATGGACAGAAGCACTAATTTTTATATACCAGTGATTATAATTGCTGGACCTTGGTTTGTGTGTGTGTGTGTGTGTGTGTGTGTGTGTGTGTGTGTGTGTGTGCATTTAGCTTTTTTAGCAAACAATTTATGTCCTAACCACCAATACATAAGTTTTCCTTTGCTCTACGCTTTTGCCAACATTTTGTTATTGTATTTTATTTTAAATTGAGCTCTTCTAGTATGTGTGTTATGATACCACATTGTGGTTTTAATTCACATTAAATTAAATTAAATTAAATTAAATTAAATAGCAGAATTGTGTTTCCTAAACACTATATTACATCATATTTTCGATTCTTACCATATAGTTCCCAGTCTTTTATAAGCTACCCATATCTCAGAAAATGTCTTGTGTTAAAAAGTGGTTCATGCTGCCAGACCAGTCCTCCAAGGCAGCAAGAAGAGTTTTCGGGTTTCTCTGTCTCCAGAAGGCTCTTCTTTATGAGCTAAGCCCAATCCGCTGTCCATGCTCAGAAGTGGCATACATATCCAGGGAATAAAATAGCCAGCGATTGTCATCTCCCTTCTGGAAAGGCAGATTAAATTTTCAGTATCATTTAAAATGTCATTAATATGACTTTCCAACCTTACTTAATTCTTGATATAGTAGCATTGTATTGGGCTGTGGCAATTTACTATATCCTGCTCTGGGGAGAAAGACCTATAGACATTTCTCTAAACATAGGCTCTTAAATTTAAAAATAGTCTAATGTTTTACTGTCTTGCTATAGAGTAATGGTTTATGTAATTGAATCACTAATCCTTGAATCATAAGCAGCAATATAACTATTTAAAATAGATTACAACAGTTGAATAGTTAAAATGTATTTCCAGTTGAAATTCTGACCTAAAACTCAGGCTTAATTATCAATCTTATTTCAGAGCTTTTTTTTGTTTCTGTTTCTCAATACTCTAATTTACTTGGAAAACTAAACAGTATTAGAAATAGTTTTACCTTGCAAAGTCTGTATTTTTATCTCCAAATCAGTAGCAATTCTATAAATATTAAAAATCTTATTTCATTATTATAGTCAGCTCCTAATTTCCCAAATTCACTACTAAATTTATTAAGACTGTGTAGAGAATATCCAAAACTGAACAAACAAAAACACTGAACCAATAATCAAGATTTCTTATAGGCTCAGTATGATAAGAAAGATATTTAAGAAGAAAAAGTAATGTGACAGTAATGTGACCTTCTTATTAATTAAATATCTCAAGAAATTTAAGAGTAATTTCAGGATGTCTGTGAGTTTTAGTTATGTATAACTTGATTTTACAAACATGGATAAAGTTATTTTTAAAAATTTTAATGTGTTTTATAAGTTGGCAGTTATTTGATATTTATTTATGGTTGGTGCATTGCTTAGGGCACATGTTTGTTTTACTGCTTTAATAAATATGCTTGTTCTTAAAAAAAGCTATTTGAAAAATAATTATTTATTTATCACATACAATTTTAAATAAAAGCAAAGCAAAGCTGTTATTGTGGCTCCATAGTTTTGAGATATGAGCTCTAGTTGTCAAATTATTCTGCCATCCTCAATATGTACCTTCTCTCTGGAATCTGAGATGAGATGCTCCTACAACCACTTTTGACATTGTCCCTTTGGGGAATGGAAGGAAACCCAGGTCTTCCAGTGGTTTAGAAAGAAGGCTGGTGAATGCAATTTTAGGTGGCACCCCTATGTGCAAGGCTTAAATCTGTTTCTTTTTGAAAGTAAGACTATAGAATTGATTAGAAACTACTTTCTCAGTCACATTTGAATGATTCTTTTACTTGAAAGGTCTCATATATTTTTTTTCTTTTTTCCCTCCATTCCATATTTTTAAATTAGATTTTAAATAATTGTATTGGCTAGCATGTTCATAGAATTGGGAATGTCATTTAACCAACATCCTGGTTAATAATACTTAATATAGATTTACATCATATGCTATATTAGCCAGGATCTCCCAGAGAAACAGACCCAGTAGACTGTATGGAATAGACAGATAGATAGATGATGGATGATAGGTAGATGATGATGATGATAGATAGATAGATAGATGATAGATAGGTAGATAGATAGATAGATAGATAGATAGATAGATAGATAGATGATAGATAGATAGATAGATAAACAGAGATTTAGTATGAAAGATTAACTCACACAATTATTGAGGCTGAGAAGTCTCATGATCTGTATTCTGCAAATTGGAGACCCAGTCCAAACCCAAAAGCCTGAGAATCAGGGGAACCCATGGTATAAGTCCCAGTCTGAGTCATAAAGCCTAAGAACTGGGGGCCAGTTGTATTAGTCTGTGTCTGAGTCCTAAGGGCCAAGAACAAGGAGAACTGATGTCAGAGAGCAGGAGAAGGAGATGGATGTCCGTGCTGAAGCAGAGAGCAGAACTCACTCTTCCTCCACCTTTCTGCTGGACACAGGCTCTCAACAGATTAGATGACGTCAACTGCATGGCTGACGGCAGTCTGCTATCTGCTTCTAAGGAGAGGAGAGGTTTTTCTTAACATTCTTTCTTCTTCCCATTTATTGGCAGGTCACTTAGTTGCAGCACTGATTAAACATTTAATGTATGTACTTCGTTTTGAACTTTGTTCGATTGCATTCTGCATGAACAGTCTGCAGTATAATCATTCCGAATCCCACTTGTCCAGGTTAACAGGGGTTTTTTAATCTTCTCCTCTACTCTCTAATATGTCAGGAATCCTTATGTCTGCTGGAATATTTGCTGTTGTTCTAACTGGCCACACTGAGCCCAACTTTGTTCTTAGGAATCTGAAGGACATCATGTCCCATGCCATGTCCTGGCAGTCACAGAGGCTGGACATGTCTTGATACTGAAGCTACTATCATAATGGCCAAGAAAAAGCAGAAAGTTGTTGGTATTTTTGTCACAACAGTGTGTCTAGGTTACTTCTATCTTATTACTCCTTCTTATACTCTGTTAATTATTACCCATCTTTAGCTTCATGACAAGATGGCACCGTTGTTCTCCATATTCTTCTTCTGTCAGCATGGATTTTTTTTAACACATTATGAGTACAATCTATCTTACAATCCCATTTCAGAATATATCCCAGCCTCACTTTTGTTCTGCTTCTTTCTGACCATGAGCACCTCTTCCCTTCCTTCCAACAGCTTCAGGCTCAGTAAAACATCCTGGAACAAAATACTCAGATCCCAAAGAGAGGAAAGAATTATTATTTTTTTCCAAGTCTTGGGTCACATTTTGCTACCACAAAGAGAAGTCTGGTTCCAAAACGCCACTAAGGAAGAAATGGAGTTATCCCACAATTCTTTCTCCTTCAAATCTATGCTTTCAATTCTTTTCTTTCTTATCTTTACTATTTTTCTCACTCTAGTGACAAATTTCTACTGACATGCAACTCAGTTCTCATTGCCGATCCATAAAACCATTGAAAGGAAGAATAAAACAAATTACGTATGTTTTTACTTCTCTTTTATTTTGTTTTGTTTCATTCTAACCTACCTTATTGCTACCCCGAAAGACATAGATTGTGTTACTGAACAAAAGGAAAAGATTTAGGCCATGAACAGTGTATGCATTGAATTCAGTGTCGAGCAATCCACTCTCCTAATGAAGGGGCAAAGAAAAATCATAAAAGAACTCTTTCCTGTTCATGTATTTGTTTGGCTAGTTTAGAAGGTATGGGGACAATTAAATTAACTCAATGACTGTTTTCTGTGAAGGGAAGTACCATTTGCAATTTACCATCTGCATTCAAGCCATGGTAGAACACTGGTAATGTTTCTGTTTCATCAATTAATACCCATATTCATTTAAGGGAAACACATGAATTATGGGAATGTCCTGTTTTGTGGAAACATTAGAGTTCTAGGTGAGGATGGGCAAGACATTGATCTGTCTCTTTGGTTTTGTCCCACAGACAAAATAAATGACTCAATTTACCCTTTGTTAGGAATCTAGTAATAGCAATGATCAATGTGATAGGTTAAGGTGGTTGTAAAGAAACCTATTTCAGAAAATATCTCCCTTAATTCCATTAGTTATTTAAGAGCTTAACTAGAAGATAAAATTATCCATTTCCCCATTAAATTTTATAACATACATCATGAGAAAGTAAACATATTTTGAGTATTATTTAAATGTGAATGTGAATTAAAAATTGACTATTGAAATAAGGATCATCAAGCCCTCTTAAGACTTTGTTGTAAGGCCTGCTTGGAGGTACTTCTTTTTTATTTGAATGAGAAATACGCAAGACATTTTCCAGCAGATAATTCCCCATCAGGGAAATTGCTTATATATAGAAGCAAGTTATGTACAAAAAAAATGACATGACTATATTCTTATAATAATGAATAAAGGGAGAAGGGAAACAGAAAAAAAGTGTAGTTGTTTGTAGTAGCTGGAAAAAAAAGAAAGTAAAGCTATGGGGAAATTCTGCATACTTTAAAAAGTAAGTAAATATCTTGATTCAGATTTTTAAGATAATTAACATAAAATGTTACTAGCATGTTGTTGTACAAGATATGTCCTTTGAAGAATATGTTGAAAATCTTCCAATAGTTCTACAATTTTTCAGAAATTGTGTTTTAGTGAAAAGAATAGGAATAGAAATGTGTTTTATAGGGGCTATAATATCTTAATGTGAGCTTCTACCTTAAAATTATGGTAGCTTGCATGGGCTCTGATACAGCATCTCAGATCACATCTAATCACTTAGCAAAAGCACATTTTAATGTATGACATACAAAATAGAGGTCTTTAGGGAGTTATATCCTGTAGGAATATGAAATGGTCATATTACAATTATTATTTCTGTAAAGTTATATGAAGAACTTATGCATATCTTTTTTTCTTGGAAATAGCATTTAATATGGCCAGAGGAGTTTCAATTTAGCAAGTATCAAGACATATAAAAAGTCATACCTGAGGCAATTCCCTTTCATCAATATATACTCGATTTTTTTCATTCTTCACAACTGATTTTAAATTTTCTCACATTGTCATGTTTTCTTCCTGTTCATGGATCTTTTAAAAGATAAAGTTTCATTATTTTATTAATAGTCATTACACTTAGATGCTTCATGCTCTCAGTTGACCTATGTTGTGTACAACAGGCCATAACAACTTCTACAGGTTAGCAATGATACAAATAGCTGGCATACACTTAAAATTCTTGTCTGAGATTTATATTTTTACGGGACATTTTTGAGTTCAGATTATTAAGGTTTTACCACTCATGTTCTAAATACAACTTTTTGCTTCTTCCAGTTTCCTACTAAATTACTCCCACTAAATATTTTTAATGAAAGTGATCAGAAGGTCCAGGCCATTCACTTATTTCTTTTTTGCCTATAATACCTTATAATAACACAATAATCTTAATTCCCAACAACAAAGTCATCCTGATTCCTCCATTCCATACCTTGTGTCACTGCTTTTATTCATTTCACTTGTATATAAATATACATAAGCATATCTATGTGCATACCATATATATGCATGTAAGTCAATATTAATTATACATAAACATATGTATGCACACGTATATATATATATATGATATATATATCATATATACATAAACATACATAATCTAATCTGTTGTTACTATTATCATTTTGAGCAAAGTGTTATGCTAGAATAATTAAAAATAAGAAAAATAAGTTTTTATTCTACCTTCACCTAATTTTTCTTTGATATTCCTCCTTTATGTAGATTAAAGTCTCTGACCTATAGTTTTCTTCTCTCCATATAACTTCTTTTAACATTTCTTGCCAGGCAGGTCTACTGGCAACACATTTTAATTTTTGTTGGTCTGACAAAGCCTTTCATTTTTGAAGGATAAGTTTGCAGGGTACATAATTCTAAGGTTATGTTTTTTTTTCCTCTCTCTCTCAACACTTTAAATATTTCACTTCACTCTTTCTTGCTTGCATCGTTTTTGAGGAGACATTGGATGTAATTCTTATCATTGTTCCCCTTTATATAACATGTTTTTTCCCCTCTAGCTTCTTTCAAGATTTTTTCTTTATCTTTGATTTTCTATTTTGAAAGTGATATGCTTAGGTATAATGTTGTGTTTTTACCATTTACCCTGATGTCTTTTTATCTATATCCAGCTTAGATTTCTTGAGTCACTTTTTAAAATAACCCCTTGTCAAACCACCAAATTAATTTGTCCTTTAGCCTTTTTTTTATGTTTCTTCAGCAAACATAGCATCAGCAGTTAAGAATAATCACACAAGTAAAATATTCATTTCACAAAAATCTCCTGACACCAACACCAACCTAAACCTCAACGTTGCAATCTTACTGTTTTTCTCTTTGGCTCACTCTCACTCTCTACAAAAACCGTTGGAATCTATTCCTACTAGCTTCCTAGATTTGACCCTCATCTATAAATCTTAACATTTTTCTCTTCAGGGGGGAAAAAACTGTTTCAATTACACAATCATGTCCTCAACTCCCCACTTTCATGTGTCCAACCAAGAATTCACTGTTCTCACTTGTAAATGTGGGAACAGATAGCACTTCTCTTCTAAAAACTTACCTTCTAAGGGTGCCTGCTGGCTTAGTCAGAGGAGCAAGCAACTCTTGATCTCAGGGTCATGAGTTTGAGCCCCACATTGGGAATAGGGATTACTTAAAAAATAAAATGTTAAAAAAATAAATAAAAGTCTACCTTCTACAACTTATATTACCTTTCTATCATCTCAGGAAAATTACACATTTTCTTATTCTTCCATTTTCCTATACATCTCAGGTTCTGTCCTGATTCTTTCTTTGAAGACTGAAGCTAGGATTTGTCTATTAATCTATTGGCTTCCCTGTCTTGTAAGAATACAATGTCTACAAATAATAAGTGTTATATATTTCAGTTATTTATTTAAATGATCAATTTAATTAATTTCCTTGTCGTATTACATTGGGCAGGGAACCTCACACTGTGCTGGAACATAATGATCATGGTGGTGACGTTGGTGACAGTGACAATACTACTTTGGCCATTCCTGAAGTAAGCTCAAATTATGTTATATTTTAGATAGTGGGACAGTAGTAACCTAATATAGTGAGCACGTTAGCTTTCCATTTTTCCATTCTGGGAAAACTCATAGATGGTTAAAGCTGTTTGTCTCAAGAAAATATGACAAACTCTGCAGTAAGGTCATCAGTGCCTGGGGTTTAAGGATGTGCAATGGTTTTGATTCAAAATATATTTTTTCTATCCAATTTCTTTTTAAATCCACCCATATTAATGTTGTATTTGGTTATTTTCTGGAAATACATCCAATTTTGTCTCACGTCTTAAGATTTATTGATCCATTTTATAAATAATAGTTTCTTTAAATATTCTATCAGCTTTTTTTCCTGTATCATGCTACATTTGAGTTTCTGTGTATCTTCACTATTTTTGTTATGATATAATGATGTATCACATAAAGTTAGATTTTTAATCTCTACAGTTATCTTCATTTTACTTACTTTTGCACTTACATTTTAAAGTTTTTATTTATATTTCTTTGTTCTTTTCTAGTTTAAGGGGTTGTGTTTTTCATCAAGTTGTTTCATTTTTCATGTTTACTGGTTATCATAAGCAGAATAATGATTCTCCAGAGATGTCCACATCCTCATCTAATCTCTGTATCTTCAATGAAATATTACCTTACATGGAAAAGGAACCTGCAGACAGAATTGAAGACTTTGAGATGGGGAGATTATTCTGGATTACCCAGGTGGCTACAATATAATCACATGAATCCTTAAAAGTGAAAGAGAGTCAGAAGAATGGGTTAAAAGGTGTGACGTGGGAGTTGATCAGCTGTTGTTGACTCTGAAGATGGAAAAAGGGAGGGAGCTAAAGCCAAGGTATGTAGTCAACCCCTGGAAAATGGGAAGGGCAAGGAAACAGATTCTCAAAGCCTCCATAAGGGAACGAAGTCATGCACAGGGATGCCCACGTTAGACTTTTGATTTTTGGACATAATGAATATTTATAATTATCCTCTGTTATTGGTTTTTCATTTATTATATTATGATCAGAAGTCATGGTCTGAGCTTCTTTAACATTTATTGAATTTTAGTTTGTAACTAATTCATGGTCACATTTTTTAATATGATACATTGAAAATAATTATTTTCATTTATTTCATCCACTTCATCTAGTTTTCAATTCTTTATCTATTGCAAAGTTACAATCATAAATTGCTCCTCAAGTTGTTAAAAGAAGAGTAGTTGGTTTTAGACACAGCTAGGCCTTCTAGAAGAGTTAAGGAGGTAGAGTTATGGGAGGTAAGAGTAAGGCAGACTAAAACAATGGTGTTTTTAAAAAACATCATCCTGCCTTTGTGATTACTTGGCCCTTGTGCTATGCAGGTCAATAGATTAGAACACTCACTGGCTATGATTAAGATTCCATATCTTTTTCTCCACTCTCAGTCTTCATTTCACGTAAGAATTTGTCAAAGATTATGCCACCAATCCCAGGGCCCATATGAGTCAGTCCTGAACAGGCTACTCATATTCTCTCCTATGGTGGAGACAGAATAAAGATGACACAAGAGAATAAGAACAATATAAAGGGTATGTCTGAAAAATTCTCCCTCACATGTAGTAACCAACAACTTTTAGAATAATGGGCACAAAACTTGATAGCAGTTGCCACTGAAGATTGATGGGGAGAACGGGAAAGAGAAAGAATGCCTTTAGGAATTTGGCATTACAGGGACCCCTGGATGGCTCAGTGGGTTAAGTGTCCTACTTTGCCTCAGGTCATGATCTCATTGGTTCATGAGTTCGAGCGCTGCATTGGGCTCTGTGCAGACAACTCAGAGCCTGGAGCCTGCTTTGGATTCTGTGCCTCCCTCTCTCTCTGCCCTCCACTGCTTGTGCTCTGTCTCTCTCAAAAATAAACAAACATTTTAAAAAATTTAATAAATAAAAAAATTTGGGATCACAAAATACTACATTTAGATATTTGTGGATAGTAATACCACCCATTCCAGATGTTTCCTTCTGTTGAGAGCAAGTTTGAGGACCATAATTTGAGGACCATAAATTTGGGATATTTTTATTTTAGCTCCTTCCTCTTTCTCTTTGGGAATCACGCTGCTTGCAGTAAATACACATTCTACTATCTTGTTCCTTTGTGCAATGGATAGGCTTCATTTACTGAAGTGATCTGGTAGCCTTAGACACTTTGACATTGAATATGAATTCTGAAGTTTTAGCTACAGGAAAACAATTAGCCATGTTTTCCAGTTCAGAAAAATCAATACTAAAATTGGAATTTCTGTTGTACACAAGAGTTTTGTTGTGTTTTGTTTTGGTTTTGTTTTTACCTACCAATGTTTTAGGCTTTAGGTAGAAAACAAGAATGTTTTATATTGGACCTCCATGATATTCATTGGTTTCTTCAAATATTTCTAAGGATATTTGGGGAGAAAAAGGGAGAAAAATTAAGATAATAAATCAACCTCTTTAGAAGGTAAGAATCGAGTTTTCTGTAAGTTACCTATTTGAATAATAATGAGGCTATCTGGAATAAACCAGATTTTTTTAATTAAACATATTAACACCAAAACTGTTGGTTATTATCTATAAGAAGACTGGCCTTTTATCAGATCTTGATTTAACTTATAATCATCTTTAAATATCATTACTTATTTTTCTAGGGTTTTGATAATTAAAATATAGTGTAATTACGTTAACAGATAAAGGTATTTCTTTGATATCCTTTTGCTCTCTTAAAATTACCAACTGGAGATTAAACAAACAAAGAAATAAGTGTAGCAGTGGTAAAAATGCAGGGCAGATATATCAGCATGTCAGTTTTACATCTGGCTGATATCATGATGACAACAGATCTGTTAAGGCAAATGCTTCCCTGACAAGCTATTTAATTAGAATTACAATAATCTTCCCAGAAATGATCCTTAAAATGAATTGTCTACTGTAAAATGGATGAAAATAAATAGTTTGTCTCTCCCCACATCTCCTGAAATAAAAGAGCCAAAGACAAACAGTCTTACAAATACCATAATTTTCCAGATGGAAATGTGGAAGGAACAGTTAACATTAGGTAACAATAAGTATTGCTGTGATTGGAAGTGTTGTTTTCTTTTTTTCTTTTCCACTTTTCATTTTTAGATTGATGTGGATTACGAAGTGATAGTTTTTGTCACAAACTGTCATTAAGCAGGTACTCTATTCACGATGCCTCTAAATCAGTGGAAATAAAGGTAACTGGATTTTTGTTTTTCAATTTAAACGTGGTGGAACACAATGTAAGACCACGTAAAAAATCCTAGGTGGTTTAAAGCCTGCTACCTACATTTGGTATCAAAGTAACATTGGAAAGCTCTTTAATCTCTTTCAAAGTCATTTCCTGGTCTTTAAGTTTTAGATAATACTTTTTCATACAATATTTGTGAGAATCATACAATGTGACACCACTTAAAATAATTTCTTGAAAAATATGGAATAGAAATAAAGAAAATATATATTTAAGCACAGTGTATAGCACTGGCTTTTGTTTTTATGGAAACAAATTTAATTTGACTTGTCAAGGGCCTTAAAATGTGCAAATTTAAAGAGATTTAATGATACTCATTAAATAAAAATATTTCTGAAGAAACATGGAAACTCTGAATTGTGAAGGACACTTTGTATCATATTTGCCCAAACACCAACATGATTTTAGTCTTTTTCATAATATAACTGCCAAGAAAAAACTAACATTAATGACTTAAGTTCTTATATATTCATATCAATACATTTTTGAGAATCATAGAATTTTATATAGAAGACTCATATATCACTTATATATTTCTCTTTTTAAAAATAATATTTATATATTTATTTTAAATCCTTATTTATTTATTTATTTATTTAGAGAGAGAAAGAGAGTGTAGGAGAGGGGGCAGAGAGAGGAAGAGAGAGAATCCCAAGCAGGCTCTGTGCTGTCAGTGCAGAGCCCAATGTGGGGCTTGAACTCAACAACAGTGACATCATGACCTGAGCCAAAATCAAGAGTCAGATGCTTAAATGACTAAGCCACCCAGGAACCCCTAAGATAATATTTAGATACAATGTACATCATAAAATAATTACAAAACAAATTAAAAATTATGAAGGAAAAGTAAATATGTGGATATATTTCTTTCACACATGTCAGTGGATCAATTAACAACGCACACTTCACTGCAGAGATGACTAAATGGTCTGGATATTTTCAATGTACTTTTGAGGCCTATATGAAAAGAGCTAAATGGAGTATATAAAATACTGTAAATTATATAGCAGAATATGTGAAGATTGAATTTTAAGCTTTGCTTTTTCTTTCATTGTATATATATTTTTAAATGTTGTGATGTACTAAAAATGAACATGATTCAAATGACTCACCTCGTTTCTATTATTTGAACATTTGACAAGCATAGTTATATTTTAAGTATTTATGGGTACTGAAATAACATAAATTAATAGTTCAGAATTTAAGTATCTGGTAAAGTTTGAAGTGTTACATCCATCACTCTCTAATAACTTTATAAAGAAGGATGTTATACAGTAAATTAACATCAAAAATGTAATTTATGTTTTCATATATTTGATTTGTGTACAAAACTTCACGTGAGAAATATGGTTTTTTGCTCAGAAAAATCCTTAAAAAAAACCTTTATATGTTACAGATTTATTTATGCCATAGATGAGGAATAGAAAAACTCCTCATAAAGAGCAAAAGTTTTATACATAATCATAAAGTAGTAAGATTACATAACTCTTCTATGATATATACAATCCCAAAACACTTAGCAAGACATTTTTAGAAGAAATAGGCTAATTAAATGCTATCTACAAAATTTGTAGAAACTTCAAAAATAGCTTTCTTTTCACAAAAACAGACACATAGATCAATGGAACAAAATAGTCAACCCAGAAATGGACCCCCAACTGTATGGTCAACTAAGCTTTGACAAAGCAGGAATGAATATCTAGTGAAAAAAGACAGTCTCTTCAACAAATGGTGTTGGGAAAACTAGACAGAAACACAAAGAAAAAATGAAATGGACCACTTTCTTACACCATACACAAAAATAAATTCAAAATGGATGAAAGACCTAAATGTGAGATAGCAGACCATCAAAATCCTAGAGGAGAACACAGGCAGCAACCTCTTTGACCTTGGCTAAAGCCGCTTTTTACTAGACACATCGCCAGAGGCAAGGGAAACAAAAGCAAACATGTACTATTGGGACTTCATCAAGATAAAAAAAGCTTCTGCACAGCAAAGGAAGCAATCAACAAAACTAAAATGCAACCAAAGGAATGGGAGAAGATATTATGACATATCAGATAAAGGATTAGTATCTAAAACCTATAAAGTTCTATAAAAAACTTATCAAACTCAACACCCAAACCAAATAATCCAGTTGAAAAATGGGCAGAAGTCATGAATAAACATTTTTTCCAAAGAAGGCATCCGGATGACTTACAGACACATGAAAAGATGCTCAACATCACTCATCATCAGGGAAATACAAATCAAAACTTCAGTGAGATACCACCTCACACCTGTCAGAATGGATAAAATTAACAACACAGGAAACAATAGAGGTTGTTGAGGATGCAGAGAAAGGAGAACATTACACTATTGGTGGAAATGCCAAGTGGTGCAGTCACTGTGGAAAACACAATGGAGCATCCTCAAAAAGTTAAAAGTAGAACTACCTATGATCCAGCAATTGCACTACTAGATATTTAGCCAAAGGATACAAAAATATTGATCCCAAGGGATATATGTACCCCGATATTTATAGCAGCATTATCAACAATAGGTAAATTATGGAAAAGACCAAATGTCCATAGACTGATGAATGGATAAAGAAGTGCTGCACACACACAGTGGAATACTACTCAGCCATCAATAAAGAATGAAATCTTGCCATTTGCAACATGTGGGTGGAGCTAGAGAGTATTATGCTAAGCAAAATAAGTCAGTCGGAGAACAACAAATACCATATGATTTCATTCAAAGATGGAATTTCAAAAACAAAACAGATGAATATAGGGGGAAAAGGAGAGAGGCAAACCATAAAACAGACTCTTAACTATAGAGAACAAACTGAGAGTTGCTGGAGGGGAGGTGGGTGGATGATGGGTTCTAACAAAGACACTTTTCATGAGCACTGAGTATTGCATATAAGTGATGAATCACTAAATTCTACATCTGAAACTAATATTATGCTAACTAGCTTGAATGTAAATAAAAACTTAAAAAAGAAAAAAATAGTTTTATTTTTATAATACTCATTTAATTAATGTAAAAACTCCATGGTATAATTTTTAAGAATTTATTATAGATAGTTTGTTCTGTTTCCCTTGCTTAGGTTTTGGTAACATATAATTTAAAATATCTTTTCCCTCTTTAATATACTTAAGTTTGTCTCATCTTTAGTGTCCCCAGCACAGTGCTGGTATTCTGGCAATTATTAGGATGGATCTTACTTTTCCTGCCATTATTTCTTCTATCACTTACATGAACCAGCTACTCAGAGAAAGGAAATCTAACAAGCAAAATCTAATTTAGGAGATGAGGTAATAACCCAGATGCTCTTGGTCATACACTGTCTATACTGAGACATCTAAATGAAGACTTTTGTTTTCATCAATTATGAGTATTTAAACCAGGAGAAGAGGGTGTTAAAAAAACGGATATAAGAGCAAGTAAAGTTTCTGTTTCAACCAGGATGACAGATTAGATACCTTGACTTCCTTCTGCAAATCACCTTACAAAAAGAAGAAATATTAAAAGGCATTGCTAAAATAACCATGAAACAAGAATATTTAAGTGGTTGAAAAATGAAAGGAAAACAGGAATTCCATGAAGTAAAATTAGCTAGTTCACAAGCAAGTATATTTTGGAGCATGTTGAACTTCAGTTTATATTTTGAAGATTGTGCAATGGTCTCAGGTTGGAATCTAAGCCTATGCACACCCCCATGGACAATTAATAATCATATTTCTAGATGTCAGCTCTCTTTAGGTAAAGTACAGTACAACATGGTGGTCCAGTGTTCACATTGCAATAGATAAGGGGGGGAGTACAAAAAAGTAATAATTAAAAAGATTTTTGAGTAAACAGGGAGGACTTGATAAATTGGAACTGGAGGATAGAGGGATAGTTTTTAGAAAGAGAGAGTATGTGAGCAGGGGAAAGAGACATAGAAGGAAGGAAGGAGAGAATCTTAAGCAGGCTCCACACTCAGCACAGAGCCCCACTTGGGGGCTCAATCCCATGACTCTGGGATACGACCTAAGCTGAAATCAAGAGTCAGAGGCTCAACTGACTGAGCTACCCAGCTGCCTCTAAATATACTATAGTTGAATAAATTTAATAATAGAATAGGCACATAAAGTTACAATTTGTATTTGAAAATCTATTTCACCTAACATAATTAAGTGGATTTAATTTTGCTAATGTTTACTGACTTGATGTCTAAGACTTAGAGCTTTACTATGACAATTACATTTTACATTAGTTCATGTAAACACACACACACACACACACACACACACACACACACACACACAAAAATACCAAAAACCCTATGCTTATATCAATCCTAGCTTTTTGGGCAAAATTCTGTATTTATTCTGAGCATAAGGTAGCGGGGAAAATATCCAAGCCTTGGATAATTTTAAATGCTTCACAGAACAATGTTTATCCCACCTGCACTAAACTCCCCTCACTGTGCTAAAGGATGCAAATGTGTCCCTTTCAGGGAGAATACAGAGTAGCAGGCTGATATAGGGTATAATATCTCAGCTAATTTTAACTGCTGATATGAACTAAAACAAACATACACAGAATTTCCTATACTTCAATGTACTTGAGTCACTAAGAAGAAGGAGCAGATTATCTGGCATAAATACTAGGTATTTTATTTTCTACCTGAAAAATATTTTGCAATTTTAGCACTGTCATAGAATAACTTTAATTTTTCAGATATATTTTTCCCCTTCTCTAAGGCATTGGGAGTGGAGACATAAATGTTACGTATGCTACTTCTCTCTACCATTTGAAAATCTGTCCTTAGAACACTCTTAACAGTGAAGTAATAAGGACAGGAGGGTACATTTCTTCCCTAAATTTGAAATATTTTGAATGGGTATCTTGGGACTTTTCCAAAGTAGTTAGAGGCACCTGGGTTGCTCAGCTGTTTAAGCGTCCGACTTTGGCTCAGGTCATGATCTCCCCAGGTTCATGGGTTCGAGCCTTGTGTCATCTCTCCACTGTCAGCACAGAGACTGCTTGGGATCCTCTATTCCTCTTGCTCTCTGCCCCTCCTTGCCCCCTCTGTCTCAAAAATAAATAAACATTAAAAAATGTTTAAAGTATTTAGAACTTTTATATTTATATATTAAGTTAGGCTTTCGTACAATCTTTCCTTGGATGCAACCTGGAGACAGGGAAAGATGTTCACCTGGTGGTACAAACTAACTCACCAAAGGAGTTACATTAGGTTAAAGGCACCGGGGGCTCAGTCGGTCGAGCCCTGACTTCAGCTCAGGTCATGATCTCGCGGTTCATGGGTTCGAGCCCTGAATCGGGTTCTGTGCTAACAGCTCAGAGCCTGGAGCCTGTTTCAGATTCTGTGTCTTCCTCTCTCCCTGCCCCTCACTCGTTCGCGCTCTGTCCCTCTGTCTCAAAAATAAATAAACATTAAAAAGAAAATTTTTTTTAAAAAGTTACATTAGGTTTAAGGAAGCATTCCTTGTACTATATATACTCTGGAGTTGGAATACTGTAGCTATAGTAGAATAAATTTTAAAATTTAGATTCATATTTTGAATGAACTTTATTAATTCCCAACCAAATTTTACCTAATATACTTTCAGAAACACACACACACAAATGTGAGTAGCAAAGATATTTTTTTAATTTTTTTTCAAAATATGAAGTTTATTGTCAAATTGGTTTCCATACAACACCCATATTTTAATATAATAACAAAGAAGAAAATAGAGAAGGATGTTTTCTAAGTTAAAGGTGCATGTAAACTAGCTGAACTTTTTGGAAGAAAGCATGTGATAATAGAAAATGCTTCACTCCAGTTAGTAGAAAAATATGCAAATATTTATCCCAAGGTTCACATTTCTTATTTTTATTTTCTAAGTTTATTTATTTATTTTGAAAGGCATAGAAAGAACAAGCAGGTGGGGAAGGACAGAGAGAAGGAGAGACAGAATCCTAAACAGGCTCCGCACCATCAATGCAGAGCCCATTGTGGGCCTCAAACTCAGAAACTGTGAGATCATGACCTGATCCGTGATCAAGAGTCAGATGCCCAACAGACTGAGCCACCCAGACACCCCTCACATTTTTTAAAAAATTTTTAAATGGGTAGAACTTTAGTTTGTATATATCTATGTATTGGCAGTTATGATCATAAGAGTGTAACAGAGAGTGTATTAACCACTCCTATTCCCTATCTTATATCTCAGAGCTGAGGGACTGTCATTTTACTACCCCTGAGGAAGTCCAGTTGGGCTATAGAAACTTTTTCTTTTTACATACCATGTACATGTGGTAGCCATATGCACTTTTTGGTGTAATGAAGAGTTAGTATGGCCCTGGAAATGCAAAAGCTGTGGATATAAGACATTGAGGCAGGAATATAAAGCAGAGGACAAATTTCTTTGCGGTGTGTAACTGAAGGTACAGAGCTAAGAAGTGGCACATTGGCAAGAAAGTCTTTTGAACACTTCTGGATTTTGTGAATTAGAGAAGAGAAGGACATGAAAACTTTGCAAAATGTAAAATTGTATCAATTACCAAAATTGACCAATTTCACACTGGTAACTGTTCTGGAAATCTGTAGTACTGCAGGGGAATTACATATGTGTGTGTGTGTGTGTGTGTGTATATATATATATATATATATATATATATATATATATATATATCAGTGGTAGAGCTATCTCTATAGCTGTATAATGAGTCAGAGAGATACAATTTTAAAATACGCAGTAGCAGATTTCATTATGCATCATTTAAATCAAATGAAATATACAGACACAGAACATGCTGTACAGGAATGGTACAGCATATCTGACCTTTAGATAGACAATTATGTCATAAGAGTTACAATAAGCTTTGAAGAAATCACTGAAAATTGTATGTGTTCGGGCTTTTTGGTGGAAGTCTTATGTCCTAGAAAGAAGACATTTTCCCTCTGTCTCTTGATTCCAAAAGAAATTTGTAACAAGTCCATGTATTTAAAGAAGCAGCAATAATGCTTTAATTTTTGGTGGGACCAGCAATATGTGGTCAGAAATGTTGAATATTTGACTCAAAAAAGAAATGAGAGAACTTTATGCCAGGGGAGAGGTCATGTTCAATTATCATTGAGGAGTCAGGATTAAGGACCAACTGAAACATAGAAAATTTTAAAAAATGTAAATATAAGGATAAATACTAGATATAGGTACTAAATAATCCAAACTTCATCCATGCAAAAGGAATAAAGTGCCTATGTCTAAAAAATAAAATAACAGAAAGAAGAAAGATAATGTGTACATTTTAAAACTATAAATTATCCGCAGGAGACAGAAGACAGAATTTTATATTAAGGAGTTGAATTATCTGTGAACTTAGGGGACTGAGGTTTAAATGGGAGACGGTAAAAACATTTATCTTTAAAATACCAATTTATATAAAGAGTGGCAACAAGCTAAAAACAGTTTTTATTTTATATACCATATTATTCCAATTATATGTTAGTTTCTGGCTCAGAAAGTATAACCTGTCTGTTGATAACACAGAATCAGTACAGCTTGACTTATTCCAGAAGCCTCTTTGAATAATAATATTTCTAACAATAATAAAAGGAAAGCACATCTGTTATCACATAAACTCTCTAATAAAGTGAGCAGAAGCTCTGTGTTTTCTTGGCAGTGGGAACAGCAGGTATAAGGACTGTGAGATGGGCCTGTCTTTTGCATGTTGAGAAACATCAAGGAAGCCAGTATGGCTGGAGTAGGGTAAGCAAGAAGGATGGTCAGGAATTGAAATCTGAAGGTATCCAATTAAGAGACAAATCATGTAGGCTTTTGTAGACATGGTTAAGACTGGATTTTATTCTGAGTGAGGCTGAAACTTCTTGCAAAATTTCGAATAGAGACATGAAATACTGATTGATGATTTAATCAGATTACCCTTGTTCCCCTGTAGAGAATGGTCTATAAGGGAAACTTGTTCCATACCTTTCAGCTTAAAAAAAAAAGGAAAGGGAGGGAAGGGAAGGGAAGGGAAGGAGAAAAGGGGAGAGGAAGGGAGGGGAGGGGAAGGGAAGGAGAAAAGGGGAGAGGAGAGGAGAGGAGAGGAGAGGAAAGGAAAGGAAAGGAAAGGAAAGGAAAGGAAAGGAAAGGAAAGGAAAGGGAAAAATGTTAAAAAGCCCATAGTTGTAGATATGATAAAGTAAGCAGACTGTCTCTCCCAGTGACTATAGCAATAAAGTGTGATCAGAATGCATGGAGCTATCTGAAGTTCTAAAAATAATAAAGAGTAGCAGGACTATTGAGGGAGAATACGGAAATTAAAAATACCACAGGACTGATGGTATTTAAAAATTTTTTTCATCTGATATTCCTGACATGATATGATTATGATGTAACCTGTGAATAGATAGTTTTATATCTTTCCAATCTGGATGTTTTTTATTTCTTTTTCTTACCTAATTATTCTGGTTAGAAACTCTGGTGAAACAAACACCTATTTTTCATGAAACATTCTCCTTTGGTGACCAGAGCATGTCTCAGGTTGATTAAAGCTCATGGTCCCTCCATGTGAAACTACTGGTGCAGCCTCATACAATAGAGCCATTTTAATTTAGATACAAGAGTGTGGTTAAAGTTTAAGAGCATGTCAGCTTTTTAGCTTAGGAAGTTCGGTAGGTTTCCTGTCAAGCAGCGCTGGCTAAGATCCAGGAACACACCAGTCCCTTTCCTCCAAGGCAGCCAAGCACAATGGTACCCAGCTTGTCCTTCCCTTGCCATTGTCCCCAAGGCCACTCCTAGGTGGTACTCCTCTTCCTGCCTGACAGATTGAGGTGAGACCCAGTTTTCTGGGGCCCAGATTCTGAGCAAGTACACTCAAGTACACCCAAGTACAGCTGCTCTTCCACCATGGAAACTGGGCAAAAGAAGGGAACTCTCACCTCTTGGCTGAAGTATTCAGAACATAACATCAATACCAGGTAGCTGGGTGTAGGATGAGAAATGTTGATGCCCTGCCCTTCCCACGATATAGTCCCCTGACCAGGATCTGGGCATTAAAGGATCCCTGGCTTCTTGGCTGTACCATTCTAGAGTGGAGTTTCTATCTCACTGAAATGGGAGTGGGGATTGGTGGGCACAGGTCTTGATTCAAATACAACAGGATATAGGAAATCACTTAGGAGTGATGAGAATTCTCTAAAATTTTGCAATAAATTATGTATTTATAATGGGTGAATTTTATGTTAAAGCAATTAAACCTCAATAATCCTGTTACAAATTTAATTTTATAGTTTTTTTTTAATTTTTAATGTTTGTTTATCTTTGAGAGAGAGAGAGAGAGAGAGAGAGAGAGAGAGAGAGAGAGAGAGAACATGAGCAAGGAAGAGGCAGAGAGAGACACACACAGAATCTGAAGTAGGCTCCAGGCTTGGAGCTGTTCACACAGAACTTGATGCAGGGCTCAAACTCATGAACCATGAGATCATGACCTGGGCCAAAGTTGGACTCTGAACTAACCGAGCCACCCAGAAACCCCAATTTTGCAATGTTTAATACCTTATGGTTCTATATTTTATGAGGCAAATAGTCCAAGGTAGGGAAATAACCACTGACAATCTTCTAAGTAGTTTGGTATTATGCCTTTATTTTTTATCCTCAAAAGTGACTTTAATACAAAAGGGCTTGAATCCCCAAAAGGTAATATTAACATTACAGTTATCTTCTACTATGGTCTCTCTTAGTGCTCTTTCGTTTCTAGATGTCAGATTTAATAAACCAAAATTATAAAAAAAACATAACAAACTTCAAATCCCAATCTTTAAATTTTACCTTCCCTTAGCTTCGTTCACTGTTTTCAAAAATTCTGCAAATGGAATTCAACTATAATAAAAGTAAATGCCTGTGTGAGCAGACAAATATTTTAAAAACTGATAGTTCAGAGTAGTTTGAAATTTAGTAGACATTCTTGACAAAGTGGGTTTATTCATATATAATAAAATCTATGTGATATTTATCTCATCATTTTTGTGACCTTATATCTATTTTTTCAAACTAGAAAAATAATATGTAATGTTTCTTGGAAATTTAGGGCAATTCACTGGTTTGGGTAATACTATTTATACTAGCTTCTAGGTCTACCTGGTGTCAATAGGTAAAATACTTCTCAGTAATTGTCAATAGTTATGAATAATCTTGGTAACCTGAATATTTTTATTTCTAAAATTAGCATTGTTAGGCCAGTTTACTTATTTTCTCAGAATGACCTAAACATTTTTCAAAAAAATAAGATAAGTTCAATTTCTGGTTGTATAAACTTGGACAGTATGTTCTAAGATCTTACTCCTATGTCTTTAAAATGGATATTAATTCCTATGGTGATTAAATAAGATATAGTTAATATATCTAACTCAATACCTGGGAAAATTGTAATTATTCAATGAGTACTTAGCTTTCCTTGGTTTGTGTTTTCATTCTGAAGTTTCTAGTTGTATCTGGAAAAATAACCCGTATTTTTAGAATAGAATAAGAGTGCAAGTTGGGGAGAGGCAGAGAGAGAGAGGGAAAGACAGAATCTCAAGCAGGCTCCCACTGTCAGTGCGGAACCCGATGCAGGACTTGAACTCACTAACTGTGAGATCATGATGCTTAGCAGAATGAGCCACCCAAGTGCCCCTACAATATGTTCTTTTAATGTTACACCTAAGATTAGGTATTTTAAAGTATGTGAACTTTTAATGTTTATTTATTTTTGAGAGAGACAGAGCACGAGCAGGGGAAGAGCAGAGAGAGAGGGAGACACAGAATCCGAAACAGACTCCAGGCTCTGAACTGTCAGCACAGAGCCAGATGCGGGGCTTGAACTCGTGAATTGTGAGATCATGACCTGAGCCGAAGCTGGACGCTCAACCGACTGAGCCACCCAGGCGCCCCTAAAGTACGTGAACTTTCAAATTTAAGGTTAAGTTGAATCTATCAAAAGCATTGCTTTTGTGGTAAAGCTAAAAAGAGTGTTTACCTAAGGACAGCATGAATCCATCTATGGTTTAAAGAGAGAATGAAATCAATTAAAGGAAAGTTATGACCAGATGCAGAAAAAGAGAATTTCCCTTTACCATTATTGTGTGTTGAATAGGTGCCAGAAATAAATAAATGAATAATAAAGTTGGATTAATACCAACAAACAATATAGGACAAACATTTTAGGACTATTGCCATAACTGAGAAGATCAATAAAAATTTATTGTGGAATATTTTATGATACAAACAAGTGATACCACTAAAGTACTCAAGGATTAAACAGTCTCATCTTCCAGACCCATGCTGAGCTTATTAACTTCCCAACAGTCTTTTCGTATTCATTTGTTTTGCCTTCTATTTCTGTTAGTCCAGATCCACATATCAGAATACTTTGACACCAAAACTTCCCTCATCAGATAAGCCCTCACCCACACTGACTTCTGTATCAGCACTTTCCCCAACACTCCCAGATTTGGAGTTCTCACTATCTCTAACCTAAATAATTATAATATTCTTATTATTCTATTTCTAGTTTCTTTCTTGTCTACCCCTTCCCATATTGGACAATGTTGCAAAATTTGGAATTGATTTTAAAAAACCCCAATGTTCACAACGATAGGAGTGCATATTTAGTGTTGTAAATTAGCTGAAAATTACATATTCAGAAGCCCTTGTTCTAGAGTTTGATAAGGTAATATTAATGTTAATACCAAAATCTTGACAAAATAAACTTTATTTATCATAAAACGTCTTAAAATGATTTATCATTGGATTGAATACCAGGTTTTGCAGTTGATTAAAGATGATTTACACATCTCTGTACTGGGATGCGTGGAGAGTACAACTTTTGGATTGTATTTTATGTTTGATCTTCCTTTCTGCCTTTTAAGTTTTTTGTCACCTGATCTGCCTAGAAAAGTGGTTAACTCTGCTGTCAGAATATGTTGCATTTGTATTATAATGAAACTTTCAGGTAAAATCTTGACAAATAATGGGGAAAAAGATGAGAGAAAGACAAAAATCTTTGTAGAAGTTAAGAAACAGCCTGTATGGCTTTCCACGGCAAAATTTGGTCTGATACTTATGTTTACTATAATATGTCACTAAGGATATATAAAATTTCAATTACCTGTAAACATCTGAGACTACCAAATTGGTTTAAGTCAACGTAAACTTCATAAATTACAATTCTTATCATTTTAGACCCTTCATCAAAGATATAGATAATATTTAAATTTTATTTAAATTTCTTCCTACCTATTTGTCCACTCTTAGGAAAATCTTTGAATGAAATTATCATGATTTAAATTAGAACAGTTTAATATCTTAGGAACATATTTTACTTCATACACAAAATTCAATACTTAAAGTTTGATTCCTCTGAAGATATTTCCAGGCTAATCGTGGCAGAACTCAACAGGACACGATGAACTGTCTCCATTCCCCTCTCACATATATGTGCTTCTTGATTTCTACCAACTAGGTAAGAAAAATTAGTGTTTTTAAAAACATTAAAATTTTAAAAATTAAAAAATTAATCAGCCGTAGCAACTTCTTACAAGACATGTCTCTTGAGGCAAGGAAAACATAAGCAAACATGAATTATTGGGACTTCACCAAGATAAAAAAAAAACTGCACAGTGCATGAAACAATCAACAAAACTAAAAACAACCTTCAGAATGGGAGAAGATATTTGCAGTTGACATATCTGATAAAAGGTTAGTGTCTAAAATCTATAAAAGACTTATCAAACTCAACATCCAAAAAACAAATGATCCAGTTAAGAAATGGGCAGAAGACATGAATAGACATTTTTCTAAAAACTTACAGATGGCTTACACACACATGAAATGATGCTCAACATCACTTATCATCAGGGAAATACAAATCAAAACTACAATGAGATATTACCTCACACCTTTCAGAATGGCTAAAATTAACAACACAGAAAACAACAGATGCTGGAGAGATGGGAGAGAAAGGTGAATCCACTTACACTGTTGGTAGGAATGCAAATTGGTGCAGCCACTGTGGAAAACAGTATGGAGCTTCCTTAAGTTAAAAATAGAACTACCTTATGATCCAGGAATTGCGCTAGAGATTTACCCAAAGGATACAAAAATACTGATTCGAAGGGATACATGCACCCCAATGTTTTTTAAAAAATTTTAATGTGTATTTATTTTTGAGAATGAGTGGGGGAGGAGCAGAAAGAGAGAGGAGGACAGAGGATCTGAAGCCAGCTCTGTCCTGACAGCAGAGAGACTGATGTGGGGCTTGAACTCACAAACAGTGAGATCATGACCTGAACTCAAGATGGACACTTAACCAACTGAGCCACCCAGGCACCCCAGCACCCCAGTTTTTATAGCAGCATTATCAACAATAGCCAAATTATGGAAAGAGCCCAAATGTCCATCGACTGATGAATGAATGAAGATGTGATATACATACACAATGGAATATTACACAGACATGAAAAAAGAATGAAATCTTGCCATTTGCAACAATGTGAATGGAGCTATTGAGTATTATGCTAAGCAAAATAAGTCAGTCAGAGAAAGACAAATGCCATATGATTTCACTTATATGTGGAATTTAAGAAATGAAACAGATGAACATAGGGGAAAAAAAGAGAGAGGCAAACCATAAATAGGCTCTTAAACTATAGAAAACAAACTGAGGGTTGCTAGAGGAGAGGTGGGTAGGAGCATGGGTAAACTGGTAATGGGTATTAAGGAGGGCACTTGTGATGAACACTTGGTGTTATGTAAGTGATGAATCACTAAATTCTTTTTTTTAATTTTTTAACGTTTTTTTATTTATTTTTGAGACAGAGAGAGGCAGAGCATGAACGGGGGAGGGTCAGAGAGAGAGGGAGACACAGAATCGGAAGCAGGCTCCAGGCTCTGGGCCATCATCAGCCCAGAGCCCGACGCAGGGCTCGAACTCACGGACCGTGAGATCGTGACCTGAGCTGAAGTCGGACGCTCAACCGACTGAGCCACCCAGGCGCCCCATGAATCACTAAATTCTAATCCTGAAACTAATATTACACTGTATGTTAACTAACTATAATTTAAATAAAAACTTGAAACTACAAAAAAAAGATTGCTGGGTGATAGAAGAAAGGTTTGATCTATATAGATAGCATTAAGAGTGTTCAGGAAGTGTTAAATACATGGTTGTCAGTGGAGATAGGTGGGATGCTATCTGCTATAACATACTAGGTAATGCAGGAACAGACAGATAAGTTCAAGCTTAACATTATGGATATTTATCAGTTGGTTGGAGGACTTAAGTCACATATCATTATTTCAAAGTTCAGAGTTTTCCAAGAGATAGTCAGGAACACTTTATGTAGAACAAATTTTAAGAGTAAGAACTTAAATGAGTTCTTCTCTTGTACAATTGGATTAATAACAAAACAAAGCCTAAGACCAATTACTAGAATCAGGGTATAAAGATGGTGCCTGAATGTCCGCAAGAATGACTGAGTATTTTTCTCCTGGTAACCTAGGATTTATTAATTCCTTCTGATGTAAGTCAACCTTGAGTCAAGACAGTCTTGCAGAGCCTAGGGGATGGACTGACTCTGGAATGCTTAATAAAGACTCAACTGGTAGCACAGAAGAGCTTTGAGAGGTACAGTCGGTCAGGTGTCTTAAAAAAAATCCCTTTAAAAAGGTCTATCCGGCTTTTATCCCTATAATTCTTTAAAATGGCACCTGGGATATGGTAAAGATTTTCTTTTTTTTTCTTTTTTCTTTTTTTTTAAGGTTGAATTGCATTAGCTTGAATTAAAAAAAAAAAGTAGATATCATTGAAGATAGGCTTGCAAGAATATCTTTTATTACAATTCCTTTCTAATGTATATTTTCAGATTTTATTAAATATGAGTTTGCAATAAAATACTTTTTGATCTTTACTTCTTATGCTTTTGAATACCTCATTCTACTTCATCTTCCCCCTAAGGTTTCAGCCTGAATTTTTCTCTCATATTAAGCAAAGTGAAATTGACATTAAAGCCAGGGAAACACATCTTGTCTCATTTATTCTTAGTACTTCTATTCTTAAAGTCAGGGGAAAATGTACATGAATGAAAGCATCTTTTTTTTTATTCTTTCTAATGCACCCACTAAAGTTATTGGAATTTCTTTTACATATTGAACAAGCCCTGTAAGACTTTTTAACTTAAAATCTTATTTAAATTTCTCTTAGTATTTTTAACTAGTCTAGAGAATAAGTCTTATCCAAACTGTACTTCTAAATGAGTGCTTCAATATGTAGAAATTATGAACTTTGCACCTTCAGAAATAAGGGTAACAGCATGGAGGGAGTAGGATGATGGTTAAAGAATTTGTTAAATTTTAAAACATAAACACTAAGTTAACTTCTACAAGCCACTATCTATGAGATTAATAAAAATCCCTTTACATATCAAACTACTAAAACATACATTCACATTTTAGATGAGTTTATTTGAGTAAAAACAAACAAAAATGTTGGATACTGTATTAATTTCAAGTTCCTTTAACAATTTTACTTTAAAATAATTCTGTCAAAGTTTGGTCTTTGTTTCATTATTGTCTTATCAATATAATTATTTTTTTCTTTTTTAAAATGTTTTATTTGTTTTTGAGAGACAGAGAGAGATACAGTGCAGGTTGGTGGTGGGGTTCAGAGAGAGAGGAAAACACAGAATCTGATACAGACTCCATGCTCTGAGCCATCAGCACAGAGCCCAACGCGGGGCTGTGAGATCATTGACCTGAGCCAAAGTTGGATGCTTAACCGACTGAGCCACCCAGGTGCCCCAAGATACTTATTTTTCAAAGTGAATCCAGGTGACTATTATGCTTTTGAGCTGATAATTTTGATCACTTTGGATTTGTTATTTATTATAATCAAAATTTCCAAGTTATGATTACGTTTATTTAAATAAAAAGTAATTCGAAATTTGATTTTACTCTATTGTGAAAGCAAGTGAAAACAAAACGAAGAATCATAACTTTGTTGATTATGTATTGGCTAGCATAAAATTAACTTTAATTTTATCCACCAAATAGATATTCTTCATTCTAAAATTGTATAATTTTAGAGCTTCCAGGCCTTAGGTTTTCTTAATTTCAACCCATTTCGTTTATGGGTCAAATCCAGCATATTGAAATTCCATCAAGGTTGAGAAAATTGCCCCAAATCAGAGAGTTAGTTGATTATCTAAGGATATGAACAATTGAATTAATGAGAGTTTTTCATTTAAATAAAGCCTTAAGAATCACTAGATTTTGTACTAAATGTGTGGTAAGAGATGAAATATGTCTTTTAACAGCTTGAATAAAAGCCCTCTTCATAAGGAACACCACTGTGAAGAATGTATTAATAAGTAGCCTAAGGATGATGCTGAAAGACTAGAGTATATTTAGGTAAGAAATTAAGCAACGGAAACACACACACACACACACACACACACACACACACACACCCCTCCATATTGCTCTGCAAGGCAGAGTTTGAAGAATTTGTGGGATTTGGTATTCTGTTCTTTTGATTTAAAGCTGTTGAAAGAAATCTGGGTTAAATCCACAGTGGCAGAGAAAGGAAGACAAAAAGATAAATCTGAGGCTTTAGTGAAATAAAAGGCTTGGGGAATGCTCTGTGATGAGATGGTGAAAAAGAATTTTAATAACATGGATATTGAGTTTAAAATTTAAATGTATGCACTGATAATTAAGCCCTCCCTAAACACACATGCACAAATCATTTTATAAAAAGCACTTACAAGTAACAGTAAAGAGCACCAGGGCCATCAGGCTCCTCAGTTTATCTGGAGAGCTCCTGCACTCGGGCCCTGGGGCCTAGCCTCTCCAACCTGGTGCACCAAATTCAGGCTTCTTTTGGGTTTGAGTCTGGCTGGCGTATACTATCTTCTGGCCAGGTTTTGCTGTAACCATATTCAGAGACTTCACAACACATAACACACACACACACACACACACACACACCATGAAAAGAGAAATTAAATTGGGGTACAGCTTCTGATGACATTCTATGACTTCTCCCCATCCATTACTATTTTGATAAAAGATGTGATTTGAAATTTTGAAATACTAAGAATCAAAGAATCTTCTGCTTTCTCTTACATCTTATGTGCTGTCTGGCTAATGTTATGCACTAAGTAGTTAGAGGAAGTAAACAAGAAAAAGGAGTTTTAAAGAAAGAAAACTATGGTTTAAAGTATAGATTCTATTCTAGTAATGGACCAACAATCTCTACAAGGACACAGATAATAGATGTATAGGAAAACACAATGATTTTAAAGCAGTGTCTTCTGAAACATGGATGAAAATTTCAAAAATACTAAGTTGTGTAAAAGAAGCCACAAATAAAAGGATACCCTATGTAGTTCCATTTATATAAAGTTCAAAACTAATTTATGGCAATAAATTCACAATTGTAGTTGTCTAAGGCAGGGTGATTAGGTGGATTCTCTGGAAAGACCATGAAGGAATCTTCTGGAGCGAGGAAAATGTTTTGAATCTTGGTTTGGGAGATGATTACACATGAACAATGGGCTGACTGAGGCTCCCATACTCCTGAGAAGCAGTTCTTACACAATCAAGTTTGTGAGCCAGTTGTTAAACCATTGCTAGCTTGAAATCGGCCATGGTGGGAGGATTTAAACCATGAGAATCAATAAATATTAAAAATCAGGCTTTTTAATATATATATTTTGCTTTTTGTTTTTGTTTTTTTCCCAGAGAGTCATCTTACCAGCACATGCCTGAATACATTTGTCATATTCCATCACAAAATACACTTAAGATTCATGAAGTTTCCTGTGTATAAATCATTCCTCAATAAAGCACTAGTAGCAAAAAGAGAGAGAAAAAAAAGCACTTGCAGTCAAGAATAAGACATGTAAGTGTGGTGCTTTGGTTTTTTGATTTTATAATCCAGGAATGTAAAATAGCCAACAACAGTCTGTTGAAAGGCTTGTGATTTAGATATGACTGCCCAGGTTCAAATTCTTTCCCCATTTACATCATCCTGGAAAGTTATTTAACCACAACTCAGCTTCCTCCTCTGCAAAATGGGAGTCAATTATTATAGACTAAAATAAGAGATCAAGCATGTAGAGTGCTTTAGTGTTGCCTGGCACATGCTTAACCCTCAACAAAGTTATTTTATTTTTAAAGACTGATTTTTCATGCCATGTTAACGAGCAACAGAATAGATCTAGCATGCATGGAAGCAAAAACCTAGAGGTAGGGGAGACCCCACTTAAACCTCACTTCCCTCTAGATGCAGGCAATTCACTATGTTCTCACAAAGTCACTGGGTATATTAACAAGTTTCAACAATGTTATCTTTTTTCCAAGGAGCAGAGAAACCTAGCCTGATGACTCATTCACATTTTTTTTTATGTGAAAAAGTGGGATTGTCAATTATTCAAGTGTACCACCAACCAGTAGGGTGAAGATACCTGTGATATAAATGAATGTTAACTTTTATAAAAGTTGCATCACGATTAACTGATTTTGGAATCAACATTATATAATCAATATATATATTCAATGTTATATACATTCAATTTTCATTTCAATATGTTACATATTCAATTCAAATTTCAATTTAATATATTATATATTAATTCAACATGCAATAAATATTGAGACTTGGAATATGAGAATTCAATTATAGTGATTTGATTTTGTAATATTGATGTTACTGAAAATGCACTTAAGAATACTGATATAAACCACATCTTCTTTATCCATTCATCAGTTGATGAACATTTAGGCTCTTTCCATAACTTGGCTATTGTTGAAAATGCTGCTATAGACGTTGGGGTACATGTGCCCCTGTAAATCCGCACTCCTGTAACCTTTAGATAAATTCCTAGTAGTACTACTGATGGGTGATAGGGTAGTTCTATTTTTAATTTTTTGAGGAACCTCCATGCTGTTTTCCAGAGCAGCTGTGTAAGTTTGCAACAGAATGCTACTTGGCAATAAGAAAGAATGAAATCCTGCCATTTGCAGCAATGTGGATCAAAGTGGAGGGTATTATGCTAAGTGAAATAAGTGAGTCAGAGAAGCACAGATATCATATGTTTTCACTCATATGTGGAACTTGAGATACTTAACAAAAGACCATGGGGGAAGGGAAGGGGAAAAAATAGTTACAAACAGAGAGGGAGGGAGGCAAACCACAAGAGACTCTTAAATACAGAGAACAAACAGGGTTGATGGGGGAGGGGCTGGGAGAGGAGAAAATGGGTGATGGGCACTGAGGAGGGCACTTGTTGGGATGAGCACTGGGTGTTGTATGTAAGGGATGAATCACAAGAATCCACCCCAAAACCAAGAGCACACTGTATACACTGTATGTTAGCCAACTTGACAATAAATTATATTAAAAAAAAAAAGAATACTGATATAATACAATAACTGTGGTGAATGCTGTCATATGATGCACAAAGGGCTTGTTGTCCCACTTGCAGAGAGGGCTCTTAAAAGTTATCCAGGAGGCACCTGGGTGGCTCAATCAGTTAAGTGTCCAACTTCCGTTCATGGTCGTGATCTCATGGTTTGTGGGTTCCAGCCCTGTGTCAGGCTCTGTGCTGACAGCTCAGAACCTGGAGCCTGCTTTGGATTCTGCATCTCCCTCTCTCTCTCTCTCTGCTCCTTCCCCATTCTCACTCTCTTTCTCTGTGTGTCTCAAAAATAATTTTTTTTTAATTCATCCTTCAGCTCTCTAGAATGCACACTCAAAGCTACCTTGCCCAAGACCACTCGCCTTCCCAGGAGAACTACATCCCAAGACTGCTTGAGGAGGGAGAGTAAAAGTCTGACTTGGAACAACTTAAAAGGGCCAGTTCAGCTCCAGAATTCCTAATGAGGTAACAGAGGTTGACACTAGGCCTGTTACAGCTCAGCCTCTGCCTGTATCTACTCTGGTTAGGGCCCAAGAGCTTTCTTAAGTAATCATGCTGAATGCTGAACTTCTCAGACTTTGCTTCCTGGAAAATGCAACCTGCTAAAACAGCTCTAGTAACAATAATAATAAATTCTTATATTTACTGAATGATTGTCATGTGCCAGATACCTTGCTATTTGCTGTGTATTTTATTTTTAAATCCATGTCCAGAGAAACCTGAAGAGGAGCTTACAATACTCATTTTAAAAATGGGAAAAATGAGGATTAAAGAAATTAAGTAATTTTTCTAGGGTCAAACAAACAACTTATATTCATACCTCAGGAGTCTGAAATCAGCATATAGATTCTTAAACTATCGTTATTATTTCCAAATACGACTTTATTTTTAATTTATTTTTTCCAAATATTACTTTTTTAAAAGTAGAAAAACTTTTCTCCAGAAAGTGTTTTGCTCATATAAAGACAGAGCACTAAGTAATTTATGCCACAGAATACATGAATAATTTGGTACAATATTACCATCTGATGAGAGCTTTTCAGATGTAGATTATTAGAGTATGCAGAATTTGATTCTATTCATTCTATGCAAATCTAAATGTATAGCTTTGAGACCATAAGTGAGAGCATAAATATTCCCTTTACCCTTTTAGAAATAATTTTTAACACAATATATTTAACATTTTGTTCACACCTTGGTTTTAGTTTTACAAATCAGCATGATTATCTCTTGAAAGCTGGCAAGCTTTATGTTAAGTGATGTTAGTGGCCTGTGATTTTAAATTTTGACATAACTATTTAAGGCTTATAAAAATGGCAGATGGATGAGCACCCACAACTACTAAAACTGTTTAGTTAAAAAAAAAGGGATGTAAAGAATAGAAGAGGGAGAGATCTTTAGTTACAAGAAGAACGACTGCTTCTTTTTGTTAATGTGAGGATGCAGCATTTTTTTCCCCTTCTTTTTCTTTCATAAGCCATCAGAATAGTTGGGAGAGTGATAGGACCTCCCGGGATTGCTATTCTTACTAACTAGTTCTATAGTATCTCTCTGTAGTGACTTTAAATTTCATAACCACCAATAATTTCCTAAGTTAATTAGTTCACTGACAAACATCATGCAGAACAAAGAAGGAAAATTAAAAAATATATTTTTATTATAAAATTGAGCTCAGTTGCTGTGATTAATAAAAATCACTTTCATTTGCTATAAATTTCTGATGCTACACTTATTATAAGATGCACTTGTGTTCTGGGGCACCTGGGTTGCTCAGTTGGTTAAGCATCTGACTTCAGCTGACTTCAGCTCAGGTCATGATCTCACGGTTGCTGAAGTTAAGCCCCACATTGGGCTCACTGTTGTCAGGGCAGAGCCCACTTCAGATCCTCTGTCCCTCACTCTCTGCCCCTCCCCCACTTGCGCTCTCTCAAAAATAAAATAGACATTAAAAAAAGGAAAAGATGCACGTGTGTCCTACAACTCATTGCTACTGATTTTTAAATTAAATTTTTTGAATAATAGCATTTAGTGACAATTTCTTTGTGATATATTTCTTGCAAGTCTTATATTTTTCCAAGTTATTAGCATTCATTTTAATGCTTTATTATTTACCTATGTTTTCAGGTTCTTGTTTCTATTTATGTTCCCATTCAAGAGTAATTCAGTAGTGGGCCAGTGGATATTCATTTGTGTAAGAGCAACCTAAATCCTCAGGAAGAAAGTGTTGAGGAGAGATTTGGGTCTGTCAGTTAAACCTTAAAGGCACCAATATCAAATGGCTTTCAAAGCTAAAATAGAAAACACTACAAACAAAACTAATAACTTCAGGTATTCAAGATACTTCAAGAAAGCATGGAAACTATCCTGTATAGCCTAAAAGAAAACGATGGATTTGCTAGTCAGAAAAAAAAAGTTATTATTCCTATTAGACTATTTACTTAATGTTTAACTTAGTACATACCTTAACCTAAATGATTAAGAAATGAATATATAGGGGCGCCTGGGTGGTGCAGTCGGTTAAGCGTCTGACTTCAGCCAGGTCACGATCTCGCGGTCCGTGAGTTCGAGCCCCGCGTCAGGCTCTGGGCTGATGGCTCAGAGCCTGGAGCCTGTTTCCGATTCTGTGTCTCCCTCTCTCTCTGCCCCTCCCCCGTTCATGCTCTGTCTCTCTCTGTCCCAAAAATAAATAAACGTTGAAAAAAAAAGTTTAAAAAAAAAAGAAATGAATATATAATGAGAAAACTCTTGCTAATTATCAGCTAATTGCTCATAGGTGTTTTACATTCTTTAACTAGTTGAATAAATATAGTCATCTTGACATGGTTATTAGTAGCATCATTGTAATTCACTAATCTTCCTCACAGAGGATTGCACCTGGAACCTAGCTTTGGATAACCTACCTGGGATTTAAACCTGAGTCATTGTGAGTTCAAAGTTTATGGTATGTTCACCGTAGCACATCACAACATGTAACTAGATTGTTCTCAAAATAATAAGTACAATAGAAAAAAAAAAGCAATGAAAACCATTCAAGTCACTTTGCTTAGTTTATAATCTGGGGTCTATGATTACTAGACTTTTTGATTATGCAGTGATTTCATACCCTCAGTTTGGTTGGGATCATGAGACACCATTAGTAAGTACAAAGTTGTGATTGACTTGTTATATTTCCCATGGATTTGCCTGTGTCAAAGCCATAAATAGCATTTTCTAGTTTCTTCTGTATATTCTACTATAATTCTGATCATATAATTTTTTTACAAATGATAAAAATTCACTAAAATTGACTTCAAATTATAGTTATCATTATGGTGAATTTATGACCTGTCAAAAAATGCATGTAAGAACATTCTAGAAGAGTACAAACACTAAATACCAAACACTCAATGATCAAATTCCTTTGATTTGTAAGCTAATGTTTTCAATGTAGCATTTTCCCTCTCAAAAATTTTCTAAGCAAAAAACAAATAAAAAATTTAATTTTACCTCAAATCTTCTGAAACCAACTCTCTTCTCTCTCTCTCTCTCTCTCTCTCTCTCTCTATATATATATATATATGTATATATATATGTATGTATGATGTATGTGTATATAAACATTATATATATACTTTTGCCAGCTTTATGTATCTTTCTCCAGCTTTAAGTTGCCCAGCTACTCATCTGCTTATGAAGATCCCATTTCTTTGGGTTCTTCTCCTAAACAAAATGAGCCAAATGAGTTAAATATGTCTTGAGCTTTTTTTTTTCCTTAGGAAAAAGAAAGTCATATAATGGCACAGTAACTTCTTAGAATTATGAGTCCAGTAAGGAGATCTATAGGATTTGACTTTAAACCCTATCTGAAATGATGTTTAATCTTGTATTTAAAGATTCTTCCTAAAGCAAAAAAAAAAAAAAAAAGTTTAAAATCTTGCTTCAGAATTTAGGATTTTGCTAGAGCCTTTTAGTCTTAGACAATAGGATTTACACAACATCATTGACTTCATTATTTATTAACTCAGGAACAGTATTTAAATAAAACAAGGTAGGGAATAATAGGAGAGAAAGAATATGTCCTACCGTGCCTCATTAAAAAAAATCTTCATAGCACAAGAAAAGTAACAAATACGTAGTATAATACACAGCATAAAGGCATTTCAGAAGCTTTTATTTAAGAGTAAACTGGTTAATATTCAAAATTACAATAAAAAGATATAAATCAAAGGAGGAAAATTAGACTTTGAGAAACTATACCCGATATTCTGCTATAAAAAATACTGATAAGATAAAGGGGAATTTCTGGTCTATTTTTGGAAATACTTCCAGGCTTGAAATAGGAAATTTGGTCAGGAAAATTAATAAACATATTGGAAAAGGAAATCACTAAATTAGAAGGTCTCCTATATGTGCCTGAATATTTTCAAAGAGCCCTAGAAAAAAATGTTATTGTTTAAAAGGGGCTAATGATCTTACATAACTCTCATAAGTTACATAACTCTTCCCCCCCAAAAAATCTAAAGTTCTTCTTTTCTCTAAGTGTTAGGAGGGAACAAATGAAAGATAAACTATATAAATATTGCAAACATGCTCCAAAGACTTACTGAAACTCAGTGATACGTATCATGAGCCTAAATCCAGAATTGTAAAGAGATGCAGTACCCTTGTGGGGATACTCTGATAATATATGTACACGTCCTCTCTTAATGTTGTGTTAATATGGATAAATCTAAGTCTAGTTCTTGTATCAGTTTCCTATTGTTGCTGTAACAATGACCACAAACTGGGTTTATAAAAGCACACATTTACTCTCACACAGTTTGGGAGGTCAGGAGTCCAAAATCAGTCTCACCGGGCTACAACCAAGGTGTCAGCAAAGGCTGGTTACTTTCAGAGACTCGGGAAAATTTCAGTTTCTGCCTTTTCCAGCACCTGGCGCTTGGATTCCCTGGCTTATACCTATTTCCTCCATCACATCCTTATTTCCTCCAAGCACATCACTCCAACCCTTGCTTCTAGCACCAACTTCTCTTCCCTAGAACTGTGACCCTTTAGTCTCCCTCTTGCAAGAACCCTTATTATTTTATTGCAAACCCGTAGGTAGTCTACAGTAATCTCCCCATCTCAAAATCCTTAGTTTAGTCACATTTGCAAAAATCCTTTTTGCTATGTAAGACAACCTATTTCTAGGTTCTGGATATTAGGATGTAGACATCTTTGGTAGCATCATTTTGTCTACCACAATTCAGTACATTTTTTTTTTCTGGTCAGTCTGAAAAGTGACACAAAGCCTCTATGTCAAACAATAATTGTGTTATCTCATGATCTGTTAAGTAAAGGATGAATATTATCTAAGGATAGATAACAATTCCAAATTTCTCAAGACCAACCTCTAAAAAACTCATAAGGGAGTTTCTGATATAAACATATTTTTAGGCAACTAGTGTCACATTTTTCAGAAATAGCAATGCTTCTATATTTTTGACTCAATTAAGATATTGAAATCCACCCCATGGAATATAGAAACCGATAAGGCTCCCAAATGATCTCAAAATATGCTTTCAACAACTCCCTATCCACATTTTCATGTAATGGAAAGTTAAGCCACGTTCTATGCGTGCCATCTCAACAGCATTTCATATATCAAGGATTCCAAGGCTTATCTTTGCCTCAGAACAATTGCAGTCTCAGCTAAATTAATCAAGACATCTTCAGATCTCAAACGAGAATTATCAAATGTGGTATGATTTCTATTGCTACTGGAAAGTCCCTAATAGCTATCTCCCTGACAGTTTATTAACTGATCATTGCTGTTACACTTTTTCTCATATTTCTTTCCACTTATGTAACACTCTCATTCCAAAAATACTATTATGCTTACCTAAGAAGGAGCAAATTCATAATAATAATATTAAGAATAGATCTTTAGCATACAGTTGTAGTTAAGTAAATCTTGACTTAGTTTCATCTCTTGACTGATGTCATCTTAAAAATAATGGACAATTTCAATCTGGTTTGGCAATAACTAATCCAGATTTCTTGGAATCTAATCTAGTATCAAATTTCACGTGACCAAACTTGGAACATGACAAGTTGCTGAAATTGCAAGGCTAAAAATATATACAGATATTCACTATGCTTTTGATTCAATTCATGGAGTGCTTTAGAAACATTTTTAGTTAACTTCTTCAGACACTGAGTTTAAAAAATGGATAATAAATTTATGAATTACTTCATGTCTTGATATTACTCACAAAATTATTACACACTCAAAATAAGGGCACTGGCCTACTATGAAAGAGGTAATATAGGTGTTAGAGAAAATGCTTTAGTAAATTATTAGGCTAAATAAATTGTTCTACCCAAAGTCTTTTGCAAAGACAAATCCTTGAAAAGTTTTATAGATTTCACCTTAGATGCACAATCTCCACCTGCTAAGTCTGAAAAAAAATCTTGGAAAAATTAAGTTGTCAGATCAAGGAGGAAAGAATCTGGCAAAGGTAGGTGATTGTGTATTGGGACCAGATAGCCTCAAGTGGACACTTGCTAAAGCACTTCATTAGACAACCTTTTAAAAATAGAGTTGAACACTGCTGGATTTCTGCTGTAACAATTCATGACTCATTTGTAACCTTAATGTTGCTGGAAAAGCTGGAAAAGTGGCACATAGACAGTGACCACATCCTAGGGAAGATTTGGGCATCTCTAAATGAATTTTATTACTGTCTCCCACTCTGGGTTATGAAAATGCATCAATGAATATATACTGAATTCCTGCTTAAATAAAAAGAATTGCCTATTTAAAAAGCTATGACACTCACGTCTTAAAAAGCTATAACGATGCCTGGACCATTCTGATTTACGTATTCCATATAGAAGAAAGACATTTTACTAGGGAAGTTAGATAAAAGTGGCTCAAGGCATCGCCCCTTACTCAGGAACCTAATTGTATTGATTATGCCCAATAATACTGAAAAAAGGAAAGAACGAATGAAATAAAACATATGAAGAGCAAATGAAGCAAAACATAAATCAGACGAGCTACCAAATAACTTCGAAATCTTGTGTTTTAAAGTAATTTCCTGGGGCACCTGGATGGCTCAGTCGGTTAACCGTTTGACTCCTGATTTTGGCTCAGGTCATGACCTCACAGTTAATGACTTTGAGCCCCACATCAGGCTCTGCACTGACTGTGTGCAGCCTGCTTGGGATTCTCTGTCTCCCTCTCTCTGCCCCTCCCTTACTCATGCTCTCTCTCTGTCTCTCAAAATAAATAATAAATAAAACTTAAAAAAAAATTCTAAGTAATTTTCTTAGCTGTCATGGCCTTGCATTCTTATCTCTGATGAAGTCTTAGAGACAAGAACCAGTCATAAGTAGGCTCATGCACTAGAAGTATCTGTATTTATAACTTATTCTAATCTTTTACATTTCAATCTATCTAAATATGTAGAAAATATAAGAGGTGTAATCATTCCTATCATCCCTGTAATCATGAATAGGTACAGGCTACCTTTACTCTCCAACTGTCTATCTAATTATTCTACATGACCATAATGAATCCTTGATCAATGATATATTGCTTTTGATCTTCAGTGTAAAGTATCTCATGGGGCTGTCTTAATTAACAGTTAAATTAAACAACATTTATCTCTGGATGTACACTTAGCAACTGAAATGACATCAGCTATCTTCAAATAACAAGAATTAGTAAGATACAACCATTAAGTATCTTAATTAGAAAACCTCCAGAAGCAGTTATCACATTGAAGTTGACTGCTGACCCAACAACCATGGAAAAGCAAATAACTTAATAAAGTAGATAACTTTCACTTAAGGACAGCAGAAAAATATTTTTTTCTGGATACCTGGAAACAGTGATTAGTACTTTCTCTTTGTAATACTTTTGTATATATCATTTTCATTGTGTTTTTTATCTTACTGATTTACTGAAGAAAAGATTATATATTTATAATTTTATTTTTTCTTTTTTTCTTAATTTAATGTTTATTTATTTTTGAGAGAAAGACAGAATGTGAATAAGAGAGGGCAGAGAGGGAGACACAGAATACGAATCAGGCTTCAGGCTCCGAGTTGTCTGTACAGAGCCTGACTCAGGAGTCAAACCCATGAACCATGAGACAAATGTTTTTTGAATGTTTAACTGACTGAGCCATCCAGGTGCCCCAGTATAACTTTATTTTTGTTAATATTTATATTTGTATTTATCATACCTATCATTTTGCATATCATATTATTACTACTAAAAATTTCTCATTCTTTTTTTACCTAACTTTAATTTTTTTATTTCAGAATCTCATGGAGTATACCACATTTCATTAAATTGTCATTTCTCTCAAGGCTCCTCTTGACGGTGACAGTTTCTCAGACTTTTTTTTTCTTTCTTTTTTTTCTTTTTGCTAACCCAGACAGTTTTGAGTTGTACTGGTCGGGTGTTCATACAATGTCTGCATCACAATTAGGGTTAATCTAATGTTTTTTCATGATTAGACAGGGTTATGAGTTTGGGGGAAATAAGATCACAGAAAAAAAGGATATTCTTATCATATCCTATCAAAGGTATATACTATCAACCTGATTTATCACTTTTCATGTTCATCTCAGCTGATCACCTGGTTAAGGCAATGTTTGTCAAGTTTTTCCACTTTAAAGTTACTAATTTTTGCCCTATCTATACCATAAGCTTTGGAAGGAAATCACTTTGTGCAACCCACACTTACAGAGTGGAGAATTATGATCCATGTCCTTGAGAGCAGAGTATCTATCTAAATTACTTGCAATTTTACTGAATATGAGATTTAGTCATTCTCTGTCATTTATTTAATTTTTAAAATTTTTCATCAGTATGGACCTATGGATGGTAATTTTTAAATTGGATTATGACAATAGAACAAACTGAGAGTTGATGGAAGAAGGTGAGTGGGGAATGGGCTAAATGGGTGATGAGTATTAAGGAGAGCAATTACTATGATGAGCACTAGGTGTTATATGTAAGTGATGAGTCACTAAATTCTACTACTCCTGAAACCAATATTACACCACATGTTATCTAACTAGAATTTAAATAAGAATTTGTAAATAAAATAAAATAAAAATATTAATTTTTCAAATAAAACTTATTTGGAAAAGACTCAATAATATCTGGAAAAAATAAATAAAAATAAAATATAAATTTAATTAAAATAAAAAATAAAATTGGCTTATGAACTAATACTACTTTAATTATTTTTGTGTTCAGATAATTCCAGCTTTGGACATTGGATTCTGTTTCAGTTGAATCCTATTTAATTTTGACATACCCTCAACCCCCACTGCAGGAGTTTTGTTGTTGTTGTTGTAAATACTTCATTACTTTTTAACACTACAAGTTGCTTCAAGCTAATCTTGTGTATTTTCTTCTCCAGTCCTAGAATCAGCCATCTCTCCAAGGAGGCTTGGTTCTGCTTATTGGCAAATGGTATCAGAAAGCAATATCTTGGTGCTCAGTGTGCTCGCTTGGATGTCAGTGCTTCTAAAACCTCCCAGATGACAGAGTAAGGGGTTACATGTGTGTATACTAATCCCTATATGTGCACTTCTCCATGTAAGCATCTGTATCCATAGTAAGAAAAATATGAGTCCACATTAATGTTTCCAAATCTAATTAAGTATCATTTAAATCATTCTGGTCTTTCCTCCTTGCTAATTTGTAATGACCCACACTAATAGTAAGACTACTGGTTCCCAGCACCTACCATCCATTTACTTAATTATTTAATTCTGGTATGCAAAAAAAAAAAACTGTATCAGAATTTATAACCCATACCCCTATAGGATAAAACTTTATCAATGAGAGTAAAGTACTTACATAAAGATTTTTCTTTAGCCTTATAGATTTCTCTCATTTCCAAAGTTACTTAGGTTAGCAAATGTTCCTTCACCGTGTTCATTAAGAATGTTTCAAACATTTGTAGTTAGTCTTTTATTATAGTCTGCATTCCATCCTGAGACTCCATGACCTCTTAAATGATTTTTCAAAATTTGCCTACATTGAAGCTTACTCTTTGTGTTGTCAAGTTCTATGGATCTTGACAAATGAAGAATGTCATATTTCCACCATTACAGTATCACAGAGAATAGACCCAACACCCTGAAAAGTGGCTTGTGCTGCACATATTCAGCCATCCTGCACCCTAAACTCCATTCCACTTCTGATCTGTTAGCCACCTGTTTAGTTCTGCCTTTTCAAGAATGGCACAAAAGTTAAATGTTTTGTCTTTATATGGATTTTTTACTCAGCAATATGTATTTAAGTTTATCTGTGTATTTTTGTGATGTGGTACCTCATTTCCTTTATTGTTGAATAATATCCCATTGAATGGATGTAGTACAGTGATTTTTATCCATTCACCCATTGAAGAACATCTTGGTTGGGTTCAGTTAGGCACAACTATGAATAACACGGCTATAAACATTTACATGTAGGTTTTTGTGTGGACATAAATTTTCAAGTCTGTTGAGTAAATACTTAGAGTATGATTCTTGGATCATATGTCAAAACTATGTTTAGTTTTACAAAAGATTGCTAACTTGTCTTTGAAGTGGATGTACCAACATGAATTCCCAACAGCAGTTAGTAAAAGTTTCTGTCCCTTCACATACTTGTAAGTAATCAATTTTGCCAGATGTTTAGATTTTAGCCACTCAAATAGGCATGGAATAGTACCTCATCCTTGTTTTAATTTGCATTTCTCTAATGCAAATGATGTTCAGTATCTTTTCAGGTGTTTATTTGCCCTCTGTATATCTTCTTGGTGAGGTGTCTCATTGATATTTTTTACCCATTTATTTTGAATTTGGGATGTTTGATTTCTTATTGTTCATTGCACTTTTAGATACAACTCTTTTATCAGATTAGAGTCTTGCAAGTATTTTCTCATAGTTTGTGACTTATGTTCATGGTTTTAACAGTGTCTTTCACAAAGTCTAAGTTTTTTGCTTTAATAAAGTTCAATTTGTCATGTGTCTTTCAGGGACAATGTTTTTGTTGTTGGAGCTAAAACTCATGTTCAACATAGGTCATATAGATTTTTCTCCTAAACCTTTCTTCTGGAAGGTTTATAGTTTTGACCTTAAAATTTAGGTCATTGTTCCATTTTAAGTTACTTTTTGTTAAGGTATAATGTTCATGTCTAAGTGCACTTATTGGTTTTAGTTCGGTTTGGTTTTGCATATGGACATCCAATTGCTCTCGTTCCTTTTTTTGAAAGACTGTTTTTCTCCACTAAACTGCCTTTGTGCAAGAGGCACAACAGTTGTCTTTTTTGAAAAAGCAGTTGATTGGGGCACCTGGGTGGCTCAGTTGGTTAGGCGCCAGACTACAGTTCAGGTCACTATCTCAGGGTTTATGAGTTTGAACCCCGCGTTGGTGTCTGTGCTGACAGCTCAGAGCCTGGAGCCTGCTTCAGATTGTGTGTCTCCCTCTCTCTCTGCCCCTCCCCCACTCGCACTCTGTGTCTCTCTCTCAAAAAAAAATAAACATTTAAAAAAAAAAGAAAAAGCAGTTGATTATAATTTTTGTGTTGGTTTCTGAGCTCTTCCAGTCATGACCATGGAATAGTTATTTTTATTTAGATCTTCTTTTATTTTTTTCACTATAGTTTTGTGGTTTTCTTCTTATTGATTCTGGACACATTTTGTTACATTTATACTTTAGCATTTTATTTTGGAAATATTTTAAATGCTATTGCTTTTTAAAATGTCAAATTCCAATTGTTAATGGTTAGCATATAGGAAAGCAATTGGCATTGCTACATTGGGAACTTGCTATACTCACCTGAAAGGTACAATATTTTTTGGTAGCATTCTTGGATAGATTATTTGTTTTAAAATAGACAGTTATGAAGAGACAGTTTTATTTCTTCCTTTTCATAAAAATTTTTCTTTTTCTTGTCTTACTGCACTAGCTAGAATTTCCAGTATTATGTTGAGTAAAAGAAGTAAGAAAGCACAATATTACCTTTTTCCTATTATCAGAGGAGAAGCATCACTCATAAGTATGATGTTAGCTTAAGATCTTTTGATAAATTTTTTATCAGTTTAGAAAACCCCATTGTAGTTCTAGTTTGCTAAAAGTTTTTCAGCATGAATGGAGGCTTGATTTTGTCAAATATCTCTGCATCAATTGATACAATAATAAGGGTTTATTTATCATGTTGATGGAATATAATTTTAGAAAGGCTCCAAAACATTAAAGTCTTCCAGGAGGTGTACCTAAAAACAGACAAACAAAAGAGCTATACCAATCATAGGAGTATGATTAATCAATGACTTTTGCAAAAATGAGTTCTTCTTTTTGGCTGAGTTAATATTTTAAAAAGTTCATGTCCTTGAGATCAAAAACAATTTAAAAACTTCAGACAAAATAGCAACATATAATGGAATAGAAACGGAATTTAATGTGGCCAAATAGGGTAATCTGACCTGTTGTGAAAAGTTAATCTGGATTAATACCATAAGTAAAGTAGTACTATCTACGTCCAAACTAAAGAAAAAAGAAGCATGGTTATTTAAGATAGACTAAGGTGACCTCAGGGACTTTCTTTTTTGGTCAATCATGGAAATCTTGGGACATAGTTCAAGACCACCCGCCTGTCAGTTCTGATAGAAATTTATCCAGTTTTGTGCAGTATTTTTATGGAGACTATGATCCCGAGACTGTAATGTTTCTGAGAAGCTACTCTTCTGAAAGATGATTCAACAAGACATTAAAAAAAAAAAAAAAAGATGAAATCAGTCTGAGAAACATTGAAGCCAAAAGTCAATCCTCTTGAAATCCAACCTTTCCTTCCAAGAGAATCAAATAAAATGAGGAAGTTCTAGAAAACCCCGGATTATTTATTCTGACACCTTTGCTAAGGAATTATCAAAAGTGGGGTGGAGGGAGCAAGAATAACAGTAAATATTTTCTAAAATAAAGGAGAAGACTGAGTCCAGAGTTAAAATTCTTTGTCCAGTGTTCCAAACATTCAACATATAATCAAAGAGACAGGGGGAGAGGGAGAGATAGAAGAGAGGAAAGAGGAGAGAGAGATTTATACTTTTACTAATTAATCAGTAGAATTACTGAACAGTGCATACCTCGTAAAATAAGCTAATCAGTGGCAACACCTCATTTCCGAATGTTAGCCACGCAACAGCTTTTTTCCATTAAGTCTACATTTGCGGTGAATCATCCAATCCGTAAACAATCTTGCTTCTTTCAATGCCTAAATATATTCTTCTCTAAGTGATATATTTTAGATTAAATCTTACTTAGTTTGAATCCGTACATTGAAATTACATTTCTGTTTTGCTTAGCAAGCAATAAATTTGTTTACCTCTTTGAGATATAATTAGTAGCCTATGATTTCAGTATGACAAAGAGTATCACAAGGCTAATAACATTTCTGTATAAAGCAGGCACAATTATTCATACAAAACAGAGATGCACCTAAGCAACCACAAAAGAAAATGAACTTATTGTAATAATATGTGTGGTCTGAAGTACAGTGAATGTTAACTGGCTGACTCCAGAGCCAAATCAGCTTTTTTCTCTATCATCCATGGTCTATTTTATCATGAACTCTTGGCTTTTCTTGTTTCATTTTCATCTTATTACCATGTTCTCTGCACATTTTTAAATACTTTTTCCCGTTGTTTCTTTGGTGATTTTATATATGGCTTGGCATTTTTTTTTTGCCTCATCTATGGTTCAACTTCATGGTAGGCATTTATAAAATATCAGTTATTTTGGACTGTTATAGCAGTTATATGACTGTTTTTCGAAAGTAGATCACAGCACATGACTGTGATACCTGAAAAAAAAAGTTGGGAAAAAAAAACATTAATCCTACAGTGACAATTTCCTCATCGCTGCACAGAGAGAAGAAACTCAGGCAGAGCATCTATGTCAATGAGCTAATAGAAGAAGGATTAAAATTTGGGAAGGCTGATGTGGCTGTATTTGGAACAAATTAACAGAATTTAGGATGCAACACAGAGAAACAACAATCTGTGTAGAGCTCCCCTTAATTAAATTGTTCAATATTAAGCTATGACTACATAGGTCACAGTCCAGTTGCTTTCTTTGGATAAATTTTTTAAATTAGATAGATAGATCAGTAAATAATAAAAATGGCAATCATTATAAATAAAACTCTCCATTCTTAGTATTAAAAACTTAAGGAATTTTGTGAAGGTTTTTTTTTTCTTTTTTTGTAAATTTAGGACTTCAGATTCATAATTATACTTACCAGATGCTAATGAAAAAGATACGTGAATAAGTGGATTTTCCTAACTGCAATTTGAAAACAACATTAATCGATTTAGTTTGATTCTGAGAAATAATTCCAAGTATTATTGAATACAAGATTCAATTGATTTTTTTCACTAAAGAAAAACATAGCTTAATAAACATGTCCACAATAGTTATCATAAATCAATGTAGGGGCACCTGGGTGGCCCAGTCGGTTAGGCCTCTGACTTCAGCTCAGGTCATGACCTCATGTTTTGTGAATTTGAATCCCGTGTCCAACTGTGTGCTGACAGCTTGGAGACTGAAGCATGCTTTGGATTCTGTGTCTCCCTCTCTCTCCCTGCCCTACCTCTGCCTTGCTCTGTCTCTCTCTCTGTCTCTCAAAAATAAACAAATATTTTAAAAAGATTTAAAAATATAAAATTTAAAAATATAAAAACATTATATAATAGATGACTATTTCCTAGGAGTTGCTCTTTTTAGTCATTCATGTGTTGAAGATTAACCTTTTTATTTATTTTTAGAACAAAACTGCAGGCATATGAGATGAAGAATTATTGAAGCTCATTTTCTAACATTGATAATTGTGAATTACAACAATATTTTAAGCAAAACATACAGATTGTTACATTCATAAGCTATGTATTTTCACAACTACTCAATAGCAGGAACATTGTTCACCGGGATTACCTTTCTAAAGCAAATTAGTGACCATAATTACATAGGTCTTTTTTTGTAAACAGTACTGTACATGTTTGTATCAGAGAATCAGATATTTAGAAGACACCCATTGCTTGAATAACGATAAAACAAAATGTGTACATTCTTCCTAAAGAATGTTCCATCTTTCCTAAGTGGTGGAAATCCTGCAGAACTCAATGGCCTTGGTCACATATGTTTTATCACTATTTAGAGAATAATCTCAGCAGGAAGCTACAACTAAGTCTACAAAAAGTTCTTAATTACATTCTTTATTCAGTAAAAAGTTGGTTATGAATCTCACAGTTGCAATCAGGAACAAAAAATAAGACAGGAAAATAGTAGAATTGAAAAGCTACACCAAATGAAAGAAGATAAATTGTTCTGCAAATATTTCTGGTTTTCTTATTTAGTTTTACTAGTTTTTGTTGTTGTTTTGTTTAGTTTTTGGCAAACTGATGACTTAGACACAATCTTTTGAAGGGAAACAAACATGAAATAAGAAGTTACTCCATTATAAAACCACATACATAAAAAAGAGACAGCACATAAAATAATAGTTGTAATTAAAATTAAGTTAATGAAATTGTGTATTAAAAACTCCAGTATAAACAACATTCCAAATATACTCTCTTTTACTCTATTTTTCAACAACAACAAAAAATAAAATATCCATCTCTGCTTGTTTTAAGAAAAAGTCCATGTGGTGCCTGGGTGGCTCAGTTGGTTAAGCATCAGACTGGCTCAGGTCATGATCTCATGGTTTGTGGATTCGAGCCCCTGGTCGGATTCTGTGTTGACAGCTCAGAGCCTGGAGCCTGCTTCAGATTCTGTGTCTCCCTCTCTATCTGCCCGCCTCTTCTCTCTCATGCTCTGTTTTTCTTTGTCTCTCAAAAATAAATATTAAAAAATGTTAAAAAAAAAAGAAAAGAAAAAGAAATCTATTTCCTCTGCTTTTGTCTCCTTCCTGCAGCTTCTTATACCATATGTTGAAGTAAAGATTAGCAGAGTTAAATCCCTTCAAGCAATTCCTAAACTACAGGTCATCATTACTAAGTAATGTCCTTTCAGTTCTCACATAGTTCTTTACAGTACAGCCTGACCCACCTGCTTCACCCCAGTGTATGAGTTTTATTGATAAGAAATCTTTCTCTTTCCAGTTTAATCAGATCCTACAAATACACATCAAGGCAAGGTCATGCAGAAGTGGGATTAATTCCTCAGCAAAAATACTGCCCACAGATAAAATGATCAGATTTTGCATCTCTCCATCTCTAATTCTAGTTCTCTTTTATCTCCACCACATCTACAGGTATTTCCTCCACTGAAGTCTTGACCCCTCTGAATCATCCATGAGGGTTGGAATCGACTTCTTCCAAATTCCTGTTGATATTGATCATTTGATTTCTTCTCATGAATCACAAATGATATTAATGGCATCTAGAATGGGAATCTTTTCCAGTAGGTTTTCAATTTACTTTGCCCACATCCATCAGAAAAATCACTATATGTGGCAACTAAGTCATCACAAAATGTATTTCTTAAATAATAAGGCTTGAAAGTCAAAATGATTCCTTAATCTATAGACTGCAGAATAGATGTGTTAGCAGACATGAGATAACATTAACCTCATTGTACATCTCCATCAGAGATCTTGGGTGATCAGCTACATTGTCAATGATCAGTCATATTTTGAAATGAATCTTTTTTTCTCACCAGTAGATCTCAACAGTAGATTTAAAATAGTAAGCCATGTTGTAAATGGATGTGCTGTCATCCAGGCTTGGTTGTCCTTTTTGCAGAGCAAAGGCGGAGTAGATTTAACAATTCTTAAGGGTCCTAGGGTTTTTGTAATGGTAAATAAGCATTGGCTTCACCTTAAATCACCAGCTGCCTTAGCACCTAACAAGTAAACCAGACTGTTTTTGGAAGCTTTAAAACCAGGCATTGACTTCTCTCTAGCTATTAAAGTCCTAGATGACATCTTAGTCCAATATAAGGCTGTTTGTCTACATTGAAAATCTGTGGTTTAGTATAGGCATCTTCCTTAATTATCTTACCTACATCTTCTGGATAACTTACTGTAGCTTCTACATCAGCACATGACATTTCCCCTTGTATTTTTATGTGATGGAGATGGCTTACTTCCATAAATCTCATGACCCAACTTCTGTAAACCTTTCTTCTGTAGCTCCTTACATCTCATCATCTTGACAGAACTGAAGAGAGTTAGGGCCTTGCTCTGGATTAGGCTTTGGCTTAAAGGAATATTGTGGCTGGCTTGATCTTCTATGCAGACCACTGAAATTTTCTCCAATCAGCAAAAAGCTGTTTGTTATCATTTGGGTGTTAATTAGAATAGCACTTTTAATTTTTTTCAAGAACTTTTCCTGTGTATTCACCATTTGGCTACTAGGTACAAGAGGCATAGCTTTTAGCCTATTTTGGTTTTTGACATGCCTTCCTCACTAGGCTTAATCATTTCTAGCTTTTGATTTAAAGTGAGAGATGTGTGACTCTTCCTTTCACTTGAACACTTAGAAGCCATTGTAATTAATTGGACTAATTTCAGCATTTTGTCTCAGGGAATAGGTAGGCCTGAGAGAAAGGAAATGGCTAGTCAGTGGAGCAGTCAGAACACAAATAGCATTTATTGATTAATTTTGCTGTCTTACATGAGTGCAGTTTGTGATTCCCCAAAACAACTGCATGGTGACATCAAAGATCACTAATCACATATCACCATAACAGATATAATCATAATGAAAAATCTTTAAAATATTAAGGGAATTAACAAAATGTGACACAGAGGCAAGAAGTGAGCAAATGCTGCTGGGAAAATGGCACCGGCAGACTTGTTCAATTCAGGGCTGTAACAAGCCTTCAGTTTGTAAAAAAACAACATCTGCAAAGTGCAATAAAGTCAAGTGCAATAAAGCCAGATATGCCTTATAATATATATATTATATAACATATATGTAATATTTTCCCAGTATTTTTTTTTTGCTTTTAAAGAGCAGGTGTTTGTTTCTTAAATGATGGCCAAATTGTTATATCTTTATTATTATTACTATTGGTGCTCCATATAAAATCTTTGTCTTCCCTGAGACTGCAAATATTTTTCCTAAGTTCCTTCTCACAGCTTTATAGTTTTAGTTTTAAACTTACTCATATGATAAATTCCACACTAATTTTTATATATGGTATGAGGTGAAGAAATCTTTGAACTATCCAAACGATCTACATATTCAAGCAATCCCTATCAAATTCCACAGGCATTTTTCACAGAGATAGAAAAAACAATACTAAAGTTTGTATGGAATCACAAAAACTTCTGAATGACTAAAGCAACCTTGATCAGGAACAAAGCTAGAGCTATTGCTTCCTTATTCCAAACTATATTACAAAGCTACAGTAATCAAAACATTATGGTGTTGGCATAAAGATAGACACAGAGATCAGTGGAACAGAATCAAGATCCCCAGAAATAAACCCACACACCTACCGTCTACTAATTTTTGACAGGGGCACCAAGAATACACAATGAGGAAAGAACAGTCTCTTCAATAAATGGTTTTGGGAAAACTGTATATCCACCTCTAAGGGAGTGAAATTGGATGTTTGTGTCACATCCTTACGTAAAAAATCAACTAAAACATATTAAAGACATAAATGTAAGACCTGAAACTGTTAAACTCCTAGGAGGAAACAAAGGAAAAATGTTTCTTGACATTGATCTTGATTTTTGACATTGATCTTGACATTGATCATTGATTTTTTGGCTAGAATACAAAAGCACAGGCAACAAAGGCAAAAGTAGACAAGAAACTAAAAAGCTAAAACAAACAAACAAACAAAAAAACCCCGAAACTATGCACAGCAAAGCATAACATCAACGGAGTGAAACATCAGCCTACAGAATGGGAGAAAATCTTCATAAACTGTATACCTGATAAGAAGCCATATCCAGAGTGCTTGGGTGGCTCAGTAGGTTAATCATCTGACTCTTCATTTCGGCTCAGGTCATGATCTCATGGTTCATGAGTTTGAGCCCCATGTCAGATTCTGAACTTACAGTGCAGAGCCTGCTTGGGATCCTCTCTCTCCCTCTCTCTCTGCCACTCCCCTGCTCATGTTCTCTCTCTCTCTCTCTCTCTCTCTCTCTCTCTCTCTCTCTCCCTGAAAAGAAATAAATAAACTAAAACAAAAAAAAAAAGAAAGAAGAAGCTACAACCAAAATATGTAATGAATTCTTACCAATGATTATGTTACATATGGAAATAGTTAACCACATGTAATCCACAATCATAAGATGTTCAAATGTACTTAAATCTATAGAAGCCTAAATAGATGCCTATGTATTGAGGAGGACATAATGAAAAAAAAATGCGTTCTTTTTCGTACTAACATAAACGGTGTTTCAGAAACTTAATTCCCTAGAGAGTTATTTCAGTAGGAAAATACATTATTTACATTTGCTTTATTTGGTATAGTGAACAACAGAAAAAAAACATTTTGTGTGTGTGTGGAGTGCTACAGATTCTGTAGCATTTTAGAGACAGACATTCTAGAGTGTTCTGTGTATTTACATCGCTGCAGTTCTTGAAATTGCCTAGAAATGTTTTAAAAATAAACCATTAGTTTATTCGTATTGTTATGAAGGAACAGTTGTTTTCCTTTTTCTAATTCATAACCAGCCTCCATCATACAATCAGTTTTTGTGGGAGAAGTTCACTGCTGGGTACACCAACTTTGATAAAATGGAACAGTTTGAGCACTGTTTTTCGACTCAGTCCAGTTTGCAATACACATTTCCCACTGCATGGGAAATTCCAGTTTTTATATGAATTTTTTAAGCAGGAAAAGGGTTTTGATATTTAAAACATTTTACTGTGAAGCTAAATAATTACTTTGTAAATTAAATGATGAATTGAAGCAAAACCACAATTTGCAGCATTGACTAGTCACATGGAGTGATGTGAGATACAAATGATTTACAAATTACTCTAAACAACTTGTTTGTTAATAAATCTCTCCCTGATATTTATTGTAAAAAGCTTGTAAAAAAAAAAAAAAAAACCTCATTCTAGCATTGTTTGTGTTTGACACAATCAATTCTATGAAATGATTTGACATAATTATGTTCCCAGGTAATTAATATTTTTAACTCTCCTTATTTTTAGAGCAAAAGAATAAAGCAACATATGTGGAAATAATATGAGGTTTAAGCAAATTAAAAAATATCAATAGCAAAATATTGATCCATAATGTTTTTAATAGTATTTACACTTTAAATTGTTAACAGGACATGTTCAAGTATTTTCTCTGTACAGTGAAATAGGCAAACATCGTGAATAACTGCAGTAGATAAAAACAAAAATAGACTTTGCAAACTTAAGATTTCAAAAAGCATATATCAGGAATATAGGTGAATACAAATTTAGTGTAAATAGTCCTATTCATTTATTGTAAATAAAACCTAAACCTTAATTTAAATAATTTAAAACTATATGTAAATGGATATACAGTTCTGTTAAGGTAAGGAACAAAAATTATAAGTGAAATGAAGAGAAGTGATGGAAATTCTTCATTAAGCTAAATCTGTTTTCAAGTATTTACCTAAATATTGTACTTCCTATTTTCCTATTTTTATTATCCCACTGCACACGTATTTTTCTGTATTTTAATCTACAATTAGAATATCTAGCCTATTTAAAATAAATATTTCAAGTATTTGAAGTTTTTTTTAATTTGTATTTATTTGAGAGAGAGTGCTGGTGAGAGAGAGAGAGAAAGAGAGAGAGAAACAGAGAATCCCAAGAGGTGCAGACAGAGAGGAAGAGAGTGAGGGAGAGAGTGTGGAGCCCAGAACTAGTCTTGAGCTCATGTGAAGTGGAGCCCGAGCTCACCCAACGTGGGGCTCAAACTCACAAACCGTGATATCATGACCTGAGCTGCAGTCGGAGGCTCAACCAACTGACTCACCCAGGTGCCCCTCAAGTATTTGAATTTTTCTAAATGTTTATTTATTTTTGAGAGAGAGCGACACACAGAGTGCAAGCAGGGGAGGGGCAGAGAGAGGGGGAGACACAGAATCTGAAGCAGACTCCAGGCTCTGAGCTGTCAGCACAGAGCCAGATGCGGGGCTTGAATCCACAAACTGTGAGATCATGACCTGAGCCAAAGTTGGGCACTTAACCTACTGAGCACCCAGGTGTTCCAAGTATTTGAATTTTTGATATTTATTTTACTTTATTTCATTTTAAGCCTTTTTATTCATGCCATAGAAGTATTCCTCTTAATTTATGATGTTAAATCTTCTCCTAATCATATATTTAAAAATCAGTTCCCTAAAATTCACAAAACTTTGGTCTTTATCTTAATCAGGATGTGATACACAATTTCAACTTTCCTTCATAGTGAAGAAAAAATAGGACATTTATGGTATTAAAGTATGTTGAAGAAAGCTACATTCTAGATCAATAGTTTCTTGGTTAAATTCAATAGTTATTTCCTCTGACAAACTGGATATTATATGCACAAGGAACTAAAGCTAGAGGAGGGTTTAGAGTTTCAGTTTGAGAATTAGGAAGGGAGTTTCTCATGTGTAAGGAATAGGAAATAGAGCAGACAAGTTTGTAATGATACAGTCTGGTCACTTCACTACCACTACAGTGAATGATCTACATTTCTCCCTCATGTCCTTATGCTGCTAGCACAGGCTATAAAGTCCCCAGAGAGAAAGCAAAAATCTGCTTCATCAAGCAAACATAAGTCAGTGCAACTCACCTGTATTAAGGATGCTGAAGAGAAGAAAAATTGACCCACCCCAAAAGCCAGAGTTATTTTCTCACTGACACTGTATACAGTAGAGGAAATCTCCCAAAGGAAATTGGCAAATGTACAATATACAACCTAAACATGTCACAATAAGAAATTCAAACAGCTGAGGGATGCCTGGATAGCTCAGTTAATTAAACGTTCAACTCTTGATTTTGGCTCAGGTCATCATCTTGTGGGTTTGTGGGTTCAAATCCTGGGATTCTCTCTCTTCCCCACTCTCTGCCCCTCCCCCGGTCATGCTCTATCTCTCTCTCTCTCTCAAAATAAATAAACATAAAAAAAAAGAAATTCAAAAAGTTGAATAAAATTTAATCACATTTACAAACGTGCAGAGATTTTGGAAAACTGAAATATCATTAAGAAGGATCAGTATAGAAGTATTCAAGGCAGTGCAGGTTTAAAGATTAAATGTGAGTTCAGGTATTAGTCAAGTGGGGTATTTTTCTACACTAAAAAGGAAAGAAAGAATAAGGGAATATTTGGGGAAAAGTTACAATATTCTTGGTTACGTTAATTTTGGAACTATCTCTACAAATGCAGCCAGATTAGCTTTATTGAAGCATTGCCTAAATTTGAGTTTTTAACTTCATATTACAAGAGGATGAACTGCACGATTAGAATTACTGGTCCCTACTGAGTGGTGCTGTCATGTAGACATGTAGCAAAATGGAAAGATTATTCTGCCCAATCCGACGTACATGAATAGGTCTGGTCTTCATTACACAGATAAGATTGGGAACTGATAGACTAAGTGAAGTGGAGAGTTGAAATGTTATCTAGAAAATTTCTACAGAAGTAGAATGCTAAATTAGATTAGGAACTAAAACCTAATTTAGAGCTGAAAACAATGGAATTGAAAATCTACTTTGTTCATGTTTATCAGATAATTATAAAATGTTTCCTTCACTTAAGACTACGTTCATTTTTTTCTCCACTCTTAACTTAATGGTATCAATATAGTGGCAAAAATGCAATTATTTTTTTGATAAAGCATCTTAGAGAGGACTGGTTTATAAGCATTTACTGTTCATTGTGTGCACAGCAACACATTAGGTACTGGAAGAGGGTGTTCTAACAAAGGGAAGACACAAAATGAATAGATGTAGTGACAGTTTCCTCATAATTCATAACTGAAAATTAGATACTAGATTGTTTCCGATGAGAAGTATTAGTTTTCTCACATCCATCTAAAAGTTTGTTAGACTCTTAAAGAATGATGCTACTAAAACAAACTTTTTGGGTAACAGTGTCTACCTGAAAACAGTGTATGTACTATTTTTTATGGAGCCTTTGCTATGCTAAAACGCACTGCTGATTGTATGGAAGTGTAAAATGTAGGGTGTTCCCTTCCAGAATCACAATGTATTTTATTGTGCGCCAGGGTGAAAGTCAATTAAAAACATCCTATTATATACTCAATTGAAAATCAACACAACAATTCTGGAAAAAAAACATTTAATAATGAACAAAATATATAGAGACTCTATTCTTTATATTTTTAGGAAAGTTGAGCTGTTTAGTCCCGTTTAAAAAAAAGCAGCAAAAGAATTATAAAAACATAAAACTTAATGGGAGTATGTACACTTGTGGCTTCATTCAACATATTAGATCATCTATAATTTTCTTCCGAACTATTGCTTGTATGATGGGTAAACTCAAGGCAAATAAAAGATCATTTCCAAAGCCCCACAAAGAAGAAAATATTCAGGTCCATCCCTCTCTGTATGTAAATAGAGAATGTATTATGGATGCCATGTAGTACACAGTGGCAGTGTTGATTTTTCATTGATTTCCAGGAACCTATTGTACAGAAATTTGTGATAAACGAGAAAGATTATGGGGTGTCTCCAAAGAAAAGCTGCATTTTTTTAGAGCAGAGCATTCTGTTATGTACGGATTCTCCTCTTTTAGGACAGTTTTTAATTTAGTTAGTAAATGAGAAATATTCTCTTAAGTTTTGTTCTCTCTCTCTTTTGAAGAACTCAAATTATAAGTTGAATCCTAATTGAGATATTCATAATCTATTTCTGCATTTTGTGGTTGGCTTTGGATTTCTCTGGGTTTTCATAGACACTGGACTAGGAAGATTGAAACTAACTTCAGTGAGATGACTAGCTCTATTGATTTTAATCTTTATTTCACTTCATCCTATAGTATTTCAATGACCTAAAAACTATTCTTATAGATGTCTTTTTTTTCCGAATTAGCATGGAAATTTTATGTGTGTTTATTACACATAATTTTTTCTTATATTTTATGTTGTTCTCATGATCAAGAGGTCACTTTACAGGTTTTCATATACTGTTCCTTAAAGAATGTCAGCATAACTCTTATCGCGTATACTAGTTATCTCTTGCTGTATCAAACTTTCCTTAAACGTTAGTAGCTCAAAAAGAGATACATTAATTACCTCATAGTTTTTGTGGGTCAGGAGTTCAGGCAAGGATTAGCTGAGTGTGGATCAGGGCCACTCACAAGACTAGGGGTCAGTTGGCCTGCCGTCATTGCACAGGTCCCCTAAGGAAGGATTCATTTTCAATTTCCCTGAAGTGGCTGTTGACAGGCTTCAGGTCATTTCTTGCTGTTTGATGGAGATATCAGTTCTTTGTCACATTTATCTCTCTAACATTACTTCTGTAGCAACATGGCAGCTTGCTTCCCCCACAGTGAAGGGAGAGAGAAAGAGAAAAGGAGAGAGGGAGAGAGATTGGGGGGAGAGGGAGGGTTAAGCAAAAGGAAAACCAGAGTCTTTTTCAAAAGTGGTATTTTGTTACTTTTGCCATATTCTCTTGATTAGAAGCAAGTCACCAAATACAGCTCACAATTAGGAAGATACACTGCACCAGTTTGTGGAGTAAGAGGAGGCAGGGGTCACTGTGAAGTTGGCACTGCCCTTACAGGTTGTCCATCACACCATGGTAGCAACAACGATGAAATGTGCACTTTGACAGAATTACGTGAACCAACGTCATACTCTTAGATGGGTTTTAGCCATCAACATCTCATACCTAAATCTACTGGCCAACAACAAGAATATCTTAAAACACAATAAAGAGATGATAAAAAAATGAGTAGCTCAAAAGTTAATAAACTATCAGGCTCTTTGTTCTTCCCTGTGAATAGTGTATAACCGTTATTATTGATGATAAATAGCTTGATTTCTTAGGTCTTCAACGATTAGTTGTCCCCCTCTCCCCCCACAATTTAACATCCATCCAGGTGGAGGTTATTTCTTGCTGTAATATCCTGATGATTAAGAGGAATGATGAAAAATGTTCTAAATACAAAAGGGTTGATTGGACAAACTGTAGAACTGTCACATATGGTTTATTTAACAGATTTACAGACTCTAACAGAATTCTGCTTCATAATCTGATTTCATGAAGTTACCTAACGACTCTGGTTACAAATCTTGCTAAATTCTGAGACATGAATAGTTTAGAATCAGTCTCTTGCACTTGCCCCCAAACAAACCATCTTCACATCCAGATATTTAAATGTACAGTTTTTTCCCATGTTTTCATTATTGAGTTAAATGTACCATGATATTATTTTTATGTGCATTTCATCTTTGAAGATTTATAGAATATTAAAAAGTCATAGGTAAGGAAATGGCCATACTAATAATGCATCGTTAGTAGGGGTCTAGGCTAATGTCCGTGTACTGACTTGAAATGGTCACCCAGATACATTTTTTCATGAAAGGAAACTCAGGTGTAGAGCTGCCTTTTAAGTATTTTATAATTTTAGGTATATGAATATTTATATATAAAAATATGTATCTGTAAAATACATATGCATAAATCTATAAAATAACACTGAAATAGTTGCTATGGAGATAAGGGCATCAAGTTTCAAGTAGACACTCATATTTACTGAATATTCTTGCATTTTAAAAATTGTTATCACTTCCTATATTAAAAAGATCAAAGTAAAAAGCAGTATAAGATAAATATAAATGATTACATGATTATAGCAGAAGTAAAATTTTAATTATCACTTGACAAAATTAATTTTGTATTAAATTAAACATTATCAATTATGAGTAATGGCTGTTAAAGAAATTGGCCATTCAGTTATTTTATATACATAAAAGACTATTTTTGTCTGCATGTATTGGCTACAATAACCAATTCATGATTACACTGAAAATATTTTTAATAAAATATTTGGTGACTGATAAAGTATTCTTCCTACTTGTATATATCTATATATGTAACCACTTGAAAATATACTTTGTTTAATATGCAAACCTATATTAGTGAAGAATTGCTTATTTATTAATATCCATTCAAATATCATATATCTTTATTATATTTTGCTCATGGAAATTTTAATATATCCTCTGACCTTTAACAGAAATATTTCTTTATGAAGAATTCCAGAGCATTACATTTCATTGTCTTATAACATAGCCTCATTAGAAAATATTATTCATTCTTTATATCCTGTAGACATAAATGAGAGATTTCTACCTTTCTTGGCTATTCATTAACAAATTTTTATCTTAAAATTCTGAAAATGCGTAACCGTGGGATGTCTGTAAGGACTTCTCTCTAAACTGTAATTTAGCATCCTCTAACCAGTGAAGTTTAACTAATTGGCTTTTTATTGTGGATTTGTTTTCTTATGATTTAAAATTGTATCTTTTTAATATCCATATCCAACTTTATTAAATATAATTATTTTTCACTTAACAGAACTAAGGTATTTAATTTTAGGAAAATTTAGATCAAACTTAATTTTATTTTGTGAGTTTCTTTAATTTGTCTCTAATGTTGACTGGTAGATGGCATTAATGGCCCCATTTCTTCAACATTTTGCTATGCTTTCCATTTTCTTCTCATTTTGACTTTGAGCTGAGTTATGTGATTTATTTGGCCTATAGGATAAGATGGAAATTACAGCTTGTTGGTCCTGTGCCCAGGTCAAAACAACATTGTTTCTGTTTTCCTTCTTATCCTTTGGTCATCTCCAAGAGAGGCACATGTCCAGACAAGCCAGATGGTCTTACAAGTAAGAGTTCTATTATCTTGGTGATATTGTTATTGATGACATATTATATATAAGTAGAACATAGTAAACCATCATCAAAAAAACTGAGATTTTTTTTTCTTGTGAAAAGACTCTTTGATATAATGAAAATGCATTTCCCTCATTGAAAATTGATCACTGAATGAAAATAAAAAATGGGATAAAAACAGATATTTTAAAAAACATATTTTTAGGCAAAGTGCAACTATAGTGTTAGAAATGTATTGGATAAAAGCATAAGAGACTAAAAAACTGAGAACAAACTGAGGGTTGATGGGGGGTGGGAGGGAGAAGAGGGCGGGTGATGGGTATTGAGGAGGGCACCTTTTGGGATGAGCACTGGGTGTTGTATGGAAACCAATTTGACAATAAATTTCATATATAAAAAAAAAGAAATGTATTGGATAATAGAAAACCACCTTTGAGCATTTTTCTAATCATTTACTTATTCATGAGGAGTTCTTGTTTGTCTGAGGGAACATTATTCCTATGTTGACAGTGTAAACTCTTCAGAATAAATATTTGGAGGTGGTATTATTTTTAAAAGTACTTGAGTTTTTAAAATGTGAACTCCTTTCTTTGAACTTGTATATTCTACGGATTTTGATAAATGTATGGAAAAAAAATTGAGTACATTTTTGTAAAAGGTATAAAGTCTGTTTATAAGGTAGAAATGAAAAACTGAAATAAATAAATGTCAAAGAAAATATGCAGATAGTTACTAATGGTAAAAATATTCACATAGGAGAAAGTTTCTGAAAGAAATCATCAATCTGTTGACCAAATGTATCATGATTTTGATTATCTGTAGAGACTTTCTTTTTCTTTTTCACCAACATGATAAAAGAAGATATTGACTCAGAGTTAAAGATTCAATGGTTATGTGTGGATCTGCCCCCAACACACTAAAGATGAGCTACACAAATCACTTAGATATTGCCACCACCATTTCTAAGATTTTTATCTTAATCCAAAAACATATTAAGAACTAACGTGAGTGTCCTGGGAGGATACTGGGAGAAGCCAAGTGCCACGTTAAGGTTTCTTTATCTAGCCTATGCAGACATCTAAGCGATGAGGAACTCTGGACTGCCAGTTGCCATGTGCCTTAGTTTGGAAGTGGATTATTCAATCCTAATGAAGGTTCAGATAAACCAGCCCCAGATGAAAGATTAACTGGAACCTAATGAAAGACCCTGAGCCAGAATCATTCAGCTAATTTGTCCCTGGAATCCTGACCTACAAAAACTGTGAGGTAAACATGACCATTTTTTTAAGCTGTTAAATGAGGTGGTGATTTGTTATATAACAGTGGTGATGAATGTGCTGATAATTAGATATTTGGTTCAAATCTTCTCTTTATTTCATTGCTAGCCTATCATTTACTTGATATACTTGTACAAAATGTTCAAAATTATAATCCAAAAGTATAGACTATTTTTGATTCATAAGTTAATTGATCAAATGCAAGTTTGATGGGATTGATATATATTTCTATGTATTTTCAGTTCTTTAAGAAAAAAATAGCATGCTTATTTCTTATATGCAATCTGCTACCTAATTACAAGTTACTATGAGAGTTAAAAGTATACCATCTATTTCTTTGAAACCTCTTTCAAAATGTAGATTAGAACCTGTATAGAGTAGGTAGCCACAATTTTTTTTCAAAGACACATTCAATAATTTCCTTAATTAAAAAGAAGCATGATTTTTAAAATGTTGACTAAACCAAAGAAAACTAGGGGCGCCTGGGTGGCGCAGTCGGTTAAGCGTCCGACTTCAGCCAGGTCACGATCTCGCGGTCCGTGAGTTCAAGCCCCGCGTCGGGCTCTGGGCTGATGGCTCAGAGCCTGGAGCCTGTTTCCAATCCTGTGTCTCCCTCTCTCTCTCTGCCCCTCCCCCGTTCGTGCTCTGTCTCTCTCTGTCCCAAAAATAAATAAACGTTGAAAAAAAAAAAAAATTTAAAAAAAAAAAAAAAAAAAAGAAAACTATTGGAACTTTTCATGTATGCTTCCATGTCCTGGGCTTCATTTTCTGATATATTCCATTAATAATTACACTATGTATAACCTTTAAATCAATAAATCTCAAATGGCACTAAAATAATTCACTACATCTAGTCTGCATATTATTTTAAATACTTCTAATAATTTGAGGCATCTTGCTTCTAGCCTTCTCTTGAAGATGACTAGATTAATTGCAACCTAATGAAAGACCCTAAGCCAGAATCATTCAGCTAATTTGTCCCTGGAATCCTGACCCACCAAAAACTATGAGATAGTGTTCTTTTAGTAGATTTGAAGTTTTGAGATGCTATCATTTTCCATTTAATAGAAAATGAAGTTGTAAAATGGTTATCATTCTAATTTAGTAAAACAGAACATATACCCACAGCCAGAATTGTACAGTAAGGGGTTAACACTGGTTGCCCCTAGCTATGGGTATTTTTCATACACATACACATACATACATACTTTCCAAGGCCATTAACAACTTCCAATCAATTCCACTCTTATCATATTCCCATTCCTATATTAGTACCACCACTACTATGTAAGCCAACCTTTCAGCAATGAAAATCTTGATAATTGTGGTGCTACTGCACATTAAGAATTTCACCCACCCAGTTTATGATTAGCAATGGTTATATAATCAATGTTTTGATTCTGATTGATCTAGCTCTGGAATGCCATCATTGGAGTATGCATTCTGGGAGCTATATTAGCTAGTTTCCTCCAAAAAAACTTAGTCTCAGAAACAAGCTATGCACGTCCTATTGGCATGTGATCTCTGGAAACAAGAAAAAAATGGATGGAAAGATAAAAGAGGGAAAAAAAGAATGATCACACTGTCAATGCTAGTAGAAACTGGATCTTAAGCAAGGCGGGGCGGGCGTGTGTGTGGTATTTTCTGTATTAAAGAGAGGACCTTGTACAAACCCTCTCAGTAGCAAATAAAAAAATACACCTGAAAGAAAACAATACAAAAATAACAATTATGGAAGAAATAAATAGTAAAATATCAATCTCATTATTATATTCGAAACATCATGACAATGCCTTATACTGAACAGAAATACATTTTCTTTTGTTCTAAAATACTTTACATTGTATATTTTGCTTCAGCAACACTGATTATTCCACTTTGAGCTGTAGTACTCTCAAAATACCAAAAAATAAAGGCTAGAAAAAATTTTTAAAGAAACTAGATTTAAATGTATCTGGCACCATAAAGGAGTCCCGTGCCATAAAATACACAGAAAAAAGAGGGGGGAGGTTGTGAAATTGCTGTTTGCAGGAGCAAAATAGTAGCATTTTATGAGGTGGGGAAGTTTTATGCTACTGCGTAATGATTCTCTTTGTCCATTGTGCAAACGCTCCACATCCACAATTGGCCACGTCTCAATTGCTAGTCTGCTCGAATGCATGGCTTTCGTCCAGTCATTTTATGAACCTCAAGCTTATTAGATTTCATTGTTGAAAGTGCAGTTTCCTCAGATTTAAGGTGGGTTGCCTCACCTCCGTGTGGATCATTTCTTTCGCATTGCGCTCCTATTTAATGACTGCGTCTATACATCACAAATAAAGTGGTGACTTGGCAACTACATATTTGGTCTATTTTATTTATGGCTCAAGAAGAGAACTTGGATGTCTAACTCCATCACAACCAAAGCTACCTAAAGATAAGAAAACTGAGAGCGAGGGAATTTAAAGTTTTCCAAGGTCTCCTCGCTCTCTATTAAACGTAGTTTGCCTTACTGGAAGATACAGCGGGTAAATTCACAATTAGAATGAATCTATGTGAGACTCCAACTGCATTGACTATATTAAGCCAAAAAATGTCAAAAGTATAATAATTTCATCTTTCAAAATGAATTGAGATGAGAAGAAAATATGCAACCAATTACTTCAAAAATATAATTCTTAGATGTAATAACAAAGCCTTAGGAGTGGTAAACAAGCGATACAGGATCACACAGCTGATAGAAATTATTGGTTGTTCTTCGTATCACGGCATAACAGGACTCTTAAATTCAAGGCCCTGAATCCGAAATTTTTCTAGAAGCATCTCTGTGATAATTACATACCTAAGTATAAGGCAATATAAAGCCCAATAATTCCAAAATGGTACAAATCTAAGCCAATTTTTTTCCAGAAAGGAAAAAAGGAGATAATCTATACTTTTGATTATAATAAGAAAGGTTAAATTTTCTTTATAAGGCTCTTTTTCAAACTGAAAAATTGGGAAAGGTACTGATAAATTCTAATAAATTAATTATTACTTTTAAATATATTTGTTTAATTGTCAAAATTATTAACTTAAAATTTTTTTCTATAGTCTAGATTAGCAGGTGTATAAAGCATGTAATGCATTTTACTTAGTTGTGATTTTAACATTTCAAAAAAATTACTAGCAGACTCATAAGATATAAAGGAGATGATTTTAGTGTGATTATACTGAAAATTGTTCCACCTATCTTATGTTTTAGCTAGAAAATCTCCATGTAATCATCTAAGACCTCACATTGAGATCCACATACACAAAAATATTCAAAAAGCTAATCCAAATCCTTGCCAAGGAGACTTGGTGTGATTCAGATAGTAACATAGCAATAACATACTATAACAAGGAAAGGGAGTAGTTGAAATAATAAGCAACAATCGTGAGGGATATGGAAGAAATGTGGAAAAATGTGAGTGTTGGCTAATTTCCAGTTTACGGGTGGGTCAAATATTTTAGGTTTATAATTTATTAAACATTTACAGAGATATGTGGACTAAGAAACTATTATTTCTATGTGTCAACACTGGATATATTTTTAAATTTTTTAAAAAAGTTTATTTACCTTGAGAGAGAGCAAATGAACAAGGGAAGGGCAGAGAGAGAGAGGAAACAGAGAATCCCAAGCAGGCTCCGCAACGTCAGCACAGAGCCCGATGCATGGCTTGAACTCACAAACCGTGAGATTATGACTTGAGCTGAAACCAAGAATCAGAAGTTCAACCAACTGAGCCACCCAGGAGCCCCTGGATACATTTTTAATATTTATTTTCAATGATACTCTTATTTACTGCTCTTTTTGTCTCTTTATTCTCTTTTATTTCTTCCTTCCTTTCTTCTTTCTATCCTTTTCTTCAAACCATCTTTTTTCCTTCCTTCCCTTTTTTCCCTTCCTCTTTCATTATTTGTCCCCTAATTATTCCTTCTTTTTCTTTTTTTTTAAATAATTTTTAATGTTTATTTATTTTGAGAGAGACAGAGCATGAATGGAGGAGGGGCAGAGAGAGGGAGACACAGCATCTAAAGCAGGCTGCAGACTCTGGGCCATCAGCTAAGAGCCTGATGGCAGGGCTTGAACCCAGGAACCACAAGATCATGACCTAGCTGAAGTTGGACGCTTAACCGAGTGAGCCACCCAGACACTCTTTCTTCATTTTTTAATCTTTTTTTTTTCTTGAATTTCCTTAGTTGGAAAGATTCAGTTACTTCACCAATGTAAAAGTGTGTACACAATTAATGCCCAGTTCTCATACTTTGATAACATCTAACAATGGTTAGTCCTCAATTTCTGAGCATGTCTATTTATTGGTATTCTTCTTACAGTTGGTAGATAAAATACAGGATGACAGTTAATTTCGAATTTCAAATAAACAACAAATCAATTGTTAGTACAAATACACCTCATCCAATATAATTTGTCATTTTGTAATTTTTATTTGTTAATCTGGGAACCTTAGTTTATTTTTTTCTGTTACTCTCATTTGAAATGATAATATGAATAAGAAATATAAGAATTCTCAGATCCAGTCACTTTTTTTTTGTCCCTACACTTGTAAGTTTCCTGAAATAGTATATGAATATGAGCTTTATTTATTTAAAAATTTTTTTCAAATGTTTATTTTTTTGTGTGTGAGATAGAGAGTGTGTGTGAGCGGGGGAGGGCAAAATAGAGAGGGAGACACAGAAATGGAAGCAGGCTCCAGGCTCTGAGATGTCAGCACCCAGCCCCCTAGTTGAGTGGGCTCAAACTCATGAACTGGGAAATCATGACCTGAGCCGAAGTTTGACGCTCAACTGACTGAATCACCCAGGCATCCAAGAATATGAGCTTTAAAGCCAGATAGTTCTGAGTTTGAATCATAATTGGATGAATCTGATCAAATTACTTTATCTCTCCAGGCTCATTTTTTTTCACTTAATAAACAACAGTAATAATAGTAAAACCTTCAGAAGCTGTTATGAAAATTAAATATTATATGTAAAATAACTGATAAAGGTAGTTCTTATTTGTAAAATGCTTATTTCACACACGAAGTTAAATAAAAAAAAAATTTAAACTTCCATCCAGACACTATAACAAAAACCTATCTCTCTTGAAAACACACCCATTTATCTCAAAACCAGAGAAAATAGTATAAATTCATTCATTATTTTGCTTATGCATGAAGTATATCTGTCAGATAAAGAGGAGATGAGGAGGTCACATATGGAGACTACAAACTGCCAAGTCATAATTTGAAAATACATGAGTTGTTTTGAAAACACACTGTAGAAAAATAGATAGTAGAGTAATATACTCTGTGAACTTTGGTCTAAAGTAGACTTTGGATTTAATTCCTATTGCCCTTCCATATGATCTGTGAATTTGTCTTCACCTATAAATTGGAATAAAAAGTTCTTCTTTATGGCATTATATGTACAATTAAATGGAATATCAATTTTAAGTAATTGAGCATAAAGAAGATAGTAATACTGCCACTCATATCTGACAGGTCTCTTGTTTATCTTGTGCCTACTATGGCTGTTTTCACTCTCAGTTTCTTTTGATTATTTTCTTCCTATGCCTTGTAAAACTTATGTCTCCTTTCCTTCCTTTTCTCCAATTAAATAGTTTTCTTTTTGTCTTTTAAAATTTTAGATTTATAGCTGCTCCTCCACATTTGTGATCTATAGAAGATATTTTCTCCAGTGTTAGAATGTATGAGGTAACGAAATCCTAAAAGAAATGTGTAAATGCTGCCTTTCCCCTTAACCTGATGAGTAAGTAAAGCTATGAACAACTCATGATTGAAAATGAGAAAGTTGGGGCGCCTGGGTGGCTCAGTCGGTTAAGCATCTGACTTCGGCTTAGGTCATGATCTCGTGGTCCGTGAGTTCTAGCCCCGCGTCGGGCTCTGTGCTGACAGCTCAGAGCCTGGAGCCTGTTTCAGATTCTGTGTCTCCCTCTCTCTGACCCTCCCCCGTTCATGCTCTGTCTCTCTCTGTCTCAAAAACAAATAAACGCTAAAAAAAAAAAAAAAAAAAAAAAAAAAGGAAGAAAGAAAAAAAGAAAATAAAAAAAAAGAAAATGAGAAAGTTAATGACTAAATTGCCTAAGGGCAAAGAAAAGTAATTTGATAGATAAGAAATTTACTGTGTTTTCAAAAAGAAATTCCTTATAACAATCACTTATGCTTATACAAGTACATTGAATATGTGAGTTAAAAAATTGTATACTAGAGTATTATAGGCAGAAAAATTAAATTCATTGTCAATATGGGGAGATCCCATGTCCCCCAGGAAACATACTTAACATGGAAAAATGAACAAATTAGGAGCAGGAAGATGAAGCAAGAAAGACATTATCGCTCATAACATAATTATCAGAATATATGTTAATACACATTTAAAATTATTAAATAAATGGAAGAGAACCAATTACTAAGTTTAAAAGTAGTTATTTTTAAATTTAACTTCCAAAAATGTAATAAGCAGCAAAAGAAGCAATATTATATGGGCAAGGATCCATGAACTACACAGCTCAAGGGCCAAATTACAGGACATATGTAAGAAGTCATAAGAAAGAATAGGAAGAAGCAGAAGTAGAAACAGCAGTGAGACCACAAATGGTGTGTAAAGCCTAAAATATTTACCAAAAAAAGCTTGCAGATCTTTAATAAATGGTATATATCTTAATTATTATATGATTTTTCTATCTCTGAAGTAAATTTTATGAGTAAAATATAACTCATTTTTCTTTGTTTTGGTGTGGGAATGGGGACTTGACTATATTTCAATGTCATTATTATCTTTAGAATTTAGTCAGAGTAAAAGAGAATTACCAGTTTAAGCTTGAGACAGAAGAGGTAGGTAGAAGGCAACAACCAAGATATGTGGGTCTCAAGAACTATGGGTAGTGGAAGTCAAAATTAGGTGGAAGTGGCAAAAAAAGAAAAAAAAAAAGAAAAAGAAACCAAGGTTCATTATTTCCTAGATGTCTGGGGAAGCAAGTTACCAAGATTGCACATGCACTCCACACACAATCAGACACATACCATCAGAATCAAGCAATTATAGTAGGTACTGATTACATAGTTCTTAAACAAATATCACCATTTTATATATTGCAGTTTAGAAAACAGTGAAGTAAATAGTTTATGTTTACGATCAATTAAAACCAATAATGTATATAACTTGCTCTAATAAGAATATCAGGGCACCTGGGTGGCTCAGTCGGTTAAGCCTCCAATTCTTGGTTTTGGCTCAGGTCCCGTTCTTGTGGTTCATGAGATGGAGCCCCACGTGGGGCTGTGCACTGAAAGCATGGAGCCCTCTCCCTCTCTGCCCCTGCCCCACTCACACGCACACACAGGTACACACACTCTCTCTTTCTCAAAATAAATAAACTTAAAAAAAGAAAAGAAGAATATAATGATGTTTCCTTTATATCAGTTAATATATTTATGACTGTTACCTGAATTATCATGTTTATTATTGGTATCTAAATTATTGGGAGATAAATTCTGGGTAATGAATTCTTTAGCATGAATTCTTTGCAAAATAAAACCAGTAACCTGAGAGTTTGCACTCAGACCCCTCTCAAGATGCAGTTTCACTCATGATGCACATGATGGCAAGTGGAGGAACATGCCGTGAAAGTCCTACTCTCCAACAAGTTGACACAACAATAACAACATTCACAATAATAATACTATTGAGTGTCCCTTATGTTCTAAGAGTATTACATAGGTTAGATAAGAGCTTTATATAGACTATCATTGGTCAAACAGAAGATAGCTTGAACCAGCACACAGCCCAGACCACGATGGCAGAAAATGTTATATAGGAAGATCATTTTAGCAATAAATCCAAAAGACTCTTCGTTAAGCGTTCTAATGTTGGGTGATGCTTATTGTGGAAAATAGACTTTAAGCTGCTGTATTTTCCCTGTGTAATGTGACATGCCAATTTTCTTTTAAATCATTTTCTCTTAAGGGTATTGTGACAGATGAGCTTTCCAAGAGTGAGTTACTGTTAACTTGCTGGCATCAGTTTCCCAAACTATGTCACTCAAATTTATTCTGAGCCCCTTATGCGAATACTACTCTGAAGGAAGTTTTACAAATGTAGGTACTTGTGCCAGGGATTATAGTAACGTTGTTCTAAATAGTCTATCCCGAAAGGAATTGTAAAATATTGATAAAATATAAAAACAGTTCAGATTTAGGGAAGATTAATTTCAATAATATTTTTAGTATAAATAGATACTTTTAAGATGAATTCATCCTAAATATACTTCTTCATTGACATTTTCCCTGGAGTCAAATATATTTCATAATGTCATAAATCCATAGGAAATTTTATGTGATTGCCTGTATTCTTATATCAAACAGAAGGAGGAATATATTATCATGAAATACTATTCAATATGATACTTTTAAATAGTCATTAGTCTGCAGAGCAGTGGCATTTGTAGTCTAGTAGCACATAAAATTCATTAGGAAGTGCTCCTCAAAGAAACTCAGGCCCTTTTCATAATTCACTAACATATTTCACTCACTCATTATACATATATATGTGTGTGTGTGTGTGTGTGTGTGTGTGTGCTGAAAATGATAAAAAAATTTAAATAAGGGTATAAATTTGGACTACTAATAAATTAGCTGTCTGTACTGGTTAGCATTACTATTTACTATCTGTCAAGCTCCAAAACTAATCCTTCTCTGCTTTGTGATGTTGGGGTTCAGACTCTGCCCATCCCTTTCCTTTGTCAGTGAGACAGGTGTCTGTAAGCGAACTAGAGAACTGTCCTGGAATCCAAGAGAAGGGAGGAAGCGGTATTGTCCTTTCCTAGTGTTGACTTGGTCTTGCTAATGTGAACTTAACAATGGCTCTTTGCCCTGGCATTTAGGTCCTGTATGCAGTTTTTCTCTACTCGCAGAAGCTCCCTTACAGATAGATACCCCAACACTGTAATGCTCCATCAGTAAGTGTCTTGAAAATGCAGCCCCCTTTTTACTTCTGGGGTGCCGGCACCAGCTGGCAGCATTCCTACTTGAGAGGGTCTAGTCTCAGCTCCACAGAACCTCTTCTCCAAGATTCTAGGTTCTAGAGGACAAAAGTCTTTCCTTTGTTTGCCAAAGAAGTTCTAGAATCACTAGATTCTAGTGATTACCCATATTACCCCATATGTGTTACCCCATATTCCTCTTTTTGCTTTTCAGTTGTTGACGAACAACTAGTAATGAGTTCCTTATATTACTTCCTCTTCGTTAATAAATGACGTAGCTTTCATTTTCTCTACTGCATCATGACTTAAACATCTTTTTTTTTAAGTTTATATATTTATTTTGAGAGAGAGTGCACACGCACAAGCGGGGGGAGGGGCAGAAAGAGAGAAGAAAGAGAATCCCAAGCAGTCTTCGTGCTGTCAGCACAGAGCCCTATACAGGGCTGGAGCCCATGAATTGTGAGAACATGACCTGAGCCAAAATCAAGAGTGGGATGCTTAACCAACTGAGCTTCCCAGGTGCCCCAAACAATCTTTAAAGATTTGACTTCTCATTAAATGTCTGAAGTAATTTTTTTATGCTAACCAAAAATTAAAGCAGAAGGAAAAATATCTTATTTGTCATAGCTCCTTTTCCCCTATATCCTGTAATGGATTTTAAATATTTAGTGAATAGAAAAGGAAAAAAGTGACCCAATGATCTACTTTTCACCTGGTTGTTTTTCAATTCTTAAAATACGTTTGTGTTAAATTGTTATATATAAGCATTCTGTCTTATAAGACATGTCATTTGTGAAAATGCTGGTCAGTATTAGTCAAATATTAAGCAACTTTTATGAAACGAGGCCTAGAATATGGTGCCTGTGTGTACAGGCAGACAGAAAAAAGTAAAATGGATCCCATACAATGTCAGTTCAGATGTTCTGTTTTGGAGCAATATGTACATAATGACACATAAGAAACAAAAAACTACAAATAAAGATATTCAGCAGTCATACAGTGTGTAGAAAACACACAAAATGTATATCTCTTGTTCTAGAAAAATAACAGAACATTTTGAGAGATTTTTTTCCTGTAAATTATTTGTCAAAGTGACCAGTGCTAAGAACGTTAGGCCTTTATGTAGCAGGTCACGTGGATGGAGGTTTTTGATCTCTTACAGATAGATTGACCTTGCTCTTTTATGATTTCGTAGATTAGAAATTTTCAGAGAGATCAGGGTTTAGACAACTCTTCTTAAAATAAAAATAAATTCCATTGTATATTTCCTCATCAGTGTGTCTTGAGATAAGTACCATATCTTTAGTAAAAAAGGATGAGGAGGAGGGATAAGGGAAGGGTTTTCTCTGTTTCTTATTTTTTGATGATTGAATTCTTATGCTTTTTAATTATGAGCAAAAATTCCATTTGGTCAGTCTCATACAAAGTGGAAAGCAAACTGGGTATATGAGAAGTTGCTGAGAGCCTAAGTGATATTTCTGTTATTCAGACCTAACTGTGAATACTTGTCACAGCAACTAGAAATTTGTTTCTATCTTCAAGTCCTTAAAGATCAAAAAAACATTAAAAAATAAGGTGAATCAATTGGTTGTGGCCAAAATCAATCATCCAAATTAATTAATCAAGATACTCTCTTCTCTAGATTTTCCATCAAATTTTCCCACAAAAAGTATCCTCTAAAAATACATGAGTCAACTAGCTAAACTTAATCTCAAGAGAGTTCACACTTAGATAATTTATTTGTAAACATGTTTAGCAATTTAGCTTTGCATGAAGTCTCTAAAATAAATATTCCCTGTTGACAAAAAGAGAATTCAGAATGGTTGCTTTCTGACACTGTGTGGGTGATAGGTACACTGTGTGAGTAATGGAAATAGAAGGCCTCGAGTGCAAAATCAGAACTTGGGGGTGCTTCAGGTGAGAGGGAGTATGTTGTTTAAATAGTTTGAAGAATATAAAGACTAGATGACCTCTGTGGCCAGCTGCAGATTGTGGCGATAGTCCTGAAGCAAATGATGAGACTGGACTGAGATGGGGAATGAAATTTACCATGGGATAATGAAACTAAGATATTTGAGGCATGTAGAGAGAAGAAGAATGCAAAATCTAACAGGATTTTCAACTTAAAGTGGCAAATGGCAGAAGGTGGGGAATTAGTAAGGGAGACCCTTGGAGAAAAATAATATTAATGTGGCCATAGGTATATACTGAGATAAGAGAAACAGAATGAGATAATTGGGGTCCAAGCAGCATTTTGACTTGCATGCACATAGGTATGGGCATTGTTTCCTCATTTCCAGCTAGATCTCCTTATAAACTCAATTTTTAAGAGAGATAATGGTTAGGCAATTAAGAAATAAAATGCTTTGTTTTTAAGGATAGGCATTTGTTTAAATGTTAATGATATAATTGATATTTAGAGAAATAAATTCCAAAGGATTAGGGAAAAAATTAAGAATCTTTTTAGGCAAATTCTATACCTTATGACATTTATAACTGGATCCCATTTACACTTTTGAGCTTCATTTAAAAATAACTACATGCCACATAATTCCAAATGGCCTTTCTCATCACAGTATGGTTATTTTAAAAATCCAATTTGCATTAGCATAATTCTAACTGACATTTAAACTGTCAGTCTGTACATTTCTCACAGAGTGTTAATTTTATCTGAAAATGATAGAGTATATCACCATTAAACCAGTGATCAGATATGGAAATAAATTCAATTAAATTTAAAAACAAAATATCAAGATAATTAAATAGGTGTGGTAGATTTGAATTTGAGGTGTCTGTTATTTTAAATGCTTTGAATAATCAACTAAAGTTGTATATACAGAGATATATACATACAGATTAGATAGATAGATACATAGATAGAATATATATATATATATATACACACACACACACATACACACAAACATTTATGCCAGATTTTTCCCATGATAAGTGCACTCAGCCAAATGTGCAATATACACAGACATATCAAATCAAAATTAGTTACACATATTCAAGCTAATTTGACATTTTCTGGTAAAATCAATTAGGCTAGTCCATCAAAATAAAGTATTTATAATTTGAATACACATGGAATCTGAGAACATATAATATTATAGCATATAGTATTTGGATTTAAATGTGAAAAATTGATCAATTGACATTAATTTTTAAAGATTTTGAAATAGGAATGAATGAATTTAATAATTTAAGACATTAATGCACATTTTTTCAAACAATGTGTGACTAATAAATGAGCTTTTTAATTACAACAGACTGATTAAAATAATTTAGATTACAAAATGTGTTGTGATCCAGCTGTCTTTCCCTCATCCACTTGTTCTGCTTTGCTTCTCAATTCTTAATGAAAAAAGAAAGCAAAGAAAAACAAAAGAAAATGGAAGCAATCCTAAAAAGATGGCATCTTGATACTGATTCTTAATAGCCTTTACATATCAATTCTCATTCAAGATGTGTCTGGAATAACAAAGTCAGTGTAGGTAAACTGGGAGAATCTGCAGTGAATGTGTAAGTCATGGACTCTATTGTAAGAATATGAAGAAAAAGTAGAGCAGATTGTTCTTGTGACGTAAGAGAGCTGGCTTGTTCTTCCATCTGGAACGTGGACTCAAATTTTTTACCTAAGGACCTGAGAATACGTTTGAGTCACCTTAGGAAACGGTTGTACCAGCATATTTGTGTGTGATAAGGAGAAAGACTTCCTGACTTTGATGCTTAAGAACAATCCGAATTTGTAGTCAAGTTTTCCAGACAGAATTGGTCGGGAAAAGACTCTGCATCTGTAGTAACATGGCTGTCAGGGAAAATATTTGTTTCTTGTGCACATGTCTTTATAGATATTCGGTAAGGATAGCAAATACTATTCCATTTAATAATTATTGGCATGTAGCACCTCAAGTGAGACCAACAGTTTCAATGGGCTATAGAGGGTATAGAATATCATTAAGAGGAAAAACTGATTTAAAAAAATCAGGAATCAAAGGTTGACGGCAGCACTGAAAAGTCTAGAACATGTGCCTACTATTGAAGTGAAGCTAATAGACTCGCCAGATAGGAGAGCAATGGACAAAATAACAGAATTATTCTGATTTAATTGGTGCACACACATAAACACAAACGCACCATAACGACTGTAAAGAATTTTAGAACAAAAAACAACATTTCCAGTATAAAAATGTATTAGGTACATTGAAAATAGTAATATCCACTTTTGAAAATAAAATTACTTAGAAGATGAAGAAACATAATAATCATTGAAAATAAAATATGACAAAATAATGAAAGAATGTCTAAAAATATAAACGGAAGACACAGAAGATACAATGCACATAATAAGAATTCCAGAAGAGGAATGGACAGATATGAAAAAATAACAAAACCAACAAGAGAGGAGAATTTCTCTGATCTGAACAAAGATCTGAATCTGTCCAATGCGAGGCTTTTGATAATCCAGGAAAGATAATTTTCATAAAAAATTATATGAATGTTTGCAAAATATTTAAAATTCAAATACAAAAGAGATTAAAAATAAAAATGACATAAAATTACAAAAATGCTACAAGTCCAAGACATAAAGACAAGTTGTTGTGAAACTTCCACTAAGCTAGAAATTAGGTGTTAATGCAGTGTCCAAGTCAAAAATCAGAGTGCTAAAAGAATCTTGAAATTTACCGTGTGGGCTTATCTTTAACGGCCATGAAAAATATCTATAAAATATTGCATGGAAAATATGTATCTTTTATATAATTAACACTCAGCATAGCAAAATGCTCAAAACAATAAAAGGACACAGAGATATCTGAACAATTAGAACATGTATCATCTTTGCTCACGTTGAAGTTTAAGGACATTGCGTGGGTGCCCATTTTATGGATCTTCTTTCTCAGTTCATAGGAGAGGTACCATGTCAATATGCAAATGTTTAAATAATTTTCCTGAATTATAATTAAAAGCTTTCTTAAGGAATTTTTAAAAATTCTCAATTTATAGAAGGATTATCCATATGACAAGTCTGTGAAATGATACTCCAAACACCTCTAGTCCTCAAGAATGTGCAGATTAAGGTTTCTAATTCTCTAGACTGGGAATAATAAAGTTCTTGTTAGGATGGAGTATAGTGCATATTCTCATGAATTCCTAGTGGGAATGTGTTTTGCCACGCTGCATTTTGTAGAACCAAAAAAAAAAATGATAATTATATACACTTGCAAGTACGAATGTAGTTGCAACATACTGTTCAGAGTTGAACCTCAAAATAGGGAGAATTCAAAAGCACATCAACAGGGCTATAGTTGCATAATCCCATTTTATGTATAGTACTGATAATTACCTTCAATTATCAGTAGCACCTTCAATAGGCCAGGCTTTTTCCTAAGCATTTTACAATTGTAAGAGTTAGGTGGCATTATTATCCCTATTTTATAGATGGAACAATTAAAGCAAAGATTATTTAAATAACATATCCAAGGTCACAAAAATAGTGGGGAGATTGGATGATAATATAAGTGGTCTGTTCTGAAGTCTATGTTCTTAATGCTCTATGTATTTAGCATATAATTGAAAACTTGGACATAGTTTAAAATAAGGACCTACACTTACATGATGTATTTGGAAGATTGCTCATGATTTATTTTTAAGTAAGAAAAGCAAGTTAGAAATGGGAATATCAATGTCTTGTTTATCATATATTGCCTGCTTTTTGTGCAGAAAACTTTTTGTTTATTTAAATTTAATTAATTTGGAAACATCCACATGTTTCTGTACAAAGCATAGGAGGTACTTCTGATGTTTTACCAATGTTTATAGTCTGATAATCATTCTGGTTTCAATTCAGTTATGTAAAAAAAAAAGATGAGAGTTAAGAAAAGTCCACATACAGAAACAAATTAAACACTGCATTAGGCTTTTGTGTTGCATTTCATAATACTTTGAAAACAAATCAATTAAGTAATGAATGTTTCTATTATTTCACCACATCAGAAAGAGTTACTGTTCTCACATATTCCCATCTTAAAATAACTTGTATATCAAGGTTTTGATTGACATTTTCACTCCATGGTTCTATCTAAATGACTTCTTATCTGTTTTTTATATAAATCCCTGGCCTAGGTGAATTTTCAAATAGTATTCAAATTGTATCAAATGTTTGTAATTTCACAATAAATATCCTCCAGAAGTGGCTATTTGCCGAATATAAGTCCTGCATGTCCATTTTACAGGCAAAAAATAAAATCCACTCGAGTGCCATAGAATGACCTTGGTGTCTCACTTTCTAAAAAATAACTATTTGTCAATGATTGAATATGTTTATGGATAAAATGGAAGGATCCATAATATAACACTGAATATGAGGAGGAGTTCTAGAATAATATTGAACATTCTCTTCTATTCTCTCTACACCAAACAAACCTGGACAAAATTTCCTCCTGTTGACCTTATTATCAACTTACTTAAAGTAAATAGAACCACTTGCAGATCCTCAATTCTATATTTTTGGTTTATAGGCATTTGTGCTCTCGCTCTCTCTCTTTTTTTTTAATGTTTTTAATGTTATTTTATTTATTTATTTTTGAGAGTGAGAGAGAGAGACAGGCTGAGTGGGGAGGGGCAGAGTCTCTCTCTTTCTTAACCATTCATACCTATGAATAGTCTACTCTGACATTTGGTAAAATCACTTTTTTTTTACATTTTCCTATGAGTTCTCTAGCCTAGTTCTAGATCCAGGAACTGTTTTTGGTTTCTGTCACATACACCAATATTTCACACATGTCACACCATCTTGTAAATTTTCTTTTCACTTCAGCATAATCCACAGAGTTTGTAACCTGTTTGAAGACACAAAGTGACATATTCGTAGTTATATCCTGAGCACTTGCTACAGTGTTTGATGCATAGGAGACTTGCAGATGAAAGATGAAGGAGACAACCAGCTTTAATTTACTAAAACAGAGAGACTCCAGAAATTTTTCTTTAATAGTCATCACAAGAGAAACCTGTGAGCAAAATGAACCAGCAAAAAGTCGATCTCCTCCATGAAACTCTGTAATATGAAATGTGCTTGTACAACATTAGGTTGAACTCTCTGGGATTACATCCTATGCTTCTAATTAAACTCAAGTCCTTTCAATTCTATTATTTCTACTTATCTAATTTTCATATAAAACACATGAACATAAACAGAGATTTGATTGGAATTTAAGATACATATTTGGCATTTAAAAGAATCAACTTTAGTTTTAATCAATAGATACTCAAGCACCAATCCCCATAATTTAAGTAATTAGAAATGTGATAATTTTAGTGTTTGATTGACATTTTTCATCAGTAACATCTGATTTTAATTTTAAATGCTATACTTACCTAATTATTTTCTAAATATAAATAGATGCCAGGTAGATTTTGCTGCCCTGCATAGTTGTACTGTATATAAATTCTGTTTGTAAAAAAATACATATATATGTGTGTATGATATATGCATCAGATATTCACATACATACATTAAAGGGAAGCAGAATATGCCACCCCAAAATATGCATTTTGGCATATTAATTGTTTTATATTAAAGTTACTTTAGACACAACCAGTGCAAGGCACTGACCCTCCTTGTCCCCCTGAAAACAGGAAATCCTTGTCCCTTGGTCTTCTTTACTAATCTCACACCCTAATCCCTAACCCCTTTTACTTGTCAATTCTTCATAGATTTATTGTTTATTGTCTAAAAAATTTATTGTTTATTGTCTAAAAGGTGTCAAACCTGCCTGCTTTGCTCACTTGAGTCTCATTTTCTTTAATGGAGTCTCTATATGCATGAACTTAAGTTTGATTTTCTCCTGTTAATCTGTTTTATGTCAATTTAATATTAGGCAAGCTGAAGAACCTAGAAGGGAAGGAAAGTTTTCCATTTCTATAACACCCATAATTAGTATGTCTATTTCATCAAGGAATCTGAATATATTTTGATTGGAAAGAAACTTTGAAAACCATATCATCCAATTATTTTTGTTCATCTTGACACCTATAAACTTTAGCAATGAAATAGCACTTCCAAGGGCAATTTTTAGCAATGAAATAGTAATGAAATATTTTTAGCAATGAAATAGTAATGAAATATTTTTAGCAATGAGCTAGCGCTCCAAAGGGCAGGCATACTCTACAACTCAAAGATTAATCTACATTATAAATTGTGTATGCTTACGTTTGTCTATTATTATCCAACTCCTTTTACTAGCCATACCTTAAGGTTTTCTACACTTTCAACATGGTTGCCTTCATAAACATCTTCTATCTATCTATCTATCTATCTATCTATCTATGTATCTATCTATCCATCCATCCATCATCTATCATATCTATCTATAGAAGATTACTTGCCAGAGTCCCCCCCCCCCAAATAGCCTGCTTACCTTTCCATCTAATTATTTAACCCCTCATCCAGAGCTCCTGCACCTTTTTCCACAACAGATATGGGTGATTTTTCTCTCCGAGTCAGCTTCATTGTCTCCAGTTCAGGATAACTTGCATATGACAAAGGCATACGACACTCAGACTCACGTTTTATAATTTATGCCCCCAAATGGAAGAGTGCTATTCTTACAAGAAGAAATTTGAAAGTGCCCAGGAAAGTAATCTAATTGTCTAATTCTTTATTACAGTCCTTGTCCTGAACTGGCAAATAAAGGAAAATATAATGACAGATTGAATAAATATTTGTAGATGTAGGTACCCATTCCTTGGCCTGGAGATAATCTTTCTTGGGCTCTACTAGAACCAAAAGGTATAAAGATGGGAAAATGAAAAATCCCAAAAGAATCATTTTGATCCCAGCACATGGTAAATGGTAAATATGTGGGAAAATAAAATAATAGATGTTAATTAAATTATTGTTTTTCAAATCATCCTTACCGAAGTACAGTTCATATATAGTAAGAGGCACCTATATACGATATGTATCTCAATGAACTTTCACAAAAACACTCCTGTAGACCACCAGCACTATAAAAACATAGAAATCCTATGTTAACTCAGAAAATGTTCTTGTGTCTCTCCACAGTTTATTCCTTTTCCTCTCCTGGCCCCAGGTACCACTGATTCTCTGTCATTAAGGACTAGATTGATCTTTTCTAGACTCACATATAAATAGAATCATATCCTTTTCTCCATGGCTTATTTCACTCAACGTAATGTTTTCAATAGTTTGTTAATATTTATTGCTGATTACACCACAATCTGTCTATCTGTTAACTTACTGATAGACATTGGGTTCTGTGCAGTTTGATGCTATGATGCAAAAGCTGCTATAAACATTTATACACAAATCTTTGTTTAAAGGTCTTTATATCTCTTGGGTAAATATCTAGAAATGGAATTGCTGGGTCATATGGGAAATGTAGGGTTAACTTTAAGGGAAAAAAAATTGCCATAATAATTTTCAAAGTAGTTGCATAATTTAAGATTCCCAGCAGCAACATGAAAGAGTTCCGGCCTTTTGCCAACATTTGGAATCATATTTATTGAAAAGAATTACCCTTTCTCCACTGAATTACTGGGTAGTTTGATAAATATTAATTGATCCTATATGTGTGAGTTTATCTGCGCACTGTGTTGTATTTCAGTCATCTGTCTTCATATCATGCCACACAGTCTCCATCACCGTGATTTTGAAGTCTTAAGATTATAGAATATAAACCCTCCTAGTCTGTTATTCCCTCAAGAAATCGTTTTGACTATTCCAAGTCTTCTGAATACTCATAGACTTTTGAATAATCTCAATGTCTACAAAAAATATAGCCTACACAGTTTTCTGTTTGGATTGTACTGAATTCATGCATCAATTTGAAAAAGAGAATCAATTTAAATATTGAGCCTTCAATCCATTAGTATACCTTAGCTTCCATTTGTTTGGGCATTTAAAAAAATTGTCTCACTAGTATTTTGTAGTTTAAGTGTTATAGACTAATTATTTTAATATTACGTACACTATTACAAATGATTTTTATATTTTCAGATTGCAATTGGTATTGCTTATATAGAGAAATAGATTTTTTAAAAAATATTGATCATGTGTCTTATGGCCTGCTCAACTCACTGATTATTTCTAGTCACTTTTATTTTGGTTTGTTCACTTAGGATTTTCTACATGCAGAGGTGTCTGAGTGCCTCAGTTGGTTAGTGTTGGACTTTGGCTCAGGTCATGTTCTCACAGTTTGTAAGTTTGAGCATCACATTGGGCTGGCTGCTGTCAGCACAGAGCCCACTTCAGATCCTCTGTTCCCTCCTCTTCCCCCACCCCCCACTCATTCTCTCTCTCTCTCAAAAATAAATACCCCCCCCCCAAAAAAAAGGATTTTCTACATGCATAATCATATCATCAGCATTTGGAGAGTAACTTCTTTCCAATGTAAATGCCTTTTATTTATCTCTTTCTTTATTGCCCTAGCTAGAACCTAAAGTATTATTTTGAACTAATGTGGTAAGAGTAAACATTCTTGTCTTATTCCCAATAGAAGGGGGAGGGGTGGAATTAAAACTTAAACACTGAGTACAATTAGCTACATGTACTTCACAGGTGCTCTTTATTAGGTTGAGGAAGTTCCATTCCATTCCTAGGTTCAATGACTTTGTTAATCATATGTGGCATTGAATTTTGTCAAATGCCTATTCTGGCTACTTTTAGATTCTCTTTATAAATGATGATCAATTTTTTGCTAATGATATGCTTTGGAGATTTTTAGTTTGACATTTAAGTTTTGAAGATGCTTTATGATTCGGGTTATGATTATTATTAAGCTTGGAGGTCTTTGGGCTTCTTCAATCTATGGATTTATAGGTTTTGTCAAATTTAGAAAAGTTTTAGCCATTATTTTTCCAAATATTTACTCTTCTACTATCTCCTTTTGGGACTCAAATTGCCTCTATCTCTCCCTACAAGGGAAGGTCTAAGCAGTCAATAAGACCCAGCTTAAGTTTTTCAGTGTTTTTCCCCTGTATCCTTCATTTTTAATACATTATATAATAATTTTTACTATGATCTTAAGTTATGCATTTTCTCAGATGGTATTAATTTCCATATCACATATTTTTCCTTTTAAATAATATTTCATTTATAAAAGTTCCACTTGATCTTTTTTTAATAATGTCCTTTTTTCCATATTCTGACCAAGTTTTCCTTTAAATGCATGCTATTTTAACCACTGTTTTGTGGTATGGTTAGCATACAAACAGCTGTGATATTTAACATATTCAACTTGATGAATTTGGAGGTAAATATACACTCATAATACTATCACCATAATCTATGTCCTAAAGATATCTATGACCTTCAAAAGTTTCTTCCTGCTCTCTTTATTGTTATGAATTATTTTGACAAGAACATTTGGCATAAGATCTACCTTAGCAAAATTTAAGTATATGATACATATTATTAAATATAAGTACCATGCTGCACAATAGATCTAGGACTTATTCATCCTGCATAACTGAAAAGTTGTACCCTCAACTAATACCTCTTCTTTTCCCCCTCCCTCAGCCCCTAGCAACCACCATTCAACTCTCTGCTTCTGTGAGTGATAATCTTAGATTCCACAAATAAGTGAGATTATGTAGCATTTGCCTTTCTTGTCTGGCTGATTTCACTTAGCATCATGTAATATTTATTAGATGTTCAACATCATGGTATTGCATTGTTATATTTATGGATATTTTGGGGGTCCTTCAGAAGGTAGAGAGTTTTGTTTTGGCAAGAATTAACATTTCTTCTCGATCATTTTAATCTGTTTAGGTCTCTTATTAAGCTTTGCTCTTTCGGTTCTAGAGTAACTTTCACTATGTGTGAAGTTCATCTCTCAGGCCTTCACTAAATACACCTACTGATCACTGAGGACTGTTGACTCTGGCTCAAATATGACTCCTTTTTTTGAACTCTGAAAATTTTTGAGCTTATCTCTCCACTCCATCGCCCAATTTGGGGTTTTTGCCTAGATTTGTGGAATTTCACTCTAAGCATATACAGCCTAATACATTCAAGGAAATGTGTAAGCAGGTGTCTGGAGCTCTTTCCCTACTTATCATCCTTCTTTCCGTAACTCTGTTCCACCTCTTCCAGGCATCTCAGCTTTTTCATATTTTGATTTCCATCTCTTTACTTCAGTAAGACCAAGAGGTCTGTGGTTCCCTTAACTGTCTGGAAATTCCCTCCAACAGAAGAAAGGGACAATGGTAGTACTCTCCTAATTTGTTTTCCTTCTCTCTGGGATTTCATTCTTCTGCTGGCTTGTCATTAAATGTTTGAAAGTAAATGTTCATATCTTTCATCAAGGTTTTTAGTTTTTATTGTTGGTACTGAAGTACAGTTTTTGTACTTCATCATATTTGAGAGGGGAACTCCAGGTATTATATGTTTTTAAGTTTTTTACAAATGTGAATGGATAATATGCTTCTTTATATACATATTTATCATTTACATTATTTCTTTAGCATATTCTCTTAATAGTATTTGCACTGATTTTTCTTATTGATATATAAGCATTCTGGCCTACATATTTTTTCCATATGTGGATTTTTTTTGCTTTTTAATTTGCTTTCAATTTGTTTATGGAATTTTGATTTGTTTCATATGCATACCTTAAAAATATTTCATTATTCAAATTCCTGAGGCTTACCTTTTGAATTATTTTTTAAAGGCTACTTTAAATATCTTTAAGACAATCTTTTAACTTTACTTTTTATTTTATTATTTTTTTGTTTGAGTATAGTTGACCCATGTTGTTGCATTAGTTTCAGGGACCTCATAGTGATTCAACAACTCCCTACACTACGTTGTGCTCACCACAGGTGTAGCCATCATCTGTCACCACACAACACTATCACAGCACCACTGACAATATTCCTTATGCTGTACCTTTCATTCCCATGACTTACTCATTCCATTACTGGAAGCCTGTATTTCCCACTCCTCTTCACCCATTTTGCCCATTCCCCCACCTTCCTCCCCTCTGACAACCATTAGTTTGTTCTCTGTATTTATAGGTCCGTTTCTGCTTTTCATGTGTTTGTTTATTTGTTTTGTTTTTTTAGATTTCACATATAAGCACAATGAAATAACAAATGTTGGCAAGGATGTGGAGAAAAAGGAACATTTGTGCACTGTTGGTGGGAATATAAATTGGTACAGCCACTGTGGAAAAGAGTATGGAGAATCCTCAAAAAATTAAAAATATAAATACCAGGGGAACCTGAGTGACTCAACCAGTTAAAGATCTGACTCCTGATTTTGGCTCAGGTCTTGATCTCTCAGTTCTTGAGATCGGGCCCCACATGGGGATCCAAGCAGACAGTGCAGGACCTGCTTGGGATTCTCTCTCTGCCTCGCTCTCTGCCCCTCCCCCACTCATTCCTTCTCTCTCTCTCTCTTAAAATAAATAAACTTTACAAAACAAAATAGAAATATCATATGACCCACTAATTCTACTACTAGGTATTTGCCCAAAGAAAACACAAACACTAATTAAAAAAGTATGCACCCCTATGTTTATTGCAACACTATTTACAATAGCCAAGATATGGAAACGGCCCAAGTGTTCATTGATAGATGACTGGCTAAACCATCATCATCATATATGTATATATGTATGGTAAGTTAATTTCATATTTAAATATGTAATGTGTATGTTGTTTATTTTGGTGCACAATATATGACACATATAGGGCCAGCTGTTCATCAAAGTCCATGTCTCTCATCCTCTATTTTCTGCCAAGGATTAGGTGTTACAGCTATGATTAGCATCCAAGTTGAACTATGTGACTAGTCCTCACGTCCTAACCAATGAAATATGACTCAATTACTGTATCTTACTTGCAAGCCACAGTGTTAGGGGATTTTCTTTCTATTTGTTTGCTGGTGAGGAGCACTTAAAAGTCTTTGTATATGGCAGAGGTTAGTGGAGCTAAAGCCAGGAAGAAAGCTGCTCTCTGATGAGGAAAAATTATATGGGCTATTATATAGGTCATTATACTTTTATTGTATGTTTATTATAGTAGTTAGCAAAGCTAATAATGAATTAATTAAAAATGAGGTTATCATTATATTTTTCCAAACAATTAATCACTTGTTTCAATATCATTTATTGAGTGATTTATCCATCCACTTCAGTAATAATGAGGTTATCATTTTTCCAAACAATTAGTCACTTGTCACATTACAATTATTGGATGATTCATCTAGCCCTTATTTTGAAATATCACTTTTCCACATAATAAATTTTCTTTCAAAACAGGATCTATTTCTTTACATTTTTATATATTCCATTTATCCAAAATTTCTATGTCAGATACACACTATATTTAGCATCATGCATATTTAATAACCTTTAATATTTGTTAGGGAAAGTTTGCTTTAGCATTTAATTTTTCTTGACTGTTCTTACTCTTTTATTCTTCCAGATGATTTAAGAATTTTTAGCAATTAGAACACAGTATGTCAATTGAAATTATATTTAATTTATAAATTAATTGAGTGAAAATTTTTATCTTTCAAATATTGTATTTCTTTTCAGGAACATATTATATCTGCCATTAATTTAGGTCTCCTTTTAATTTCCTTAGTGGCACACACTCATTTGTAAAACTTTATGCAAAATAATTGGAAGTGAAAACCCAGGCATTTAGAAAGAACACAGAGTTTTATTAATGGCAGAGTAAGAGTAAATTTTTTTTTATTAGTCTTTTTTGGGATTAATATAACTGAACAAAGAACATCATGGCTTAATGTATCTGTTGGAAAAATGGTGTCATCGTAAGTGCACACTCCTATGCATTGTGGAAAAAAAGAGGAATTAATTCCCATATCAATAGAGATAATCTGGTTTACTGTCCTTCAAAACAATTCCAGTTTTATTGTTTTTCAAATATACCCTTCTTCCATTGCTTTTGTTCAGGTGTTCATTGCATTTACTTGGTTTTCTCTATTGAGTTTCAACTGGTTCCAGTGATACCCAGTAAACACTTTTTCTTCCTTTGAAAAATTATTATATTTTGGGTGTTTTTATACACCATCCATAGGAGGTTAAAAAAGAGAAACTACTTTGAAAAATGATTTGGCAAAGAGTAACTCATTCTTTGAATTAGCTGTTCTATAACATGGACATGCACAATAGACATGTAAATTTACTGTTACATCAGGACATGTATGTTTATAGCAGTTTACAAATAGTAGCCTGAGCTGAAAACAGTATCACATCTCAAAGGACCAGATAAAAATGTTGCGGTACATTCCTAACATGTAATCCTACATAGCAACATAAAGAAATAAATTATTGATACAGCAAAGAAATGATTACCAATATCATTTTACTTAGTGAGAAATTCTGCACACAAAAGCATATATTCTGTATGATACCATGTATTTTTAAAGATTTTATTTTATTTTTGAGAGAGAGAGTGTGCATGTCTGTGAATGAGGGAGGGGAAGAGGGAGAGGGAGCGAGGAAATCACAAGCAGGCTCCATGCCCAGCAGCAGCATGGACCCCAACACCAGGCTTGATTCTACGACCTTGGTATCATGAACTGAGCTGAAATCAAGAGTCTGATGCTCAACTGACTGAGCCACCTAGGTCCCCCTCTATGTTTCCATTTATATAAAATTTTAGAATAGGGAAAATAATCTGTGATTAAGTATCAGAACAGAGGTGATTGTATTTTGACGGGGTACTGCCCAGAAGGGGCATGAGGAAACATTCTTGAATGATAATAATGTTCTATATTAGAGATGCAGAAACTTTTCTGGAAAGGCCAGAGAGCAAATTTTTTAAGTTGTCTGAGCTACATGGTCTCTGTTGCAACTACTCAGTTCTGCCCTGGTAGAGGAAAAGTACCATAGAAAAGATTTAAATAAATGGGCCTAACTGTGTTTTAATAACACTTTTTAAAAAATTAAGTCAGGGAAGGGTGCCTGAGGGGTTCAGTTGGTTGAGCATCTGACTTCGGCTCAGGCCATGATCTCACAGTTTGAGGTGCGAGCCCCATGTCAGGCTTTGCGATGATAGTGCAGAGCCTACTTCACGTTCTGTCTCCCTCTCTCTCTGCCCCTCCCCCACTCACAGTTTTTCTCTCTCTCTCTCAAAAATAAATAAACATTAAAAATTTTTTAAATAAAGTAAAATAAAAATTAGATCGAGGATAGATTATCATTTTTCAGCCCTTGTTCTTTATTTTTTTAGGGTTATGGGTGCCCTAACCCCATGCCTTCACAAAAAAAGTTATCAAAAGGTAGCACAAAGCGTGTATTTCAGTCACCATGTATCTAATGTAAAAATACATGCATTAAAGTTTTGTAATTCCTGAGTTCCAAAAGTTCAGAAACTGAAAATGGGTATAAATTCACTATGCTCCTTGTCTCATTTTCTGATAATGGTGTTAACTGACATTGAGAACTAGAGAGAGAGAGAAATGACTGAAATTGCCTCACATTTTAATAGATCATATATCGAAACTTCTTTTAATTTCTAATTGTTTTGTGCAGGGTACTACAGATCTCTTTGTCAAAGAAATGTAATTAAAAACAAACTCATATCCCATTCCCCCAAAACCTCTCTACAAAGGTAGGAAAGAAAACTCTTATTACTGAATAAGCATTAAAACAATATGAAGTGCATCACAGGCACTGAACTAAGAGAAAGCAAGACAGAAAGAAATCTCATCCCTTCTCCATAGCCAAGCAATAGAACTCATTATACACATGATCTGAAGATAGACAATAACAGGTCCTCAAATAAGAGGACCTGACAGCACCATTTGTCACACATAGTTTAATCTACATTACCTGGTAATGGGGTGACTATTTGTATTAGCTCATTGGCTTTATTCATGAAGAAACAAACTTCATATCTTTCTGAGAGGAACTTGGAGCAAAGCATCCACAAAATTAGGCTCCTGTCCTCCCACAGAAACTGGGAATTAGGGGTGCTATCTCCCTCGATGTGTGTATTTCAAAGAGAAGGTCCTATGTGCATAAGAAAGATGGTCCTGTGTCACAAAGCTAACAAAAGAACTATCTAATCTTCAAAAGGATTTTTATACATTTCAAAGAGATAAAAAAGAATTTACCTTAGAAAAAGTAAATTCTCTGGGACAAAGGAAAGGAGGGAAATCTTCCCTTTGTTTCTTTTTTTTCAAGCTTATTTATTTATTTTGAGAGGCAGAGAGAGAGAGAGAGAGAGAGAGAGTGCACTCATGAGCAGGGGAGGGGCAGAGAGAAAGAGAGGCAAAGAGAGGATCCCAAGCAGGTTCCCTGCTGTCAGTGAGGAGCCCCATATGGGACTCCATCATACAACCTGGAGATCACAACCTGAGCTGACATCAAGAGTCAGATGCTTAACCGACTGAGCTATTCAGGCGCCCCCTTCCCTTATTTTCAAGAGGAAGATTTTTTTTCAATTTTGTTTAATGTTATTTATTTTTGAGAGAGAGACAGAATGCCAGCGGGGGAAGGGGCAGAGAGAGAGGGAAACAAAGAATCCAAAGCAGGCTCCAGGCTCTGAGCTGTGAGCACAGAGCCCAATGTGTGGCTGGAACTCATAAACCACGAGATCATGACCTGAGCCAAAGTTGGGCACTTAACCGACTGAGCCACCCAGGCACCCCTCAAGAGGGAGATTTAAGCCTCTCATTTTTTTTTTTTTAATTTTTTTTTCAACGTTTATTTATTTTTGGGACAGAGAGAGACAGAGCATGAACGGGGGAAGGGCAGAGAGAGAGGGAGACACAGAATCAGAAACAGGCTCCAGGCTCTGAGCCATCAGCCCAGAGCCCGACGCGGGGCTCGAACTCACGGACCGCAAGATCGTGACCTGGCTGAAGTCGGACGCTTAACCGACTGCGCCACCCAGGCGCCCCAAGCCTCTCATTTTTAATTGGTATTTCTCCTTACATCTTTAAATAAATAAATACATACATGACATTGTTATTTAAATGTGCTAACATTATAATATGACTGAACTGTCATAATAGGCCAGTAGGAAAGGATACATGGTTCAAAAATTGGAATCTGAAAAATTGGTTATCCATGTGGAAATAAAATGGTCATGAATAGTTTCTTCATGGAGAAAACACAAATAGTCACTAAACATATAAAAATATACTCAATTTCCTGGTTATTGATTTTAAGTTTATTTACAAACCATTTCTCTCATAAGACTTGAAGTCTATTCCCTCTCCCATTGAATCTGGGTTGGCCCCATGTGCAACTTATCAGAAATATTCATTGGAACTGCCATTGTGTGACCCTAAGTCTAGGTCTCCCTGCTTCCATTTCACAGTTTTGATAACCAACTGCCTGACAGTACTGTGCATGGAGACATCACATGGACAAAGAGAAATTTTGGAGGTTAAGAACTGCTAGAGAAGAAAGGGAAGTCCATCATAGCTAAGCATCTCACCTACCCTGCTGAGACACCACCATATTAGTAAGAACCTTTTGGATCCTTCATCTTAATCAGTCATTTTTTATACTTTAGTTTTTGTTTTGTTTTTATTTACTTTATACCGATATAATTAAATATACAGTAAAATGCTTAAATCTTAATGCATAATCAATTTTGTTTTTCCATGAACATTGCATACCTACTACTTAGATCAAGGTACAGAACATTGCTTACCCTTCTGAAGGCTCCCATATGCTATCACCCAGTCTGTAAATGACACTTGGTACAAAGTTAAGCATCAGTTGTCCTGTGATGAAGCCCCTTTGCTTGAATCATATTTTTCCTCTTTTTAAAATTTTTTTAAATGTTTGTTTATTTTTGAGAGAGAAAGAGAGAGCACATGCGCGCGCGCGCACACACACACACACACACACACACACACACACACGTGGGGGAGGGGCAGAGAGAAGGACAGACTCAGAAGCAGGCTTTAGGCTCTGAGCTGTTAGCACAGAGCCTAATCCAGTGCTCAAACCCACAACGGTGAGATCATGACCTGAGCCAAAGTCAGACACTTGACCGACTGAGTCACCCAGGGGCCCCAGATTGTCTTTTGATAGAGCACACCCTCCAGTAGCCTCCTCAGAATGGATTATGGTAAATACAACAAAATCTTGAGTATCTCTAATGCCATCTATTTATACCTATGCTTGATGTTTAATTTGATTGGGCATGGAAATTAAATTGTAATTCTTTTTTTTCCTCTTAGCATATTGATAGCATTCCTTTCTGACTTACAGATTTCTTTGTTTCTTTTAAGAGTCAAATGGCATTTGGATTTCTGAACATTTGTTTATGAGACTTGTTTCTTTCTTTTGAGATGATGGGGGAATGTATCTTTATCCCAGTGTTCTGAATTTTAATGCTAATGTGCCTTGGTGAGAATTTCTTTTTGTTCATTGCTCTAGGCATTGTGTAGGTCTCTCAATTTTGTGTTTCAAGTCTATTAGTTCTGTGAAATATTCTGGATGAAATATTTGATAATCCACTTCTCCATTTTGTCTTTTATCTCTGTCTGAATAAAAGTTCAGATATTGGAATTACCTGAAGTGATTTCTTTATTTCATATCTGATCTCTCCTTTACTCAGTCTTTTTGCCTATTATAGCATCTGAAAATTACCCTTAACTTAATTTTACCATCCCATTGAAGTTTTCATTTCTGAGAACTTTATGTTCTTTAACCATATCTGTGTCTATATCTGTATTTCTAAAGTATTTTTACTTATTGTTCCTATGACAGATTCTTTTTTTTCTTTTTCTGTATATAAAGTATCCTCCTTGAGGCTAGTACTCAAAGATAGGTGGATGCATTGTATTTACTCCTTCCTGGCCCCCTATGTTTTGTCTGGTTTCCATGAATGTTACCCCTCCTACGTGTCATTTGGTTTCTGTTTTCTGGTAATTAACTATCCTCAAATATCTGATGTATCTTAGCTAGCTAACTATATTTAGCTGTGAGGAACAAAACAGTAAATGAGTATTCCTTGGTTTTACTTAAAACATGCCAACTAACGAGCTTCTATATCAGCATGTCTGATCTATGTTTTTGAGAGGAACTTACCTAAGAAAATCTGTTAATTTTTTATTTCTGGTGCTCAGTTTTCCAGAGGAATTCTCCAGTGTTCCACTTTGGGAGGCTCAAGTGTAGTTGTGATTTTTCTCAGACTGACTGGAGTTGAGAAGGGTTGTTCTCGGCTCAGGATAGAACATTTCATTTAACTTACATCCCTTTATTCAGCGTGACCTCCCTGCTGTGCTAATGTCAGAGTCCCAAGCCTCCCTGGTGCAACTCTTCCAGAGGGCAAATTGAGGTTTATGCCTTTCATTTGTGCTGTCAGGGAAGAAATCTGAAAATCTGAGAGCGTTGAAACATACTTTCAAATATTATTTTGGACAGTAGACCTATATTCAGCTTCTAGAGGTAGTTGGTGCCTTCAGAACTGAGCTGTATGGAGAACTCTGCAACATGGGTTTCCTTCAGCCAAACCCACAAGACAAAATAGCTTGTTCGTCAATGGCACCTTGTCCATTTTCTTCCTGCCTTTCAAATTTTGTTGCTGTCATTCACTCTTCCATTTCCATTATCTTTATGCATGTATTCATTAACTATTCCTTTATGATTTGAGTGGGGCTTTGTGAGAGGCAGATTGCATAAATATTTGTTTAATCTATTGTGTTTACTACAAGTACATGTACTCCTACTAAAAAATTGGCAGAAAAGTAAAGAAAAAGAGATTGCAATTGCTGGAAATGCACCCAGGACATGGTGAACTACCTTTTGATATTTTCATGTTTGTTTTTCTTTTATTCCCTGGAATTATATATTTCCATGAAGAATGCTGTATCTAAGATACTAGATGTATTCCAAGTTGTTGAATTGTCTAATTTGCATTTGGTATGTGCATTCACTAAAAATAAGGGCATTGATCTCTGTCAGGAAATGCAAACATTTAGAATAAACATGAAATAAGCATAGAACTCTTGATCAGAAAAAAATTTAAAAAGAAATTATTTTGTCTTTGTGTAGTCTGTGGTATGATCCGAGTCTAATATTCTTTAATCAAGCGTTAAACACACTAAGAACCAGAAAATATAAAATTGTCAATTGAATGTGGGAATTGTAGTGAGTCATTGCTATTTCTGCACCTGTGGAGTTGAAACTATCATGTTCACAGAAGAATTCTGCAGATGATGGTGTTGTGATGTCAAAAGGAGGCAAATTCAGGGCACCTGGGTGGCTCAGTCAGTTAAGCAACTGATTCTTGATTTTGGCTCAGGTCATGATCTCGTGGCTTGTCAGTTCGAGCCCCATGTCGGGCTCTGTGCTGACGGTGCGGAGCCTGTTTGGGATTCTCTCCTTCTCTCTCTGCTCTTTCCTCTCAAAATAAGTAAACAAACACATAAACAAACAAATCAATAAAGAAGGCAAACTTGAAATTGAGAGACAAGTGTGTAAATGCAACTGTTTATTTCATAAAGCACCTTGGTTTTGTTACTTATGACTTATTTTAAAATGTAAATGCTTCCTTTGTGCGTGTATTGTGATTTCATGTTTTACTATTGAAAGAAAAATCATATCTTAGACAACTCTTTATCTAATTTATTTCTACTTATGTGCTGTTTGTTAAAAGATCTCTGATTATTCTTTCAGAAATTAAATCCAATGAACTCTGTAAGCAGGAAAAGAGATACTTGGTATGGTTAGGACAGTCAAACAAGCACTATAATTTTTTTTGTTTTGTTTTACAAATTAGAAATAATAATACTAACCTGTATAGTGAAAATTTTAAAAATTGAAGTACTATTGCTTTACTGCTTAACAATGGCAAAATAATTAAACACTCTCCGTGCACACCTGAAAGAATCAATACGATTCATCCATAACAGGTTCACCCTGATAGTGATTCTTAGCTGTGCATTTAAAATTTGATGTGTTGTGCCGTCTCCCTAGAGAGTGTATAAAAAGTCTAAAAAGTGTATTTGCAAATATTATGGAGCTAAGTGGAATCATTATATTTCAGATTTAGAGGACGTAAAGCTGCTACAAATGTAAAACATACTATTTATTTTTAATTGATTTAAATCCCAGGGTCCTAAACTGGAAAAGACAGTTTTCCAATTAATTCACTTAGTATTTTCTAAAAGAATTTCTCTCAAATCATGGCGTACATCAAGTAATAATTGAACTGTACTTCAGTAATAATTATTTAAATAATTTCACAAATCTTCATCATGTACAAACAACCAGAACCAGTGCTTTAATTTATAGGTGATTCAAAGAAAATTGAAACCGGTGCCTGAGATTGTTACAGATTGACCATAGAACCCGTGCATTAATTTCCAGCTGAAGACCCAGCGCCACAATTAATTACATTTCTCTGGGAGCCGCTCACCCTTCCACCTTCCAAGTCAAAATCCAAAGCATAGACAACATCCAATTAACTAAGAAACTTTAATACACTTCCTAAACTTAATAAATGATTGTTTCATTAAACTGACAGTATAGAGATCCCATTCTGTTTACATGTTAGAAATATTTTATCCCAGGAGAAAAATAAATGGATTTATAAAATCTTGGAAGGGAAGAATGGTAAAGGGAAAAGATCACTTTAGTTTTGAAGAAGTATATTATAAAAAGGCATAGAAAGTTAAATTTAAGAAAAACACCATTTCAAAATAGCCATTACAAAATCTATTTTAAGACGGATTAATTTAAATTAAAGGTTAATTTTCCTGCAGCTGCATTGTTTTAAAGTATAGATAGTTGTCCAATCTTGAGTCAGAGATGGAAAGGGTTAAAGTTAGGGTTAGTTGCATTTTGGCCATTATAGTTACCCTGTCAGGTATTTCATTTAATTATCACAAAACTTCTATCAAATACTCCCTTTTTACAGGCACGGAAATTGAGTTCCAAAAAATTATATAATCGCGTCATGTTTTACAACCAATATTTTGTCCTAAATATATAAATTTCCAAAGCCTGGCTTCTTGATATTTTTTTAGGCTCAGAGTACATGTTGGCATATTAAAATAGCAAATAACACATCACCCAAAATTCACTGAGTTCTTGGTATCAGCAAATGACAATTATTTTTGCAAAAAAATATAATTTTCTCTTTTTCAATTATTCAACAATTACTGAGATTGTTGTGTTAGTCTAGCATCTTTGTAGGTGCTGTTGTTACAATGGCATAAGAAGAGAGCAGTGGGTGTGGATTTGGTTTGTGTAATAAGAAACCAATAATTGAGCTGAAACCTGAATAATGTTAATATATAATATTAACTATAGCCCCACCTTTAGCTAGCTCATGTGAAAATCTGGTGATGAATTTTTCTAGGCAGAAGGACTTACAACATAAAGATCTTAAGGTGAAAACAAGCATGGATGGCGTAAAGGGAAAATATAGAAAAACATTAAGTCTCAGTGAGCCTGGGTTGCTCAGTGGGTTCAGCACTGGACTCTTGGTATTGTCTCGGGTCTTGATCTCACAACTGTGCCAATGGGCTCCACACTGAGTTGAGGAGCCTGCTTGGAATTCTCTCTCTATTCTCTCTCTGCCCCTTCCCTGTTCACACGGTCTCTCTCTCTCTCAAAATAAATAAATAAACTTTTAAAAAGTCTAAACAAAAAGAAAATTATAAAGTCTGAACTGTACCAATATAGATGGATAAAAGTTCTTACTCTGCCATCACATCCTCCATTCTTTCATATTTGCCTATTTTGCACGTTACTTTATTACCATTGTAGATAATTTCAATTCCAATTTTCATAGAGAATCTCATATCACCTAAATGATCTAAATAAAGCTATTTAAATAAACTAAGTCAGATTAACAGGCACCTATGTCATAACTACTTAATCTTTAACAGGCAACTACATGGTAACTACTTAATATTTATATATTACAAGGAGATTCTTATAAATTCAAATATAGCTGTTATTCTAAAAAATGAAAAAATTCAGAGATCATAAATTTTAAGTAACATGAGTAGAGATGTTTGAGAAAAGGATCCCATTAAAATTTAGCTGTTTCTCCTTTTTAGAGCTCTCTCCCTCCTGGCGCATTGGATAAACATAGGATTTGTAGTTTAACAGAACTACACTCTTTATTATTAAACCTTACTAAATGTGTCAAACTAATAATTTAAACTTTTAAACTTTAGTTGCCTAATTAATTAAGCATGTATAATGACACTTTCAAATCTACTTTCTGTTTAGCAAATTCTCTGTTATCCAAACCAGGCACCCAAAAATTGGCTTTACTTTCTCTCTCTCCTTCCATACCCCTCAACACCAATCCCCATTGTTCGTACACTCACAGTACCTGTCTAAACTTTCCATACAGGCGACTACTATTTTAATTACATAATTTCTGTCTCCTCTTTTGGTCTGAAATATTACAATAGTTTGATAATTGATACCCCTCCTGTCAATATTTCTCTGCTTTCTACCCTCCATCCATTTATTTTATTTTTTTTAATTTTTTTTAACATTTATTCATTTTTGAGAGTGAGAGAGAGCATGAGCAGAGGAGGGGCAGAGAGAGAGGGAGACACAGAATCAGAAGCAGGCTCCAGGCTCCGAGCTGTCAGCACAGAGCTTGACGTGGGGCTCGAACTCACAGACTGTGAGATCATGACCGGACACTCAACTGACTGAGCCACCCAGGCACCCCTCCATCCATTTATTTTAAAGGAGAATTTGAATTTTATCACTATATTACTAAAAGGCTTTTAATATCTCCCCTCGGTAATTTTACTAAATTCCAAACTCATTAGCATAATATAAAGTTATTTTGTAGTTATATGTACATTTGTATTTACTTTTACTATATCTCAGCTTACCACACCTTCTCTCTGCTGTCACTCATACTGTTTCCTAAATCACGTGGAATGCTTGAAGTACCCAAACCTAAGACACATAAGCCACTTTTGTTATTAGACGCGTTATAGCAATATACATCTCTCTTGCTTTATCTGCCTCTCTTTCTCTCTCCAACTCCTGACCTAATATGTGCTGCAACAAACACAATAAAAAACTCCTCAAAGAAAGGTTCAAGTTTGGTATCTATGGATACACTTGGCTAAATAGCCTTGCCAAGTTATATTTTATGTTTTCCTACTTTATCCAGCTCAATAGATTGGCATTTTGTTTGTCTACTTATTCACAGTTATGCTCCTAATTGAGAATGCTGAGTGAGTCAAATATCCCCCCTCATTTAGTGGTATTAAATGAAAGGGAAAGAGTAATCTCGCCAATGTAAATATCTATTTCAGTAGAGTCTCACTAAGAAGTATCTCATATCATTTACAAATTGACTTAAAGCAGCTTTGATTGAGTATATCCTTCTTTTGATTGTGCCTAGTGGCATGTCCTGCCATTCCAATAATATTTACTGATAGGATCATTGGTGTAATTTGGTAGATCTGGGCGCTCTTGGCTCTAAGTTACTTTAATTTTTTCCAGAGGTGCCAAAAGAAGCCAAGGTACCACGTTCTTGGCTGGTTTTTGCTCTGTTTGAATTTCTTTAGTAATCCGCCTAGCCATTTTCCTATCTCTGGATCGACCTCAAATTTCCATGAAATGCTTATCCTTCCACCCATGGTCACAATGTTTGAATGTCTTGACACCATAATGGCCTAGATTATTGTCTGGCGTCTGAGCTTCTTCATCTCCTGGATATTCATCATTCTTTCTCTCAAACAAAGTCCTAGCCATCATGTAGATTATGGACCTAAAGTTCATTTCAATTTTCCTGTTCAAATAACTACAATAATTACACAGGTTGGCATATTGAAAGTACTCTTCAATTTCCTTAAATATTCTCACAAAGGCAGGAATACTGTATGGAAGGAAAGAGAAAGCACAAAAACAGGTCTGAGAATTCCAGGTGCACCTTACAAGGATTTTCCTTAGTAGAATAAGATGCACCAAGTTATATTAGAGATACTTGACACAGAGAGCCAAGGTTTAAATTTACCCAGCAGCCTTTTATGCTCCACTGACCACATATTCAAAACCAAGCTGTGTTACTGGATAAGCCAGGGTATAAGCCCTCATTGATCTATACATTTTCTTTCTTTCTTTTTAATGTGTATTTATTTACTTTGAGAGAGCAAGAGAGAGAGAGAGAAAGAAAGAGCATGCGTGTACAATCAGGGGAGGAGCAGAGAGAGAGGCAGAGAGAATCCCAAGCAATCTCCACACTGCCAGCAAGGAGCCTGATGCGGATCTTGATCCCATGAACCCAAACTGACTGAGCCCCCTAGTTGCCTCTATACATTTTCAATAAACGATGTATATGAGCTGGTTCAGAGTATTTTGGGGAATAATTTGGGCATAAACAACATTTTGTAAGTACTATCTGGTATTTCATCCCACTCCTGGCCACGGGTCAACACCAGAGTTCCAGGCATCCCTGGTGATAAGCTGGGAACCACCACAGTCTCATCACAAGTTAACTCTATCCTTTCACCCACCTTCACACATTTAACATAAGACAATTTCCGGCAATATCCTGAATATACGTGTCTTGTGTTTTGTTTGGTACCTGGTTTTGGTTTTATTTCATTTTTTTAAATTTTTTTTAAATTTATTTTTGAAGGAGAGAAAGGGACAGAGCATGAGCGGGGGAGGAGCAGAGAGAGAGGGAGACACAGAATCCGAACCAAGGTCCAGGCTCTATGCTGTCAGCACAGAGCCTGACGCGGGGCTGGAACTCATGAACCACGAGATCATGACCTGAGCCAAAGTTGGACGCTCAGCTGACTGAGATACCCAGGTGCCCTGGTTTTATTTTTTTACCATTTATCCATGTCAGTGTTTGGTGAAGTCATAGGCACTTTACCCGTGTTGCATTTTTACACATTTCATATGCCCTATGCCTTCCTTCCTTGCTACCTCCAACTATAACCCTTTAATGTCTTTATTTCCTTCGAGTTTCTCTAAGGATGGAGTCAATACCAATTATTGAGAGGATTAATAATGTCTACTAGCTATTATATTAGGCACTTCTGCCTTACTTAACTTTCCTGAATAGTAATTTTGGAAAAAGAGAGCTAGTGTCTGGGATAGGTACAGTATAAGAGATTTTTACTAAAACATATTTTCATAGCAATTAGAGGATAATTAACTAGCATAAGTTCTTCAATCAAATAAATATTTTGAGAAATTTTAATGTCGTGATTTTAGGAAATCAAAATGTAAATGTTGGAGGGTGAAATCAGTAATTATCAAGCGAAGACATCTCAACACTTAATTTATTGTGCCCTTGCATGGGAGGCACTATTCTGATCACTTTTTCACTTATTGAATCATTACAACAATGCGGATAAAATTCCAAGGATGGAGATTCTCAGATCTAGGTGCCATTTACTAAACTGAAATACAGGGGAAGAAACTGAAAGGTAAAGAGGTTATGGTAACTCACACATGATTTCATAGTGATTGAGCAGTAGGACTGTTACACAAACTAGACATTTGGCTCCACTGTTTGCACTCTTAACCACAGGACAATAGACACTTTCTTCCTGCAGAGGTCAGGACAGATGGCTGGGGGAAATGTAAGCAAAAGTGAAGATAGATTTTGCCAGAGTTAGTATTCGAATGCCCAATTTTTATTTATTTATTTTTAATAGCCAAGGACAGTATAGCTCACTGTTTGGATACTCAGTCTTAATAATCAATAGCTTAATCAGAGGTTTACAACCAATCATGACTTCCAAACTCTCTTTTGAATTTTAAAGTGTATGGAGATATCCATGTTTACACATTTAAAAATATCTTCAGGTAAATCTGATTAATGCTTATAAAAAAGATTGACTCATTTAAAGACTTTTATCTTAGCCTTCCAATAGAGCACAGAAGTGGAACTAACAAAAGTCGCATCAAATTCATCATTTTTTTGGAAAAATATTTTTTAAATCTGTGCATAATGTGAAAAGTGAGATTAAATTTACTCTGCAATAGATTTCTATTAAAGAAAACATTTGTACTTCACTATGTGGACTCAGTGGAATTTAATATGGTTTTTAGATCCTTAGGATATATTGGTTTTCAATTGGTTTTATATTCAAGATGGTTTTTCAGAGACCTTACTTTGTGCTGTTTTCCAACTTAAAATTTTTAAGATCTTTGGGTAGTCGAAGTTTAGAGATGTTCATTGTTTTTCAGTCTTTGTGTTCAAAATATCCTTGTATTTGCAGTGCATTTATTTATTATTTATTTATTTAAGAAAGAGAGACAAAGAGAAAGAGAAAGAGCACAAGCAAGGGAGGGGCAGAAGGAAAGAAAAAGAAAAACAAACTCCCAAGCAAAAAGCTGCATGCTCAGCATGGACCCTGACACTGTGATCATGACCTGAGATGATGGCTGAAATCAAGAGTTGGCTGCTCAACCAAATGAGCCACCCAGGCATCCCTCGGTGCTTTTAATGGTCAAAAAATTATGTCATTTAAAATAATAGGGATTACCCTTTAATTATTTATAGCCTATTCAAATTATTTTCTAATCACTGCAGAGAACCTCATTATGAAGACTGTTTGCATGTTCAAATAATTAGCATACATGTGTAAGTAGTTGTAAATAAAATATGGTTAAAGAGAATTACAAGTCTTCAGAAAGATATGCCAAACTAATTACAATATTAGTACATCCATAATATATGGTTACTGACCGTCAGTGTGAATACATATTAATCTCAGAATAAGCACATTTCTCCTACAAAAATATATTATGGAATTACAAGTTGCATTATGTTATAAATTTATAAGGAAATATTCCCTGACTTTTATACTTATCTGTAGGAATTATCACAGGAGAAACAAATTTATAAAATGAATCATGTTTTCTTACTTACCTTTGTATTATTTTTAATTCTGGTGAAAAATTTATTATTATAAACATTTATAGAATCCTAATTAAATCACTGTTAGCAAAATAATGAATCTAGAAAGTCCAACCTGAAGATAGTATTTACTTTCAAAGTAGAAAAATTTAAAGACACCCAAATAATAGTGTCTTAAAAAAAGTTGTGTATTGACTGCATTAATTAATTAAGACCTTTTCTGTTGAAAGTGATAGAACATCTGACTCAAACTGTGTAAAAGAAATGAAAAAAAAAAACCAAAAACCAAACAAACAAACAAACGAAACAGGAAGTATATTGAGTCTAATAAGAATAAAATTCCAAGGATGGGGATTCTCAGATCTAGAGCTCAAATGGTGTTATCAAGATCTTGTTACTTCCTTTCTCTTTCTTGTCTCATTGCTGTGCTGAGTTCACTTTCCAACATCATGTGCTAAAAAGATATTGCTGCTTCAGGAATCTTATCTGCTCAAACTTAGATCTAACAGTTAAGAGTTTGAATCTCTCTTCCAAAACTCCATTAAAAATCTTGTATCTCAGATACATTATTTGGTTTATGTCTAAGTTATCTGTTCTTCTCTTGGAGTGAAAGTAACTGTTGTATGAAACTTTACTGAAATCTTATATAAATGGAAGTTTCCTCAGAAGAAAGTTATAATAGGATTATGAGAAGGAGGTGAATAGGGAAGGAGTAATAAGAATAATGGATGTTCATTTTGGTTTATCCTTGCTAGAAGATAACACATATATGCAAATACACACAGATCCTCCCTACATAAATACATACAAAGTCTGCATACTCATAGAGTGGAATAGTTTGCAACATGCAAATGTCCCTAATGAGAACAACTAAGAAAGCAAAATATATTACAAAATTCCAATTTTAAAAGTAGAAGTGCTATAGAATCAAAGACTATAGGGACTAGAAAATAGAAAGAAAACATTCTGAACCATTAATAAGTGATATAAGTATTAGCAGCTGTATGTCTACCTTTCAGGTATTTATAGATTGTAGTTTTAGGCTTAATAAACTATAGGCTAAGAGACTGAGATTCAGAACTTGGTCTAGAAAAAGATGCATTATTTCCAAAGTGTAGAAGCCACGTTTAGGCAAACAGGCCTGAGTGATGGAATGTAGAAAGGGCCCACAGCTACTCCCCAGGCTGAATACAGACAGGGAGTCAGGCGACCCAGTCAAAAATATTCATATGTCCTAATTAACGAATGGGCTACTTAGAGCTAGGCACAGTTACCAAAAAGGGGAAGATCCATGCATTGCCATCCCTCCTCATTTTCCCCCTTTAAGAACAGCTCTCACCCACTGCCTCCTTGCAGATAGCATCTTCTCTGCTTTCTTTCCCACTGCTACCTTATATTCCATAATATAAGGTATATTCCAAAGTATATTCCATAAACTTCCATCTCCTTTGTTCTGCCTTATATGAATTATTTCATTTCTTACCCACTGGCTTCCATTTGATGGTTGCCTCACGTTTGGGGGCCCTCATCCAAACAAGAGACACGCCATTTAGACACCACACAAAGGAAGAAAATTATAATTAACAGTTAACTTAGTAACAGAATTTATGGAAAATAAAAATCAATGGAATGATACCTTTATATTTTTTGAGCTTTTATTTAAATTCCAATTAGAACCATACAGTGCAATATTAGTTTCAGGTGTATAATATAGTGATTCAACACTTCAAGGGGAGAAGCTAAGATGGTGGCATAGTAGGAGGACCCTAGGCTTGCCTGATCTCTGGGACATTGCTAGATAACTATCAAATCATTCTGAACATGCCAGAGATTGACCTGAGGACTGACTAAACAGTCTCCACAACAAGAAGGAGAGAAGAGGCCACCATGAGAAAGTCAGGAAGTGCAGAAATATTGTTTGAGGGAGAAATGGATATAGGGTGCTGCAGAGGGGAGGGAGCCCTGGTCCTGAAGAAAGATGAGAGAGGAGCACGTAGTGGGACACACAAGGAGAACACTTCCCCAAAGCTATTGGCTGGGGAAATGAGAGGGGCTGATTTTTGTGGGTTTTGCAACCAGCAGGGCTTGAAGACTAGAGTTTTAGGGGTTGGCAGGCTTGGCTGGTATAGACCCTTGTGGGTCCTGCTCTACTCCTGGAGAGAAGGCAGGCAAAAAACTTGAAAGCAGAAGGTGTGGAAACAGCAATCTGAATAATTCCTGGGACATACAGTGGAGAGATTGTTTGCTCTTCTTGGAGTGAATCCCTGGGATGTAGTGTTCACAGAGATGCTTCTCTGGGGACAAAGGAACTTGTGGGCACCATTTCCCTCACCTGCCCCTCAGCATAAACATAGAACCACTTTCCAAGGGCAGTTAGGCCTGATCCTGGCTTCCTAGCATGTTTGCTCCAAGTTCCATGCCCCAGTGCTCTGCAGCGACTGCTCTTCCTGGCCAATCATCCCTAAGTCCCAGCTCAGCAAGACCCTCCCTCAGAACACCATTGTAGTCTCCCACTCTACCAAGTTCCTAAAACCTGGAGTTTTAAAAGTCAGCAAGCTTGGCTGGGATGCAGTCTGGAGAGCACTGCACTGCTTCAGGAGAGAAGGCAGGCAAACAACCCAGAGACAGACATGGAAACAGTGATCTGAAAACAGCTGGGACACACAGGGGAGATTATTCACTGTTTTCAGAGTGCTTCCCCGAGAGGCAGTGAGTATGGAGATACTTCTCTGGGGACAAGGTTGGTGGCTGGTGCCATTTCCCTGCACCACTCTTCAGCATAGGTACAGAGCCACCTGCAGTAAGCAGCACAGCACCAACACTGACTGCCTACCCTGCTTACACCAGGTCCCATGACCCTGCGTTCTAGCAGTGCCACCCTACTCAGTCAGGCTTGCATCAGGCCCAGCACAGTGGGCCCCTGCCCCAGAAGACCAGCAGAAACCCTTGCCCACACCATATCGCCCATCCAGAAAGTTCTACAGGACTTTAGTTCTAGTGCAAGTAGTATCAGGTCTCATTTAACAAGCAGACCAGAACACACCTAGCTAAAACTTGTTATGTTTTGCCCAAGGACAAAACACTGCCCACTGCAGGCAAGAAGAGCCTCCACAAACAACTGGCATGAAGAACAAAGCAGGCAAAAAACCACAGCCCAGTGGACACAGCACACCCCAGAGTCACTCCCTGAATCTCCAGGCCCTGGACACTATATGATCGTTTCTTCATAAAGCCATTAATTTTAGGGGCATGAAAAATAATGGACTTTTCCAACACAGAGAGAAGGCAGATACTTAGACAAAATGCCAAGATGGAGTAATTTATCCCAAATCAAAGGACAAGATAAGGTGAAACACTTAGGCCAGAGATCTAGGTGAAACATATAAGTAATATGCCCAATGGAGAATTTAAAGCAACCATAATATTCACTGGGCTTGAGAAAAGAATAGAAGACTTCAGGGAGACCCTTACTGCACAGATAATAGAGATAAAAAAAAACAATTAGAAATGAAAAATGGAATAATTGCGATTCAAAACAGATTAGATGTAATATCACAAGGATGGAAGAAGCAGAGGAATGGATAAGTGATATAGAAGATAAACTAATGGAAAATGATAAAGGGGGAAAAAAAGAGAAAGAACAATTAAGGAACATGAGAATAGACTTAGGGAATTCAGTAACTCCACCAAACATAATAACATTTATATCATAAGAGTACCAGGAGAAGAGAGAGAGAAAAGGGCAAGAAATTTATATTAGGACATAATAGCTGAAAACTTCCCTCGTTTGGGGAAGGAAACAGACATCCAGATGCAGGAGGCAAGAGAACTCCTATCAAAATCAACAACAGCAGGGAATACCAAGACATATTGTAATTAAATTTGCAAAATGTAGTGATAAAGAAAAAATCCTAAAAGCAGCAAGACAAAAGAAGTCCTAACTTACAAGGAAAAACCCATAAAGCTAGCTGTAGATCTCTTAGCAAAAACTTTGCAGGCCAGAAGGGCATGCATGATATATTCAATGTGCTGAATGGGAAAAATCTGCATCCACGAACACTCTACCCAGCATGTCTGTCATTCAGAATAGAAAGAAAGAGTTTCCCAGACCCCTAAGCCAGCCCTGTAAGAGATATTAAAGAGGACTCATGGAGTAGAAAGGAAAGACCAAAAGCAAGGAAGAAGTCAAACTTTCACTATTTGCAGATGACATGATAATCTATATAGAAAACCTGAAAAACTCCACCAAACAACTGATAGAACTGTTAAACAAATTCAGTAAAGGAATCAATCCCATTTACAATTGCACCAAAAATTTTAAAATACTTAGAAATAAACCTAACCAAACAGGTAAAAGATCTATCTGTACTCTGAAATCTATAAAACAATGATGAACAAAATTGAAGAAAACATAATGAAATGGAAAGACATTCCATGTTCACTTATTGGAAGAACAAATATTGTTAAAATGTTTACACTACCCAAAGCAATCCACACATTTAATGCAATCCCTATCAAAATATCGCCAGGATTTTTTACAGAACTAGAACAGGCAATCCTAAAATTGATATGGAACCAGAAAAGACCCCAAATAGCCAAAGCAATCTTGAAAAAGAAAAGCGAAGCTAGAGATATCACAATTCCACACTTCAAGTTATATTACAAAGCTTCAGTGATCAAGACAATATGGTACTGGCACAAAAACAGACACATAGATCAATGGAACAGAATAGAAAACTCAGAAATGAACCCACAACTATATGGTCAATTAGTCTTCGACAAAGCAGGAAAAAGATATCCAAATGGGAAAAAGACAGTTTCTTCAAAAAATGGTGTTAGGAAAACTAGACAGAAGCATATAAAAAATGAAACTTAACCACTTTCTTACACCATACACAAAAATAAATTCAAAATGGATTAGACTTAAATGTGAGACCTAAAAGCATAAAAATCACAGAAGACAACACAAGCTTCTCTGACATTGGCCATAGCAACTTCTTAATAGACACATTCCTGAGCAAGGGAAACAAAAGCAAAAATAATGAGACCTCATCAAAATTAAAAATTTCTGCCTAGCAGAGGAATCAATCAACAAAACTAAAGGGCAACCTACAGAATAAGAGAAGATATTTTCAGATGACATACCTGATAAAGAGTTAATATCCAAAATATATAAAGAACTTATATAAGTCAACACCCCCCAAAATGAATAATCCAATTAAAAACCATGCAGAACACATGAATGGGCATTTTTCCAAAGAAGACATATAGATGGCCAACAGACCCATGAAAAGATGCTCAACATCATTGTTCATCAGGAAAATACAATGAGATATGATCTCACACCTGTCAAAATTGGTAAAATTAACAACACAGGGAACAATAGGTGTTGGCGAGGATGTGGAGAAAGGGGGACATTCTTACGCTATTGGTGGAAATGCAAACTGGTACAGTGACTCTTGAAAAAAGTATGGAGGTTGCACGAGAAGTTAAAAACAGAATTATTCTACTATCCAGGCATTGCACTAGTAGGTACTTACCCAATGGATACAAAAATACTAATTCTAAGGGATACATGCATCTCCATGTTTATAGCAGCATTATCAACAATAGCCAAATTATATAAAAAGTATGATGAATGGATAAAGAATATGTGGCATATATACAATGGAATATTACTCAGGCATCAAAAAGAATGAAATCTTGCCATTTGTAATTACATGGATACAGAGAGTATTATGCCAAGTGAAATAAGTCAGTCAGGGAAAGGCAAATACCATATGATTTCACTCATGTGTGAAATTTAAGAAACAAAACAAATGAACATGGGGGTGGAGGGAAGAGAAGAAAATCAAGAAACAGACTCTTAACAAACGGAGAACAAACCGATGGTCACTAGAGGGGAGGTGGGTGGGGGGATAGATTAAATAGGTGATGTCGATTAAGGAGGACACTTGCTGTGATGAGCAGATTGTTATATGTAAGTGTTGAATCCCTAAATTCTATACCTGAAACCAGTAATACACTGTATGTTAACTAACTGGAATTTAAATAAAAACTTAAAAACCAAGCCAACACAACACCCTGTGCTCTTTACAAGTGCACTTCTAAATCCCCATTACCTATTTGACCCACCTCTCAAGCTGAAATAAAATACTCACTAGTTTAAATGCTCAACAAAATAAACTCCCTCTATAAAAATGCAGCACATATATATTTTATTCATTTATTTACTTACTTAAATTGAGATATAATTGAAACATATTTGAAGCCCACAATGAGTGGCTTTGTTGTCTGTAGGATGACAATAAATGAAACATTTAAGTAGGTCTTTAGTAACAATGAAATGGTACCAGAAAGAAACATGGAAATACTTATAGGAGAAAGGAACATCATAAAGATAGATATATAATAACTTTAAACATTGTTTTAAGGATCTGATGTTTGGAAGTTTAAGTTATATGTAGAATTAAAATAGATATGTTCTAAGTTATTTAAAATAACACTACTATACTAGTCCCACAAAGGGAACAAGCTAAATATGAATCAATAACCACACAACTGAGAGCCAAGCTATGGAGAGAACCCAAATATCCACTGACTGATGGATAAAGTAGATGTGATATATATATATATATATATATATATATATATATATATGCATACATACATATAACTCAACCATCAAAAAGAATGAATAAAGGAGATGTGATATATATATATATATATATATATATATACATACATATAACTCAACCATTAAAAAGAATGAAATGTTGCCATTTGCAATGATGTGGATGCTAGAATGTGTTATGCTAAGTGAAATAAGTCAATCAGAGAAAGACAAATACCACATGATTTCACTCATATTTAAGAAACAAAACAGAATGACATATGGGAGCGGGGAGAAAAAAAAGAGAGTGGGAAAAAAACCATGAGAAACTATTGAAGATAGAGAACAAACTGATGGAGGGAGATGGGTAGGGGATGGACTAGGTGGGTGATGAGGATTAAGGAGGGCACTTGTGATGAGCACTGGGTGTTGTATGTAAGTGATGAATCACTGAATTCTACTCCTGAAACCAATATTGCACAGTATGTTAACTAACTAAATTTAAATAAAATTTTGAAAAAAAGAAATAAATCATACAATGTAACACTTCTTCACAATAAAAATGAATAACCCACAAATACATGCAAATGTGCAAATGATACAAATATAATATTACGAAAAAGCAGCAGACTATCTACGACCCCATTTATGGAAAGTAAAAGGAGAGCTGATTTATACTGTAGGAAGTCGAGGTGGTGGAAGGCTTTGGCAGTTAGCATTTGGAAACGAGCAAAACAGGGATTTCCGGCATTTTTTTTACTTGAATGTTATATGAGTATATCTAACTTATGAAAATCCAGTAAGCTGTTAACTTATCACATGAATGTTTTTCCTGCATACATTTTACTTCAGTGACATGTTAATGAGACAAAGAGAGAGAAGGCGCTCTTTACCTGTGAGATGACAATTTGGGCTTAAATAACCTTTAATACGATTCGACTACAAACTTGAAAATTTCCAATATTTATCAGAGTAATTAAAAGATTAAGCATTAGTGGGGCGCCTGGGTGGCTCAGTCAGTTGAGCGTCCGACTTTGGCTCAGGTCATGATCTCACCGTTTGTGAGTTTGAGCCCCAAGTGGGGCTTTATACTGATAGCTCAGAGCCTGGAGCTTGCTTCAGATTCTATGTCTCCCTCTCTCTCCCCCTCTCCTATTCGTGCTCACTCTGTCTGTCTGTTTCTCTCTCTCTCAAAAATAAATAAACATTACTTAATAAGTAAATAATAAGGTAAAAGATTAGGCACTAGTAAAACTAACCTGAAATACTAAATGATACATAATGATAACGTGTTATATTGGAAACAATTAAATTATTCATCAAAAATTGCTAAAGGGTTACCTTTATTTATTTATGTTCAGAACTTGTCATTGTTTTGAGGAGTTCTGTTGAGAAACCAGATTGCTGATGCTCAAGTTGTGTCCCTGTGATTGATTCATTCCTAACTTTAGGTTTACCTATTTCTCTTATTTACCTGTTCTCTTACTTTGTATTTGAAAGCTGTGATGCCATGCTTTGGCCACCTCCAGTCTCTTATTGCTGTTCTGATTGACGGCCAAGATGGATTGACTTACCAAAAGATTCAATTGATTTACTGTTTTTGCTGTGGCTAACTATAATAATTAATTTTAACTTTAACTGTGATTTTGCCTTGGTCATACTCCAGACCCACTGGCTATTATCACATTGATACTCATGAATTATCATCTCATCCTAATGAAGAATATCACCCTGTTGTTACATGGCCATCTTACTGAGTAAGAAAGAGATAAAAATTGAAGCATCTTGCGGTGGTTGGCCAAAACTTTTAAAGATTAAAAGTAATAGACTAGTGTCTGTTAGATGAGGGCGGGGAAAAAAAGATGCAGTCAGGGAGAACTTCAGGAAGGCTACTGTAAAAGTCCATGTAAATGAAGTCAGTGTGGAAGATGATAGCAAGATTTAAGATAATGAGAATTATCTGGATTCTGGATTGATGGTTAGAGAAAACAGAAAGTGTCAATTGATTACACATGAGGTGTTGGAAGGTAGTCACTTGTGACTTCAGGATTTGGGACCTGTGCAATTAGAAGACAGCAATTACTAGTGTCTGTTACTGGGGAAACAAGCAGTAGAAAAGGTGTTTTGTTATCATTTTGTTTTGTTTTAGGGCAGGAAGATCAGGCAGTCAATTTGAGCCATTTAAATTTTGAGATGCTTAGAAGCCATGAGACCAAATGTAACTACTGAAGGAGTGAAAGTGCAGACAAAAACAGAAGAGATAAAGAATAAAATGACAGAGCAATCCGGTATGTAGAGGTCAGAAAGAGAAATATCATCTAAAAAGACTGAGTGGGGTTAGAAAGTGTGGTGAGTGACAATGAGGACAGGGGGGTGTGATTGGAAGCAAATGAACTGATGTTTCAAGAAAAGATCAACTGTGCCAAATGCTGCTGATAAACTGAGTGAGGGAGGATTGAGGGATTAGCATTATAGGGGTGCCTGGGTGGCTCAGTCATCGAGCATCCACTCTTGATTTCTGCTCAGGTTGATCCCGAGGTTGTGGGATCAAGACAACCCCCCATCAGTTGGATTACCCACTGAGCGTGGAGCCTGCTTGGGATTTTCCCTATCTCTCCCCCTCTGTCCCTCTCCCTGACCCATTCTCTGTGCTCTCTCTCTCTCTCTCTCTCTCTCTCTCAAAGTAAATAAATACATTAAAAAACGATAAATTAGTATTATATTTACCAGGACCATGATAAATCAGAACAGGTTTGGTGGACTTTAGAGTAGTAACACCATATTTTTAATCTGATAAATGCCAGAAGAATGAACAATTAATGATGCAGGAGAGGTGAAAATTGCCAAAAATATTCTTTAGTAGGAAAACAGGAATACTTTGTTATGCTGAAGTAAAAAGGGTCATTGCAATATTCCCTGATTGTTTTCCATAGAGATAATGAGAGCTAAATATGTGAATACAGATCCATGTAGCATAATTGATCCATGTGATGAGTAGATTTTCTCAGTAAAATAGGAGACAAGGTCATTTGTTTACGGTAAAGTCAGGGAATGCGTGTGAAGTACTGAGCATTTAAGAAGAAACAGTATGAAATAGTTATCTTGAAGTAAAGGGCAGTGAATGGATTAGAGAAATACTATCAGACTTTTCTCATGGTGATGATCATATTTGTGTGTTTTACCCAGCCATTTTCCACTGTGGTGGGAAGGAAGTTAAAGTGCAGTGAGACCACTGCTCTCTGCTAAAGTTGCCATTTAGCTAAAGGAATAGAGCAAAAGGAGAAGCAAGCAAAATGTGGAAGCAATATGCAAGAGCATGATTATAATGGCTAAGCATGGAATTTGATCAGAGAAGGAAGAGAGAGAGATCAAGCAAATAGTGGGGAATAGTGAAAAAATGGCAGGATCAACATGTTTGTGCATATTGCTTCTGAGCTTTGTTTCAAATGTTGTCACTGACTTAAATGCTAATAAATGATACACTTGATAAAGTCTTTCTGAATAAATAATACAGCCATACAAGGAGTGTCGGAATACATTTAATGTAACAAATAACACTTATTTAGGATGATAAATTATGAATCTGTAAAAATTATCATAAAATGAGAATAAACTCAAAAAATAGAATATTTAAGAACTTCCAAAGAATGATATTCTAAGACTAAATTTAGGGATCATGACATCTTTGCAGAAATCTATAAATATCAGCAATATCAGACACATTGTCGTGTAGACAGACAGCTTTGATTCTTTTGACAAATTGTTATGGTTGGAACTCTTCCCAGACCCGTTCTGCTTTGTGCATGTGGATTCAATCTAAATTAGTGAAGATCTGACCTTTAGTTACATAATTGCAACTTGGTATGAATTAATGCTCACTGTTTCAGGGAAAGACTTAAAAATATGTAGATTAAAGAGTAGCATACTGCTAATGATCATTATTTATTCGACACTGTTCATTTCAATCTGGAAGAAATGAATAATATTACTGAAATGCATAGATTATCTTAAGGCTGTGCATAACCATATTGTCAGATGTTTCTAGGAGTTTATTCTGAAAGTCAGAGTTAAAATAACTGTCAGACCTTTTTTTTTTTTTTTTGGTTGGGGGAAGGGATAAGTGATAATTACTGTCCTACAGTGCTACAGTGAAGACCAACAGAGGATCCCTTAATGCTTCATATTTACTTTGTCTTATTTCATTTTCTACACATATTCCAATCATTTAAAGGGTAAAGCATCCTAATTCTTAAGGACAAAAATATGTAAATAAAAAATAAATTTGTAATATAATTCCATTTTAAACCATAAGATAAAAGTATTAAGAATAAAGTTTCATTAAAGGGCAAGGCTACCTACAAATTTATTCTCAATTTTAGATATTTCTATAGCTTTTATAAAATATTTGCATTTCAATGTATCAGAGTTAGGATATAATTAAGAAGAAGAAAGATGTTTTCACATAAAAAGATAAGAATAAATAATAAGAATGTAATGTAATAAGAAGCACTACTCAAACATTTTGGTTTAGTTCAGTTACCAGTGCTAATTTCCAAAGGTCAATGTCTATTTGTATTATTTGTATTTCACAAGCATTTATTAATAATGTACTTACTATGTGCAAAATAATCTGATGTCACATTTACATATATTACAATACTTTCCAGATTAATTTTTCTACTTTGAATGCATACTCATTGAAACTATGTAAGTAAACTGACTTAAAAATAACCAAACCTGAGAAGGTAGAGAGAAAATTGTGTTTAGTCATTTGATAGCTAATGTGAATATTAATTCTTGTACTATAGAAATATATAAAGAGAAATAATGAAGTCAGTTGAGTTTCTGGCTTTGAAATAGTTATACAGTACTTTACTTTTTCTTCTCTAAAATTGTTTGTGAAATTTAGACCCTTGTGCCTTTTTTTTCCTTTTACTATAGGATGTTGAGGTGATATTTTAATATTTTATAGCCCAATGATAGAAGATTTTGGATACATGCTTTGTAAATTTGTAAAACATAAGTATGTTTGATTTCTCTAAATTTTATAGATCTAGCCAAGAACACATTATTGAGCATGTGTGAATTTCAATATGATAAGACTAAAATTAACTGATATGTCAATCAAAACATGCATGATTATACTATTATTGATTGATTTGATCATTAATATGGCAATTTTTGTGTTGGGAGTAATAATCTTTTTTTGAAATTTAGTGTGTTATTCAAAGCCACATACATACTATAAAATACAGCCACTGGATAATATATCAAATAGGTCATTTTCAAAATTAAAATGAGTGCTTTATTGGATTCTGACTTTTGAATAGGACTCATTATTATATTAATTATCTTAAACACTTTCAGATAATTTGATTAGAGTTTCTTATTACATATGCGTGTGAGTTTCAAACAAAAATTATTTCAACAAAATATAATTGTAATATGTAATTATATATAATATACAATACATAATTGTAATTTTCAACACGATTATTAATAGAGGTAAGGTGAATAGAGCCAAACCCTCCCCAAGCCCAGATTTTGTCGTTGTTTTGGCTAAGCTCCTGCTAGAACTTGAGAATATATTAGAGTGTCATTCACATACACATTTTAATAATTGGTCACATGATCTGATAACCTTAGATGTATGATACATAAATGTAATAAGCCACAATCATATACATTCAAAATATGGAAGTTTAATCAGTAATTCAAAAACTAAACTCAAAACACTTTAAAAATATTAGTACAAAAATCAAATCATTAAAAATATTGGTATCAAAGATTCTAGAACATCATATAATGCTTCCTTATCTTAATATAATTTTAAGAAACTTTAAACATGAAAAAAACATTAATTTTTTGCTTTATAAATACACACACAAACACACCCTAAGTATCACTGATAGTCATCTGGTTCTCAACTCTATGGTATTAGTAGTTTTAGAGCCAATTGAAATACAGGGATATATGTCCTACAAATAAATAAAATAACACAAACTTTATTGAAGTGTCTGGATCATTTTTTAGAAATGTGCTGTAATTCCAAGGTGCCTGGGTGGCTCAGTCTTGAACACCGGACTCTTGATTTTGGCTCAAGTCATGATCCCAGGGTTATGGTATCAAACCCTGCATTAGGCTCTGCACTGATCATGGAGCCTGCTTAGGATTCTCTTTATCCCTCAGGGCACCTGGGTGGCTCAGTTGATTGAGTGTCCAAATTTGGCTTGGGTCATGGTCTTTCAGTTCGTGGGTTCGAACCCCACATCAGGACAGCTCAGAGCCTGGAGTTGCTTCGATTCTGTGTCTCCCTCTCTCTCTGCCCCTTCCCCACTCACGCTCTGTCTCTCAAAAATAAATATACATCAAAAAAATTTAAAAGAAGATCTATCTCTCCCTCTGCCCCTCTCTCCAGCTTGTGCACTCGCTCTCTCTAAAGAGATAAATAAATAAAATGTTGATATTAAAAAAATGAAATGCACTGTAATTTTAAATGAAATAAATTATTTTGATAATCTTACTAAAAATCAAAAGCATGCAAGTCGCCTTGATGAGCACAAGGTAAATAGAAAAATCAATAATGGAAGATTGTAAAATGTCACTCTTGGTTCTGATAGCATTTCTCTTTTTTATTCAAGCAATATTTAGAAGCAACTACTGGGCAGGGCACTGGGCTTTCACTGGTGAACAATATGAGGTATACAAATAAGTAAGCAAAGTAAAGAGATAATTAATGAAAAGTGTGATATGCAGGCATATAGGAAGAGAAGTTAGAATCAGTAGCTTTTATAAAAGACAGGGGAGGGGGGGTTAAAGAATGTACTTGTCATGATGAGCACTGGGTGATGTATAGAATTGTTGAATCATTGTATTGTACACCTGAAAGCAATATCATACTGCATATTAACTATACTGGAATTAAAATAAAAATTTAGTAAAAAAAATAAAGTAATAAAAAGACACAGGGGAGGCCATTTGTAACAAATGCACTAGGGACTCGGCTTGAATCACGTGGGCATTATTACGTTCATGCCTGCTGTCTGACTTGGAAGAAAATCTCCATCATTCTGGCTCTGTCTTTGCTTTTTACTTTCAAGGACCTTTGTAATTCCACTGAGTAATCCAGGAAAATTTCCTTATCATAATATCAGCTCATTAGTGAGTTTATTTCCATCTTCAACTTTAATTTTCCTTTTCTGTGTAAGGTAAAATATTCATAGGTTCCGGGATTGGGACATGAAATTTTGTGGGGAGAGGAGTAGCATTGTTCTGCTTATAACATTAAGTGACCTCCAAAGTCACTTACATCAGAAGTTTGATTGAAGTCATACCATAATATGTGATATTTACAAGTAAGTGCTCTGTAAATATTAGTTATCATTCTTAATGTGACACTGGAGACAAAATCTCAAATTACAAAACTCCCTTTGACTTCAGATGAAGACTTCTGCTCAGTTTTAAGTATGCAACATTATAGATTGTATGGAATAAAAACTCTGGATATTATAAACATCATGATTTGAAATGTGCTTGAATCATAAGACAAAACTCTGATTATAATATATAGACATTTATTATAAATCTTAATAATATGGTTCCTACTTGATTTGCCAATTTTCTTCTTTCCAGTTTCCCTGAACAGCATCACAGGACATGATTGCAAGGTCGCATTTAGGTCCTACACGACACACATGAATATGTATTTTTAAAGAGTACTTCCTCATCTAGTTTAAACTTAATGTCATGTATTTGGGTAGCGCATATCGATATTATAATTTCATCTTTATATTTAAAAAGGTAAATTATATACCCTTGATTCAACTTTTGCAAATGGGGACTTCATAATATTACTTGAAAATTTATATTTTTGTCAATACAAATGAAGTGTGATTACTAAAAATTCTGTAAATGTATTATAGAATACACATTGGGCAGTTTTCCCTTCCCTTTCCCTCATTTATAATGCAGCAGTTATAAAAGCTCACCCCTACCTTGGGGAGAAATCGGTGGAAATTTCATAACCTCCGTTCTTATGAAGCTCTTCTGCAACAACGAACAACTTCTAAAGCTTCAGGCGAGAGAAATGTTTATCACAAAGTAAAACATCTCCTGAGTCAGCCTGTTCAGGGAGATTTGCTGCCACTTTTATTGAATTCCTGAGGATTTTATTCCTCAAGCTATTACCCTCAAATGTATGAGCAAGAAAGGCCAAAGCCCTGTAAGACTTTAATATGTCTCTTCATGTAAATGTTTACCAAAACTAAGAACAAAGCAGTAAGTCAAAGCACCACTGTCTGGTGGCTTTTTGTCTTTTCTTTCCCTCAGTATTGCCTGGGGACTTAGAAAGACTTGAGTTCAAGTCCTGTCTTTGACACTTTGTTTGACTTCATGTAAGTAATTTAATCTTTCTAAAGACATTTCCCAGGGTAATGGCATTGATATGATAGCACTGGCACTGGGTTAAATGAGATTATTTGTCCAAATAATTTATTAGCGTACTTGACCCCGTGTAGGTTTTCAATTAGTTACAAGTTCATTAGCATCCTTCCAAATGGTTCCTTTCTGTTCAATTACTCTTCTATTAAATCCTTCTATTTTGACTGCAGATTTTTCTGATCTTTATTCACATCACCCAGAAACAGAACACTTTATAAGGTGTTGATCATCTTTTCCCAACCTAATTTTAAAATTAAACAAATGTCACTTTGGGAAGTACTAGGGCAAAGAACAGAATTTAATTTCCACAGGTTTTCTTTTTGTTGTTGTTGTTGTTTTTGCTTTCGTGGTCTATTAGACAAAAGCTTTGTCTTAATCACACTGAAAATTTTTTGCATTAGTGTACTACGTAAAATTAACATGACTCTAACCTATTAAACTAGGTGAGAAAACTTAATTCCTATGAATTGCACATTATTACTGGGACACCAAACAATTTATTAAGAAACAAGCAAATAGGAAGACTAAGTCAAATCTAGCTCATTTCCACACTAATGCAAACCCTCCCTGCAAACCATTCTGTAACTAAAAAAAACCCAAAAAACAAAAAACAGATACCTTTAAATGAACATGTGTATCAGATAAAATTCATACCAGTGGAAAGGAGGGAGGGATGTTTTAGGGAGCAGATTTTCAATTATCAAATCAGCTTCAGGCCTGGACCAAAAGAGCAACACTCTTATGTGACATGTTGTAACATGAGGTCTCTAATAATGAGGTGGTCAGGACCTCATTTTTGTATCTCAATGCAATAGCTCTCAGAATAGCATGCTACTCCCATAATTATGATAAACAATAATTACAGGATCGGGTTATTAAAGCATGCATGGTAAGAAAAAAAACTTGAACTGGGCTACTAGGAATAAGTGAGGAGGTCTCTGAAAGGAGCTTCATTTTATTTTCAACTTCATTATGCATTTACCACTGGAGGAAAGTTGAAGGTATTTTTTTTTCCTTAGGTTGCAATAAACTGTGCAGGTTAACAAAAGATGTGATGTGGCCACAATTATATAGCTCACCATCAATCCTAGTGCTATGACAGAGAAACAGGTGGGTGAGAATATGGCAACATTGATTTTTATTATAATTGTCCTATATTATTGCTTCTAACATAGTGATGACTGCAAATGCCATTTAATATAATTCAGCATTGCTCCCCAACTTGTGCCACTGTCTAAAATAAAAGAGAAGGGCTACAGGTCGAATTTATTAATAGCATATGAAAAACAATCATTTCTTACCTTTTATTAAAATGTGTTTGTTGCTGCTCACAGTGTATTAATGAAATTAATAAAACTTTAAGATTTGGAAAAATAGAAATAGTGTACTCTTTTTAAAAATTTTTTAATGTTTATTTATTATTTTGAGAAAGATAGAGAGAGACAGAGTGCGAGCAGGGGAGGGGCAGAGAGAGAAGGAGACATAGAATCCGAAGCAGGATCCATGCTTTAAGCTGTCAGTACAGAGCTTGATGTGGGGCTCGAACTCTTGGACCCAAGATCATGACCTGAACTGAAGTAGGACCCTTAAGCAACTGAGCTACCCAGGCATCCCAATAGTGTATTCCTTTTTTAATTAAAAAAAAAGTTTTTTAATGTTTATTTGGCCACTCAACCTGTTGCTTGAGTTGCTTCTGGGTGATGGGGCTCCTTGTAAAAGCAGTAGATTTCATTTACATAAGTCTGTTGTAAGATCTCTTCATAATAAAATATGACACTGTATATAGATTATGGCAGCAAGAGATAAGGCACTAAGTTCACAGTGATGATACTGGTGGGTCTGCAAGCAGGGAAGCCAAATCCATGATCAAAAATTTCTAAATGAGCCCAAAACACTACTTTCTAAATGAACTTTCTAAATGAGCCCAAAACACTACTGTTTCCATGACAGAAGGAATCCAATATAATCGTTCTGCCAGCCAGTAACTTCCTGAGGCCAGTTGTGTGCATTGATAAATCAGCTTTCTGGAATGGGAAAAGATCTGAGATTTGTAGTTTTTGCTGATTTCCTTTGTGTATGTATCCTCACCATTGCAGATTTCATGCAACCAACGTGATGTTTTGAAAAATAAAGCTGAGAAAAAAAGGTGTACAATTAACTTGAGATCTGGTAAGAGCTCCAGAACACCAATGCTATTTCAGCTTGTTTGTTCAAGCTGTGACAGTAGTCATGTCAACCATAGTGAGAAATTGACTTTTGTTTTTTGAGCCTATACCTGTGCTCCTCAAATACATAAGCACCCATCCCAGAATCCCACTTTGAGGATCACTTTCCCGGGAGCAGTCAGGAGTATTCAGAAAGGTAAATGATGATTTGGCAGGAAAATAGGACGTTCCTGGCACATACAGAAACCCTAATTAGGTATACCTGTTAGTGAGTGGTTGCTTTAGGATCAAAATCTAAATCATATGACTCTAAAACCCTTCATCTAAAGAGCTGATCATTTATTATTTTACCAAGGACCTATAAAAATTAGTAAATTCATAATATTTGAGGTATATGTGGATATAAATGTGTGCATGCGTACATATGTATGTATATAAAAGTGATATAACTTATTTGGAGGAGTGTAACAATGCATATTTTAATACATACTACTTCACAGTGACATCTATGCTTTACAAAGCATAATATTTCCATATTCTCAAAATATTTTATTTCCTGTCTTGGGTACACTGAATGTCAGATAGAGAGGGACAAATTTATGACATTACTGATTATTCTGATGTTGCTTATTTGAAAACACAAAAAACAAATGTAGGGTGGGTTGGTAGAAAGGTTGAAGTTGTATGAGATAAATTGGGAAATTGAAATAATATTTTTTTTTTTTTAAATTTTTTTTTCAACGTTTTTTATTTATTTTGGGACAGAGAGAGACAGAGCATGAACGGGGGAGGGGCAGAGAGAGAGGGAGACACAGAATCGGAAACAGGATCCAGGCTCCGAGCCATCAGCCCAGAGCCCGACGCGGGGCTCGAACTCACGGACCGCGAGATCGTGACCTGGCTGAAGTCGGACGCTTAACCGACTGCGCCACCCAGGCGCCCCGAAATAATATTGATATTCCTGGACCACAGGATAAATGATTCACTCAGCAGTTTAAAGTGGCAAGTTGGAAGCACTAAAACTGCTTGAAATATCTAGAACTGGTGAAAATGACTTGTTATGATATATCTACTAGTAAAGTTTTAGTCTGGATTGATAAGTTTACCTAAATAAATACAACGCCTTTAGTTTACTTGAAGCTCTGCGTGAAATTATGGGATGCCTTTCAGTATCCCATACTACATGATTATTCATCACACCCCATAAGGTCAAAAAGAAAAATTGGGACACTCACAGACCAGGATCAATTAAGAGGTTAAGAGACTTTTATTTCATATTAAAAGCAAATCTCAAACAACAAGTAAAAATTAAACATCTTCCCTTCTGCTCTATCTCTGCATTGAGGAATTTTAGCTGTAAGATCTGTCTCAAATTGCAGGCTGTGAATTGCTTATTCATTTTAGGGACAATCAACAGAGCAGGAAGGGGTGCCTTCAGCCAAAGTTGAAACTCTATAGGGACCTGAAAAGACAGAGTAAGTTGAGCTGTTAATTACTTTCCTGAGGGCAGAGAGCAGAGCTGGTGGTTGATAACAAAAGCTTCTCCCAGACTTTCCGGATCTTAATTCTGTTAGATGAGATCTTGCCAAGACAAATATTATTGGACCTAAAAAGAAAGCACAGACATTTCTTGCAGTGTGAGAGGTGCAGATATGCAGTAGGGAGAGACTAAAAATTATCTAAACAAGAACATATATTTATATGCATTATTAATTTCACCTCAGTTTAAGCATAATGAATTTGGAAGTAGTCTTGTAGTTCCCCACTTAACATAAATAATACATTTATCATCATCTGAGTTTTAGAGAAAAAATTGGGAACAGTTTGAGGTACTTGTCTGGACTGGAGCTTGTAAGTTTAGGTTTTCCCTGACATATGGTAAAATACACTGTTGTCATTTTAAAATAGGAAAATGCTGGGGCACCTAGATGGCTCAGGGGTTAAGTGTTTGACTTAAGCTCAGGTCATGATCTCACAGTTTGTAGGTTCTAGCCCCATGTTCGGTTCTGTGATGACAACTCAGAGCCTGGAGACTGCTTCAGACTCTATGTCTCCCTCTCTCTCTTTGCCCCTTTCCTGTTCGCACTTTTTCTCAAAAGTAAAAATAAAACATTAAAAAAAATTATTTAATAAAATAGGAAAATATAATTATTTCAAGTTAAAAAAGGGATAAAAAAAACCCTAAAAATATTATTGATTGGTTCTTACTATGTGATTTCTTGATTAGCCTGTTACATGTAATTTCAAATGTGAGTCAGCTTTACAGCAGGAATAACATTCATTTGATTAGCATGAATTTCACTGGAAAAATGAAAATAGAGAAGCAAGCACTGTGATGATTGAAATGTGAACAATGTTATTCCAAAAACATTCAAAATTATGTTTTTGAAAAAAGTAAACCACAATTTTATACTAAAATTAAAAAAGGCAGTGGAGATGAATTAACTATTTCACGTATGTAATTTGAAGAATGAGAAAGATTTTTTTACAGTGCTCACATTTTGCTTTGTAATTGAAGCCTGGGGGATAAGTGACATGATCATATGAGCCATGAAACGGATGGAAATTAATGTCTATATCTATATTTATATCTGTGTATGTATGTGTGTTTACTTTTATTATTATTTCAGCATAAATGCAGAGCAAAAATATTTGCCTAAGGCAGAGTACACATATTCCATTTGATTTTCAACAGTAAATAATTTTTTTTTAAATATATGATACTGTTTCTAAAGGTATAAGGTGTTCAGGAAATGAGAATTAAATGAAACAAACAAACCATTATAACGATGAGTTTTCATGAGAGCTGTGCTAATAAATTATTCTTTTATTTGTATTGTGTTCCAATTTCTTTTTATTTCCATGTCCTCTTCATTCATTGGCATCCTTCTGTGTTAAGAAATTGAACTAAAATGCTCAACAAATATTTATCACACTTGCTTCCAATCATCTACCTAACGTCTTTACTCTTTTCTCACATAATTGCTATGCTCAAAAATCTGCTTTTTAAACATTCTGACTGAATATCCCAATAGGTTAAGATTTTCTTTTTGATATTATTACTCAATATTCTCTTTTGTATCATGTCTGATCATTGGAGTTATTAAGCTAAATGTTTAGCAATTTCAATGAGCATCACACTTTAGTAAGAGATAGAATGAACCAGTTATCTGGTCCAGTTAGATCAATGTCTTCACTGTTTTCAAGTGAATACATTATGTTCCATATTTATTTTATTATTATTATTATTATTATTATTATTATTATAGCACAATATGAGGAACCCTTTTTTTAAAGTTTATTTATTTTTGAGAGAGAGAGAAAGAGAGAGATTCCCAAGCAGGCTCCAACAATCAGCATGGACTCTGATGCGGGGCTCAACTCGCAAACCATGATATCATGACTTGAGTAGAAACCAAGAGTCAGTGGCTCAACTGACTGAAACACCAGGTGTCCCTCTTTTATTTTTATTTTCATTTATTTTTCTTTATTTTTAATTTTTTAATGTTTATTCATTTTTGAGAGAGAGAGAGAGAAAGCAGGGGAGGGGCAGAGGAAGAAAGGGAGACACAGAATCTGAAGCTGGCTCCAGGCTCTGAGCTGTCAGCACAGCTGACTGAGCCACCCAAGAGCCCTTCTTTTGATTTTTGCTAACAAATACTTTGCCAGTTTTCATACCCCTTTACAACTGTACAATTCTCAAGTCTTCCTGTCACTCTGAGGCTTGCACAAACTTGAGCTCGAGCTCTTTCCTTCTGTCAGCATCATGAATATACACTATCATATAGTTCTTTGTCTCCTATGCATTCATTTTTCCTAGTTTAAGGCATCAACCAACTTCTGTTTCTTATGGTATACTTCCAATGTTTAGTTAACAGTTATACCAATAAAAGAATCCCATAGGTTACTAAGCATATAGATTAGATATAGTATGTGAGCTGAAGAAGTTTATAATATAATAACAATTTAAGGATCACATAAAACATTTCTCCATATTACTAGAAAGCAGATAAGTGAGCACATAGAAAGAATAAAATAAATCAGCAACAATGTTTTCATAATTTAAGCAAATGATATCAAATTCTAATATAAGAGAACATTATAAAAACATACTGACATAGTAGCAAAGTATTTTGGTTCTTGCGTTAGAGATGGATTTAGCCCTGAATATAGCATATATGTATTTTTCCTTTATTTCCGAAACAAATGTATAGAAATTAATTTTTTTGAAACCTTTGGGTGGAAATTTGACTCGGTTTTTAATGTCATCTGTGTAACAGAATGTTACAAAGGATTTATGGTAGGATTTGGGTTTTGGTTGGGTGATTTTGGAGACTATCCCCAGAAGCAGGGGTTCACACTGGATAGGGTGCTGTTTGGATGCAGAGACAATTCCAACTGAGTATCTCAACAAATCTTATCTCTGGGAGGGCAGACTAGAGTGAAGCTAAACTGTAATTTGTAAAAATGCATCATGTAATCACTCCTACTGTCTGTGAGAGGGGAGGTTTGATATTTTGTGTCTTGGAAAATATTTATCATTTGTTTTTGTTCAGATATGATTACAGAATGCTGTAGTTTTTGCCTTGATCCCTCATGGTCACACAATGATCTTTTCTGATGTTGATGTTTTGTGGATTATTTTCAACAGGAAAATAATAAAGCCCAGCTGAAGTATCAAGCCAGCTCCTGGGTGTCAGGTACTGCTTTTCTCTTTCTCAATAATACAGTTTTAAAAGAGTAAATTTATGTCTGTTTTTATTGCAAGAAATGGTGTGATTAATGTTGTAGATGAAACACCAGCATGCTCAGAAGTAAATCAGACTTTTTCTGAAGGATATAGAGAGAAGGGGATTTGGGATGTGGTAAACAGAGGCATTTATTAAAAGAAAAACTCACAAATAATAGTTTATTTTAATGCTGTTACTGCATTTTTCTTTGCTTTTGTTTAGCACTGGATAAATATCCAAGATTAATTATGATTCTCAGGTTTTTATAAAATAATTCTATGTTCATGAAACATTTTCCTAGCCCCTTCAATATGTAGAAACTCATATGAACTCATTCAATATGTAGAAACAAGCAGTAATTGATTTAACAGCTCAAATTTCCACTTTTGCGCTAGGGTATCTTATAATATACACTAAGCCATCGAAAACTAAGTTCCTTCCTAAATACTTGTTATGATACTTGAAATTAAATCTGGTATTTTATTTGTGTAGCATGGGTTATTATCCCAACATTTGGAATGAGAAAACTAAGGCAGAAAACTGTTACATATTTTGCCTTAAGACCCAATGATACAACAACAATCTATTATTGATTTGTTTCATACATGCAGGCCCATTTATGAGTTTCAGTTATTAAAAGAAAAATATTTCAAAAATATCACTAATTTTATAATGAAAACTAGTTCAATTAGCGCAATAGAAAAATAATTCTGTGCCTGCACAGACAGAAATCAATATTATTTTCCTTGCTTAATTTTTATGTATGTATAGAAGCAGCATGAGTAGGCATATTTAAATTTTAATTATCAAAATTCCTTTGAAAGGATGTATACAGTTTTACAACTTGATATTGTTCACTACCCATTAAGTGTCTTGTATTTGAAATTTTGGAACCAATGATCATGTTTTCCTGGACACCATGATTTGAGGATGAATATTTTCACACATCTATGTGTATTCAGCATCTATGCACGTGTATTTTGCCGGTGACTCTCGTGTAATACCCTATACCCTGTTTCTTGAAAGGGTTGATGTTTTAATTAATCCCATGTAGTTGATGGAAAATAAAATCACTTTAACTTTAAAAAGTTCCAGAATTTTAATCATTTGTATATTTTCTAATTTCCAAAAATTATCAATAAAATATCCATGCTTTAAAATATGCCAAACATGTTGCACGTGTTGCCTGGCCAAAAAAATCCTAATATAGCACAGTTTTAATGTCTTTGAGTAGTATTGTGGATTTCGTTTACTTGTTTGCTTTTTATTTTGTGTCGTATAGTTACAATATGCCATTACCTTGTACTAAAGTTTTGCTATTCCTTTTTGGTGATGAGATTTTGAATCTGACCTCTTAATATTTTTGCTAAAGGTTTTGGGGAAAAAGTAAAAGTGCATCTCAGGTTTCTGCTTTATCTATATAAATTTAGAAGAATTGGTTCTAGCAAACATTTTATGCTCAACATGTGCCTGAACTTGTGACCCCAAGATTAAGAGTTGAATGCTCTACCCACTGAGCGGGTCAGGCACCCCTCTAGTAAATGTTCTAAATCACTGGGTCCAGCAGAAACTGTGGTATAGTTGAGGGAAAGATTGTCTTTAAATTTCCAACATTTATCATAAGGCTTGCCTTACAGCAGATGTTCTCTACTTAATTTACTTAAAATCCAGGAATGAAACAAATAATTGATAATTTTCAAAACTGCTTCTGTTAATAATATTTTCATCACTACATATGATATCCACATAATTTAAACGTGTAATTAGAGTTCAAGTTAATCAAGAACTTCATATTTGATTTTTTTTAACCTGTCAGATTTCCAGAGGGGAAGGGTTGGAAGATGGGCAAAATGCATAAGGGGCAGTGGAAAATAAAGTCTTCTAATTAGGAACAAATACGTCACAGGAATAAAAATAGCATAGAATATATAGTCAATGGTATGTAATAGTGTTGTATGGTGACCAGTGGCAGCTACACTTGTGAGCACAGCATAACATATAAACTTGTCAAATCACTATGTTGTATACCTAAAACCAATATAATATTGTCTCTTAACTATACTTCAATAAAAAATACATCAAAAAATCTGTCAGTGGGTTTAATTACATTTAATTAATATGAATTTACATTGGAGAAAATGATGCAATATTTAGTATAAATTAATATGTTAGCCATGCTAATGAAAACTCTAATAACAAATTAAGTATATGAATATTGAGCACTTACAAGCAAGGAGAATATACAGATAGATGTATCACTTACATGAAAACGGATTGCTTTGTTTCTTCTCTTACTCCATTCCCAATCCAGTCTTCTCTAAATCAGTAAAGGCCACCATTATCCATGTAGTTGTTGATCAGTAACCCAAGAAACATTTTTATTTAACTTTTCCTCTACCTACATTTAAATAAACTAAGCCCTAGCATTATATATCCAATCTATATCTACATCCATCTCCTTCTGTATTTAATCCAAGCCACTATTTATGTACACCTAATCTATTACAGTCTTATCCCAACTTCCCCATTGTCTTCTTATCCACCTGTTCTCCTCCCTCAGAAACATGGTCTATTCATATGTAAATTGGATGAAATAAATTTTCATCTTAAAATCCTTCAATATGCTTTCATTGGTTTATAGTAAAATTCAAATCTCTTATCACAATCAACGGAGTCATTATGGTAGACCCTTTGCCTATTTCTAAAACCTCATTTTAATTAACCCACACTTTTTACTTCTACCCAGGCACTTATTGTTCTGTTAGTTTATTGAATTTGAACCAAGTTTAAAATGAAGTTTTTATTAAAATGAAAGTAGATTCAAATTGAGTCTAACAAATAATTCTCAGAGACCCAGGGACACTTTTACAAAGACTACAAATACCCCAATGGTAACATCTTGCAAAAGTATAGCATAATGTCACAACCATAATATTGACATTGATACAACCTACTTTTATGTGTTATGTTTGGTTCTATCATATATTTTTATCAAATATGTAAGGTTGTGTAATTTTATAACTTTGTGCAAACACTGCAGAAAAGTTACAGAATACTTCCATCACAACAAGCCTATCTTATGTCACTCTTTTATAACCAGACCTTCCCACACACTTAACCATCTACCCCATACTGAACCACTGGCAAGCACTAATTTATCCTCCATCTCTGAAATTTTGTCCTTTCCAAAATGTACATAAATGGGATCATATCGTAAGTAACATTTTGGGATCGCCTTTTTTGGTTAGACATGCTTCCTGGAGTTTCATCAAGTTGCTGTGTTCATCAAATGTTTACTCCTTTTTTATTGCTAATTCCAGGTTGGGGTTTTTAAAAAAATTACTATGAACATTAGTGTACAGATTTTAGTGCAAATCTAAGGTTTCATTTCATTTTGATATATATCCAAAATTGCAACTTCTGGGTTGTATGGTAATCATGTATGTAGTTTAATGAGAAACTACCAGACTGTTTTCCAGAGGAGTTGTGCCTTTTTACATTCTCATCAGCAGTGTATGAGTGACCAGTTTCAGTGTATCCTTACCGGCTTTTGGTGTTGACACTGTTTTTTACTTTTAGTCATTCTGATAGGCTTGTAGCATTTCCTTACTGTGATATAATTTACATTTTCCTTTTGTGAGCTTATTCAACTGCTGTATATTCTCTTCATTGAGACTGAATTGTTTGCTCTTGTTTGTTGAGTTCTGAGAACTCTTTTTTGAATTCTAAACGTAAGTCATTTCTTAGATATGTGGCTTTCATGTGGTATCTACAGAGTATTGTTTAAAAACCAGTTTTCTGTTCTTTTGGCTTGGTTTGATTTGGTTCTTTGGAGAGAGAGAGCGAGTAGATCACCCACATACAGCGTGGGGCAGAGAGAGAGGGAGAGAAACTTAAGCCGACTGCACTTTGGACACGGGGCTTAATCTCAAGACTGAGATCATGACCTGATCCAAAATTAAGAGTTGGACACTTAACCGACTGAGCCACCCAGGCACCCCTAAAAAACAAAATTCTTGATGATATAGCTCAAAAGAGCACTGCTCGATTGCAATAGAGATCACTGTGCTTAAGATGCTCAATGGTTGTGTGTGTGTGTGTGTGTGTGTGTGTGTGTATTGATTGTAAACTGTTACTTATTTGAAGTGACAAGAACTACTGTCAGATAGATTGTAGGTATGATTGAACAACAAAGAAAATTGATTAAACAGAAGGTTGAGGAAAAAGTTTGTTTTTAAGGAAGAAGCATTAAATATATTGAAAGCAAGAATAGAGCCGTATTAGCAAGTATACAATTTTTGTTCACTGATTGGCTAAGTAAATTTGTCATTTAGTAATTGGAATTATCCGAAGGAAAACACTATTACTTTTTGCCAATGCTGGGAAAGATCTTTCTTCAAAACTTGCACTGCATCATTTTGAAAGTTGTTCAAGTGGACTAACTGCTAGCTTTGTAAGTTTTGGTGAGTGCAGCCAAGATCTGGAATTGGCCCAAATCTCAATATGCTGGGCAACTGCTGCTGGCTATAGTGCCACCCAGTGGGTGACAGATAAATAGCAGAAATGATCCTTTAGGTGTTCTTTATGTCTTCTAAAGAGGTGAGTTTTTGATTCTCATTCCTTAAACACCTAAGTGAAGCACCTGAAGTCATTTTTACCTACCCAGGAGACTGAAAGCAGCCTGCTACATTCCTTGGTCCTTATTTGTCTTTTAGAAGTGTGTTGTGTCCTCTTGGGAGTTTGGTCGTTGAGAAAGAGTTATTCACATCCCTCCCGCAATATCTGCCTATTAGTGGTCTCTCCTCTCTGTGTACTCTCTTCTCTAGCTACTCTCTATGGACTCGTGTACCAATCCCATGCTTTAAGACTAACTAACAATATGCCAATTATTAGCACGTTTACATTTCAAATCCTGAATTCACTCCTACACTACATTCTTATATTACTTGCTTGACATTTCTGTTTGTATTTCTAACAGACAATCCAGAATTAACATACCAAAAGCACAAGCCTCTAAACTTTTTCTTCCTCTGAATGTCTTATATCATAAATAGTGTCATTTTCCTTCAGTTGGTCAAGCTTCAGCCCTATGATTAATCTTTGACCCCCTCATTCTCTTATTCACGATGTAAATATAATTGATCATTTAATTTGTGCCACATTTTTTCCCTCACTCTGTCTCCAGGCACCATATCCAATCAACCTCCAAAATATATACCAAATATATACACACTTTTCTATTGTCTTTGCCACCATAGTGGACCAAGCTCTAATAACTTCTCACCAGGACTGATGCAAATGACTATTCTTACTTTCCCAGAGTCTATTCTCAATATCCAGTGTGAGATTTTACAACCATAAATCAGCTCCAACTATTTTCTTTTCTCTTACCAGATAATTTTAGCTATAAAATATATTCTTATTTTATTGGTTTTCAAAATATACCAGTTAAATACAGTGGGATTTTACTCTACACTACAAAGCTCCATACAATCTGTCCTGTGTCTTATCTCTCAACTTCATCTTGGATTCTATCCCCAATTGTTCATTATGCTTCAGCCACTTCAAGCTTGAATGTCCACAATCTGGAATTGTTTCACACCTGAGACTAAAATGCTTCTTCTGGGTTTTATAAAGCCATATCCTTCTGGTCATGTAGGTCATGGCCTAAGTGTATACCTCCTTGGACAGGCATGAATCAAAATACAGATGTTTGACCTGTGTTTACTAACCACTTAAAAGTGAGACTCACTTTTTGTTTATTTCTGAATTCATTGTATCTGTAGAATCAGATACAATGAGTCGAAAGCTGCATAACAATTTTAATGTTTTTCCACAGTTAGTTTAATGGAACTCATGTAGGATTTTATAATAGCAGTATTTTTAAAAAGCTAACAATTATTCAACACTATAACGTACCAGTACTGTACTCACTATTTTGCAATGGTCATCTCATTTAATTTCTATGAGTTAGGAAGGTTTTTTGTTTGTTTGTTTGTTTGTTTGTTTGTTTGTTTTTAATGTATTTTGCAAAGAAAACTAACGTTTGGATTGATTAATTAGCTTGAATAAAGTCTTTCAGGGAATAAAATAGGAAGTTACATCTGACCACAAACAGCCATTGTTCATAATCGCGAATCTTTTCTGAATATTATCAAATGAGTTTGCAAGATTAAGTCAAAATTCAGTATTATTTTTTGAGGCCATTGATTTTATGATACTCTTATCTCCTCAAATAATATGAATGCCAATAGTATAGCATACATTATATTTCCAAAATTGAACATTAGGAAACTTGCTATAAGAATATCATTTACTTTTCTTTCTTTTTCTTAAATGCAGATAAGCTCCATGAATAAATCATCTATTCTTTATTCTTTACTTCTCCACACTACTTTTATCTCTACACTAAAAAATTCCAAACTTCTGTATTCATTTTTTTCCCCAACTGAACTTTTTGTAACTAATGCAAATTCAACAAGGCCGAAGCTGAAATTACTACTTTTATCCCAAACCACTCTTTCTAATATTCCTTTTGTTAGGTAATAGTATTATTATCCATTTAGTTATGCTAATAGAGACCTTTAACTCTTTACGTAGATTTGTCAGTATCATGTGCATTTAAACTTTGAACTTATTTTTTTTAATGTATTTAGATTCAAGCAAGTTAACATACAGTGTAGTATTGGTTTCAGGAATAGGACTCACTGTAAACTTATTCTTAATTTCTTTCTGTCATTTCTTTTTAGATACTTGATCACTCTCTTTTTAATACAATTCTACATTTGAAATCTTTCTTCTCCATCCCTAAGTTGTTTATTTCTTGAACTTCAACCATTCAAACTACCATAATTTGTATACTAGCATTCTTCCTGGGTAATTAGGTACTCGTTTTAATTTTTATTAAATAAAATATTTAGAATGAGAATGTTTTATTACTGCAATTAATGGAAATATGTTTCAATTGCCGTGAAAGAGACTGTGAAATCTTTACCACCTTTAAGAGGAGTCGTTTCCCTTTACACCTCTCACTTGTCCCCAACCTCTCCCCGTCTTATTTCACTCCAGGGTGGATTTACGAGTCTAGATTGAGGAATACGGTAGAATTAGTTCAGTCCTTTTAGAACAGAGAAAACATGTTGCTTTGCTATCTCTATGCCATAACATTTACAAGAGCATAATCTTATCTGAAGGGTGATTCTGTAGAGATTTGAGTGATAAATTCAAATAAAATCAATATTAGATCAGAAATTTCGAGAAAGAGATTTAAAATGGATTAACTGAAATAAGGACTATAAGGTTAAATGATTTAGGAACAAAGATGATAAATTTAGTAATAGTCATGTTTAATTTAAATTCAGATGCACATATTAGGGATTATGTTTGATGTCTAGAGTGAGGTTGAATCTTTTGAATCAGGTAAATGCATGATTAGAATAGTTAGCATTTCACAGCAAAAAGTCAGTAGATACTATCCCAGGGGTTACTACAGGGTGAATAGCTGGTTTTAGATAGATAAGGAACTGATCTGTATACACAAGGCTGCACACACCAAATCATTAGTCACACATGAATTATGCATGGAATTTAGTAGAACCTGGCCACATGGACCCCTGCGTGTGAGCCAAGGGATCTTTAAAATGTAAGTTGATGTACTTTGACTTTCAACTTCAGAGGCACAGCTTAATATGAATGTAAGAAAAAATGAAGTGAGAAAAGATTTTTGTACTTATTTTGTGTGTGCATATATATATATATATATATATATATATATATATATATATATATTGAGCCAGGTCTGTGTTCAGATTCTTTAATGTGCAACTGTGATACAGAATACTAATGTGTGATGTTCTCACTCCCAGCAGTTAGTGACAGTTGACAGGCACCAGAATATCTGCCTCCAAATCTGTTCTTGTTTTATGTAATTTTGAGCTACATTCAGAGCCAAGTAAGGGAATCTCTTGATTCATGTGTTTATGTACAGGGTGTCAGTGTCATTCTCCATCACTCTGTCTCAGGATGGCTCCAGCCAGCACTTTAGACTCCGGGAGCTCTCTATTGGAAAGCTTCTGCAATAGAAAGATGGCAATAAAAAATCAAAATTATTAGGAATTCTTAATTTAAAGAGAATTCATATTAGAAAAACATGCATATTGGCTAGAAAGTATAAGAAAGTACTGGGAATTTTGAATGTTGCTATCTTTAACTACATTGGGCAGGGGAAGGGGGGGATATCAGTAGAAAGAACTCAACTTTCCTAAATGAATTTTCTGGACATCATAGAAAAACTATATACCAGGATACCTGTTGTTGGGGGGGAAAAGTAGAATAAATCAAATACAACTGATAAAGCAAATAAAACCCTGATGATGCAAGCCTCCATAAGCTAAAAAAAAAAAAAAAAAAAAAAAAAAAAAGAGTTCAAAGAAGTACGTGGTAAAAAAGTCACCTTCATAGACTCTAAGAACTCCTACTTTAAATCCGTTATCACCTCATATTTAGAAATCAGCTGAAGTGTTTTTCCATCTGAAACAAAGTTAGAACTTGTTTGTAATCAAATTTTACAGGCAGGTCTAATGACCTTTGTAGCAACATGTGTATCTTGAAATATACAGTGTTCAATACTGCTCCGGAGTGCAACAGTAGGAGCCAACAATGCAGACGGTCACTGAAAGTTTTGGAATATTCTTGATAAAAAGACTGACTCCTTAAGTAGGGAATTATTTGGGGATATCACTATTTTAGATTTCTTTACTTTGAAAGAATTTGGAATGTCTTCGCTGCATTTAGCTGTAGGACTCATAACATCAGTTTCGTCAATGCCAGAAACAGACAAGAGGGGCACTATTGCTTATGCAATCGCATCTGCACAGTCTCCTAAATCACATCAAAGCTGTGTAGTTGATGGAAGGGAAGCCTTCAGTCCCTGAGAGGGGATTACGCAGAGTGTCAACTCCAGACCATGGAAACGTGTGCCACTTTAACAACTGTCCATTCTACCCTCTCTACTTTTCTATACCATAATTACCTGATCTGTATTATCCTATTTGGATGTAATTATTTGACCTGGCATCAAATACCTGCCAAATTGTGTACCCTACTTTCATAGAGAAGCTTATAGCACTAATTTTATGAAAAAGTATTAATTGCTCAAATAGAAAGCATGTAGAGCTTCAAAGGAGTAATATTTAATCTCATCTGACTATGTGGAAAAATGTCAAATATTCTATTTTAATAGAAAATCTTGAAAGATACCAATATTTATCAATATTTCTTGAAAATTACTTTTTATTTTTAGGTATCAGATTTTTAAAAGACCCAAGTAGCACAATTATCTAATGTGAATAAAATTGAGAATGAGATTAAAATGCTTACTGAAATATCTTTAAGTCTGAAGTAATTTTTAAGGATTTATTTTAATGCTTCCTTTTTAATTAGCACTTGAATAACATTGGTAGAATTGTAAGATAAACCACACTTTGTCTTTCTTAGATTACTAAGAAAGGGAAACCATCCTTGCACACTTAAATTTATATGTAATTCAGCCATGTTTATAGAGTATATTGTGCTATATTTTTATAACATCTATATGATCAGCACTATTAGAACCTCAGGCAATATTATGAAGGAAATGTTGAATCATAGCTAAACATGGAAAATTATATTATACCTAATTATGTAAAGAAGAAATGAAACTGTCCAAAATATGCTCCTATGTGCCTGCTTAAATTTCAAGTTAAATACAGCTGTAAAAAAAGCTGCAACATTCATTGCTTCATGAATAAGCACATTTTTGTATTAAAAATCAAATAATTGCTAAATTTATGTTTAATTAAAGCTCAATTAACATTATAAGAAAGTATAAAAACATTTGGAAACTCATAGGATAAAGGAAAGAAAATATCTCAAAAAATACTTAATCTATTTGAATAATAGTGACCCTTATTTTCTATCCTTAGCTTCTATTTGAAGACCAAAAACTGTATAGATAATGAAGTATATAGAATTCCAACATACCACCATTCTAGCATAGTCACTGTAACATGGATGGTTGCTACTGAGATATTGTGATGTCATCTGGGCTAAGTACTTTTGACTTGAACAAAATAGGGTGAACAAATGAGACTAGCCTCATAATCATTAACAAAAGACTATCATTTAACCACCAGAGAAATGAGGGATGAAATATCATAAGAAGTATAAAAACTGTAAGTGGAAAATTGTTGCAATTTAAGAGGATGTAAAGAAGAGCCACAGACTAGGAGAAATTACTTGCAAAAAATATACCTGATGGAGGAATGGTTTCCAAATATACAAAGGAATTTTAATACTCAATAATATTTTTTTAAAATTTAAAATGGGCAAATATCTGAACAGATACCTCACCAAAGCAGATATTCAGATAGCAAATAGCATATGAAAAGATAGTCAGCATCACATCATCAAAGATTTGGAAATACAGACAACAAGGATACCACCACACACCAATTAAAATGGTGAAAATCCAAAAAACTGGTAACATGTAAAACTGGAGCAACAGGAACTCTCATTTGCTGCTGGTAAAAAAGTAAAATGGCATATCCACTTTGGAAGACATTTTGGCAGTTTCTTACAAAGCTTAACATAAGCTTATCATACAATCCAGAAATCACACTCCTTGGTATTTACCCAGATGAGGTGGATACTTATGTCCACACAAAAACTTGTGCATCAATGTTATAGTAGCTTTGTTCATAACTGGCCAAACATGGAAGTAGCCAAGATGTCCTTAAGTAGGTGAATGGATAAACAAATTGTGGTGCATCCAGATAATGGCATATTCTTCAGCAAGAGAAAGAAATGAGCTATTAAACCACAAAAAAGGCATAGAGGAAATTTAAATTCATATTGCTAAGTGAAAGAAACCAATCTTAAAAGGCTACACATTGTGTGATTCCAACTTGTAGAATTCTGGAAAAAGCCAAGCTTTGGAGACAATAAAAAATCAAGTTACTAGGGTCTTTGGGGAGAGAGGGAGAGATAGATAGGTGGACCACAAGGAATTTTTAGAACAGTGAAAGTATTTTTTTTAATTTTTTTTTTTAACGTTTATTTATTTTTGAGACAGAGAGAGACAGAGCATGAATGGGGGAGGGTCAGAGAGAGAGGGAGACACAGAATCTGAAACAGGCTCCAGGCTCTGAGCAGTCAGCACAGAGCCCGACGCGGGGCTCGAACCCACAAGCTGTGAGACCATGACCTGAGCCGAAGTCGGACGCTTAACCGACTGAGCCACCCAGGCGCCCCAACAGTGAAAGTATTTTATACGATATTGTCATGGCGGATATACCCGCAGTATCTACAAAACCACGAGTGAACACTAATGTAACTATGGACTTAGTTAATAATACTTTGTCAATCTTAGCTCATTAATTTTAACAAGTGTGCCACAATAATTCAAGATGTCAAGGGGTGCCTGAGCGGCTTGGTCAGTTAAGCGTCTGACTTCAGCTCAGGTCATGATCTCACGGTCCGTGAGTTGGAGCCCCGCATCGGGCTCTGTGCTGACAGCTCAGAGCCTGGAGCCTGTTTCAGATTCTGTGTCTCCCTCTCTCTCTGACCCTCCCCTGTTCATGCTCTGTCTCTCTCTGTCTCAAAAATAAATAAACGTTAAAAAAAAAGATGTCAATAATGGAGAAATCTGGGGGAGGGAGAAGGGGATTACACGGGAATTCTGTGTACTTTTGGCTCAACTTTTATATAAACTTAAAACTTCTCCAAAAAAAAGTATATTTATTAAATGAATAAAATGTGATTAGAGTTTTCTTAAGTGCCTTAATATAGTCCATCATATTTATTTCCATTTTGAACATTTCTTGGTTTTTAGAATTTATAAAAATTGAAGTATAGTTGATACATAATATTACATTAGTTTCAGGTGCACAACATAGCGATTCCGTATGTCTATATGTTGTGCTATTCTTTTAGTTCTTCTTAATGAGACTGGATTTTTACTGATTTATCAGCTGTAAATAAAAATCTGATTATTATATAAAATAATATAACACTGTATATTAACTATACTGGAATTAATTTTTTAAAAAAATAAGCCCAGAAATGATAAAATAGAATCATAAAAAAATATTTAACTCACAAAAGAGTTGGAAAAAAAAGAAAAAAAGAAAGATGAGACAAAAACAAATGGTAAATGGTAGATTTAATCCCAAATATATAAAAACTCACATTAAAATGCACTACTTTAAAAACAGACATTATCATCTATAAATAAGAAAGACCCAATTAATGCAACCTAATAAGAAACCTGAATGTACATATGCATTACAAGTCAAAATGGAGACAGGATGTACCATGTGAACACCTATTAAAACAAACCTGGAGTAGCTATTTTATATCACAGAAATTAGATCTTAGATCAAAGAACTTTTCCAAGGATAAAGTGGCCATTTCATCAAGAGGATGTAATAATCCTAACCTTTATGCACCTCACAACAGAGCTTCAAAATACAAGTAGGAAAAACTGAATAGCAAGGAGAGTTTACTTGTTTTCTAGGGCTTTGTATCAAATTACAACTAACTGCATGGCTGAACACAGCAAATGTTTTCTTCTCTCTAAATTCTAGAGGCCAGAGTTCCAAACTCAAGGACTCTAAGGAAGAATCTTTCATTGGTTCTTCCATCTGGTGGCTTAAGGTATTCTCTGGCTTGTGGCAGCATATCTCCAATCTCTGTCTCTGGCCTTTTTTGGGGGTATTTGTGTGTCAAATATCCCTCTGATTTTTTCTTGCAAGAACATCTGCCATTGGATTTAGGGCCCACATAGGTAATCCAAGATGATCTCATCTCAAGGTATTTAAATTAATTACCCAGAGATGCTTTTTCCTGTTAAGGTCATTTTCGTGAGTTCAGGTGCTTAGGGCACCTGAATGTATATTTGGGAGCCTCTCTTTAACCCACAACAGACAGATGGAGACGCAACTCCACAAACATAGTTGGAAGGTTCAATGCCTTTATCTCAAAATTAATAGAACAAATAGATATATAGTCAATAAGGACATAGAATACTCAACTAACACTATTATCCAACTTGAACAAATGGCATTTATATAAAAATTACATCAACAGTCATAGAATATACATTATTTATAAGTGCATATGGAACATCAACCCAGAATTTCTTCTGGGCTATAAACCAAGTTTCAATAAATCAAAATTTTAAAGTTTTGAATTGTATATATCATGTCCTTTGACCTCATGAAAGTACATTAGAAACTAGTACCAAAAAACGTATCTGAAAAACTTCCAAGTAATTAGAAAATAAATAACACATTTACAAATAACCAATACACCAAAGAACATACTAAAGTGACAATTACAAAGAATTTTGTATTGAGTGACAGTGAAAACATAACATTTCAAAATTTGTCCAAAGTAGCTAACACATTTATTTGAAGGAAACACATAGCACTTAAAGCCTATATTAGAAAAAGAATAAAATTATATATATTTTATTTGTGTGAGTGTGTGTGGGAACTGATACGGATACAGACACCCAAGAAACAAGACAGACATCTCTATAGAAACAAAACATAAAAACAAAGTTGTAGGGGCACCTGGGTGGCTCAGTCATTGAGCATCCGACTTCAGCTCAGGTCATGATCTCACAGTTCATGAGTTCAGCCCCCACATGGGGCTTTCTGATGTCAGCGCAGAGCCCACTTCAGATCCTCTGTCCTCCTCTCTCTGCAGCCTTGTCTGCTTGTGCCCCCTCAAAATAAATAAAATTAAATTTTAATTTAATTTATTCAGGTTTAATTTACTACATTCAGGTTTCTTATTTAGGTTGCATTCAATTGGGTCTTTCTTATTAAATAAATAAAACATTAAAACAAAAACAAAGTAGTAAATGGGACCCAATTTATTTGCCTATGTGCATTGAGAACAGTCTATGTGAGAATAGGTCAGATTTCAATTCCTGTAAAGAAACAGAGGCTAAAGCACTGATTGCAGCATGAGGAGTGGAGTTTGACTCACTTTGTAAAAATTGGAACTCATGCAAGTTTCTTCATTCCTTAATGAAAATTGTGATATTGCCTCTTTTTGGAGTTATTATTGAATTCTATGACTGAAATGTGGTTACTGGGAACAAAGCAGCCTTGGATATGAGACCAGTGTGAAATTGCTTTCCGGCTCAAGGACTGCATCTGAGATATAATTTGCAATTTCAACAAACTAGAGCACTAAGGCATAAAGAAATTTGGTGTTATCTTCAGGGATCTGTGGGCCTGAGTGAAAACATCTCTCAAACCATGAAATAAATTGATATGAGTAGATAGATATAGAACCCTCAAAGAAACACCCCCAAACAAGTAAAATTTCAAAATGAACAAACATCACTAAATGAATTTGCATATGCAAAACTCAGAGCTAATGAAATAACCCAATGTCTTGGAAAATTGTAATCTCAAGAAAAAAAGTATGTCTTTACTCTCAAGAAATTATGTAATTTTAACTATGAAAGGCAAAGTAAAAGAAGATTGGCTGAACATGATGCCTAGGCTGAAGTCTTCGTGCATGTAAACATCTGCACAGTTAAATGTAGGTATAGCAAGATTTATCAATTAGTTAGGTAGTCATTTATTAATTACTTAGGTAGTCCTGTGCCTGAAATTCCCCAAATTTAACTTCAATCTTTTACTTCAGCACGTGAGCCAAGAGCAACACAAGTAATGATTGCCGTTTAACATCTATGCTTACCATGCTCCCAAGCAATTTTGTATGCTATTTTTTACTCCATAATTTCCACTCTCCATTGATAGATGTGAACACAAACTCCAATTAGCTTATATTTCACAATACAATGTGTCACGTTATTATAATGCTAGGTAATAAATTGACATTGTCAATTTTCTCCAATGATAAAATATTGACATTTAAAGAGAAATTAGTTTTCATTGGCCAATAAAGAGCTACTTTTAATAATTAAAATATAGTTTTTAGGGGCATCTGGGTGGCTCAGTCAGTTGAGCATCTGACTCTTGGTTTTGGCTCAGGTGATGATCTCAGAGGTGTGAAATCGAGCCCTGCGTGGGGCTCCCTGCTGAGCGTGGAGTCTGCTTGGGATTCTCTCTCTGCCTTTGCCCCTCTCTCCCACTCATGCTTTCTTTCTAAAATAAAAAAAAAAAAGTTTTTAGTAACAAAGTACATTTAATTTAATCAATAGTGAGCCAGTATATATAGACTATGTGATATATTGATAGTATTGTAATTTATTTCAGTTTTTTTTTAATTTTTTTTTTCAACATTTATTTATTTTTGGGGCAGAGAGAGACAGAGCATGAACGGGCGAAGGGCAGAGAGAGAGGGAGACACAGAATCGGAAACAGGCTCCAGGCTCTGAGCCATCAGCCCAGAGCCCGACGCGGGGCTCGAACTCACGGACCGCGAGATCGTGACCTGGCTGAAGTCGGACGCTCAACCGACTGCGCCACCCAGGCGCCCCAATAATTTATTTCAGTTTTGAAATCATTGGACTTGACTGAGTAAATCTAATATGAAGCTGATAATTATAAATACTTGATTAGCATGATATTAAAAATAAAAAGACTAGAAATATGCTTTATTTTTCCCATATAAAGTAAACATATGCAGTTTGCTTATTATAAAAATATGAGCAAAGCTAAGCAGTTAAATTAGATAATTAAAATTGAAAATAAAAGTTTTTCTTCTTTTGTTCTTTTCTTCTTTTCTAAATGCACACTGCATATCTACTGACAGACTACATATAAAAACTGTGCGAGCTTTTTCCTGTTGCAAGAAGCAATCTATGATTTAAAACAAAAAATGAAAAGACAACAAAGATACCTAAGTTTTTTTCTATTTCTCATGTATTTTATATGCATTTCTGAAAAAAAGTACACATACACCGAAGCCATATAGCTTACTGTGATGAAAAAATTACTACCACTGAACTTCTATGAGAAAACATACTAAAATAATTGTTTAAAAAATGATCTCATTGACCTTCAAAACTGTTTACTGCCAAAATGGAATATTTCTGTTTAATTGCAATTAGCAACTTTTTCTTCAGTCACTAGTTTCATAGATGGTTTCATCTGAATTATTTATATTTATTAGCCATACTGCCAAAAATTATCTAGGAGGTGACTAAAGGTTTGTCTAACCATCATTGTTTGGCTGTACTGTAATCTGAAGTGGCAATATAACAACATAGCACAAAAATTACATGAGTTTGGCAACTATTTTATAGGTTTTTCTAGTGAATATTTTGATTTCTTCAGAAAAAAATGAAGCAATTTTAATGGTATTGTAAATACTATGACTTTTAGAAATTCTCAAATTTTATCTCATAAAATTCCATATTGTGTTAAGACATAATAGCTTCAAATCTTTTAATTTGTAAATTCCTTTCAGATGTCATTTCATATAATTCAAAATTTTAATGGGCAACATATCACTTAAATATTTGAATTTGGATTATCCTAACTATGTATGCATAAATATCTTAGCAATATAAAATCACTAACTAGTCTTTTAATTGAAGAATTCTGAGTCGCAGGGCACCTGAAATAACATTGTTAAAACTATGCTTCTGCTTCTACTCAAATCAAATGATTATTTATTACATGGGTATTTTCAATCTGACTTAAGCAGTTTTCAAATCGGGAACTACAATGCATCATAGACCTTTCTGCCAGTATTTAAAAAATATAAAAAATTCCCTTGAAATTTAATAATTTGTTGTTGAAAATCAGTATGGAGTTGCTTCTCTATGAAAACTTACTAAATCAAGAAATTTTATAGGGAAAATGTCAAAAATAGCCCTTCTAAACTCAAAGGAAATGAGTAGCTATGGTGACAAAAAATATCTTTCCAATAATGACATGGTTGGCCAAACAAGACTACTAATTCAATTGCCAAATGAATGATGACATTGCCTCTACACATGTGGTCAAGATCTGTTGCATGTCAGAATGAAATCTGTTACAATTAACATATTCAATTGAATTTTCAGTGCTCTGAGTCAAAGAATAAATAAAAGCTTTAGATTGTAAAGAAGGGTGTCATGGTCTCATTTGTCAAGTACCAGTAGTTTTTGATACTTGAGCAGCCGAGACCCAGAATCTTTTAGTATTGTGTCTACACAAAGTACCAAGAGAAAATTAATATTAGGTACTGCAGTTTCATCTACATGTCAAAGATTGCATTTTCCTGATTTTATATTTTTCCACTCTTTTAAAATCAGGTAAATATTATTAAATCTGTTAAATCTTCTGCTGACCATTTAAATATTGTTTAAATTGGAATAATTTCCCAATTCTAATAGTGCTTGAGGATAACTAAAACATTACTATGTTTAAATTTTAATTTAAGTACTGTGAATGAACACTCATCATTATTGAATACTCATTATGAGTACATATCATTATTACTGGTTTTATTAAGATTTGAATTTTCTCAAAATATTATAGTCATTAGAACTAAATACTAATCTGCAACTAAAAGTAAATTATGTGTAGACAAGTTTCTTTAAGAGTTTCTATTGAACCCATGACACTTAGAGTTGCCTATAATTATTAGTGAAAATTATCAGTGAAGTTTAGTGGATGATGAAGACGTATTGATTACTGTATATGGAATTCCAAAATTTCCTTAGAAGTTATTCCAAATTCAACACATGTCTGAATAATGATTCAAGTATTTTTACAGATTGATTAATCAGAAATTGAGTAACAGGTTTTATTTTAACATTATAAAACTATGAATAATTCTTCATAAATGTATTACCTTTCCAAAACTCTTCTGCTATACAGAATATTGTGACAATACATAATATTTTTCCCAAATAGTGTGGCCTATATTTTTCCCAAGGATACTTAGAATATTTATACAATCCACATTCAAAGATTATCTCAAATATAGCTTAGATTGTTGAGTCATTCACCAGTACGGAGGCTTGCTTAGAAGTACTTAGATCTAGACTCAGTTGACATACATTCAGATATCTCTTCAGAGGAGAAAAAATAAAGTTCATTTATTACAGAAGAAGATTAAGAAATACATTTTTAGCAACTGTAATGAGGCTGCCGAAGACAAACGTTATAACATCTTTCGGGGCAAGGCTACAGTCAGGTGGAAAAATAGGTGGAACAAAATAGAATACTAAAAATGCAGGTACGGTTATAAACTGGACTTGAGTAAAATAAGGCAGTGGTATGTGGAGTGAAACTTATATATGAAAGCCTGTGGCTATACAATGACGAAACATAATAACCTAGAACTCTACTTTGATTAATTGAAAGGATGTTAAAAATAAGTTGGGTGTATTTCACACAAGCCTCTTTCTTTCTTGTGTGAGGAAAACCGGTGTTCTACTATTCCTTAAGGCTGTACACAGAATAAAAGATTCAGGTATATATTAATTTGTAGCTGGCTGACAGTGTTTAAGGCAAGGAACTGTATATCAAATTAATAGATACCAAAGAATTGGAAAACGTGTTTTGTTTTGTTTTGTTTTGCAAAGAAAGTGCCATTTTCACAACGCGTTGTAGTTCATGATCATAGATGTTTATTTTCCAAAGAGATGTTACTATGCCACGGTAAGTATGATGCTTTTACTTATAGTGATCAGCAGTATAAATGAGGAAAATAAGCCTCAATTTGCCACATATGAGTTTAAGACTGCTATTTAGATTCAGTGTGGGCATGCATGTTTGTATGGTTTTCCCATATCCGGGATGAGCAATGTTTCACAAAAATTATATCAGTTCTGTAACTTGCACAAAAATTTGGGACTTTTACTATTCTAGACACAGTAGTTCATGAAATATTTTTTAAGGGAAACAGAATGGTTACAAATTTTTTCTCAATGAATCATTATTGTCATTTTGGACAGGGCAACTATTGGCTTTGTGACACTGTCTTGTGCACTTCAAGATCTTCAAAATAGTCTTATCATAGTGTCTAGCAAGAATGCTCCTGGGTATTTACCTAACTGATTTGAAATTATATGTGCATGCAAAACTTGCACACACATATTTATAACAGTTTTATTTAAAATTGCCCAAATAAATAGCAACCAAGATGCAGTTAAATAGGTGAATGGATAAACGGATTGTGATACATTTATGCATTTGAATACTATTCAGTGATAAAAAAAATAATGAAGTGTCAAGCCACACAAAGATATGGATGCAAGGGTGGAGAAAAAGATTCTGACTTAAGGAACTCTGGAGATGAATAAAACTAAGACCAATGACAAAAGGCACCATTTTTAAACACACTGTAGTATTCTACTTGGGAAAGTTTTTCCCATGGGGGTATGAATTAACAAATCTGAAACTAAATATACTGGAATTGAATAATTAAATATGATGAGTGGTGGGAGTCAGGTTTCTCATTTTCTCATTATTGGAGTTAAAAATTACAGATAAGCAAGGGAGAGGGCTAGAATGATCCATGTAGTACTGGATTAGATGAGAAATATCAAAATGAGCTCATGCTGAGCTTAATATAGATACAGATATAGACATATAGAAATATTGATACACATGTGAATATACAGACATGTACATACTTACTGTGTCATCTGAGAAGGCTCAGAGCAATGACACTATAGTAGCAATGAATGCAACTAGTGCCCAGATCATGTTTTCTAACACCATGCACCAATGAAAAGGAACCAGGACTTCCTGAAGAAATAGCTGATTCTCAGGCTGGGGCAAGGAATATACAAAATGAGCATGGAACATATTGCAGTGCCAGAAAGTAAAGAAGTGTTCAAAAATCCCACAGTAATTGTGTACGTCAAAGGGACATGGTTTGCAACCAAATGAGCTGCCAATGGCCAAAGCAGAAACAACTGAAGGAAAAAGTAAGTAACATAACCCAAAATACAAAACAAATGTCTGTAAGTCCACATAACACAAATATATGCTTAGATAGATAGAGGATCAATGATAGAAGATAGATGATAGGTAGGTAGGTAGGTAGGTAGATAGATAGATAGATAGATAGATAGATGATAGATAGATAGGAAAGAACATCTCCCATGCAGAATTGCAAACAATTTTATAGACACTTCGCCTCAAAGAAGACCAGCATAGCCTCCTACCCCATAAGTGCTGGTTGTGCATAATGACTTCTTTTCAAAGAGTACGGGAAGGAAGGAGGAAAATAATAACTTCATAGTGGAGAAATGTGACAAACACTCAACAAGGTGATCCAGGTTAACATGCAATGTGATGTCCTGTTTATACCAGGTGCCCTTGATTAGATGTGATGAGAATGATCTTTAATGTCTGTGATCTTCCTCCACAAAACCCATAACCCCCAGTTTAACTGTAAGAAACACATCAAACGAATCCCAAACAAGGAACATTCTACAAAATATTAGATCACTGGTCTTCAAAACTGCTGACTTCATCAAAAACCATGAAAGGCTGAGAAATTGTCACAGTCTAGAGGAGCCTGAGTAGCAATGGCATTTTGTGGAAATAACATGCTGGTGGAGCAGAGAAGCCCCAGTTCGGAAAGAGGCAGTTGGTTCCAAGAGCTTAGATAATGTCCGCACACAGCCTGCAGAGCCACAGAAAAAGGACTGGGAGGATTTTTGATAGGCATGTAGTTATTTGACACAATTTGGGCTTAAATTTTTACCTTCAGTAACTTGATAAATGGATCTTTTTCCATCTCTCTTAAGGAGTGTTGAAAATAACTATCTTGTCCCTCTATAAAGTTATTATATAAACCAAGTCAAGGAATGTGTAATGTGTTGCATACTTTAAACTGCTATATGAATATACCTTTTGACATACCATCATTTTGTTACTATTTTGCTTTGCTTATTAGAAACACTGGCTGCTATCATCCAGATTATCTTCCATATTTCCCCAAGATAATGTGATTCTGACTTCCGTTCTGCTCTTCTTCTTGGGATCAGGTGTTTCTGCAAGTATCTATAAAGCTATTGCACATGCATCCTTTATTGGCGCCCCTTCTTTCACTAATTACATCTTTATAACTATAATCACAACAAGCTATGTTTGCTTATTAATAATTTCATTTTGAAAACTTTTTGGAATTTTACTAAATCCTTAATGTGAAAATATTTTTTCCATCCTTAAATATGCATGGATTTACCCTCAGTGTAATGATGATTGTAAGTCCATTTCAAAGTCTTGACAGTGAAAAAATTTATGATATGCTATGTTATATACCAGAATAATATTGACATGAATTTAAAGTATGTGGTTTAACTAGGAAATTACATTTAACATTTGAAGAGTCTGTAAAACTCTCACACAGATACACATTTTATAGATTATCAAACTCACATGGGTGAAATGGATATTCTCTTCTTGGTTATTGCATAATAGGTTGATGTACATTAATGGAATGTATTGGCTGAGAGCCTGGGGCTTTCAAGTAGTTGCTAGGTGATAACATTTTGAATATATGAATAAGGAATATGAAAACCCAGAAATACAGGGATAGGTATGCAGGTGGGTAAATCTATTTAGACACTTTAATACAGGAATTTGAGAACTGTGGGCAAAATTTTAACTGTGAACAACAAAAAACAACTTAGAGCATTTAATATGGAATAAACAGAGAGCATGTCCTGAAGTTTATTCTCATTTCCATTACCTGTTTCACTTAGAAATTAGTGAAAATTCAGTGCCCCCAAATTCTAACTATCTTCTTTTCGTATGGGATCTTTTCACAATATAGTTATCAAGTGCTTACTTTGTGCAATCATGGAATAATATTATTTTGAAGAGAATGTGGGGTCCTTTATTCCAGTATAGAAACTGTGGTATAGTAGTTATATAGTTAGGTAAGTTGGGTGTACAGTTATATAACAGGTAAAGGGCAAACACAATCAAGACATCATGTTTACATTCTCTTTCTTAAGAGGGACTGAAATTTTTGCAGATATGTACAAATCCAAGTATAACAGAGATGTCTTCATGCATGAAATGTTAAACAAATTTGAATACAAACACTGAGAAAAAAATTGATATAAATTATGCCCTCATGTGTCTTTGTGGAAACTCCACAGACAGCTCTCTCTGCTTTATGCTGTTTTTAGTGGAGAGGTATGGCACCAGAAATAAACACTCAAATATGTATACAATCATAAATTATGACAAGCTCTCAAAGAAAAAAATCCCAAATTTCTAATTAATGAACTTTTAGATGATAAAAAGTATCATTTAAAGTCACCAAATTGTGATAATATATAGATATTTATATACCGTATATATTCCCCAAATATATGCACATATATTTTTTAAAACAGAAGTCCTGAACGTCATTAATTTTCCACGAATACCCACCACCACGACCCGCATGGAACGTTCGCTGAGGTCAGAGGGCAGCCGACCTCGGGGCTGGGCAGCCTGAAGTGTCTCAGAAGCTGCTTCTGTTTCTCCAGGTCCTTCCACACCTCCTGGAGCACGTAGACCAGGGGACACAGGACTGATGCAGATGACGTCATCTGTGCAGGCTGCCCCGACAGCGCTGGCACTGGGTCCAGAGCACGAGAAGCGATGCTCTGGGGCGTTCAGGCGCGACACCTCTTTCTGACACGGCCCTGACTCCCGGGCTGGCAGAATTTGCACAGGGCTCCCTGGTTGCCCAGGAGGACAGTGTGGCAGCAGACGCAGCAATTGTGGCATTTGGGGAAGGTCAGGAGGCCGCTTACCTTGCCAATCAGGGCCGTCTTGCGAAGCCTCTGGTCCCCACACGGCCCTGGCCCAGCAAGGGCTCGAAGCCGTCAGGAGCCACCTGGCAGTGTCCTGGATGTCCCTGGCAGGCTGCTCTCCAGCACGACCCCGAGGAGTCCACGCCCTTGACGGCACCAGTGATCACATAAAGAACATAGTTGCCCAGACTGGTGCCGTCCCCGGGTCCCCCTTCCTCATCCTCCAGGGCCAGCTCCGTGGGGGCCTGCTTACCCTGCTGACCCTGGGCAGCTGGGAGATGGCCGTGCGATTGCACAGCAGGTCAGGGGGGACATCCTGTGTGTGGGTCACTACACCTGCAAGGCCTCTAGATATGCAGGGGCTGCAGCAAGGCTGGCTCAGAGTTGGTCACTGATATGCATACGTATAATGTCATATGAAATGTCTCTCATTTTAAATAAATGTTATTTCTTAACTTGTTTGGTCTAGTATTCAAATAGCTTTCCAACTCTTAGACTTACTAAACATAGTAAATATTTTTCGATCATTTTACTGTTAACCTTTATGTGTTTTGGGATCACATAGTTAGATCTTGTTTTTAATTTAGTCTGACAATTTCAGACGTTTTAGACTTTTTATTCCATACATGATTAATTAATTTAATTAGTAATGTGGTTGGGTTCATAGTGCCATTTTGCTATTTGATTTGTCTTTTTGTGCTCTTAGATTTCTTCACAACCTTCTTTTCTGTGAAGAAAATATTTTTGTGTCTATCGTTTTATTTCCATGGTTGATTTCTTTGATATATATGTATTTTTTTCTTAGTGGTTATTCTATAGATTAAATATACATCTGAGCTAATTACAAACTACTTTAGAATAATTCAGCCTTAACTCTAGAAACATACACCAACTTTAACAGAGTTCCATTTCTTCACCTTTCTTATTACTATCATATATTTTATACCTACATTTTATTTTACATTCTTTACAAACCCTGGTTACTATGTTATAATTATAGCTTTAAACAATTCTAGTTTTAAAATAAATGAGGGGGTCCTTATTCTTTCCTATAGATTTGAATTAGTGCCATTTTGTTCAGCCTGAAGACTTCATTTTTTTTTTTTAGAGTATATCTGATACCAATATTTTATTCTCTCTCTCTCTCTCTCTTTCTTTTTTTTTTTTTTAATTTTTGAGGGGGGGAAGGGCAGAGAGGGAGATGGAATCTGAAGCAGGCTCTAGGCTCTGAACTGTCAGCACAGAGCTCGATGCAGAGCTGAAACTTACAAACCACGAGATCATAACCTGAGCCGAAGTCAGATGCTTAACTGACTGAGCCACCCAAGCACCCCCTCTCTCTCTTTTAATGAGAAAGACTTTTCATTTCTCTCTCTCTCTATTTTTTCATTTCTTTTTCACAGGCTATATAGGTTTGCTTCCCTTTTACTTTGATCAGACTTCCATTTCCTCTCCAATCTTCTCTTTTAGATACCTCTGGCCCTATCTTAAGTTTCGTTCACTTCTGCTCCATAGGAAATTCCCATACATTCTTTGTCCACAATCATTTCTCAGATCATAGCTTTGTGTCATGTTGTGCCTTACTGTCACCTGTTGATTCATCCAGATTCTCCTTCTTTTGATGACTCAGATACCAGTTTATTGAATCCCTCAAATGTGAAATCATATTATATTCTATAAATGGCCTCACTAAAGTCCCATCTATTTTGATTGTGGGTTGCATCAGTAAATATAAATTTGACTCACATTCTCTAACATTTCTCAGGCTTCTATTCCTGTCATTCATTAAGAACATATGCCCTGTAGAAGGTCATACTATTTAAGCCTAGTAATAATACCCTGATATTATCAGTGTTTTTGCCAATATAAATTTAGGCTTGTCAAGTATGTTGTGTTTATTATAATTAATGTAACATAAAAGAATAACATAAAAAATTCCCATTTGTAGTTTTGTAGAGATACATGAATGCATGTGGTTGTTGTTTTTGGCTTCAAAATATTTTTTTCCAATCTATTTGCCCAGTTATCATTGTAAAAATGATGTAATTTTTTGCAAATATTGGCTGGCAACTTTAAGAGGTTAGAAGATTCATACTTCCTGGCACAACTATCACTAAAACCTGAGGTACTTTAGAAGCAGAAAGACATTCAATAATTGTTTGAAAGAAACTATAGAGGACATATTATGTTTGGCAGTTTCTTTGGAAAATGCATTTTGAATTGTATAATTTGCTTTTTGTTCTTAAATCAGATATACAAATATAACTTTTTTTTCTAATTTTTAGATGAGTACTTCATCTATAGACCAAAAAAACACATGGAAGTAATGATTATGGAGCAAAAATTCCATTTGGCATCATTGCTGACTAATTATGATGCACACTGATTTGGAAATGAGATTGAAATTAAAAGTAGCATTTGTCATGGCAGTCTTCATTCCTCCAAAGCTTTTAGCCAGAAGTTCATTTATCTAACAAAGATATATATTTGCCAGGCACTGTAAATAATGGAAGAAAGAAGACGAGGACGTGGAGGAGAGACAGGTGGAAAGAGGAAGGGGGGGTGGGGAAGAGAATGAAAAGGAAAAAAAAAATGTGATCTTTTACCCAAGAGCTTAAAATCTAAGTGAAGAAAGGAGTGAAGTGAAGAAAGAAGAAGTTGGATAAACAGGAGTGAATTAAGTCTTAATTCTTTATTATGCAAAGTTTCTCTTTTCATTGACTTCTAATAAATAAATTGAATAAAATAACTTGTAATTAATTGTTAGTAGAGATTCATTTGTGATTTGATTTACTGGGCTATTATTTTGCTTAAGATGGCTTGTCAATTGTTTTTTTTTTTTTAATTTTTAAAATGTTTATTTATTTTTGAGAGAGAGAGAATGATAGAGTGTGAGCAGGGGAGGGGCAGAGAGAGAGGGAGACACAGAATCAGAAGCAGGGTCCAGGCTCTGAGCTGGCAGCACAGAGCCAGATGCGGGGCTTGAACCCACTAACAGTGAGATCATGACCTGAGCCGAAGTTGGACGTTTAGCAGACTGAGCCACCCAGGGGCCCAATTGGTTTAAAGTAATGAATAATTGTACCCATTTGCAGGTAGTCTTAGATTAATTAATAACATGCAAGTAATTTACAACACCCACCTTTAACCATAGTAGTACAACAAAATAGTACATTTGGGACAATGGTGGAAATAATAAAATGCTAAATTTGCCCTTAATTCATATTTGCAAACTTAAAGGGTGTTGTGGTTAAGATTGAGCCATCTATCTACATCTATAAAATGATTACATATGGGCCAAGATTAACAACAGAAATTCAAGCAAAATATTTTGTCATCTCCTCTACTTAACCCCGTGAATGCAGTCTACTTTTCATCATGTTTACTTAAAAAAAAAAACAAAAAACATATGTCAATAAAGAAAATATAATGAGAGTCTTTTTAAATTGTACCTGCACCTGTACATATATTTGTACTGAAATGATCACTATGTTTATGACGAAGACAATTAGTGTAATTTTTCATTGTGACTTGGCTCTGTGTGCAGGGCCACATTCTAAATGACTTCATATAGCTTCTGTAATACTGCATGTTTTTATAAACTATAAGAGTTATAAGATATGATTTAAAACCATATTTTTAAATTCAACTACAATACGTTGTAAAGGTAACCCAAAGTTTTAGCAAGGGAGGCCCAGCAGAGATTTACTGGATAATGCACAGAACATTTGATTTAACAAATTTGTATTCAAATTTAAAATAGCCACTTTATTTTTTTATTTTTATTTTTTTATTATATGAAATTTATTGTCAAATTAGTTTCCATACAACACCCAGTGCTCATCCCAAAAGATGCCCTCTTCAATGCCCATCACCTACCCTCCCCTCCCTCCCACCCCCCATCAACCCTCAGTTTGTTCTCAGTTTTTAAGAGTCTCTTATGCTTTGGCTCTCTCTCCCACTCTAACCTCTTTTTTTTTCTTTTTTTTCCTTCCTCTCCCCCATGGGTTTCTGTTAAGTTTCTCAGGATCCACACAGGAGTGAAACCATATGGTATCTGTCTTTCTCTGTATGGCTTATTTCACTTAGCATAACACTCTCCAGTTCCATCCACGTTGCTACAAAAGGCCATATAAAATAGCCACTTTAAACTATGTCAATCTCTCTGTATTCCAAGAGAGGCTACTTATGTGTAGCCTCTGAATGTCACAGCTCAACATTAACATGATTACTCTGGCAGATGGAAAGAGATACACTACTCAGACTGAGGTGAGGAGAAGAGGTGTTGGGGTATGCATGTGATCTTGGCCAGAGTCTATGAGTCTTGTGCCACAGCAGTTACCTGAGCTAGAAGAAGTAGCTAAATTCTGTAGACTGATGGGCCAGAGAGTATTTGAAGTGGTGGATAATTGTGCCCATGCCTTACACCACTGATATGTTTGTGCACTCTTTTTATGTCTCCAATATATTAGTTTGGGGTCTCTATCTTATCGTGGGGAAAAAAAGTGCACTCCCATATGCTCCAAGATTGATGCTACAAGTCCAATAAATCAAAGTTTTCTTCGATTGCTGACCTCAATCTCCAATAAGATTCAGGGCAAGAGGGTAGATAACTTAAGCTATGGTCTGTCCTAGTATATGTTCTCCTAAAAGTGTAATAATCACTTATGATCTCCTTTGTTCATCCTCAGTATAGATTATTTTCCCTTTAGTCCCATTCCAGATGGCCTGAATGAAGCAGATGTTATTCAAAGGGTCTCCATCTTATTCACTATGGTAAATCAGCACTCTATTGGGTTCTAATTTGTTCACAACTCCCACAAAGTATTTGGGTGGTCCCCTCTCACAATGATTCTGGGGTTGACCATGTCACTTGCTTTGACTGTGAGGACATGAAAAAATATGGCACAAGTAGAGACTTGAAATGAACTTGAAAAGTGAAGCTTATCTTCTGAAAACCTTAGACTACCATTGGAATAAGTTCAAGTTTATGAGGCACTTCCTGAGAACTGAAGTGATCCAGCTAGCAAATAGCCGGCAACCATCCAAACATCAGATGTATGAATGAGGCAAGCTGATCTTTTCACAAAGAAAAGTCCTTTTAGAAATCAGCGAAAGTAGTCGAGAGTACAAGATATGATGACAGAAAAAGTCCTATCTGGAGAAATCCACCATATGTTAAATAGCATTCAATGGAAAAATTATATATAAGCAAGTCTAATATATAGGAAAATATGCATACACTCACCAACAGTTAATCAAATGTAAATTAGTGTGGACACATGGTATTTCTTTATGCTTGTTAAGACTAAATTAAAAACACGTGATAACACAAGTAGTGGTATGGATGGGAAAGGGAGCAAACTCACACAAAACTGCTGAAAATGCAAACAAATCATCTTGGAAAGCATTCTGCTAAATTCTATAAAAAATTCATATTCACTTCAAGAGTGGGTACATTGGAAAGGAAACTCATTTCTGCCTTTACAAAACTTTGTATTATATTGTTTTGTTTATTTGTTTTGGTAAGTCTCATATTAGTTTTTATATTGAGATTCAGCATATAAAGGAATTTCAATTTTCCAAGGAAATACTTTTAGAAGAACATCCAAGCCAAAGGCAACAGTCTTTGGTTATATTAATTTAAAAATATTAGAATTAAATTTGCTATTTATAAACTATTTAATGATTTAGTTGTTCTTTCCATTTTCAGTTAAGGATAGCAGAACATAGTTCTAAAATATAATGTGAGGTACAGTATATGCTTCCTACCCTCACATGGTTAGTAGGTTAGTAGAAGAAAGAGAAAATAAACATTAGTTGACAAATGCTATTTTGTACAAAACATCATATGCTATGGGAGCACATGAGGGTCATTTAATCCAGTTTGGAGGGTTAAGGATAAGGAATGCTTCTTAAGAAACTCATACAGAATTAAGTCCTGAAAATGGCAAAATTGGTGGAAAGAAAGAAGAGAAGGAAAAGAAAAAAAAAAAAGACTAGTCAGGCAAAATGGACAGAATTTGAAATGATGTCCATGTGTGAAAAAGGCATAATACTTTCAGAGATCTAGTTGTAGTGAAGTATGTGGTGTTAGGATGTGTACAGAGGTGTACCAAGTAGAAGAAGGATGAAGGAATTTGTTATATAAAGCAGTTTGGAGTACATTCTCTAGGCAATGGTTATAGTATGTGTGATAGATAATTCTGGTTGAAGTATGGAATTTTGGAGGACAAGTTTGGAAGCCTCAGTTAAAATTAAGACAATCTGCAAAGGACAGCAGCTGCACAAGTGAAGAGACATTAAAAGATATTGAAGATGTGGTTACTGGTAATAATATATATTTCCAGATAGAATCACTACGAATGATAGGGAGGGCATTTCTAAATAATATTTACTTAATTGATATTATCATATTATTGAATACCATTACAATCATTTTTGAGTTTTCAGTTTCTAAGGTTGCTTATTTTTTAATATTTATTTTTGAGAGAGAGCATGTGCAAGTCGGGGGAGGGGCAGTCTCCTATGGTCTGGCAATTCAGATGTTGCAGCAACTTTGCTACTTGCCCCACACATTGTGCTTTGAATTGACAGTACCCTAGTAGCCAACGTATTACTTCCCTGGTTTTTTTTTTTTTGCATATAAAATCAGAGAATGTCTACCTGAGAATCAAAATATCTAAGACTTAACTTTTAAATTAAAGAAGGGGACAAAAATAGTAGAGCACTTCCATCACATGGAGAAAGCTTGCTTGAGAATTAAGCTAACGTAGAAGAAAGTAGAGCCAAGCAATCAAGAAAGAGACAGACACGGCAGGACAAGTAAGATTTAGGAACACCCCGTTTAATTTGAACCTTGGTCAAGCCACATATCAAGCAGATTCCATTCGTTTACTTGGTGATAATGTAAGTCAATACTGTCTTTCATCCTGAAGTAATTTGTAGGACATGGCATTCATCACTAGCCTAAAGTGTACAAATAAAATGCTTCGACATACATTTATTGCAATATTCTTTTTATATTGTACACTGTATCTTCACTTATTCAAACTATTACATGCATATCTTGAACTTCGCTAATATTTTATCTTTTGATTAATAATTGTAGATTAAACAATTATAGCATTAAAACAAAATTCCAAAAACTGTAATTACTTATTTATTTAAATGAATTTTTACTTCAGGGGTTATTAGATATATAAGTAATTTAGAAGGGAAAAGCAGAAATGAATCAATGTATTGTTTAAGAAAGGTAAATCATCGGGGGACCTGGGTGGCTCAGTGAGTTAAGCGTCAGACTTCAGTTCAGGTCATGATCTCCAGGTTGGTGGGTTTGAAAACCCCCGCCTGAGGCCCCTCCTGGGGCCCTGCATCTGCTCCACATGGGGCTCTGTGTGGGGCTCAAAGAAAGGTAAATCATCATTAAGTCTGTTTTCTTTTCTTTTTTTTAATGTTCATTTTTGAGGAAGTGAGGGAGAGAGAGAGAGAGTGCCAGTGGAGGAGGGCCAGAGAGAGAGAGAGGGAGACACAGAAGCCAAGGCGGGCTCCAGGCTCCAAACTGTCAGCACAGAGTCCCTGGCAGGTTGGAATCCATGAACTGCAAGATCATGACCTGAACCGGTGGGACTCTTCACCAGCTAAGCCACCCAGGCGCCTCATTGAGTCTGTTTTCTGGATGCAGTTGTTACGCAACAGGCCCCACCTTTCAAGTACAGTGAGAACACCTTATATGTTGCACACATTATATTAATGAATTATAACAGGGCACCCAAATCATTAGGATTCTCCATGAAAAATCATCAGGGTGACAAGGCAGACAGGACATTGATAAACAATGTTAATATTCTTCATATGGTGTTACTAACTGAAAGTATAAAGTCATCTGAACTTGGAAAATTTTATCCAAAATAATGTTCATCAATAACATAGCTACAAATTCTCAGTATGGATATGTTGATAAATACATTGAAAGAGAAATAATTCTAAAATTTTACCTCTCGAGTTTCAGTTTCCTAAAAAATCAAAGAATTTTTTTAATATAATAATTTGTATTTATTTTATAAATTTAAATTTCCTAAAATTTAAATAGTGTGCTGAGCACGGAGTGAAATTCGATATGTATATAAAATTAACAGGAATATTTGACTGAGTACCCTAGTATGTCTTTTTCTGATAGTATTTCAGAGTTAAATCTTGTTCATTCCAGTAAAAAATGTTATTTATTACCTACTCCATGTGAGTCATTACGTTAGATACAAGGGATAAAAAATGTTTATGGAAATTCTCTTATCTTGCAGGGGTTTATAGAAAATTATCGGGTATAATAATAGAGGTACAAACTAGGTGCAGGGATGCACTTAGAAGGAACCCTCAGTTGTTACTGGAGACATCACAGAACACATATTTTGAAAGCAATCTGTAAGCCCATCAATCGTGAGGGTAGGAGAGGGGCTTTCCAAAGAGTCAAAATGAACCAAGAAAGACAATTTCCTTTAAGAACCAAAGGGATTCAATACAGTTGTAGCCACAAATGCAGGGTGAGAAGTCACGAGAACAGGATGAATTGTGAGCTGAAGAACAAGTCAGGAAGCCTGCCTTATTCTCAGTGAGGAACTGGAGCTTTGTCCCATGGATATGTACAGTCACATAGCTCTTCTAAACACCAGTACAAAGGATGACTTCAGGGCGTCTGCACTCCTAGCTGGCCATGTGTACCCGCGGGAAGGTGTAAAAAATGATTCTTGGCCTTGACCCTCAAAGTGAATTCAGGATGTAGGGTAGGGCTATATTACATGTTTCAAATCTCTAGAGCTATAATTTGTTGTGACCTAACTGGTGACTTATGCCTTAGGGGGTCACTCTATATCCTAGATAGTACACCTTTCCCAACCTAATTGTGTAGCAGATAGGGAGGAAGAAGGGCACACGCGTAAAAGTTTGAATGACTGAATGATCTTTTGCCTCATCCATGGTACATGACTCTTGTCCTTTCTATGTTCAGCGAACATGGCCTTTCAGTGCTTATGTTAGACTCTGGGATACTGTCAATCTCCTTTAACTTTTTTTTTTTTTTTATGTTTATTTTTGAGAGAGAGACAAAGAGCAAGCAGGGGAGGGGCAGAGAGAAAGGGAGACACAGAATCCAAAGCAGGCTCCAGTCTCAGAGCTGTCAGCACAGAGCCCAATGCGAGACTCAAACCCATGAACCGTGAGATCGTGACCTGAGATGAAGTCGGAAGCTCAACCGACTGAGCCAGCCAGGCGCCCCAATCTCCTCTAACTTGTTGACTTATCCTGTGGATTTAGAGGACAGAGTCAGCAGCTCATATTAGTTTTCTATTTTACTAGGACTTTATTTATGAAAACTCATAAATTATTTTTAATTCAAATAAATACATTTTAGAAGTGGCTCCTTTGCTTGATATTTAGCTTTACTGTATTGTAAGCAGACAGCATAGCCTATGGATATATTTGTTTACTTGTTTATTTTCTAACTTTTAAAAATTTACAGACTTTCTTCAGATAAAATACAATTTAGTAAATATCATTAAATGCAATGTGTTTATAAAATAATTTACTTAAGCACACTATTTTATGTTTTGCTATGTGAGTGAATCCTCCCTTACTTTTGTTCTTTTGGGATGTATAAAGTCATTCTTTTTAATTTTGCTATTCAAAACTCCCATACCTCATATCTCTTGATTTGTGTTTTCAAAGTCATTATTAATTCATATTGATTTTAAAGTAAATAAAAACATATTTCTGTTTGTTTTGTTTACATTCTGTTAGCATGATAAAAGTATTTAAATAGATTTCAAAGCAGAGCCAAAAAATTATCATTTGCACAAATTGAAGAATGGGTAGAAACTAAGTAGTAAAAGACATTAGACAGGCATTCCGGGGGGAACAAATGAGGACTAGAGAGGCAAGGAGAAATCTATCTATCTATCTATCTATCTATCTATTTACCCATCCATGTATCCTTCTATCATCTATTTATTGGTTTTAGTAAGAAACCCAAACTAAACCATTTATACAATAAGACGTTGATTATCAGATGTCAAAGTTCATTGGTAGGCAGAGTTTCAGTGCAAATGAACTTAATGTCAATTCTGTTTTTATAAACTCGTATTCTTTCTATATCTAGGCCACTTCCTCTCACAGATAGTAGAAGGATATGGGGTTATTTGGGTCACAAAGTCACTTTTTTCTTTTTTAATTTTTTTAACGTTTATTTAGTTTTGAGACAGAGAGAGACAGAGCATGAACGGGGGAGGGGCAGAGAGAGAGGGAGACACAGAATCGGAAGCAGGCTCCAGGCTCTGAGCAGTCAGCCCAGAGCCTGACGCGGGACTCGAACTCACGGACCACGAGATCATGACCTGAGCTGAAGTCGGACGCTTAACCGACTGAGCCACCCAGGCGCCCCAAAAGTCACTTTAATTTCTCAATTGTTTCGCATAAGATGAAGGGAAAACTTTCTGAGGCATCACAGGAATCTGTCCTTAAAGTCATCATCAGCCCATATTGAGTCACATGTATTTTTAAACAAATTATGGCATCCTTTATGTAAATTCCCTTAGAACAAGACATGCCTCCTTGCCTTTGAGGCAAGGCCATTTCTCTAAATCACATCTTGCTGTTACAACTCCATGACATAGGGTGAAGAAATTTGGGAAGTTAACTACAGTGCCAAACACAGTGTTTTCCAGGAATTTTAAGTAGCTGATTTTGATGAGAAAAGCTTAAATATAAGCTTATTATCTCACTAAATTGCCGTTTTAGATGAATTAAGTGAAGCTATGCTATCACATGTGCTATCCTTAATGATCTGATACATAGAATTAAAAATACGAAGGCTCATTTAATAGGCAAAAATTCACGTTTTCATGTTTTAAAAAACAATAAAGAAATGTTAATTAAATTATTTAAAAATATTATGAGAATACAAGTGTTAGAGGTTCCATTTGTGATATATTTCTTGGGAGTTCAACGACTGGTATTTGTGATTATTGCTCAGACAGAAGCAGTTGTTCACAGAATAATAGGTGTATCAACTGGTTGCAGAAGTTCTTGTGCATTTTTTTTTACTTACAACAAAAATAACATCACTAAAATTGTTTAACTGCACGAATAAAGCTCACCTATATTTTCATTTTGATTAAGTTTTGCATTATATTTATGGAAAACAAAGTGTTAGGCTGTATTTTGTATGCTTCTGGTCACTATCAAATTGATTTGGCAATCACATTCTTTACTTTTTTAAAAAAAATCTTTACTTTTTATTTACTTACTTTGAGAGAGAGAGAGAAAGAGGGTGCAAGCCAGGGAGGGACAGAGAGAGAGGGAGAGAGAGAATCCTAAGCAGGCTCTGCACTGCCCTGCAGAGCCCAAATGTGGGGCTCGACCTCACAAATTGTGAGACAGTGACCTGAGCCAAAATTGAGTCAGATGTTTGACTGACTGAGCCACCCAGGTGCCCCCACAATCATATTCTTTAAACTGACACTGTCTAATGGAACTATCATCAGTGAAGAAAATGTTGATTAATCTGTGCTGCCCAATATAGTAGCTACTAGCCATTTGGCTACTGAGCACTTGCAAAGTAGTCAAATGGTCAGTGCAACTGAGAAGCATAATGTGTAATTTTATATAAATTTAAGTTATTTTTTTAAATAAAAGAGTCTCAAATGGTTAGTGGCTACCATGATGAACCAGCACAGCTTTAGGTTGAAGGAGATGTTTGGAATGTGTGCATAAAATACACTCAAGAATGCCTGACTACCAGTATATTGGAAATGGCATGTATAATAATATTAATGATTTACATATCATGGGAAAAAGTATAAGAATAACATGAATGAGAACAAGATTATATTATGCTTTTCATTATAGGCTATATTTTCTGAATATAACAAAACATGATGTCACTAAGTTATATGTTATAATAGTAACATATAACTAGCATCAATAATTAAATCCACAATGCTGGCCATAAGTACAATAAAATGCCATCTGCATCATTTTTAAGAGGTACAGTTACTGTTTGAAAAATGTATTCTCTTTACAAACTCTTTTCATGCGCTGCACATTTCATAATATTGGATTAACAGTCATTCCAAATACAATAAATTCATTAATGTATGTTGATGTGAAAAACAAAAAGTCTAACTTCTGAATTTAGACCGATACTCAACTGTTTGCTGGTCATATTTAAATTAATGATAATTTAGTCCTATGTTCATGTGCTCACAAACATCCACACATTTATTTTAGAGTAATACACTCTATTTTCTAAAGACAAATCATATTTGAATTCTAAATGCTGACATGACAGATTTATAGCATGTGTTCATTTAATCATGTTTGATAGTACCGAACTTTATTTACAGCACTTTCATTTTAAAATTCTGTGAGTGGGGAGCCTGGCTCAGTCGGTTAAACATCTCAGTCTCCATTTCAGCTCAGGTCATGATCTTGTGGTTTTGTGGGTTTGAACCCTACATCAGGCTGTGCATTAACAGTGCGGACCCTGCTTGGGATTCTCTCTCTCTCTCCCCATCTCTGCCCCTCCCCTACTCATGCTGTCTCTGTCTCTCTCAAAATAAATTAACTTAAAATAAAATAAAAACTTGTGAGGGATTTTTGTCACTAGAAAGACTAATAAACAAAATACTTAAAAATTCAAAACACCCACCAAACAGAATGGTTAACTGAGACTAGATAGAACCTTGCATGTTCCTTCAGGAACTACTCTGTTTCTACTGGGTCAGCAATATAGTAGGACTGTTTGGCCAGTTTTCCTAAGACTACACTCATTGATAACATTCCAGTAACACTTCAATAATAACTACAGATGCATTTTTAGCCTCATCATAGTTTACTATATTTAGTAATCTACTACAGTTGTGTTGAAAAGGGGTGGAAACCTAACCGCGATAAATTATTTCCCCAAATTTCGAATTTTACATTTGTTATATTTTCAGAATTAGATCTGAAAATAATTTTATAGTTCATAGTTGTCTTATATTAAAGTATAACATGTAAATGCACAAATATAGTTATAATTTAAGTGTCTAGATCAGTACTGACACTTTAAGTTATTGATCAAGATGGTTCTCCTCAATTTAACTAACCTTTACATAGGTTTCTTCCTGAGTCTTGAAAACTGACCTCATTTTCTTAGAGCTTCTACTTTAGAAAACTGGTAATTGTAAATTCCTTCCCTGCACCTTTGAAATGTATGTATATCTTCTCCCACCTTCTTGATAATTTTACAACTCAAAAAATGTATTTTTCAATAACCTGGAAACCATCTCTATGAAATGCAAACATCAAAGTAGATAGGGACTCCGTCTGCCAGTATCCATGGGAGGATAGGAGACTAATTTTGATGGCTATCAATGAGCAAAGACAGATGACCTAATTGTGGAGAAAATCATGTGTAAATCAGAATAATTCGCTGCAATCCCTTAACACATCCCATTGACCAACCTCCCCACTAACATCCTCCGAAACTTTTCCACTAATTCAGTCGAAAGCTTAAAATCCATCCTGCCTTTTGTTTCAGTAGAGTTCAGTCTCTCCACCATTCTGCAGTCATCTTAAATAAAGCCTTCCTGGTCCGATTAACTTTGCCTACTACTATTTTTGCTTTGATAGTATGTTTTATATCTGTGTTTCTTCATTTCTCTTTTTATTCCTCCTCATTTTTAGAATGTGTAAAGTGTGTTTCTCATGAAAGAAGATAGCATATCCAGCTATTTCTTTTCTTATATAATATAAACTACTTTAAAGGAGTATTATACATACACTATTAAAGTGTATGTAAGTATCTTTCTGGATTCATCTAAGTGTGTACATACACACTCATAGTGTGTTGTTATATTTTAACGCTGACTTAACAATTAGCAGCTTAAAAGAACACATATTTATTATCTCCCAGTTCTAGAAATCCCAAGTCCAAGCAGGCAGAGCTGGGTCCTCAGGATCTCACAAGGTATAGGCAAGTTTGTGCTCATTGCTGTAAACTTTAGGGAAGAATCTGATCCCAACCTCACCAGGATGTAGAACTGAAGTCCCCATTTTCTTGCTAACTGTGAGCCTCACAACCAGGACTCACCCTCATGCTCTATAGCTTGTCCACATTCCTGGGTTTGTAGTCCTTTTCTCCATTTCAAAGCCAATGACATTGAGTCAAGTCGTCATACCTCAAATCTCTCTGACATACCCATGTGCTTCATTTTTCTTTTCCTTTCCACTCTGTGCAACTCTGACTTTTCTGTTTTATTTATTTATTTTTTAAAATGTTTATTTTTGAGAGACAGAGAGAGACAGAGTGTGAATGGGGGAGGGGCAGAGAGAGAGAGAGAGAGAGAGAGAAAGACACAGAATCTGAAGAGGCTCCAGGCCCCGAGCGTCAGCACGGAGCCCGACGCGGGTTTGAACTCACAAGCCTGACCCGAGCCAAATTTAGATGCTTAACCGACTGAGCCCCGACTTTTCTGTTTTTAAGGGCTCAACTGACTATGCAGGGCCGACCTGGATCATCCTGGCTAATCTTCCTATTTTAAATTCACCTGATTAGTAACCTCAATTTCATCTGCCAAATCCTTTCACCTCAGTACCTGGATCAGTTTTTAATTGAATGAGAGATAGGAATGTTAAGAGAACACATTTAGCTGCCCAGGAATATTTGTAATATCCATTCACAAGGGAAGGGGGAGGGGATTTTATAAGTGCTGATCATTGACTGGAATTGACTGCTTTGTACTTTAAAAGAAAAACATACCTAATGATAGCTATTCTGTCAAGATAAAACCAGCAAAGGCAACTATCATGTCATATTATGTCATATCATGGAATCCTTGATATAAGAGAAAAAGGACTGTTTTACTCTGATTTGGAACCAGGGTAAGATTTAATAACCTTGATTATCCTATAACTAAAGTTGATAATGTAATGTGTTATTTTTGAGGGCCACTCTGTATATGGCAATAAGCTAGGTTCTAGAGGTAAATAATACACGTCTTTACTCTGTAGGCACAGGCAAGTGACTTTATGTATAATTTTAAGTGGTAATATTTTATTGAACAGGGCACAGTGATTTATTGTGAATGGCTTCAAACCTACATTCTGTATATGAAAGGTTTCAAATATGCCAACTGTCTGCTTACCTTAAAGCATATCTAATTGTGTTCATGTGGCAGAACCGGTCTTCACCATATGCTCAAATATATATCCTCCCAGGTTTAAATAAATAAATTCTAACAATTAATTTATTCCTCTGCATGTTTATAAAATTTGGAAATGTGGTTTTAAAAAACATGGCATAGTACAAGCATTTTCAAGTATCCTGAATCAAAAGAGTGAGGAACCAGCTTTGTGAAAAAATTTTAAGTTGATTGTGCACACATAAAGGGATTATCTACTCACATGCATACATAAACTTATATTTTCATGGTTTCTTGATGTTTTCAGGTTTTTTTTGGGAGGTGCTTGGTTCAAACCAAAGATAAAAATTACTTTTAACACATGCTCTGAGATAAAGAAAATGCTCCTGTAATATACTTTAAAAAATACTGAGTTCTAGCTAATATGTATATTACTTGCTTTGATATAATTGTTGAGTGATATTACAGAGTTAATTTAGACAGCATTGTTAATTTTATTTTTAAAAATTGTTTATTTATTTTGAGAGAGAGACAGGAGAGGAAGGAGGGAGGTACAGAGAGAGAGAGGGAGAGAGAGAATCCCAAGCAGGCTCCATGCTATCAGTGCAGAGCTAGATGTGGGTTGCACTCACAAACCATGAGATCATGATGTGAGCCAAAATCAAGAGTCACATGCTTAACTGACCTGACTGAGCCATCTAGGTGCCCCTATATATTTTTATTTTAATGAATGAAATTGAGATAATGAGAATGTAATGTCAAGAGATTAATATATTTGAATTAAAATACATTTTTCATTATTTATCCTTACTAAATTATTTTTTCCCTATATCTGATTTCAGACAAATTAGGTAATCACTTGACATTATATGATGACAAACTATTATTTATTTATATTTTATTGATATGTTTTAGAAACTAAAATAAAAATCTATGTATGATGGGATTAGAATACTATTCTAAAAGTTATTATTAACCTAGTGAAAATTAGCTAAATTCCATAAGAATTTATAAGAATCTTTGGGGAGAAGTAACCTTCATAAAGCAGAATAAAATACAAAATTTTGTTTTGTTTTCTCAACATATCATTCTCATTCATTTTCAATATCTTACTAATATAGACTATGCTATATTGTTTATGGTTGTCAAAGATTGTGCACTCTAAATGCTAACTGTTTCTTAAGTCCTCTAGGCATGTTTCACAGATATTTAGAGAATAAATTATCACTCCTTCTTATCCTTGATCATATAAAGGATTTTGATTTTAAAAGAGTAGTTTGATAGGCATTCTACTTTTGATGATCCAATAGAAATAGAGGAGGAAAATAATGGGGTGTGCTGAATGCAATAATTGGGTGCCAGACTGTAAGTCTTTAACCCAAATGGACAATATCTTTAACCTCCTAGATAATGTGTCAGATAAGAAAGTGGGCTTTTCTTGAAGTGAGAGTCAAGAAGAATGAGCTCAATATTGAAATCGTTATTTAAATTTTTTTTTCAACGTTTATTTATTTTTGGGACAGAGAGAGACAGAGCATGAACGGGGGAGAGGCAGAGAGAGAGGGAGACACAGAATCGGAAACAGGCTCCAGGCTCTGAGCCATCAGCCCAGAGCCCGATGCGGGGCTCGAACTCCCGGACCACGAGATCGTGACCTGGCTGAAGTCGGACGCTTAACCGACTGCGCCACCCAGGCGCCCCTTGAAATCGTTATTTAAATTGTACTAATCAGTGTTGTATGTCATCTGTGAGGTATTAAAGTTTAAGAGGCATAAACAGGCCTAAATTGGTAATGAACAATGAGTGGGAACTCAAAGTAAGGGAATTTTCAAAATTCAATTTTAGCCTCACCCTTTTCTCTTTAATCATACTCCTCATGGTTAATAGACTTTAGAAAATTAGAATTATGTTATGATACTTGCAATCATTTTTTTTTTAGTTTTTTTTTCTTTTTTAATGTTTATTTAGTATTGAGAGAGAGAGCACAAGCAAGACAGGGGCAGAGAGAGAGAGACAGATGATCCGAAGCGGGCCCTATGCTGACAGCAGTGAGCCTGATGTGGGGCTTGAACTCACAAGCCATTGAAATCTTGACCTGAGACAAAGTCAGATGCTCAACCTACTGAGCCCCTCAGGAGCCCCACTTAATTTTTTTTTTTTTTTAATTTAAGGTTTATTTATTTATTTTGAGAGAGAGAGCGAGAGCGAGTAAATGTACAAGTGAGCTGGGGAGGGGCAGATAGGGAGAGAGAATCCAACGCAGGCCCCACCCTATCAGCACAGAGCCCAACTGGGGGTTCAAACCCACTAACCAGTGATATCATGACCTGCTGAAACCAAGAGTAAGTCTCTGAACCAATTGAGCCACCCAGGCTCCCCTACAATACCTGTAATCTATTAGTCACTTTGAAACGTTTATTAAATTACAATCCCCATCCATAAAATAGTCATTGCCTGCTGACTGATGTTAATCTTCCTTTGTTTGACCAAAGGTATTGGTTTTAAAACCAAATAGTTTTAAAAGTTGATAAAGTTATTCCTTGATGTGGCTTTAAAGACTAAGCTAGATTATTACTTGATTTCATTTCGAGTATATTATTATTTAATTTTAAAAATAAATACAGGTAGGGTCGTCTGGGTGGCTCAGTTTGTTAAGCATCTGACTCTTGATCTCAGCTCAGGTTTTGATCTCAGGGTCATGAGTTCAAGCCCCACACTAGGCTCTGTGCTGGGCATGAAGACTACTTAAAAAATAATAAATGAAATAAAATAAAATAAAATAAAATAAAATAAAATAAAATAAAATAAGAGGAAAATAGAAAATATAGGAATTTAAGTCAAAGAAGAGTACCTAAAATATCTAGGGACCAAAATTTGCAGCTGAGTTGCCAAAACCAGATGTACTTTCATTTGAAATAAGCACCAAACTTTGGGTGCAACCTGTAGAACTTTCCTTCCTGAAATTGCCATGCTGAGCTGCAATTGAATGAACAGGTAGCAGAATTTCTAGAGACATGTTCCAAGGTGACTGTGGTATATGGATTATGTGGTGGATTATGTGGAAGTAATGAGTACTGACAGGTGTACTTCAGTGAGAGCCCCTGCTACTGCCACATTTTGGGACTAGAAATAAGGGTGTCATTTTAACCATCTATAACCAATGTGATATAAACTATCCAGAAGAGAGAAGATCCTCATGAGGATGACAATGACTTTGCTGTTTCTCTGGCAGTTAGCAGCTATAATTATCGTAATTCACTTTGTAGAAATAAAAACAATATGATTAGTCTTGATCTTGAGCACGTGGAGCAAGACATACATGATGCATAACTAAGCAATCATTATGGTACATTAGTGCCTAGAAACTAAAAATTACTCCAACCATGTCTTATAGACATATTTGCTTTATTTTACTTGAGCAGGGTGTCTGTGTCATGTATAGCAGCCACTTCTAATCTGTGGTTTCACTTTCCAAAATTTCAGTTACCCACAGTCAACTGTGGTCCAGAAATGGATGATCCTTCTTTCAACATATTGTCAGATAGTCAGTAGCAGTCTAATGCTAAGTCACAATACCTACATTATTCACCTCACTTCATCTTATCACATAGGCATTTTATCATGTCACATCATCACAAGAAGGAGGGCAAATATAGTACAATAAGATAATTTTAGAAACACTCATTTACATAACTTTTATTATAGTACATTGTTGTAATTGATCTACTTTGTTATTAGTTATTGTTTTTGATCTCTTATTTTTTTTAATTATTTTAGAGAGAGAGAGATTGTGTGAGCAGAAGAGAGGGGCAGAAAGAGAGAGGAACAGAGAAAGAGAGAGAGACAGAAAGAGAGAGAGTCTTAAAAAGGCTCCACTCTCAGCGTGGAGCCCAACACCAGGCTCAATTGCACAACCCTGGTATCACAACCTGAGCCAAAATCAGGAGTCAGAAGCTTAACCCACTGAGCTACCCACGTGCCCCAGAGCTTAATTTAAAAATGAAATTTTATCGTAGGTATGTAAATATAGAAGAAAAAAACATAGTATATAGTTTGGTACTATCTTCAGTTTCAGGCATGTGCTGGGGTCTTGGAACATATTCCCCAAAGATTTGTGGAAGCTACTATAGTAAGTGTAATGCTGGGTTATAATGCTATCTATCCAATTTTTGACAATTTATTTCACTTCTCTGAACCTTATTTTTCTGAAAAAAAAAAAAAAAAAAAGGCTTTGGAGCTATAAATACCAGAATTTGAATGAGGCTGTTTACCTTTCTTGTACAATTGTTTTAAAGAAGTCTAATAATATCTCTGGGCCCCATTACCCTCATCCAAGGAAAGCTAGCATCTAGCTCTCCAATGTCTCAAGTGTGTAGATCACAGATATGAAAATTTCTCCATGACGCTGTGGGTTCTTGGCCCCATATCCTATATCTGGGTTCATTTTTTATTGCTTTAAAAAAATGCGTCATAAAGGAAGGATGTTAAATGACTTCTGAGGCTACATCACAAATGGCATGTAGCTTTCACGTGGTCATCTTGGTATTGTCACTTCCTGGAGGCTCCCTCTCCAAATATGCCATCTCAGAACTCAGCAGCCATGCTGTGAGACATCCAAATCACATGAATCAGCAACATGGTACTGCGGTCCAGACTCCAGCTGAGCTGGCTCTTCAGCCTTCTCAGCCCCGTTGACAGACACTTGACTGAAGCAGGTTCTTCAGCTGGTGTATCCGGTGGTCTTGAAAATTTCAGCCCTCAGCTATTCAGTTCTTCCTAAGTGACCCATGGATTTTCTGAGCATAGTAAAATGGTTGTTTTATGCCACTAAGATGTCACTAGTTTATATCATTATTGTAAAAAATACTAAATTTAAGAAAAAGTATTTAACAAATTAAAAACATATTACAAATGTGTTACAAAAATAAAATACATAAAAGTTCAAGAACATACATAAGACGGTGGATAAATAAATATATTATTAAAATATCCAAGTTGTATTCATTAATGAATGATTGGACCAGAAGAGGCTTTTTAAAAATTATGACAGTTTAGCTGTCTCTATGTCTCAAAAATGAATAAACATTAAAAAAAATTTTTTTGAAAGGCGGGGAGGCACCAGGGTGGCTCAGTTGGTTGAGTGTCTGACTTCGGCTCAGGTCATGATCTCGAAGTTCGTGGGTTCGAGCCCCATGTCAGGCTCTGTGCTGACAGCTCAGGGCTTGGAGCCTGCTTCAGATTCTGTGTCTCCCTCTCTCTCTGCCCCTTCGCCGCTCATGCTCTGTCTCTCTCTGTCTCTCAAAAATGAATAAACGTTAAAAAAAATTTTTTTAATTAAAATTATGACAGTTTAGAATTTGCCCTGTTATTCTGAGCTGGATATTGTATTAGTCATGTAACATTATCTTGTGCCAATTGCTTATTAGTACCATTTTCAGAAACAAATACTAGATTAACTGGAGAATTAAACAATATAGAATGTGTAGTAACTGTGAACTGAGTTTCTCTCTTTATTCTGAATGTCATTTGTTTACCTCCTGGGGTGGGATGGGGATAAAACTTAGCTCTTTTCCTGAAAGTAGGCCAATATATTGAAAATAAAATTCAAGAGCTAATGCTCAGGAACAAATTACATTCCACACTGAAAGTTAGGATGTAAGGTATGCCAACAGAGAGCTGAGATGCATATTATTCAAGTGTGCAAAATGACTTCTTCATGAGGATTTTGTAAGAGATGAATACTAAATTGGCCAGACTACAACAGGCAAATCGTATGTTAGATCAGAAGTAGACACTTTAGTTTCATGAGTCATTGGCTTGGAAAACTGTCTTACAGGTATTAAGGAAGGAAAAGAAAAAGAAGAAAAGGCACAATAAAAAATAGAATATCTATTACAAACTATGTCAGCAGCTGTGAAAAAAGAGCATGATGCATGGAATCATAGAAACAGAGAATTCAATTTATCAGGAAAAACTCCTCACTCCTGGCACTTTTTGACACAAAAAATTGCAATAACAACATTTTCTCCCTGAATTAAGATGCCACCATCTATGACAGATAACACAGTCATCAAACATTAGACATGAAATAGTTTTACATGATTAAGCTGATATTTTTAAGTTAAGTTATAACTTTCCCACAAAAAGTTATCAGTTATGTGATTAATTCACCAACTACAATGTATCAAAGCAAAACATTTAAATATATATCATTTTATCAATAGTGGTAAAATTGAATAAAATAACTGTGTAGTTTAAATATGCTGCAGTTAATTCAGTACAGTGTTTTAAAACTTAAAAATAAAAAAATTATATTAAAATCACTATATCAATATATTTTAGTTCCACCATATTGCAAATACATACCATGTAGAATATATATATACATATACATGTTTATATCAATAAAGTTATAGTGCTTTTTAAATTTTATCTTTTTCCAGCTTTATAGAGCTATAATTGAGAAATAAAATTATATATATTTAAAGTGTACTACATTTTTATATAAATATATATCGATTACCATAATCAAGCTCATACCATCACCTCATATATAGTTACCATTTTGTGTGTGTGTGTATTGACCTACTGTCTTATGATCTACTCTCTTCGCAAATTTTAAGCATGCATGTATTATAAGAACTCCTATAACGTGATAGCAAAAAACAGGTATTTCTCCAAAGGAAACATACAAATGGCCAGCAGTATACTAAGAGTGTTCAACATCACTAATCATCAGGGAAATGCAAATAAAAACCACAATGATATAACCTCACACATATTAGGATGGCTATTATCAAAAGGAAAATAGATACCAAGCAAAGTTATGGAGAAAAAGGAACACTTGTGCACTGTTGGAAATGTAAGTTGGTATAATCATTAGGAAAAAGAGAATGGAAGTTCCTCAAAAAATTAAAAATAGAACAACTATAAGATTTGAAATTCTACCTCTGGGTATACATCTAAAGGAAATAAAATCAATATCTTGAAGAGATATCTGGACTCCCATGTTTATTGAAGCATTATTCACAATAGCCAAGATATGGAAACAACCTGAGTTGTGGTATAGCTTACTGTCCTAAGTACATGAATAAAGAAATTGTAGAATTTATTTTGTATTCATTAATTCATTTATCCATCCATTCATTGTTTATTTATTTATAAAGTTTATTATTTATTTTTGAGAGAGAGTGCGTGAGCAAGCAGGGGAGGTGCAGAGGGAAAGGGAGAGTGAGAATCTCAAGCAAGCTGCATGCCATGAGTGCAGAGCCTTATGGGGGACTCGATCCCATGATATGTGAGATGATGACGAGCCAAATCAAGAGTCCAACGTTTAACCCACTGACCCAAGCAGATGTCCTAGAAACTGTGGTAGTTAGATACAAAGGTAGATTGTCAACAGTTAACTCACATGCAGGTATCAGGGAATGTGTCTTAGAAGCATTTAGATGACTGAACAACTCTTTCTAGTGTGAAAAGAAGCTAAATGAAGAAATTCTTGAGGCAGGAAGAGTTTACTGGCAGAACAAAGGTCATGTAAAAATAGACCTGTAAGAGGTTTTTTTTTTTTAAATGTGTGTTTATTTATCTTGAGAGAGAGTGGGAGAGCATGTACATGAGCAGAGAAGGATCAGAAAGAGAGAAAGAGAAAATCCTAAGCAGGCTTTGCACTGTCAGTGCAGAGCCTGATGTGGGGCTTGAACTCACGAACCGTGAGATCATGACCTGAGCTGAAATCAAGAGTTGGCCGTTTAACCAACTGAACCACCCAGGTGCCCCAGAGCTGTAAGTGTTTTTGAGGAAACTGTAAGTAATGGTATGTCAAAGATGTAAGGGATAATTTCAGATAGGTCAGTGGAAAGAAACAACTTGAAAAAAAATTTTAGAAGCACACCATTACTTGCTAAGCTAAAGGGATTAAATGTAATACTCAAAACATTTGGAAACTCTTAAACTATGTAAGGAGATAAAAAAACAAAAAAAACAAAAAAAAACCAAGATAACACATTGTTAGAGAACCTGGACAGAATTTAGAAAAGTACTCCGCAAGAGGATACTGCTCCCCACAGTGGATTATACAAGAAAATCTGCTGAGTGGGGAAAGAAAATAACATGACTATTGTTTACTTATATAAAAATAAGAGAGAAATAATATTTGCTAATTTTTAATGTGTACATTCTAGTTCTCCCATGCATCTTATGGGAGTTGACTTCTATTTAAACAAAATATTTATAATATTATTTAAAAATTTTTTTTAATGCTTATTTATTTTGAGAGAGGGGTGGAGCACATCATGAGTTGGGGGGGAGCAGAGATACAGGAGAGAGAGAATCCCAGGCAGGTTCCACGCTGTCAGCACAGAGCCTGATGTGGGGCTCAAACTCATGACACCGTGAGATCATGACCTGAGCCGAGATCAAGAGTGGGACGCTTAACCAACTGGGCCATGCGGGCGCCCCTACAATATTATTTTTTAAGTAAAAAGATGTAGATTTGGTATAAGAATAAGTTGAAAGATAAGTTGAAAATCTAGGTTCATGCAAAAATCTGCACACATGGAGCTTGGAAAAACCAAGATGTCCTTCATTAGATGAATGATTAAATTAATCATGATACATCCAGACAATAGAATATTATTGAGTGCTAAAATGGAAATGAGCCACCAAGCCATGAAAACACAAAAAGGAAACAAATTTACATTACTAAAGTGGAAGAAGTCAATCTGGAGAGACTACATGCCATATATTTCCAACTTCATGACATTCTGGAAAACTTAAAACTTAAAACTATGGAGACAGTAAAGAGATTAGCAGTCCCAGGAGTTGGGAGCAGGGTATTGAGGCGAGACAAATAGGCAGGGCACAGAGCATTTTTATGGCAGCAAGAATACTTTGTATGACACCATAGGGATGATACATGCTATTTTACATCTATTCAGACCCATAGGATGGACAACAAAAGTGTATGTTAATGTAAATGTACATAGACTTTGGGTGATTGCAATGTGTACATGTGGGTTCATCAACTGTGACAAATTTACCACTCTAGTGGGGGATGTTGATAATGGGGGAGGCAATACCTGTGTGTGGTCAAGGGGTGTATAGGAAATCTCTGTGCTTTCCTCTTAATTTTGCTGTGAACTTAAAAATGCTCTCTCTTTTTTTTTTTTTTAGACTTTAGAAAGTAGATTAATTTTTGTCTAGAGCAGAAGTAGGAATAGAGATTTACTGAAAATGGGCACAGGAAATATTTTGGGGGCGATGGCAACGTTCTAAAACTGGATAGTGATGATTGGTTGCTCAACTCTGTAAATTTACTAAAAATTATTAAATTACATACATAGAATAGATGAATTTATAGTGGGGAAATTATACTTTAATAAGGCTTTTTAAAAATAAAGTCTAAAAAAGAGGTGGAACAATTGTGAAAATATTTTCATTGATCAGAGGCTTTTTAATTTTCTTTTTTTTTCTTTGGTTTTCAAATAATTTCCTTGTTAAATGTCTCAAAGTATTTTGAAATAAAAAATGTCATGGATTTTTGGGTCAGTACTTTGTTGTTGGCAAATAGTTCTCAATATTGCAGTAACTTGCAACGATTTTTGAAAAGAGAAACACACCTCACTTGTTTCTACAAGATAAAGATGTTACTTAAAATAAAAATAATAATAATGGATGATAAAGCATTTACCTGAAAACGCTTGTGCTCTCAAGAGAACACTTTTACGATGATTGTCTGGAAATGTTTCAATATTATGTGATTTTCTTTCTAAAAAGTATTAGCTAACATTTCACTAAACTTACAGAACTTGTTGATAAATTTGCACTATGAAAAATTCCCAAATGAACAATATCAGCAGTAATTTAACCGACTTATTATAAATATTGTAACAACATTAAAAAAAATTCTAGAACAACTAAATGATATCAGGAGAGAAGAAAATTTACTGCTTTAAAATAAACATAATCAGTCTAATAAGTGCAGTCAGCGATGCATTTTTCAACTGTTTAACATCCGAATCTACTTTTTGAGATTTTTGAGAGCCAGAGAGGTATTCTTTATGAGGCTGTAATGATAGATACATGACATTATGCATCTGTCCAAACCAATAGAATTTTAGAGCAACAAAGGGTAAATGTTAATGTCTTCAAATTAAAAAAAAAACCCATAATTTAGGAGGTTGTTGATGTCAGGAAGAAATTAAAAATGTATCAAAACAATCCAACCATATTACATATATGAAATGATTTCACTGAAGGGGGTGGGGGAAATGTAACTATGTACTATTTAAGTGTAAGATAAAGCTGCACATAGTGACTTCTTTCCAAAGAGAATGGAAATAGGAAAAAAATAACTAGTAAATTTAGAGTGGACAGTTTTGACAAACACTATCGCAGCCAGATCACTACATCAAGCGGATTTTTTAATTTTATTTATTTTTGAGAGAAAGAGAGAGAATCCCAAGCAGACTCTGTGATGTCAGCACAGAGCCCTCTGTGGGACTGGATCTCACGAACTGTGAGATCACAACCTGAGCTGGAGCCGAGCGTCAGACGCTTAACTGACTGAGTCACCCAGGGGCCCCCAACATCAACAGTATTAGGTAAAGTTGAGACCATGTGACACTGACAGGATGAAAATGGCACTTTGTCTCTGCGGTCTTTCCCTCCAAAACACATAACCCAGTCTAAGCATGAAAGGAGAAAAAAAAGTCAAGACAAATACAAGTTAAGTAACATTCTATAGAATAGAATAGAATAGAATAGAATAGAATAGAATAGAATAGAATAGGAGTAGAACACAAAATAGTGCTTCTCAGAACTGTCATCAAGACAAGGAATGGTTCACAGCCAAGAGGAGGTTATGGAGACATAACTGCTAAATATATTATATTCTGTATGGGATCCTTGAAAAGAAAGATGGCATTAGGGAAAAATAGAAAATGTGGATACAGGATGAACTTTAGTTAATGATATTATATCAATATTGGTTCATTACTTGTAACAAATATACCACCCTAAGTTAAAATATTACTACAGGAAACTTGTAACAAATGTACCCACCCAAATTTAAAATAGTAATACAGAAAACTGGGTGCACAGTATATGGGAACAGTCTTTCCTACTTTTGGAATTTTTCTGCATATCTAGATTGTGCTAAAAGTAAAATTTTATTTAAACACGTACATACACAACTAGACAAAAATATAGAAACAAAGTACCATTTTTCATGAGTTTATATACTATTTTGGGAGATAGATTATATATCTGTTTATATATCTGGTATATATGTGGTTGCATATATATTTACACAATGATAAATATTAATAGAAAAATAACAGAAGTAAAAGAAAATGACAAGTGTGCTATTTCAGATAGTTTGGTTAGAATAGACCCCTTCAAGGAGGTAAAATCTAAATTAACTGAGTCGAAAATACTATCTCAGATATAAAGTAAGAAAGGAGAATGTCACAGTGGGAGTGATCAATCCTGTCAAATGTCACTGAGAAATTTAGAAAGGTGAAAATTTAGTACCAACTTCTGATTTTTGACACTGTTGGAAAAGGCAGTCGTGCACAGCCTGCTGACCCTTGCGTGGTTCCATAAGGTTGCCTCAGGCCCGGAACATTTTTTTTTTTTTTATGTGGAGATAAAAATCCTTCACAGCTTGTGCTGGGCATATTGCTTTGTTTGGGAATATCTTTCTGTATTCCGGGTTTGATGTGTACATCTTTGTTCTTCTTAAGGATGTGTGTCATAGGGCACCTGGCCAGGCTCGGTGCTATATATGTTCCCAGCAGAGAGAGAATGGGGTTCTTCACCTTCAGCACAAGAGGTCACCGGGGACCAACGCTTACTATTGAAGTTGAGCTTGATGTGTCTTCTCTATGCAAGGAAAGCATCATTCCATCCAGTGCCTGTGTGAGTCATGCCTTTCTTGGTGACCCCGACATCTGCAAACCATACAACCAGGTGACATCTACCTAGAGGTAGATATTGTTATGCTCTTTGCTTTCCTTCATACAGAGGGGCGCCTCTGTCGGAGGTGATAGTCAGTGTCGCAGCTCAACAGATGTTAAGTGTGTGAATCTGGAAAGAGTGTTTAAAGCAGAGTATTGGGGGCAATGACACGGCCGATAAGGGCTCCAGGAAGAACTGGAGGTGAAATGTGTGGAAAACAGTAGCAGGGTAAGCTGAATCATGTAAGGCCTAATCAATTAGGGCCATGTGTTTTACACATGAAGGTATTTTTATATCATCAGCAACGCCTGTTTACAGTGCAGATTTCTAAGACACCACCGAGAATGTTTCAAAGCAGTGCTGTTAGAGATACGAGTATTTTTATTTTTTAATATTGATTGATTGATTGATTTAGTATTTATTTTGACAGAGAGAGAGAGAGAGAGAGAATGGTCATGAGAGGCAGAGGGCCAAGCAGGCTCCGCACTGTCAATGTAGAGCTCTATGTGGGGCTCAAACTCACGAAATGTGAGATCATGACCTGAGCTGAAATCAAGAGTCGGACAATCCACTGAGCCATCCAGGCACCCTGGGATATAAGTATTTTTCTATATATAACTGTAAGCCACTATATTTTTATTTTCATCTATTTCTTTAAGACTACTATTTATGACTTAATAACCCCAGGATATGGAAAATACATTTTATGCGAAAAAAAGTGGATTTAGCTCAACTGCTGGGAAACTATCAGATTGGTGAAAGAGAGAAAACATTAGATTAGAATATGGTGATATGAGTTGGGATATAGGAATATGAATTAGATAATAGCTATCTAGAGTAACTGATAAATTGAAATAAAGTAGACAGAAAAATAAATAATGATCCTTTATGGCTAGGCCAGAGTAGGATGACTCTTTTAGCAAGATTGTATACTCTGGAGTATTATGAGTTAAAGAGGAGAAACTCTTTTTCCATCTTAGGTGTGTTCACAGTAAGCTTCCTTTGCAGCATCTAAGTGAAGAAGGAGAGAAGGCAGCGGGATATACAATCTTGGAATTCAGAAAAGAGGTCTGGACAGCGATGGAGGCTCCTGAATGTTCTACATATCGGTTGTTATTAATACACTGGGAAATGAGTTTGCCTCATAAAGATAGTACAGTGAGAAGAGAGGATAATTTGATATAAATGAGCCTAAGAAGAACTACCCAGATATTTTGGAAGAAGGGCACAAACAATAGGATTCTGATAAAGATAATAAAAATGTCAGGGAGAGGAGAATCATGAAAGATGCTTTTCAAAGATCAGGAATAGTCAGTGCAAAACACTGTTCTGTGATTTAAAAAGATAGAGGTTGTTAAGGTCTTTGGTGAGAACTTGGAGTGTGCTGAGATGTGAACTGAGTCTATGTGTCTGTCTATCTATCTATCTATCTATCATCATCTATCTATCATCTATCTTCACCTATCATCTTTATGCTTGGGGAATAGTTGCAAATGCGCGTAAGATTACTCTTCCAAGGGACCAAATTATTAGCTTGCTAGAATTACCTACCTGTCTCTTCCTATCTTCCCTGCACCAGTTGGATTAAAATTCCTTTAAGAGTAATGACGTAGGGACTCCTGGGTGGCTCAGTTGACTGACTGACACTGACACTGACACTGGGTCAGTGTCTGACTTTGGCTTAGGTCGTGATCTCATGGTTTGTAAATTTGAGCCCGCAAGGGGTTCTTTGCTAACAGCTTGGAGCCTGGAGCCCGCTTCGGATTCTGTGTCTCCCTTTCTCTGCCCCTCCCCACTCACTGTCTGTGTCTCTCTCTCTCTCTCAAAAATAAATATATATATTTTAAAAAGAGTAATCACTATATGTTTACTGTGTTGATATCTGTCCTCCTCTCCACAGCAATTTACATATAATTGATGTTCACATCTCTGGCCTAGTTTTGTTACTATGTACAAAAATATTTATTTATTTATTTATTTATTTATTTTTAATGTTTTTATTTATTTTTGAGACAGAGAGAGACAGAGCATGAACAGGGGAGGGGCAGAGAGAGGAGACACAGAATCTGAAGCAGGCTCCAGGCTCTGCGCTGTCAGCACAGAGCCCGACGCGGGGCTCAAACACACAGACTGTGAGATCGTGACCTGAGCTGAAGTCAGACGCTTAACTGAGCCACCCAGGCGCCCCTGTACAAAAATATTTTAAAACAGTATAGGGTAAAGCCATAATATTGTTATTAATTGTTTTATTACATTCACTGGATTCAATTACTTTTATATTATTTATATTAACCAGATGATCTTCAGAACACTCTGTGTTGATACATATGTTCAGACAACCCATGAATTAGAAAACGAAACAGTTCATGCAAAACGTACTTACTATGAATGCAAAATCCTTTAGATTATCAATAAGAAAATCAGGGAGTACTCTTTAATTATTCATTCGTTCTTCTTATCTAGTATATTTATGTAATGTTTGCTATGCACGTTGAGTGTTAACTTAGAGTTAATTTTGTTTTAAATGGATCATTTAATTAAGCTCTTATGCAAAACATATGATGTGGCTACTATTATTCCCACCGCTTGACAGAAAAGGGAAAGAAAGTAGAATAAGATTAAACCAGATGCCAATGACCCAGTCACCCTTGTTGTCTGCTCCTCACAAATTATGCTTTTTAAATTGCCATTCTTCTGGTCATTCATTTTCAGTTCTTATATTGCAATGCTTATTTTTTGAGCAATTGAACATTTGACTTTCTACATATATACAGATAATTTGCAAAAATGGCATGTTAATTGTCAGAGTGTATCTACAGCCTAAGTGTGTTCAAACAAATATTTTATAAGGTTTACTAATAACATACTTTAAATGTGTTGTATATTATTGAAAGAATCTTCCACATGATATGTGGATTTAATGATTTTATACATTCCCCCTCATTGTTTAAAAATCATAAAAACATGCTATAAACCTGAAATGGTCAATTTGTCTCAGTTCTACTTCTTTTATATTCAATTGCAGAAAAATAGTTCTAAACCATCTGGCTGCTCAAAGAAAGTGAAAACTTGTATTCTATTTTGTGTCCTCTTCTGATAGCAAGCTTTGCTTTTTGGTTTATGAAGCATATTGCAGTATTTCAAGCAATGGATAATTGCAAATTACTAGCAGCAGGTGCACAGCCTATTTACCTACTAGTTTGTAATATAAAAAAATACATTAAGAAAATGGTTAATTTATTATCATTCACTATTCTCTTATATGAATACGTATCATGACATTTTATGAGAGATTAAGAGTTTCATTTTTAACTTGTCATTTATTTAACAAGCCGAAATATTCATGATGATTTCCAAGAATAAAAGAGACGACATATACATATATATATATATATATATATATATATATATATATATATAGTGTCGTGCCTGGCACGAAGTAAAAACTAATGAATGGAAGCTGCTATATTTATGGTTATGATTCAAATTAACAAACTATAAACTATTAAATAATAAACACACATTACTATAATGCATTTTAAATATTTACTTTTTTATTGGTTTCATCTCTTCCTGCCATCACCTCAACTCAGCAGGAAAAAAAAAAACTCAAAGCCTTTAAGATATATGAATATTAATTTGAACAGAGAACAAATAAAATACTGACATGCAAGAATACTGTTTAGAATGGTAAACAGAATAAAGTAAATCCTCTGTGATTTTTTTCCAATAATCAAGGTGCAGATGTATTCTAATGGGTTCAAGGGTGTGAACAAATTGGAGCACAAGTATGATTTGTGGGTGTGAGTGTGGGGGTTTCCCATACCACCAAGAAGCAATTCTTAGATGTCAGCAGCATGTCTAAGAATTCAACTCAGTTTTGACACTATCTACTCAAAGATAACATCAGATTCCACAAGTAAAAGATCAGTGCCACGAAGCTGCCCCCCACCCTCCCCGCCACCCCAACAGATTTCAGAAGCCACTTCCTGGCCTAGGTTATTACCTGTGCTTCTGCCTGACTGGCTATAAATCAGATGTTCCCACAAACCCCTCCCTTGAGTTTCATTAATTTGCTAGAACAGCTCACAGAACTCAGAGAAACATTTTACTTACTAGATCACTGTTTTACAGTAAAAGGATACAGGAACTCAGGAACAGCTAACAGGAAGAGAGGCATAGGGCAATGTATGACAAAAGGCATGGAGATCCGTGCCCTCTCCATGTGCACCATTCTCTTCAGATCTGCACGTCTTCAACAACATTGAAGCCCTCTGAAGCCAGTCCTTTCAGATTCTTGGAGAGGCTTCATTACATAGGCATGATTGAATAAATCATTGCCCTTGGCAATTGATTCAACTTCCAGCTCCTCGCCCCGCCCAGGAGATAGAGGGTTGGGAGGAGACTAAAGTTCCTGCCCTCTAATGGCAAGGTCTGCTTTTCAGGCCAGCAGCTCATTTTTAGGTGGTTCCAACATAACAAAACCAAGCTCATTAACATAAAAAAAGAATCTTCATAGCTCTAATGATTCAGGAAATTCCAAGGGTTTTAAGAGCTCAGTACCAGAAAGGAAACAAAAAACAAATATATACTTCTTATTATAAGTCACAATATCACATGGTATATCTAGATTAGTTGCAATTGGTAATTTCTTGTCTACAAATTAATCTCTTTTTCTTCTGGTTTTATTGAGAAGTAATTTACACATGTCACGGTGTGAGTTTAATGTGTACAGCATGATGGTTTGACTTACACATGATTGTAAGTGAAATGATTACCTTAATGGGTTTAGTTACCATCCCTCTTGTAAAGATATAATAGAAAGAGAAGAAAGGAAACAATTTCTCCTTGTGATGAGAAACAGTTAAGATTTAGTCTCTTCACAACATTCCCATATATTATACAACACTGTTTTCTGTCATGTTGTACATTCCTAGTACTCACTTATCTTATAACTGGAAGTTTGTACTTTTTTTGCTCCAACTCAATAAAGCATATCAAATTGAAGTAAAATTATATTAGAGAGATAACCCAGACCTTCACTCTAATTATTTTAACATGCCATCAAGTATTTTATTGTATTTCTTCCAATTTTGTAGCAAAATAAAGCATAATAGCAGTGCATTAAAATGTATGAATATGTTAAAAGCCAGTGAAGAAATTAACATTGAAAAGGCGGGCCTAAGCGGGCGGACTCCATCTTGTTCTGTATCCTTCACCTAGACCACGCCTCCTCCCCTTGAGTAACCTCCGGCTCACCTGCCTAACAGGACTCAGACCCTTCCCCAATCAGCTGAGGCCACAGCCATTACCTCACCAACTGCCCCTAGGCCCCAATAAAACCTTTGTCCTTTTGAAACTCGCTCTCTCTCCCAGGTATCTCACCGCTTCGTCGGTGCAGGTAGGGGATTGAGCTCGAGCTAGCTCGAATAAAGGCTCTTTTGCTTTTACATCGGACTCAGCTCCCTGGCGGTATTTGGGGATCACGAATTCTGGGCATAACAAACATCTTTCTCATACAAGATAACCCAAAACCTTGATCCTATACTCCTCCTATTCTGTTAGGTTTAGTTATGTATCACCCAGCATTTCTTCAGTGCTTTAACTTTCTATACTTTCAAATTCATTATTGATATTATACATATCAAGAACTTACCCTGTTTTTCTTCATCAGAAATTTTACATTCTTTACCTTTTTTTCTTTCTAATGTATTTGAGAATTACTTTGCCTAGTTCCACAAAAACATGTTGGGACTTTAGTGAAAATTACATTGAGTCTATAAATTAATACTACTAACACCATAAGCCATTTTCATCAGTCACTGTAATTATTTTAATAGACTTGCAACTAATACTTTGTGTGGGTTTTTTTTTTCTCTTTCTTTCTCTCTTCAATGGCTTCTCTTCTGATTAAGAAAAAAAAAAAAGAGAGAGAGAGAAAAAAAAAAGAAATCCTTATGATTTAGACAATAACAGAGCATCCAGGTCTGATTTTATTTCCTCCTCTTCCCTCTCTTGCTCACTCTGTTCCAGCCAAATAGTGTCCTTTGGTATTGTTTAAATATGTCACGTGTCAGGAATGTTTACAACTCAGTATTTCTCTGCTTATATTTTCTTAGATAGCAACACTGAGGTAGTGTCCAATAATTGTATTTAATAGTTCACTCATCTGTAATGGTTTCTTCTCTACTATTCAGTTTTGGTTTCCTCCATGTACTATCAATATCTAACATATATATTTTACTTATTAATATGCTCATGATCTGCCTAATGTCACTAGAATTAAAACTACATGAGGTAACATTCTTTGTCTGTTTTATTCACTTTAGGATTTCCATGCTTATAACTGTGTCTGACAGCTAGTAGGCACTCTATGAATGGTTGTTAAATGAATGCATGCATGCATGAATAATGAGGGTGAAAAGGTGTGAATGAATGGATACTGTCAGATTAAAAAAAAGAAAGTACCTAATATATAATGTGCTTGCAAAATGCTTTCATTAAAATAAGACTTAATATGAATTCTTTTGCATAAGATTAGTATATATGATCCTCTATAAAAGTGCCATTGAAAGATTAAAAATATTTTAAAGTAATTCATTTAATTGTTGATTAATTTATCTTTAATATAACAAATATCAATGGACTCTATAAAAATTATATGTTCATCAGGATATAATAATACTTAAATAGCATATATTTAATACACAATTATATATTAACCTGGAAAATTACTCTATTTTTCAACATTACTGTAGGCCTGAGTTTCCATGACCAGCTAACAAAACTAATTTCCTCTCTCTCTTTTCTAGCTGAAGCTAGTCATGTTTCTAGCAGCTTTATGGACAGAACGTCTTGGGGAGAAACTGAGGTCTCCTACCAAGAGACCTACCAAGAGAAATAAGGAATCCAGGCCTAGAGCTAACAGCTATGGAAGGGAGTAGAAGGCGATACTCCAGTCCCAGTCAAGCCTTCAAATGACTCACTAAAAATTTTGCACCAGAACCAAGCAGCTAAACCACTTCATTTACAGACTACATAAAATAGTAAATTTTTTAAAATTTATTTTTGAGACAGAGATAGAGAGGTGGGTGCTAGTGGGGGCACGTGCGTGTGCATATGTGTGCAAGCTGGGGAGGACCAGAGAGAGAGAGGGACAGAGAATCCCAAGCAGGCTCTGTGCTCTGAATGCAGAGCCCAACTGGAACTCAATCTAATGAGCCATGAGATCATGACCTGAGCCGAAATTAAAAGTCGGTGGCTTAACCAACTGAGCCACCCGGGCGCCCCAAGATAATTTTTTAAGTCACTAACCTTCAGTAATTTGTTATACAACAATAGATGCTTAATAGACTATGTTATTACATATAAATAGTAATATCCCTTTCCATCACAGGCTAAAGTTGAAAATAAAATCTTTCCAGCATTGCAGATAATTGAAATAAAAAAATCACTCACATACATCTTTAGGGTTTTTTTATAGGTGAAAAACAATTATACTTAGTGTGCTCCTATTTCTGTTTTAGATGCAAAATATAATTTATCAATGGAATAATATGCCTTCTCAGATTATTTTATAATGCTCTCCATGGACTTGGAGGGACGGACAACAAAACTAAGTCATAAAAATGCAGTTGATCTTTGCTGTTTGTGGATTCTGTATTTGTTTTTTTTTATATTCTGAATTTTTTTTTATTATATGAAATTTATTGTCAAATTAGTTTCCATACAACACCCAGTGCTCATCCCAAAATGTGGATTCTGTATTTGTGAATTCACTTACTTGCTAAACTTTATTTTTAACCCCCAAATCAAATCTATTTTGGGGGTTATTTTTGTGGTTATTCGAGGACATGTTCAGAGTAGTGAACTAAGGAGGAAAAAAGGACAGAAATGAGATGGTTCAACCCAAGTTTGAGATTCTAAAACATTTCAAGATTATAGAGGTTTAAGCATGACACCTGAGTTTGGATTTTAGGTTTCCTAGTTGTTTTGTGAAATCCTGCATATGTCACTTCTGCAGTGAATTCAGTGTTCTGAATAGCAGGGTGGGGTAATATCTAGAGGATGAATTGCTAGGGTATCAAATTAGACCTATGCATGTATACTTGTTGGCATAATTCCTGGCACATAGTTCCAGAAGTCAGTGTTGTTATTGGAGCTGTTAATACTATTATTATAGGGGCTCCTGGGTGGCGCAGTCGGTTAAGCGTCCGACTTCAGCCAGGTCACGATCCGGGAGTTCGAGCCCCGCGTCAGGCTCTGGGCTGATAGCTCAGAGCCTGGAGCCTGTTTCCGATATTCTATGTCTCCCTCTCTCTCTGCCCCTCCCCCGTTCATGCTCTGTCTGTCTCTCTCTGTCCCCCCAAAAATAAATAAACTTTGAAAAAAAAATACTATTATTATAATCCACACTAAATTTAAGCTGTCTGTAAGACTGAGTTATTCCAAATGACAAGTAATATGGCCACATAAACTCCTCAGGATTTTAGAACAGATAAACAAAAACAAAGCACAATTAGTCTTCACCTCCCTCCTCAAGTAAAACTTATGTGACTCCTGTTTGCCAGAACATTCCAAAGAGAATGTCATAATTCTTAGATTAAAAAAATAGAGTAAAATTATTTGGGAGAAAACTAAGGAGTTTTTTATACTTGTATTTAAATAGGTGCCTCACAAATAAACATTTTTATGACTACCAAACCCTCTGAATTTTTCATATTGTGAAACACATATATATTTCTCATACAGTGAACTGACTGTGTTGCAGTTGTATTTTCCATTAGGGATGTTATCAGTGTCAATTTAACAAAATTAAGGGAAAAAAAGGAAATACCTGTAGAATTATGACTCATGGGATCACAGATTTAAAAGGCAAAAAAAGAACTTAGAAATTTCACTGATGAATGAAAATCAGAGGGTAAGCTGGCATTTTGTCAAACTAACCCCATTCTTAATGCTGAAGCATCTTAATCTTTCATAGCACATTCAGCCAGAGTTTCATAAAAAGGCATTTCAATTTAATTTAAATTGGCTGAAACAATCAGATAGCTTTTTCTCTCCTAAATGACTTGCTTTTGCAATGGATGTAAAAGCTATTAGCTTTTTTTTTTTTTCGAAAAGTAGGTATGAGGTATGAGGATTTTGTCTCTTGAGATACACTCTGATTATTAATAAAGAGGTTGTGAAAATTGAACATGACTTTCAGCCAACACAGTAACACAGACTTTGTTAAGTGACAAGTGACATTAAGAGCCCTTGAGAGGCAGGTTTCTGTCAGAGAGAGGAGATTCATGTTAGTGTAAAGGGAATAAAATATTACCATTATAGAGAAGTTTAATTTCATTTCTTACCTGAAGATTATAGTAAACTAAAGAGAATTTGTTGTTCAAGAGATTGTTATGACATCTGACTTTGTTAAACTCCTGTCTGACAGTCATAAAGAAATCCATGACCGTTTTCCGTTTTCTTCAGATTCTAGAGTTTCTTATTCAATTTTCAGCTCTAGTCTATGCCTCGTAATGACGACATAAACATCTCCATGTTGATTACCGACGTCCTTTCATTTATGGTGTCACAAAATTCTTGAACTCCACAATAATTTGATTGCACATTCTGGGGTCATGCCTTGGATCTTAGCATCGCTCAAAACTGCTGGTCTCTCAAATCCCTGGTTTAATCATAAACTTCTGTCTTCAGTCTTTCTAAGAACATCTCCTTTTCTCTCCTCTAATGCCTGGTATTTCTGTTCTTCACAGCAGTTTCTGTAATTCTATAATCTCTAACTGAATTAAGATAATGTGGTCAGGAATTTCATAATGCATTTGCATTTGGAATCCTTTAACCTACCACAAATTCCCTGATATTTTTGCAGGAATAATTTTCAAACATTAGTATTCTGCATTGTTGGTTTTGAGGGTTTTAGGAGAAAGTAGAGAACTTGGTTAGTGGAGCCAACTATAATTCAATTTTTTAAAATTCTTTGAGCCCTTTCTTTTATTCAGGAATGATTAAATCAATCCATTCCTTATGTCTTACGAACATTGCCTATTCTTTCTCTTGGAGTGATTCAATTCTCACTTCTGTGAAAATGCTCTAAAATTGATAAGCTCTAACTTTGATTTTCTAATGAATTCCTTATGTACTGGTTCTATCTATCTATCTATCCATTGTTGATTCATTAAATCCAAAAATTAAAAAAAAACAACACACCTACTCCCTTCTATAACCAATTTTTACTACACACAAACTAGTATATATTCTATATAATGTTTATGGGCAAAATAATCCATTGATCCATCCATTTATTTGTTCACTTATGCCATTATTTCCTTATTCAAAAATATTTATTAATCACCCACAAGTCAGGCAGTGACCTTGATATGACAGGAAGATGAATAAGGCATATTACCTGTACTAAATGACTTAATAGTCTACAATAGAAGATCTGGAGGTAGATATTTAAAAAGCATCATAGAAAGTTTAGTAACAAAGCCCCAGCCAAGAATGTTGCATAATAAGAATAGAACACAGAATGCAATGTATAGAATAGAGAATGCAGAGTGAAAATAAATAAAAGAACACAATCATAGGCATAGATGTAGACAATATTTGTAGAATCTACTTGTAGAGTTAACTACATATATCTAAATGATCAACAATTATTCCAGACCCAAACGTTATTATATATATATATATATATATATATATATATAGGCTGTCATTTGTTTCATAGCATTTGAATCTTCTTGTATGTTCCTCTAGCACTTAGTATATACCTCTGTAGGTATCACATCTCACTGTAATTACAGATTTATGGTACATATCATTGTCTTCCATGATACAGGTTATTGATGTTAATGACATCATATTTGACTTTATATCTCAGCATCTAATTCAATGTTTTGAACATATTTGACATTGAATTAATGTTGGCTGAAAGGAATCATCCAGGTTTCAATATCCTAAAGAACGTGGATTCTAAAGTCACCAAGCCAATGGTTAGATGTTTGGTTCAGTTTATTTCTAGCACCATATACTTGAGCAATTATTTGAGCTCTCTTCCTCAGTTTCTTTCCTATACTCTGGAAAATGACCTACTTCTAAGATTATTGTAAAGATTAATTGATTTGAGCATTAACAGACCTTCACCATTGTCAGTGCAATATAAGATAGCTATTGTATTATGCACTTTCTTTGTCATTTTAAGTAACTTCTAGTCTAGTTCACACACACACACACACACACACATCTATATTCCCTGATCTTGCAATGGCTCTCAAATGGGTCTTTGTACCACCAGCACCTCTCTCTTCTAACGTATTATTCACATACCCTATAATTCACACACTTGGACTGTATGGCTCAATGTGATTTTTCGTATATTTATAAACATGTACAGCCATTAACACAGTCAATTAAAAAAATTTTTTTTACACCTCAAAAAATAACCCCACATCCTTTAGGTATCTATTCCCCACATCCCCGGTGCCCTCTCACCTAGCCATAATCGAGCACTAATCGACTTTCTATATCTATATATTTCCCTATTCTTTTACATGAATGGAATCGTGTAGTATGTGGTCTTTTGTGACTGGGACTAACTTCTATCAGCATAATGTTTTCAAGGTTCACCCATGTTGTGGCATGTTTCAGTGTTTCGTTACTTGTTATGGTTGAATAAATTTCCATTGTAAGGATATACCATATTTTGTTTATCCATTTATCCTTTGATTGACATTTTGGTTGTTTCCACCTTGTAGCCACTATGAGTAATGCTGCTATAAATATTTATGTACAAGCTTCTGTATGGGCATATATTGTTATTTCTCTTGGGAATATATCCAGAAGTGGAATTGCTGGGTCATATGGTAACTCAAAGTTTCAAAGTTTGAGGAGCTGCCAGACTGTTTCCCAAAGCTGCTACATCATTTTGCATTCCAACCAGCAGTGTATATGAGTTCTGATTTATCTCGTCCCTTGCCAATGCTTGCTGTTATCTGTTTTTTTTTTTATTCTAGTCATCCTATTCGTTTTAAAGTGGTATCTCACCGTGGTTTTTTTTAATGTTTATTTGTTTATTTTAATCATTTTCATATTTATTTATTTTTGAGAGAAACAGAGAGCGCAAGTGGGGTGGGGCAGAGAGAGAGAGGGAGGGAGACAGAATCCGAAGCAGGCTGCAGGCTCCTAGCTGTCGGCACAGAGCCAGATGTGGCACTTGAACCCACAAACCATGAGATCATGACCTGAGCCAAAGTCCTACACTTAACTGACTGAGCCACCCAGGTGCCTCAATATTTTTGTTTTTGTTTTTGAGAGAGAGTGTGAGTGGGGGAGGGGCAAAGAGAATGGGAGACAGAGAATCCCAAGCAGGCTCTTTCAGTTCAGAGCCTGATGCAGGCCTCAAACTCACGAAACACAAGATCATGACCTGAGCCAAAATCAAGAGTGGACGCTAAACCAACTGGTTAACCAACGCTTACCCAATCCAGGTCCCCCTCACTGTGGTTTTGATTGGCACTTCCTTGATGACTAATGTTGAGCATCTTTTTATGTACATATTGGCCATTTGTATATCTATCTTCTTTAGAGAAATGTCTATTCAGAACCTTTTCTCATTTTTAAAAAAAAATTTTTTTTTTCAACGTTTATTTATTTTTGGGACAGAGAGAGACAGAGCATGAACGGGGGAGGGGCAGAGAGAGAGGGAGACACAGAATTGGAAACTGGCTCCAGGCTCTGAGCCATCAGCCCAGAGCCTGACACGGGGCTCGAACTCCTGGACTGCGAGATCGTGACCTGGCTAAGTCGGACGCTTAACCGACTGCGCCACCCAGGCGCCCCCCTTTTCTCATTTTTAATTGAATTATTTTTTCTTTATTACTGAGTTATACAAGTTTTGGTATATATTCTAGATACTAGTCTTTTATTGGATATACTATTAGCATATGTTTTCTCCGATTATGTGGATGGTCTTTTCACTTTCATCATGATCCTTTGAAACACATCAAACCAAACAAAAGGTTAAAAATAATTTGAATCAAGTCCAATTCATGTATTATTTTCACATCCAGGTACATTTACTTTAAATTGGAAAATTAATACAATAAGCTTTAAAACAATCAAAATTGAAGCAAAAAGAAAAAAGCCATCTGATTCCAGGGTATCCAAGTGGGTAAATTTACACAGGCATTTGAAATTCACACAAGGAACAATTGAAAGCAACAGTAACACCCTTCCTGTCTCTGATAGATAGGTGTTGTCCATCTGTGCTCCATGTGTGCACTGTAGCAAGGGTGTGGCCAACACTGGGCATTCCTGCATGGAGACCTGCCATACTAAAAGGGTGACCAAAGCTAGGCAACACCTCTGTGACCCAGAAGGATGTTTAAATGTTGTGAAGGGGAAGTGTAAATAGCTCTTTCCAGATGTAACATAAAGGTAAATAAGGAGATCTATGAAACGCGTTCAAGAGATTTTTGGGAATGCTGAGGATGTAATGTCTAACGAAATTAGACAAAGTTTCCAAAAATACTAAATCCCAGCTTTGTTCAGCTGACAGCCAACCACAGAGTGGCTCCTTTAAAGCGATAGAACATTTAGTCTGTGTGGGGTTTTTACTTGGGATTTTCCTCATTAAACTTCTCAGAGGTGCTCACTCTGGTTTTATCCACAGGTTAAAATCATCTTTGGTAAAGGTGAACAAGAAATACCACATTGTCCCTAAAACATGCCAGCCAATACGATGTTGGCATGGTGATAATAAAAGCCAAGACATGGTCAATGAATGTGCTTGCAGCTTTATAGGTAAATGCCTTCCAAGGTAGATGTAAAACTGACTTTATCTTGTAATTCATAAAGCTGAGGTAACGTAAGACAAAGGCAGAAGCATATTCCATCAATTGACAAAACTGATAATTAATCGAGAATACCAACTTGTATTCTTGAGATGCAGGAGCACATACATAGCACCTCAGGTACACACAGAGTACGGTAAGTGTGACATGACCTGAGTATCACATTCCTTGGTTTCCCATTCAGAGTCACTGCAAGCGCCAAACTGAAATTCAGGTCTTGGGTCTCTCCAAAGAACGGTCATTTGCTGTCTCTAGTTCAGTTGCTATAGTGCAATGCTTGCTGGGATAAGGACTAGCAAATTCATCTTCTCTTTTAGAAGGAAAAGTAATGTAACCACGGTGCAAAAACAGAGCCAAATCATTGCTTTGGTGGATATTGCAGTCGTGCTCTTGTTTTTCCTTCAGAAACTGATGTCATTTTTTTGAAGCCAAACAGTCGAAAAGAAGATGAAATTCAGTCAAAAAGAAGGTCGAAGTTGGTATCTGCAAAAATTCCTTTCACCTCATCAGCAACTGTCTTTGAAAACCCAAACTGCTACAAGGAGAACATAGAATCTTGCTCATGAATCCTGAAGGATATTCTCCCCAGTGAGATCTTTTTGAGGACACTGTGACAGGTAGCCCAATAGTAGGATGATTTATGATCATCAAATCCTTCACTTCATTGCTCAGCTGAACTATGAACAGAATAGGGAAGTAACATACATTTTTTTTTTCTAACTGGATCATCTTAACCTATCCATGCACATCAGCAGGAAGAGAGAACTTATCAAAGACAATGTCATCTGCCACCAAATTTAGTGTTATTCTTGGTCTCTAGTGAAAAACAGTTTCATTCAAGGCATTTGTCCACTTCTTTTCAACTTCCATTTGCTGTGTAGCAGGTCCCCCAAAGAGCAGATTGATTGGGTTTTGTGATTGTGCAAGAAATAAGAGGATTTATAAGGTGCTTTCCCATTACACTAAAAATACTTCCCGTTACACTAAGATAAATTGCCAGCTTGATAGAGAGCAATGTAGGTATACAGCATCCCCTTATTTCTTGTTTTCTTTGGTTCAGAAACATGAACTGTCCTATCACATTTGGACTCCACATCAAAGTCTTGCATATTCAATACCAAATAGGCATTATTCTCAGCATCGTGTTTGAACCTGTGGTGGTATTTACAATCGGCTGATATTTGGGCCTCCTGGTCAGGTAAAGTTGGATGGAGTTCTGTTACAGGCACATGGGAGGGTGTAGACATGGCCATCCATGGGGAACACACTGCTGAGCCACAAAAGAGCTGCAGTCACTTCACAAGGTGTCTCAGCTGCTGGTTGTCCGCATCCCACCCCCCATCATATACACTGTTACTGCTGCAGAAGAACCAAAACCTTGGGTACTGCTGTTGAACTCTCCGGGCCCTGCATGATTCCACTTGCCATTGGTTTCATCTAAGTGCTACAGATCTGCTTAGGAAACCCTAATTATCTATGTTACCTTTTGTTACTGATCTTTTGTTGTCATATTTAGTTTTCTTTGCCAAATCTAAATTCATGAAGATTTACTTCTATATTTTTGAGAGTTTTGTAGTTTTAGCTTTTATATTTAGATCTTGGATCCACTGTGAGTAAATTTTTGTATGTGTTGTGAGGTAAGAGCCCAACTTCATTCTTTTACATATGGTGTTGATCTCAGCATCATTTGTTAAGGGTTATTCATAAAATGACCTTTAAACTTTTGTGGGAAAACACTTGACTGTAGATTAACTTCTGGATTCCCTTTTGTAGACTATTGATCTGCATGTCTACCCTAATGCAACGTTGTTTTGATTACCACTGTCACTGCTTTGTAGTAAGTTTTGACATGGGGAAGTGTGTGTCCTCCTGCGTTTTTTTGTTTTTTTGTTTTTTTGTTTTTTTAATTTTCTTCAAGATTGCTTTTGCTATTTTGGGTCCCTTGCATTTCTACTTGAATTTTATAATTAGTTTGTCAATTTCTACAAAGTTTTCTGAGATTCTGACAGGGATTGCATTGAATCTCTGGATCACTTTGGAGAGGCATTACCATTATAAGTCTTTTGGTCCATGAACATGGGATCTTTTTCTATTTATTGAGATCTTTAAAATAATTTCTAACAATGTTTTGTAGTTTTCAGAATATAGTGTTATAGTTTTGTTACACTTAATGCAATTTTTTAAAAGTTTTTATGTATTTCCTTTTTTAGTAATCTCTATAACCAACATGAGATTTGAACTCACAACCCTGTGATCAACAGTGACTTACTCTTCCAACTGACTTAGCCAGGCACTCCACATTGAATCCTGTTTGTATTTTTTTTGATGCTATTGTAAATGGAATTTCTTTATTAAATATATTGTCAGATTGTTCACACAAATGTTTAGAAATACAAATGGTTTTTCTATATTGACCTGTATCTCACAACCTCACTTGAATTCATTTATTGGTACTAATAGTTTTTTAGTGAATTCTTTGATGATTTATTGTGTACGAAAGCATCTGTGGATAGAGGTGGTTTACTTCTTTTCTAATCTGGATGCCTTCCATCTCCCCACCCCCCTACCACTCTTTCCCTAATTTCTCTGGCTTGAATCTGCAACACAACGTTGAATACAGGCAGTGGGACTGGACTTCCTTGTCTTCTTCATCATGAAGGAAACACAGCAAGTCTTCTTCCATTAAGTCTGATATGAGCTGTGAGTTTTCAAGTTTAGAAAGTTTTTTTCTTTCTTAGTTTGCTGAATGTTTTCTTCATGAATGTATGTTAGGTTTTTTTGTTGCTGCTGTTATTTGTTTTCAAGTAATTATGCTGCATGCATGGAGATGATCTTTGCAGGTTTTTTTTTTTCTAATTCTATCAATATGAGTGCTATTGCATTAATTGATTTTTGGATATGAAACAACCTTTCCATCACTGGGGTAAATTCTACTTGGTCATGGTATATAATTCTTTATATATGTTGTTGGAATCATTTTGCTAGGATTTTGTTGAGGATTTTGCATCCATACTCATAAGAGGTATTAGTATGTAGTTTTCTTTCCTTGTGATTTCTTTGTCTGATTTTGATATAATACTGGCCTCATAAAGTAAATTGAGAAGTGTTCCTTCCTCTTCTATTTTGTGGAAGTTTGCAAAAAAATGGTATTCTTTGAACATGTGGTAGAAATCAGGAGTGAAGTCATCTGGACTTGGTCTTTTCTATGTTGGTAGTTCTTTTGTTTGTTTGTTTTGTTTTGTTTTTAATTGATAAAATTTTGGCACTTGTAGTTCTAATCAAATTGTCTATTTCATCTTGAGTCAGTTTTGGTAGTTTATGTCATTCTAGAAATTTGTGTTTTTTACCTAGGTCAGCCGGTTTGTTGGCATACAGTTGTTCATAGTATTGCTTTACATTACTTTTTATTTTTGTAAGATTGGTAACAATATCCTTTCTTTCATTTCTGATTCATTTCAGTCTTCTCTCTTTTTCCTTTGGTCGAACTAGTTAAACATTTGTCAGTTTTGTTGATCTTTTCAAAGAACCATGGTTTGGTTTCATTGATTTTATTGTTTTCCAATTCTCTACTTCATTAATGTTTTATTTAATTTCTATTCTTCCTTTTTTTCTTGCTTTAGGTTTAGCTTGCTCTTCTTTTCCTAGAGTGTTAAGTAGATTGTTAGGTTATTGATTTGAGATTTTTCTTTTTTCTTAATACAGGGATTTATAGCTGGAAATCTTTTTCTAAGCACCACTTTACCCACATTTCATAAGTTTTCATATGTTATATCTTTATTTTCATTCATTTAAAATTACTTTCTGATTTCCCTTTTTTCTTTGACCTATTGGTTACTTAGACAAGTGTTTTTTAAAATTTCCATAAGGTTGCAAGTTTCCTGAAATATCAACTGTTGTTGATTTCTAATGTAATTCCATTATTTTCAGAGAACATAGTTTCTTTATTTTTTTTCAATGTTTATTTTTGAGAGAGAGAGAGAGAGAGAGAGAGAGAGCATGAGTGGAGGGGCAGAGAGAGGAGGAGGCACAGAATCCAAAGCAGGTTTCAGGCTCTGAGATGTCAGCACAGAGCTCAATGTGGGTTTGAATTCACAAGCCATGAGATCATGACCTGAGCTGAAGTCAGCCACTTAACAGACTGAGCCACCCAGGTGCCCCAAAGAGAACGTATTTTATTTTATTTTCATTATTTCAATTAATTGAGCTGTCTTTTGTGGCCTTAGTGCATGGCCCAACCTAGAGAATGTTCTATATGTCCCTGAAAATAAAGAATATTCTGTTGTTGGGTCATATGTTCTGCAGCTTTCTGTAAGATCCAGGTAGCTTATAGTATTGTTCAAGACTTTTATTTCCTTGTTGGTCTTGGTCTAGTTGTTATGTACATTAATGAAAGTGGATGTTATGGGTTGAATTGTGTCATCTTAAAAAGGATATATTGTTATCCTAATCCCCAGTACCTTCAATGTGAAAACAGAGCTTTTGCATACTTAATGAAGTTAAGATGAAGTAGTTGGGCTTTAATCCAGGACCTTAATACAGTATGATTCGTGTGCTTGTATTCAGAGGAAAACTTGGACACAGTCACAGATACACAGGGAGAATGACACATGCAAACACAGAGAAACCCAGACAAAGAGGGAAGATAACCATGTGAAGATTGAGGCAGAGATTAGAGTTATGCCCAAAGTCAAGGAACACCTTGGGCTATCAGAGGCTGGAAGAGACCAAAAGACCTATGGATTTTGGAGAAAGCATGATCCTGCCAACACTATGGTTTTGAACTTCTAACCTCCGGAACTGTGAAACAATAGAGCTATATTTCATTAGTCATCTGGTTTGGGATGACTGGTTTGGGACTTTTTTTATGGCAACTCTAGCAAACTAATACATTAGAGCATTGAAGTCTCCAGTGGTTATTGTTGAATTGTCCATGTCTTCCTAGACTGTGTTATTTTTGCTTCATGTATTTGATGCTCTCGTATTAAGTGAATATATTTTATAATTACCATATACTCCTTATAAATTAGCCTCTTTATTATTATAAATATATCTGTCTCTAGTAACATTTTTTTTTGTTTTAGCATCTATATTTCTTCTTATTAATTAGCCATTGCAGCTTTCTTGTGGTTGATGTTTCATTAATGAAATTAAGATGCTAAATTAGGAAATATTCACTCAATACAAACAAAAACAGTAAAAAATACAGAATAAAAAAGATGAGATATATGCAAAAAATGTGAAATGACAGCTATAATATTCAATAACTATTGTGGAAATGATTAAAATTAAGAAGTCTCAACTCCTCAAAATTCTGAAAGATTTTGTGTAGAACTGGAATTATTTCTTCTTGAAGGTGTTTGGTAAAATTTCCTAGGGAAATCATTTAGGCCTGGAGTTTCTTTGAAAAATGGGTTTTAATGTCCAAACCAGTTTCTTTGATAGATTTTGGAATATTAAGTTGTGTACTAATTATATTAACTCTGAGTAAGATATAATGGCTTGTGTCTTTTAAAGAATCCTTCTGATTCATCTAAGTTGTTGACTATTGGAATGAAGTTGCTCATAATATTCCCACAGCAAAGTTTTTAATATTTGTATGCTGTGTATTGATGATCCCTCTCATTTGTGATATTGGTAATTTGTGTCTTCACTTTTTTTTTCTTGCTCAGTGTGCTTGGAGATTTAATAATTTTATTGTTTAAAAGAACCAGCTTTCGTTTCATTGAGATATCTATTATTAAATTTTATTTCTATATCATTGCTTTCCTCTCTGATCTTGATTATTTTTCTTCTCTAATTTGATCTTCTTTTTCTAGTATCTAAAGTTGGACACTAAGGCATTGATTTGAGAACTTTTTTTCATTTTTAACCTAGTTATTTTAGCAACTATAAAATTTTTTTCTAAGGACTACTTTAGCTGCTATCCAATAAATTTGGATAAAGTGTTGCTTGTTTGAGTTGGAAAACCATTATTAAGATACAAAAGCTTTGTAAGTTGTCTCACTATGCTTTTCCCTGACAGTTTTCACTTATACTACTTTATGTCCAATGCAGTTCCAACCACACGTATTTATTGAATAGTTCTCTCTAGTAGTTAATCGCATACAAGTGTACAATGTTTCTTATGTACATACCTTTTATATTTGACAAGCTTTTATCAATTTAAAGGTAGAAATTGTAGTGGGTTTTTAGTTTGTTGTTTATTTTTTTTTAGATTGCAGTTTGTTTTTAATGTGTACGTAAAATATCTAAACTCAGACTATGAAGGAAAATTGGTTAAATTGAATTGATTTCAATTAATTTGAATTGAAACGGGTTAAATTTGCAGTTGAAATAACATACTTGGAAAAATAATGAAAACAACCAGGTTATTTTTATATATACGAAAAAAAGTTTTTATTTTCTTCACTACAGACAGGCCTGAATCAAGGAAAATAATTTGTTTCCTTCAAGAGAAACATACTGGTTTTTAATTTTATCAGTCTGAGATAAGAAGACAAAGTTAGGAAATTTATTAGAAAATCTATAAACCTATGAAAGTCTGGACTATACCATACGTATCTTAATTTAAATCATTTTGATCTAGATAATATATTGTGTCAATTAGTGTCACTTTCATGTTACCTTGTAACTATGTTGTTGTTGTTGTTGTTGTTGTTTTAAAGTTCCTACTCTTTGGGGCCCCCCAGTGGTTCAGTCAGTTAAGCATCTGGGGTCCTAATCTCACAATCATCCTGGAATCCAGCCCCGTGTCAGGCTCCATGCTGGGCAGGGAGCCTGCTTAAGATTTTTTCTCTCCCTCTCCCTCTTCCCCTCCCTGCTTGCATTATAAACAAACAAACAAACAACAAACAAATAAATATGTAGTTCCTACTCTCTTTTAAACAGTTTTCCAAAAGAATTTCAAAAAGCAAAAGAAATATGTGGATAATTTTTGAGTCATCAAAAATATACTTAGCATTAATAGTATGCAATAATTATCTATAATTCGCCATTGTGAATCAACTTGTATCAGTTTTATAGTGGTTTATACGTTTTTGAAATCCACAGTATATGTTTAGAAACTACAGAAAATTACACAAGTGCATTTCTTGGTTTTAGCAATTGCTATCAATTATGGAAAAAAATTCATTATGTAAATACATTCCTAGTACAACTACAAATCACTTGGGAAATTAAAAAAGATGATTTAAAAATTTACAATACTGGAAATATTGGAGCATTGCTAGTTTAATATAGATTCAACAATGACCTAAAATGTTGATAACCTTGTGGCTTTTTTCTTTTTTAAAATTTTTTAATGTTTATTTATTTTTGAGAGAGAGAGAGAGACAGAGTGTGAGCCAAGAAGGGGCAGAGAGAGAGGGAGAGGGAGACACAGAATCTGAAGAAGGCTCCAGGCTCTGAGCTGTCAGCACAGAGCCCGACGCGGGGCTCAAACCCACAAACCGTGAGATCATGATCTGAACTAAAGTCTGGCGCTTAACTGACTGAGCCACCCAGGCACCCCTGGCTTTTTTCTAGTATTGAGAATATCACTCTTTCTTGTTCTCTACAGCAGCATGCTACTGATTTTTTAGAGGCAAGATTTTGCTAGCTATCATGTGCATTTCTTATAAATACTCATATTTTAGAAACTGAGATATATTATTACTGTTAAATTGGTAAGTGTAAACAAATAATTGCATTTAACAAATTTAAAAAGTAAGAGGCCATTAACAGATTGTGACTAAGAAAGTTATCAACCCTTTTTAGCTCCACTGTTACTTGTGCCACTGTCCTTAGTGTTACGAGTTCTCGCAGCAACTCAGCATTCCAAATGTGTTCCATTGCTTTTTTTTTTCACCCTAAAGTAAAGAGAAACCATATGTGATAAACAAGAAACAAGTTTAAATCATGATGTTTATGGCATTTGGATCAATAACTAGCACTCTTAAGATAGAAAAATCAACTTTATAAAACAGTCTTTCTAACAAGATTGCATGTTGCTCTCAAAAATATATAGTTTTTGATACATTAGGGATGCAATTAATAATAACTGAAGGTTCAGTGTTTCAGAAAACCCCCACAGAATAACAACAAAATTCTATAACTTCTGTGTTTCAAAGGGGAAGGTGAATTTGAGAAGGGCTATCAATCAATCATGAGTTATTCTAGTAATTTTGGATAGTATCATGGCTATTTTTATTTAAGGCAGACATGGCTGGTGGTGTTTTTAAGCCATAAACCTGGATGAGTTTAAAAATGCTTGTGTGATACTGGTAGCCACGGTTGCAGACCTTTGCAAAAAAACCTAACTGATAAGGTTTTTCTTGATGCATGGTTTCCTTTGTTCTCATTTTGCTCATATTATAATTTTACCTTCTCCATTTCAACAAATTTGGCAAATCAGTTGATTTTCCCGTCTCTTGTGCCCTAAATCAAAAAGGTTTTCCTATTGGTCATTTAAAAAACAAACTAAATGTAAGTTGGGGTGTTATAGTATTATTGCTGCTAGAAATATTTAATAAGTCCAATATTTTCTTGAGACATAGCTACTTTTCCTCCTGCCCAAAGACTTACAGTTTAGAATGAAAGAAATGATAGTATTTTGTGTACAATTATCATAGATGCCTGAAAACATACAAACAAAAAAGCTATAGCCAAGAGTCACTAGTGAAAACAACAAAAAATTATGTCCATTGTACCTTAAAGGCAAACCACCTAACTGGTTAGTTATGAAAACTTCTCTCTTGTATGCTGGTCAGGACTGGCTTCTTTTATCTTTTCCCATACCTTTCTTTCTGTCTGTGTAATTTAAACATGTAGTACTGTTTTTCAGGGCAGTTTGTTTCATTTTTATACACCTGGCTTTTCATTCATTGCCTTGTATTTTAATTTCGGCCATTGTGAAATGTCCGCTAATCACTCTGCTTACATAGAGTAACTAACCATTTCCAATCACTCTGTTTACATAGGGTAACTAACCATTTCTTTTGATTCTTTTAATTGACATTATCTTTATTAATTTACATTTTTTGATTTTCAATTTTGTACTTACTTGTTTGTCATTTGTTGACTATAGTCTTCTCCCAATGGATGATGACTGTCACAACAAATTTGTTGTTTGTTAACGTTATCAATGCATATTATATATGAGGAATTAGGGATGATTTGTCTTATTGGTTATTAAGACAGAAACATAAATTACCATGTATGAATATGTGTGTATATATGTGATATGTATGTTTATGTATATGTAGCATCACATAAATAGTACATATACATATGCGTATACATACACGTGGGTGTATGTGTGTGTATATATATGAAGAAGATGGCCCCATATTTCATTGAGAAATTTAAAAAGAAAATAGGTGATATAAAAATGTATTTCTTCAATACACTATTAATTTGCTCTCCTAAGCTAGAAGAAGCGAACATAGAAAAATATCCTTGTAATCTAGGAATGAGATGATACATTTGAAGCAATTTAAATGCAAATTAAAACCAAACCATTGCAAGAGACATTAATTAATTTGATTACATCAAAGTCAGGCTTTAGTTAAATAAAGGACACAACAGACAAAGTTTCCAGACAGTGGGCACATCAGGGAATGATATCAAAATATCTAAAATCATCAAAAGAATAATGTTGGAAAATTAATAATGAAATTTTATATTTCAATCTAATCTAACAAAAACATAAACCTCAATTAAGTCAACTTTTGGTTAAGATTGTAGAAAAAACTGACAATTGCAGTATGGTTCATCATTTTAGATTGAGGCATTTGAGTGTGCGAAAAGCAGCTATTTTTTTTTAAACTGCTATAAATGTCCAACACAACAACTCTTCTGTATATATCTGTGAATCTGTTAGTATTGAGGCAAATTAATATTCACATAATCCCAGTATTTCTATTCCTGAGTAGTATGTGTGTCCCAGAAGGATAATCCTATTGCTCTTTGGGTTCTCTGTACAAGGATGTTCTTGCATCATTATTGGTGACGTCAGGGAGTCACCAATAGTATAGATTTCCATCTCTGCAAGAGTGTAAGTAAACTGTTGATACATACTCTGAAGAGGAAGGCAGCAACGAGCATTAACAGACTACTAAAGCAGGCTGTTATGATATATAGATACATATTTAAGAAATAGTACCAACCCAAATTATACATTCACTAGTGAATCAATAAACAAAATTTGCTACATTCTCACAATGGGAACTATACAAATATAAAAAAGGAAGGAGTGCCGACACATTTAACAAAAGCCTCATGACAAGTGAAAAATGCAGACACCTGTAACTGCATAGTATATGATTCCAGAGGAAATATAGAGAGGATATGAAATTGTGAGTGATAGAAGAGGAGTGAGTGACAATCTGAACACTTCTGAGGGAAATGGTGATAGTCATGTACTAGAAGAACTTATGTCTGGGGATGCTAGGAAGAAGGAAGGTATTTGTGATTTATCTCTGATGTTCTTCTAATGGCACTCATTGACAGTTTCTGTATGTCAGGTGAAATGTTATGGCATGATTGCTGATGCAAACATAATTATCTCCAGTGTTGCAGCATATTGGCTCCGTTTGGTATCAGGAAATGAGATATAATTTATTCTCAAGCTGGTACATTTTGGCTGCCTTCCACCTATTTCCAGAAGTAAGATGTGCATAGTGAATATATACTGGTATCAATTATTCTCCTAAGTGCATTAGGGGATGTGACATCACTTCTTTCTTTGCGATCCAAAGGAGTCTCTCATGGTAGCTTTATAAAAATATTGGGAGTCGGGAATAGAAAAAACTTCATGTGATACATAATTTATATATGGAATTATTTGTCTATGATTCTGTTGGTTCTTTTTAACATAGAACAGCACCAGTATATGCTAATGGAGTGAACTTATGCTGTGTATCTGAAACTTATGTAGTGCTGTATGTCAATTATATCTCAACAAAATTTAAAATATTGAAGGGAGATAATCCACATATAGGTATAGTCAATGTTTTAAAAATATTTTGTGCCTTAAACTGAAAAATACAATGGTTTTATGATAACTGTTCTTAATTATTTTTCAATAATTTTGGATAATACAGTAATTGTAAGGATTTTTTCAATTAAATATGCTCACAACCCAGTATATGCTGAACCACTCTCCAAACGTTCCATGCTCAAAATACTAACATTTGCACATCTGGAAATACAAGAAAGTTTTCCTTATAAGTTTGCTCTGTTAAAGCAGAACACTTTCCATCAGGAGAAAAGAAAAAGTCTCAATGAAATCTTAGCTATGAATGTCACCAGGGAACTTAAAGATCTTTGAACTCAGGGAAAAGCAGCTTATAAGAGGAGTCAGCATTGTGACAAGGGTAATTGGCTCTGATCATCAGGAGTTAAGAATGATGTTATGAAATGGGAGAATGGAACAACGTTTAGCTTCCAGGCTAATACCTGGGCACTCTTTGGTACTCCCTTGTCCAGTTTTTTTTAAATTATATTTTTTTAATGTTTGTTTATTTTTGAGAGAGCGATAGAGACAGAGTGCAAGCTGGGGAAGGCCAGAGAGAGAGGGAGACACAGAATCCGAAGCAGGCTTCAGGCTCCAAGCGGTCAGCATGGAGCCCGATGCTGGGCTTGAAATCAGGAGCTGCGAGATCATGACCTGAGCCAAAGTGGGTTGCTTAACCAACTGAGCCACCCAGGCGTCCCTCCTTTGTCTAGTTTTGACTGTAAATGAACAAGTACAGCAACTCCAGACAAAGATGGTCATGGTAGTCAACTATTCAAACCCAGTAATGAAACTACCAGATAAATCTTAGGTAAGTGTGTTTATTAATTTAGCTGGGAAAATATTGAATATTTTGGCCACATTCAATATGAGCATCAACTACATAAGATTAATAAAATTGCCTACATGAATTATTGCTAAACTTCTGCTTAAACAATATATATAAAATAAAAAATATTTGTGCCTTTTTTTATAACTTTGTATCTTACTAAGTTTTTAAAATTTGGCTATAACTAAAACTCAGAATCTAATTAATTCTGTGGCCTCATTAGTATCTATAATCATCGTTCATTTATGTGAAATAATTTTGACCTTAGCAAGAGAATTTCTTTGATTGTTAAAAGTAATTTTATATTCTTCAAATAGATAAATGGTCTTGTAAACTTATCAAATTGTTTTGAGAACAATTAGTTTAGAAGATAAAGTTGTATACACATCTGTGGGCCAAGGGGAAAGTGTTGGCTACTTTGTCTTAGAACATATGTCATGCAGTAAAAGTTCAAAGAAAGTAGAGTTATATCATTCCCATTGCTGCCACTATCTTTCAAGAATTTAAACAGATACTAATCCATCCTCTAAGGTTGCTGGTTACCTGGAGCTCAGGGTCAGCTCTTGGTTGTGTATATTTAGCATGGGCTTTTAAAACTTAACACACTATACTGTTCTCCCATTATAACTGAGAGTTCTGGAAGTTCAATTATCTGAGGAAGTTTTCTCAGATTAATCAAGTAAATGTTTATTATTTACTTCTAATCATCCAATTTAGAAACAGATTGTTCTGAGAAAAAAAAATTGCCAAATGTCCAAATTTGTTTCTACGTCTTTACATATCACCTGTAAATAAAAGTCAACGTCTTACTTTCCATTTACAGTTATTTAAACCGTCTTTTTTAAGCTTAATTTATTCTTACTCTTTTGCAGTAGTTGTTATTACCATAAAGGGAAGCTCCAAAGTGGAAGAACTGTACATAGCTAATGTTTTCACAATAAAGTATCTAGTATAGTGCTGTACATGGTTATATACACGATTTGGTTGAATGTAACAATTCGCTTTTATCAAAGCATGTAAATATTGCATGTTTTATGGCCAAACCATAAATTGTTACAGCTGGTTTAATGGCTCAGGTCAATGATGTTAAAAAGAAATCCATCACATTGGATGTCACTTGGAGAGAAAAAAAAGTCCTGAAACAGACTTTGCATGCTTTATACATCCTGCTATTTCCATATTATTGGCAAGTTTTGAGTTAAAATCTCCTGTAAAAACTATATTCTGTGATCTGAAGAAAATTTAGCTAATTAATTTCATCTTCCATCATAATAAATTCTACCTGTAATAAAATAAATAAAGAAAACACATTCATGGGGATAACATGCTACAGTTTATGACTAGGCCGGACACTCTGTTTCACTTTTGCCACCCTGAATGAAAGAGATATTTAAGTACTTAAATAAATGTCATTTATAGAAAAAAACAACAAAAACCAATATATGAATAGTGAGTTGAATGAGTAAATTGCCTCACAATGAAAGATGATTTTTATTTTTCCAATTTTCTGTGTAGGTTTTATATTTCTTGTCTGTTCACATGCATGCCTTATAAATATTCCTGATTTACAGTCTTCCATGATTCATGATCTACCAAGGATGAGATCATCTGAATATATACTTGTTATTACTAATCATGCTTATAATCAGGAAACCCATTCATCTAATAAAAAGAATATGCAATAAAAAGATGTTTCCTTTTTCTCATTAAAATAATATAGAAAACAGAAATGTCATTTATTAGATGTTCTGTTCAGAATGAAAACTGTGGCAAGCAATGGCACATGATTTCAGAAATACAAGAAGAAAGGCAGGTCCTGGTGAGCCTTGTATGACACACTAAGGGCTTTCATTGTGTGAAGTGGAAAGGTATAAACATGAGTGGCAAGGTAAGATTTGTATTACTGCAGAATTACTCTGGATGCTGTGTTAACAATGTAAGGCACAGGAGCAGAATAGAGGAAGGAAGACAATTTAGGAGGCTATTGACAAAATTCAAGGAGATAATGGCATGGCCAAAGATGACCGTAGACTGTAGTATTAGATACATCTCATTCCAAAGCCTTTGTTAAGATTTAAAGCCTGAGCACATGGCAGAATAGAGTAGTCTCTAACTTCCAACGGGACGCCTGTTGAAGAAATTATATTATTCTGTTTTTCTTGTTTGTATGTTTGCTTTCTGGCAAATGTAAGAGGAGGATATCAGTATCTCACATTTGAGTATATTACCTTGGTGCTGCTTTTTTTTTTTTTTTTAGCATTTATTTATTTTTGAGAGAGAGAGAGAGAGAGAGACAGAGTGTGAATGTGGGAGGGGCAGAGAGAGAGACACAGAATCTGAAACAGGTTCCAGGCTCTCAGCACAGAGCCCAATACGGGGCTCAGACTCACTAACCATGGGATCATGTCCTGAGCCACAGTTGGACCGTTAAGGAACTGAGCTACCCGGGCACCCCTGGAGCTGCTTTTTAAACAGTTAAGTAGACCCCTTGAGTACACAGCTGGAAAAAATGAGTTTAGATTCAGGAGTTCAGACTGAATATATACTTTGGGAATCATGAAAATAAGGTAGTATTTTTAGTCATTCAGCTGAATGAAATCACCTAGGATGTCAATGTAGATTAAGAAGTTGGTCGGGGCGCCTGGGTGGCGCAGTCGGTTAAGCGGCCGACTTCAGCCAGGTCACGATCTCGCGGTCCGTGAGTTCGAGCCCCGCGTCGGGCTCTGGGCTGATGGCTCAGAGCCTGGAGCCTGCTTCCGATTCTGTGTCTCCCTCTCTCTCTGCCCCTCCCCCGTTCATGCTCTGTCTCTCTCTGTCCCAAAAATAAATAAACGTTGAAAAAAAAAAAAATTAAAAAGAAGTTGGTCAAGGAAGAAACCCCAGGGCATTTTTTTAACAGCTTTACTGAAATATCTTCATCTATAAAAATTGCATATCTAAGATATACAACTTGATGAAGTATATACATTGTAAAACATCACCACAATCAAGCTAATTAACATATTCATTACCTTTGCATAGTGTCCACTGCATGTTATGTTCATGTGTGTGGTGAGATTTAAATTTTTTTAAATGTTTATTTTTAACACACACACACACACACACACACACAGATAGACAGAGCATGAGTCGGTGGGGGGGGAGGGGAGGGGGAGCAGAGAGAGAGGTAGACAGAATCCCAAAGGGCTCTGCACTGTCAGCACAGAGCCCTTCGCGGGGGTTCAAACTCACAAACTGTGAAATCATGACCTCAGCTGAAGTTGAATGTTTAACCACTGAGCCACCCAGGAGCTCCAAGTGTGGGGAGTGGATTTAAGATCTCTCTCCTCAAATTTTAAGTATATAATGCATTACTGTTAACTATCTTTACCATGCTATACTTTCAATTTCTGGAATTTATTATCCTGCGTAAGTGAAACTGTCTACACTTTAACCAACATCATCCACTTCCCCTCCATCAAGCCCCATTCTAGTCTGTATTTCTATGAGTTTGATTATTTTAGCTTCCATATGTGAGAGCATAGAGTATTTCTTTTTCTGTGTCTTACTCATTTCATTTAGCACAGTGTTCTTATCCAGTTCTATCCATATTACCTCAAAATGACAGAATTTTCTTTTTTAAGTATGAATAATAATCCACTGTGTGTAATATGCATATATATTATGTGTATTATAATATATAGAGAAAGGCAGAGACACACAGAGAGATATATATAGAGAGAGACATTATTCTATCAATATCCATCTATCCATAAAACATTTTCTTTATTCATTCATCTGTCAAATGACATGTAGGTTGTTTCCATAAATAGTCTACCGTGAATACTGCTGCAGAGAACATGAACATACAGATGTATCTTCACAATCCTGATTTTAGATCCTTTCGATATACCCAGGAACTAGATTTCTGGATCTCATGGTAATTCTATTTTTAATTACTTGAGGAACTGCCATACTATTTTATGTAATGGCTGCACTCATTTATATTCCCGCCAGACACATACAAAGATCCCTTTACTCCATATCCTCACCAACACTTCTTATCCATTGTCCTTTTTATAATAGCCATTCTAAGGTGACATCTTATTGTGGTTTTAATTTGCATTTTCCTAATGATGAGAGATATTGAGCACTTTTTCATATATCTGTTAGTCAACGAAATTTCTTTTTTTGAGAAGTTTCTATTTCGTGTCCTTTGGCCATTTTGTTAATTATTTTCATTTTGATATTGAGTGTATATGAATTCATCATATATTTTGTATGTTAACCCTTCATTGGATATATGGCTTCAAAATATTTTTTCCATTTTATAGGTTTTCTTACCATTCTGATTATTTCCTTTGTGGTACGGTAGCTTTTTTAGCTTGAAGTAATCCCACTTGTCTATTTTTTTCTTTTGTTGCTTATGTTTTGGGTCCCATATCCAAACAATTATTGCCAAGGTCAAGGTTTTCCTTCTGTTTTTTTTTTTCTGAGAATTTTGTAGTTTCAGGTCTTACATTTAAGTCTTTCATACATTTTGAGTCAGTTTTGAGTATGGTATGATAGTGGTCCCATTCCATTCTTTTGCAAGTAGATATCAGTTTTGCTAACAGCAGTTGTTGAAGAGTACCCTTTCCTCATTGTCCCTGGAACCTTTGTCAAGGTTCAGCTGACTAGAATGTGTGGGTTTATTTCTGGGTTCTCTACTCTGTTTCAGGGGACTTTATATATTTTTTATGCTAGTGTCACACTATCTTAATAACTATAGCTTTGTAATGTGATTTGAAGTCAGGAAGTGTAATGCTTCCAGCTTTGGTTTTCTTCTCAAAGTTGCTTTGCTTATACAGAGTTTTGGGGTTCTATTTAAATGTTAGGATTATTTTTTCTACTTTTGTAGAAATTATCATGGGATTTTGAAAGTGGTGAATTAAATTTGTAGATCACTTTTAGTAGTATGTGTATTTTAATAATATTAATTCTTCCAGTCCATGAATGCATAATGTCTTTCCATTTATTTATGTCTTTTTAAATTTCCCTTACTAGTATTTCATGTTAGTGTCTAAATCTTTCATTTCTTTATGTAAGGCAATTCCTAAGTATTTTATTCTTTTGTTGCTAATATGAATAGGACTTTTAAAAAATGTCCCTGTTAGATAGTTCACTGTTAGTGGAACACATTTTCTTGTACTTAATTGACCATTTAGATGTCTCCTTTGGAAAAAGATCTATTCAGATCCTTTGTCCATTTTAAAATTGGATTATTTACTCTTTGCTATTTAGTTGTATGAGATCTACACATGTTGTGTAGATATATATTATATTATAAACTATATATTGTCAGATATAGAGTTTACCAGCATTTTCTTTTATTTTGTAGGTTACCTTTTAAATTTATTGATTGCTTCTTTTCTTGTGTAATAACAATCCTCTAGTATTTAAAACAGTTTTATATTAATACAATAATACATATTTAATCTATAATAATGATGATTTGCATTAATCTATTTTGGGTATATAAAACTACATAATTTATGTATATAGCTTTATAAATTTAAAGATAATTATATACTCATGAAACCATCACACCAGTCTTTCCCATAAACCTATACATCACCTCTAAAAGTTTTTTCTCATCCTCTTATGATTATGATTATTATTTATGATATTAATACTTAACATAAGTTTTAAAACTATACACTATTAACAATTGTCATTATAGTAGTAGATACCTAGAATTAATTCACTTGTGTAACCAAAATTTGTGCCCTTTAACTAATACCTCTCCTTTCTCCCTTCCCCCAGTTTCTGGAAAACAGCATTTTGCTATCTACTTCTATAAACACTTGACTATTTTCAATTCTTTATGGAAGGTATTGTGCAGTTTGTCTCACTGCGTCTGACTTATTTCACTTAGAATAATGTCCAGGTTTATCCATATCGTCACAAATGGCATGATTTCCTTTACTTTTAAGACTGAATAATCCATTTTATGGCATTCCTTTGTGTATGTACCCAGAAGTGGGATTGCTAGATCACATGACAGTTCTATTTTTAATTTTTTGAGGAACCTCTATGCTATTCTCCATAATGAATCAAGCAATATCCATTTCTTCCAGTGTTGTATGAGTTTCCTTTTATCCATAGCCTCAACAACAATTGTTATCTTTTTTTTTAAATAAACTTCATCTTAACAGGCATGAGGTGATATCTCATTGTGGTTTTGATTTGCATTTCTCTGATGATTAATTATGTTGAGCATCTTTTCATACATTTTTTGGTCATTTGTATGTTTCCTGGGAGAAATATATATTCATTTCCTTTGCCTTTTTTTAAGTTGGATTATTTTGATTTTTACTACTGAGTGGTAGATGTTCTTTATATAATTTGCATATGAACATTTTATTGGATATATAGGTTAAAAATGTTTTCTTCCATTCTGTAGGTTGTCTTTTCATTTTGTTGATTATTTCCTTTGCTGTACAGAAACTTCTTAGTTTGATATAATCTCACTTGTCTATATCTGCTTTTATTGCTTGTGCTTTTGGTGTCATATCCAAGAAATCATTGCCAAGGCCAATGTCTAGGAGTTTTTTTCCCTATGTTGTCTTCTATGAGTTTTATGGTTTTAGATCTTACATTTAAGTCTTTAATCTATTAATGACTCTGACTTTTTATAGTGTTTCTTTTCCCATTCCTGGCATTAATTGAAGTGTTGCCAACTTTGAGTAAAGGTTATTTTAGTTCTTGTATAACGTACTGTAACATGTTGTACAATTTATACCCAAGGGCATTTTAAAATTAAGTGATGTTTGAAATTAAGTGATATTAAAAGGCAAACATTTTGTAATAGATAAGGTAGATATTAGTTCTTCATGTTTTGCAACACAATTTTACTAACTAAAATTAGTACCTCATCTTCTTTTTTTATAGCTCAAGAAAACCAGAACACTCCAACATGATTTGGTCATTTACCTATTCCCGTAACTTTAAAGCACCTACAGTTTTATTAATATTTAATTTATGATAGTTATAAAACAGTGTGATAGAAAAATCTTAATTTTAGTAGAAATATATGCAAGATCAATAATCTTAAAAGTAAAGAGTCTAACCTTGAAAAGCATATACTATTAGCAGTCTAGACTCCTATTCAGAAATAGATAACATCTGTCTATCCAGAAATAGATATAGGGGAAATAAATGTTTAGGTTCATTTTGTTAAGTATTGAAGAAAAGTTTTTAAATAACTATGACCAAGGAGACCAATATGTGTATAAACTTTTAATTTGATGCCTCAGATATTAACAGGTGTTTTTTCAGAACGCTTCATTAATGATTGTTATATATATGTCAAGACTTGAGAAGTAACTATTTCGTAGGTATGTGTTGATATTTTACAAATAATAACAAATAAATTTCTATATATTAGCAAGTAGATCTTTTGGTAGTGAAACAATGGTATTTACTTTTATATTCTCTCTATCCCTCCTATAAAAAGATTCTTTTTTCAGGGTAAAAAGACGAAGGAGAACATAATCATAAATTGTTCTGTTTGGAGCCCTTCTTATTTGTCATGATGAATATCAGAAAGCAAGACTTATAGAAGACAAAAATAACACAAAGCAATATTCAAACAATGGTTCATTTTTCAGTCCCTTTTACAAAGTAAATATGGAGCAAAGCTGTATCTCTCACAATCATTCAAGGCTTAATTATTATGTCTTTTACTTATTCTAGAAACTAGAAAGTAAATACATTTGCTAGATATGAGGGTGTCATATATGAAGAAATATTAGGGTCTGGTATTAGGGTGCTTCCATTGGGGATGAAAAATGATCATCAGTGGAAAATGTAATACTTCTTAAACTTCAAGTAAAATTCTTACAAATCAAAATTGTTACCTAAAATGGCATTACTAATTGTTATCTCTGCTCTTATTTGTCTGTAAATATATATAAAATCAGTACTAGAACCACGAGAAAGAAAAGATAGGGTTGACTAAGAGAGGTAATTGACTGGCTAAGTCATAACAAACATGGAAGTGTAAAGAGATGATAAATTACAAACAATTGGAGGGGACTGATTAATCTCACAGGAAAAGTAAAATCCAGAGAGAGATAATAACCTAGGAAAATAATTTTTAATTACTCATGTCTAGTTCTGATGAGAAAGAAAAATTGAGGGCTTTGAGGGAGTTATGAGACTATATATTTAGTATAATGTATGTAGTATATAGTATATGTTATATATGCATATAGTATATGCAATATGGTTTATTTTTTCTATTGGAAATTTTTGCTCTTTTGTTTGGTAATGGAAAATAGAGGAGATATAGATTTCTTCTAAAATATTAGAAGAATCCCTAGTGTTATTAAATATTTAAGAAGTGCCAAGTTTTCCAAAATGAGTTTTCCATATAACTAGGTACATTGAATCTGGGTCTTTGCATAAATAACATCCATCATTAGACCTGTGAGCTTTTCACATGGGTGCCGTCTACACTTAATTCTGATGCTTGCTTACAGTAATTAAATCACCTAGATATATTTTTATAAGAAATGGTAGAAATGAAATGGAAACATCTGTAAATGAAGGAGAGGTATGCCAAGTTGCCAAATATATTTTTCGGAAGTGATTTATCAGTTTCAGTGATACCATCTTCAGAAGGAAGCACCCTCAAAACACTGTAAGAGGCAGTTTTCTCAGGGGAGGTTATTGAGTGAAGTTATTGAAGAAATGGGTGAAAGCAAAAGAATATGGAATAAATGCAAGAGAAATAAGGGGGAAGAAGTACCTTCAAAAAGCAATTACAAAAATGAAAGTCTACTGTCACTGAGCTTATTCACTTTTTAAAAACAATGCATATCCCGTGTTCATTTTTGAAATAAAAGCTTTTGACTTCAAAATAAATAAAAGCTTTTTATAAAAGCTTTTTATAGTAAAAGGTTTTTATTTAACCCTTCTTTCGCTCATCTCAGTAGTATGTGAGAAGACTCATCTTCTACCTTTTCTTTTATGTGTGCACTTTCTGCAAAAAATAAACTCCTATGGATTAGGCATTGTTCTTTTAGGATATAAGGAGAGCATGGGCTTGGCTTTTTGACATGCTGTTTGCTTTGAAATAGTTCGTGTGTTTACAATATAGGTAGAATGCAAGCAGAGAGGGTCGGCTGCAGAGCTGCGCTCCTTATAAGACTGTGGCAGAACGAGGCTTTAGTGAAACAACTTGCTGTACAATGTTTTGGCAGTACTGGGATGCCTTTCATTCAGCCAGTCAAAAAACACCTGTTAAATGCCTGCCACATCAGTGGGGTATTTCTGTAAGCAAACAAAACTTCTTTCATGGATCTCATACTCTGGTGGTGAAAAACAACCAAATTTTTCAAAGTTAATCTTACAGTAATGTAGAAGGCAATATATGTTATGGAGAAAAATGTAGCTGAGAAATAAGATACGTTTTAGTAAAAGGGATGCGTTTGTAAAAAGAGTGGTTAGGGTAAGCCACTTGGAGGAGGTGACCTTGAAGGAAACTGGAGGAGGGGGAAGAAGAAAGTGGTGTGGATATATGGGGCTGGGGAGGAGCACTGCCTTCTTGGGGAACTTGAGATGAAAAGGATATGAAGCAAGTAATTGGTATTAACACTCCCCGAATGGCCATTAATCAACAAATAGGATAAACAACATGGGTTGTCTATAAGAAAAGGACATTTATCATGTAATTGCATTTTCCCAAATCAAGTGGAAAAGATATAAATGGTAAATCAATGAATTTTATAAAGATGGAAATTTGTATAAAAATTTCTTCTTACTCTGATCAGATTCCCTCTTAAGTAAATAGGGGTCACAGACACTCATGTGCCCACCTAGTAAGGTTTTTGGTTTATATAAATGTATTAATCAAATGAGATCATCTCAGATTAAACCCAATGGTAGTAATTCTTTATGATAAAACATGTTTCTTTTTAAAAATATTTTCTCAGGCAATATTTTATGTGTAGGTTTTAATTGTATTTTATCTTTTACCTAAAGAAGAAGGGTTATTGACACTCAGACTTTGTTAAAAAAAAAAGCATCTGGAAATTGTGTTTTATTAAAGTCAAGAGTATAATTTGAATAGATTCTTAATGAGTAAGAGAGTCACCAACAAAACCACCTCCATATTTAGCAAACACACTGAAGGACAAGTCAGTCCCCCTAATGAGCACCTTATCAAATAGCTGTGTCCCAGAAAATAGTATGGGGATCAGAGTTGTGACTGTCCTTTTAAAAGGACCAAATCAAATACCATCTTTTATGTAGAGACACATACACCTAACAATGGACTTGTTTTTAATTCAGTTTCAGGAGCACTTTGGACTCTCTCATGGACATCTTACTCCCTACTTGAATTTGGGTTACTTATGTTACTCTACCTGTAGAATGTAACATTCTTTAGAACATATTAAAAGGAACCATTTTAATATTAGAATATTGAAAGGAAATAGAAATTAAAGGATGCCAAGATAGAAGAATGATGTGCAGAGAAATGATGAGTTTCAGAGAGAATATACAAAAACATCTTAATAAATTTCTGGATTTAAATAATATTATTACATGATATATTAATGATAATGGAATCATGACTTCTATATATTATTTCAGAGGTTCTACTTTGTAGGCTAAGACAGAAACATTAAAAAAATAAATTTTATCTATATACAATGCTTTTTTATGTCTACAAAAGTTCAGATTCTAGCAAAAATATTATAAATCTTATGACACTTTTGATGTTGGCTTGGTTTAAATATTGTTTTAAATCGATATTTGTCATCTATATTGGGAATAAACTCTTGGAAATGATAAATTTGGAATTTTACAAGTTGTGATAATAACAAAATGGAAAAGATATATATCACAGCCAGTTTACAATAAAGTAAACAGAAACCAGGTGAAATTCTGTCTGAGGGTGTAAGAGTTTAAAAAGAGCCATCTTCAGGGACCACATGTACATGAAGAAGGTAGATGAGCAGACACTTGTGAGAATGCGTGAAGGAAACGTGACTTAATATGGAGTCAGGAAGCCATGAAGGGAGAGCTCTCACACAGGTACTTCTCTCAGCTTACATGACCAACAAGAAGCTGGAAGATTTCTGTGTACCCCAGTAACAAACAAACTGTCCACCACTTGCAGCCCATGAGAAGCTGTCACAATCTCAAACTCTCATTCTCTTCCAATGAACTTAATACTTAAAACAACCCTCCCCAATTTCCTTCTGCAACTTAATAAAAGCTAGCTTCCTTTATCTCTTTGGGATTGCCTATGGTTCTCCAGAGTTTGTTGTCCCAAATTGCAGTCTCCCATTATTCCCAGATAAACTCATTTTTGTTTAACTAGATTACTATTTGTTTTATTTAAGGTTGACATGCTTAACTTCCAAAACAAGAACAGCAGCTATTTTGTCAAGTGGATCCCCAACAACACGAAAACAGTTCTCTGTGACATCCTACCCGAGGGGCTAAATATGTCCACCACCTTCACCTGCAACAGCAAGACCAATGAGGAACTGTTCAAGCACATCTTAGAGCAGCTCCTGGCCATGTTCAGGTGCAAGGTCATTTTACACCAGTACACAAGGAAGGGCATGGATGAGATGGAGTTCACCGAGGCCAAAAGCAACACAAATGACCTTGTGTCCAAGTACCAGTAGTTCCAGGACACCACAGCTGAAGAGGACAGTAAGTTTGAGGAGAAGGATGAGGAGGTGGTCTACAACTGTCTGGTACCTGGTACGGCATGGAAGCCTTGTGAACTTCATCACTCACAACCTCTTCCCCAACAACTATGTCTCACTGTGTATATACTTGCTCCTGTCTTGACATTACCTGCTGTATAGATACCACCACTAAAGCATTTTCATGGTGGAAAAAAGATCTTTCAATTTTGAATTAGACTTATGTATTTATTTAATGTTTATTTTTGAGAGAGAGACAGAGCGTGAGCAGGGAAGGGCAGAGAGAAGGAGACACAGAATCCCAAGCAGGCTCCAGGCTCTGAGCTGTCAGCACAGAGCCCAACGCGGGGCTCAAACCTACAAACTAAAAGATCATGACCTGAGCCTAAGTTGGATGCTTTACAGACTGAGCCTCCTAGGTGCCCCTATTTACATTGTTTTTAAGTGATCATGAGATAGGAAATGAAATCAGATATCCTAGTTTATGTACATTGGTAATTTTAGACTGATGAAGAGTTGAGAGGCAAAAAGAGTTATGTTAGTCTTTACTAACATTGCTCCTTTTTTTGCACTATTTACAGTGTGTCTTTTTTTTTTTATCTTTATTTGTTTTTGAGAAAGAGACAGTGTGCAAGCAGAGGAGGGGCAGAGAGAGAGGGAGACACAGAATCCAAAGCAGGCTCTAGGCTGTGGGCAGTCAGCACAGAACCCGATGTGGGAATCAAATTCACGAAACGTTGAGTTCAAGACTTGAGCCAAAGTCAGACGCTTAATTGACTGAGCCACCCAGGCGCCCCCACAATATGTCTTTTTAAAGTGTATTTATTTATTTTGAGAGAGAGAGAGAGAGAATGCACAAACGGAGGGTGGGGGAGAGGAAGACAGAGAGGGAGAAAAAATCCTAAGCAAGCTCCACACACTGTCAGCATGGAGTCTGACTGGGAGCTCTATCCCATGAACTGTGAGATCATGACCTGAGCTGAAATCAAGAGTCAGACACCAACTGAGCTACCCAGGTATCCCTATGATGGTTTTTTTAGTTGTAATATAATGCCTAAAAACTTAGAAGAGATATAGCAAGGAGAAATTATACCAATTTTATATTGTGACTTTATATGAGTGTCTCAGAATCTAAATATTTTCTTTGACCTCTTTATTTCAGGTACTTCATGGAAATGATGCTTCCACCCCTTCTACACTAAAGCATGAGAGCAGATTGCCTTAAATAGAAGGGTTGATTGCTTCTTGGAGCTGTTCCTCCCTAGGACATATGTCCCTTTAAAATGTTCTGCATTAGAAAATATATTTCATCACATAGCATTCAGATTTGTTTTTAAATGAGTAAACAGGAAAACAGTTTCATGAAGTAAAGAAAATTTGTTGAAATTATTGTAATCCCCAAGGCATTTTTATACTCTGATTAAAAGCACAGCAATTTAATATGGAATTCTTAAAAAATATTATATCACTTTTGAAACTAGGGGCAATAGAGTTTAAGGTTTAAGAAGCGTATTTTTGGGAGACAACATTTATGTTGAATGTTGAAATGTTTATACCATTCTGAGCTGTCTAAATACTCCTTCTTAGCAGTTTGAAATTTATGGCCCCTCATTTAAATTTTTTTTTTCCTTCTCAATATCCATTTATTTGCTTTACTATGACATTATAGACTGAATTTAACACTCAAATTTTTAGGCTTAGCACAATAGCTACTTACTGTCAGACACTAACTTCAGAACTTAAAAGCTATGGGATTTGGACCGATCTTTTTAGTTTCTTTATAGGTAAATGTGAAATAATAATACTTTTCTTAAAGGATAACAGAGGTTTAATGAAAATTTTGCATAAAGAACTTATATATAGTGTGTCTTAAACTCAACTGATGCTTGGTGAATACAAGTTGTAATAATATTTGTTGAATATGAATGCTTCCTCTGCTTCCCTATAACTTTTTAGTTTTAGAAAACCGAGGTTAAATATGAAAATCTATGTTCTCTATGATATTAGACTACCTTTACCTTATGGTAAGGGTTACAAAGTAGAGCAACTAGCCTTTCCAGAATCTTCACTAAAGTCACAAGTTCTGGTTTCTTGAATTTATCTATCGTACCTATTTTGTAAAATATTTATTTATTTTGAAAGAGACAGAAAGAGCACGCAGGGGAGGGGGAAGGGCAGAAAGAGAGGGAGAGTGAGAATCCAAAGCAGGTCCAGCACAGAGCCTGACATGGGACGCGATCTCATGACCCATGAGATCGCTACTTGAGCCAAAATCAAGAGTCGGATGCTTAACCAACTGAGACACCCAGGGCCCCCTGTATCATACCTTAGTATGCCAATAACTTAAAATAAACCTGTATTTACTACTACTTCCTGTTGTCCAAGTTCTGTCAGCATAATGTAATCTACTCAGGGATTCAGAATATATTTTGGAATTGTGGAATCATTAGGTTTTACTGCATCTTAAGTTCTATAACCAAATAATAAAACAAGTATAAACATGTGGCGAGGCTCTCAGGATGAATTATGATCCCTAAAAAGATGACCCAAACTTATTCCAATTTTTTGCTATTGGGATAGGAGAGGTAGGGAGTGGACATTTATGAATTTAATAGCTGCATGCCAGATACATTTTTTTTTTGCAATAAGCCAATCATGTAAGTTTTCAGAGAATGTGTTAGAATCACAATCCTTAAATTTCTCAAGTTATATAGCAAAAGGAAAAAAGTAGATATGTACCACATCAATACATGTGACTGGATTAGAATATGATTAAGGTTTTTAATAAATATATTAAAATTATTAAATACAAAAGATATGTGGAACCATACAACAGTTACAAATTACTGTGGAAAAAATAAAATTTAAAAAAGAAGATAACAGACCTTATAAAGACAAAGGCATTGGGAACAAAAGAGAAGGCTTATTAGAGGTGAAGAAAACTTAGTGTACTAGAATACAGAATTGAGAAAAAATAAAAATTAAATATGGAGAAAGTAGACATAAAATATGAAAGGTAAGACATAGAATAGACTGAGAACAAAGAAAAATTTCAAAGAAATTAGTGTCTGATAACTTTCCAGAACAGACTGAGTGCATGAAATAACTACCTAAACAAGGAAACAAAATTAAAGCCATACTTGCTAAAGTCTTATGAAACTGGTGAAAAAAAAAAAAGACTCAAGATACCTTAAAACAACTACATAGAAAAAGAAGAATATTTACTCCTAAGAATGCCAATTAATCTGTAATTAGTCCTCTCAAAAACAAAATAGAAGTCAAAAAGATGGAAAATTATGTTCAAATACTAAAAATGGTTTCATTTAAAAATTCTTTAATGTTTTTTTTTTTTTTTTCATTTATTTTTTAAGGCGAGAGAGAGAGGCAGAGCATGAGCAGGGGAGGAACAGAGAGGGAGACACAGAATTCAAAGCAGGCTCCAGGCTCTGAGCTGTCAGCACAGAACCCACGAACCACGAGATCATGACCTGAACCGAAGTTGGACGCTCAACCAACTGAGCCACCCAGGCGCCCCAAAAGAGGTTTCATTTTAAATCACATACCCAAATGGGGTGGCTGGGTGGCTCAGTAGGTTGAGTGTCTGGCTTTGGCTCAGGTCATGATCTCACAGCTCTTGAGTTCAAGACCAGCGTCAGGCTCTGTGCTGACAGCTCAGAGCCTGGAGCCTGCTTTGGATTCTGTGTCTCCCTGTCTCTCTGCCCCAACCCACTCGCATTCTGTCTCTGTCTCTCTTAAAAATAAACATTAAAAAAAGTTAAATCACATACCCAAATCATCTAAAGTACCTGAATTTTATTAGCACATTTAAAACTGAATTATTTCTAAATCAAAGCAAATGTTTCTTAATATTTAAATATCCAAAACATTTTATTAGTCCCTAAGCAAAGCACAAAGATGTGCAAAATGACGCCTACCCTCAGGAAATGATATTTCCTACAGGAAGAGAGAAAGAAGCCATGCATTAAAAAATGTCATCAGTGTTTCTGGAGCCTGGTAGTAATGGGTATCCCTACTTGTGGCAAGAGATGTCTTCACAGAGAAGATTTATATATTACAGTTTTTATTCTTTTTTTTTTTTTTTTTTTTTTTTTTTTTGAAGGTCGTCCTCTTCGACCGAGAGCGCAGCTTCGGGAGGGACGCACATGGAGCGGTGAGGGAGGAAGGGGACACCCGCCTAGCCAGCCAGATCAGCCGAATCAACCCTGGCGATCAATGGGGTGACAGATGTCGCAGCCAGATCGCCCTCACATCCAGTTTTTATTCTTTTTTTTTTTTTTAATTTTTTAACATTTATTTATTTTTGAGACAGAGAAAGACAGAGCATGAGCAGGGGAGGGTCAGAGAGAGAGGGAGACACAGAATCCTAAACAGGCTCCAGGCTCTGAACTGTCAGCCCAGAGCCCGACGCGGGGCTCGAACTCACGGACTGCGAGATCATGACCTGAGCCGAAGTCGGGCGCTTAACCGACTGAGCCACCGGGGCGCCCCATATGTTACAGTTTTTTAAAGATGAAATTGCCAAGTCTGATTCATGCACAATTTTAATGGAAATAGATACACTGTAACATGTTTTGTCTATAAAGTTTATTTTGTGGGACGCCTGTGTGGTTCAGTCAGTTGAGGGTTGGGCTCTTGATTTCAGCTCAGGTCACGACCCTAAGGTCTTCGATTGAGCCCAGCATCAGGCTCCGTGCTGAGTTTGGAGCCTGCTTTAGATTTTCTCTCTCTCTCCCTCTGTTCCCCTCCCCAGCTTGTGTACTCTCTCTCTCTCTCTCTCAAAAATAAAACAATTAAAAAAAGACATTATTTTGCTTTGCCCATGAACACATTTATTGAGTGCACTACACGTATCAATAGCAAACTTTGCCCATGGCCCTCTTACTCAGGAAGGAATGTCTTTAATTCCCACTGAAAAACTATTCCTAATAAATTACTTTTTATAGATGACATGTCTACATACTTCAGTTAATCACAGAAAATAAAGAAAACTTACTTGGTATATGTTTATCTGGCTTCATAAATCAGGAAGTTTGAAACAGACATTTAAGACATTTAAATAAGAGTATACATAAAATTTTATTTTCAAATAAATCTTATATTTTAATGACAATAGATGGTCTTGGTCATATTTTGCCTAAGTAGGTTTAGTTTTTAATATGAAAAAGTGATGCATTTATAGAGGTTTGATGCATTTAACTTATTCTGTAAAGTGCACTTTAGACTTGCTCAAGGTATGCTAGATATTTCAGGACCGATTCTAGAAAAACTTTGAAATTTGGTTTGAAATATTGCCTTTATTAATGTTCTGTGAGATTGTGAGAGTTTATATGGACACTTAAAAATTGGACATGGCTGTCCTCAAGGAAGAACAGATGTTTTGACATATGTTCAGATGAGTACTCTGAACTAGAAATTCAAATCTCCTTCTGGAAAACTTTTTGTGCTAACATATGGTAGACAATGAATCTTAAAAACCATTGGCTATGGACTTGACAGCAAAATGGGATTAGTTACGATTTATTTACAGAGATTAACCAAATTGAGCACAGAAATGAATAGAATTGGCCATATTCCTCTGATTTTTGAATGATTGGCAAAAATTCCTTCAATCTTTCCAAAAAATTCTTTAAACTCTCCAAAATTTACATGAAATATAATATTTCTAAACACTTTTCCTATCTGTCTTTGTTAAATCATGTGGAACGCTTTCCCTGACTACAACATCATTAACCGTTCTAAAAGGAATATAAATTTGTAGTCCCTAAATTGTGGGAAGAAATGCTCAAAATGAATCATTTTACTCTTTTCTCTATTATCATAAAAAATGATGGATTCAAAGCATAACATAATCCATATTTAAATGGCATCAAGCAAAATCATATCCTTTCTCTATCACTGATGATAATTACATATGAAAATACCTCTCCATTTTTGTAGATTTACATTTATATAATTTAAAAGTTTAAAATAAGAAGCGCACATTTGTCAGCTATTATTTTAAAGAAGCCCCAAACTCATATAGAATATTTATGCATTTAAACAAGATGTAAGTCATGGTGTTTATTTTCTTTCTTGGAGATATGTCATGTGTACATGGCAAAAAAGCAATCACTATGCTTCCTTCAGGTTAAATGCAATTTTTTTTTCTCCCTTCCCTTCCCTTCCCTTCCCTTCCCTTCCCTTCCTTTCCCTTCCTTCCCTTGCTTCCTTTGTTCTTTCTTTCGTTCTTTCTTCTTTCTTTCTGTCTCCCTTCTTTCTCTCCTCTTTTTCTCTTTCATCCTTCCTTCTTTCCTTCTTTCCTTCCTTCCTTCCATTTTCTTTCATTTGCCTATTTTTTTATATGTTGTGTTCTCAATGGACATTAAACATGCTTTGTAAAGAACCAGAAAACTGTAATATATTTTCAGCACCCTTTACAGAATATTTCAAATTTAACTTCTCACAATTGCAACAATGGGTAATATATAATAGGTTTCTCATATACTTAGGGGTTGAAATATGGGATAAAAAGTAAGTAATCAGCTCTGTTTGGCTCATATACTCCTCTGAAAAATAGTGCCCCATAATAGTGACTAGTTTGGCAAGAACAATAATGGGCTTAAATTATCCAAATTTCCATATGGTCCTGAAATTAATTTTTGGGGGGTACAGATGAAAACTTAATTCAATTCTTCTCTACAAAGCATTAAAAAATTCTATTCTGTTTCACACTTAGAATTTAGGGAAAAGTGTATAAGACTATTTTAACTATACCTAGGGCCTTCTAAGAGATTGCTGTAATAAAGAATAATATACTAGTGTTATGTATATTAACCTAGAGACTTTTCCCCACAGACATTTTCTCTAGGCCAGGATTCTCGACTTTTCAAGAGTGTTCACTCAATGGTCCCTGGTGCAGGATATAAAACTTACTTTGAAAGTTGCTTTTACCTAACTCTAATCGTTTTCTTGATCTCAACTGCAAACAAAGATGTGTTTCATTTTTACAGACCAATTGATCAATATGCCTAATCCACATAGGGTTGCAAGGCATATTTATTTTTAATAAATATATTGAGTTGGTTCTCAAATCTCTTCTGTCCCCTTGAGAATCACTTTTCTAAAATATGCTATTAATCTTTAATATTGTTTTCCTGCTTTACAGCTGGTTATTGTCTACCACTAATCTTCGGCCAAGCAGTAAACATAGAAATGTGTTTACTTTATTCACCTAATTATAAATTTGCCCTTGCAGGTATTTTGGATACTTTAAAGTTCCATAGAATTTAAATGTAACTGCTGAATATGATTTTTCAAACTCTTCAAAATTTGTGTGGAATAGTGAAAACAGTGTTTAGGAAACACATCTATATTGGGATGCAAAATCTACCTCTTTATATCTGTATTTTGGCTGAATTGATTAACGTCTCAGAGACTCAGTTTCCGTTCTCATAAAAAGTAAATAACATCATCCACTCTTCAATATTCAGAAAATATTGTTTTATGTTCTGTTTCTGCTTTAAAGTCAATATCTCCTTAGAAATAGAAACATTAGCCCTCTGACGCTCTTGGTCTGAAAAAACGTCTCTGGTATCCTGAACTAAGGTCTATTCTCACTGTCTTTTATTTTAATTATATATCTTGGGATTACACAAATAATTTACGGGTAATGTTAAAGAGTTTTCACACAAGATAAATGATGCAAAAGGTTAGCTATTCAAGTCAGACAAGTCGATGTGCTGTAAAGTTGCTTTAAGCATTTAAGTGAAAGGTACTTGAATCAATATGACACCAGACAGAAATCTAGATTTGCCCAATAAATAGAGATCTCTAGAAATGGTAAAAATGACAATATATATGTAGGTTTTTTTCTTATTTATATTTCTTTTAATAGAAATTAGACTCTCTAAAAAGGAGAACACTACAAATAAATTAAGTGCTTCATAACATAAATAAAATTAAAATAGTATCGAACAAGAACAGAGGAATGAAAAGAAGAATTAGATTTATTGTTTAAAAAATAATTTAACACTACTTTTTAAAACTATAAATAATAGATCAACCGTGAAGCAAAGAAAGCTGGAGTGGCTATATTAATACAAGAAAATATTAAATTCAAAACAAGGAATATTACCAGAAATAAAGCAGTCAGGGAAAAGACTGAAAAATAAATAGAAAAAATCCACAATTAGAGTTGAACATATTGATACTCCTCTCTGAGAAATCCACAAAATAAATAGACATACAGTAAACAGAAAGCTGATAAAAACAAGCTGACCTAGCTGATAGTTATAAATTCCCCAACACACAAATGCAAAATGTACATTAAAGAAAAAAAAAAACTTTTGGAATATTTACCAAAATAGAACACTTTCTGGACCATCAAACAAACATCAATAAATTTGAAAGAATTGAAGATAGTCAAAGTATTTTCTGACCACAGTGGAAAGTCTATATGGAAATCAACAACAGGAAGATATCTGGGAAATGCCAAATATTTGGAAAATAAACAAATACTTTTAAATAACTTATGAGCTACACAGAGATTCCTAAAGGCTATGGGAAAATATTTTGAATTGAATGAAAATGAAACCATAACATATTACAATTTGTGGAACATAGGTATTGAAGTGCTTAAAGGGATTTTACATCATTAAATACTTGTATTAGAAGTATGATCTCAAATCAATTATCTTCCATGTTAAGCAATGATTAAAAAAAAGAGAAAATTAAACCCAAAGCAAGCAGAAGAGAGAATATAGTAAAGATAAAAACAGAAAAGATGAAATAGAAAGCAGAAGTGATAGGAAATAATTGTAAAATGAACTGGTTCTTTTAGAAGATCTATGAAATTGATAAATCTCTAATCAGAGTGATTTACTCAAATCCACAAGAGGAAATGGAAAACACTAGAATGGTAAATATGTCAGTAAATATAGAATATATTTATATATACTATTTCTCCCCTTAATTTTACTAAAAGACATAAGATTATATAAAGCAATAATTATAATACTGTTTTTAGTTTTATAACATATATAGATGTAATTTTTAAGTTTATTTATTTATTTCGAGAGATAGAAAGAGCACAAGCAGGGGAGGGGCACAGGGAGAGGGAGGGAGAGAATCCCAAGCAGGCTCCACACTGTCAGCACAGAGCTCAACTTGGGGCTCGAACTCACCAACCGAGAGATCATAATGTGAGCCAAAATCAAGAGTAGGATGCTTAACCTACTGAGCCACCCAGTTGCCCCTAGATGTAATTTTTAAATTCAATTTATTTAAACTGAAAACCAAACAAAAACAGTTCACCCATTTCTCCATCTTCCACCTGTGCCCCTGATAACCACCAATCAGTTTTCTATATCTATGATCTATGAGCTTGTGTGTGTGTGTGTGTATTAAATGCATATTATAAATGTATTTAGATTCTACATATATGGGACATCGTATGGCATTTGTCTTTCTCTAACTTATTTTACTTAGTACAATAATTTGTAAGAGGATCAAAGAGGAAAATGGAAATGGAGGAGTAGCGAAGTGGCAATATTATATTGGAATTAAGTCAGCATTAATGTGAAGTAGATCATAATACATTAAGATGCATGTGGTAAATCCTAGAAAGAATAGAAAATCAATAGAGGAATTAAAATGACATACTGGAAAGTATTTGTTTTACATGAAAGGAGTTAGTAATGGAAGAATAAAAGAGCAACCAAGAGACGTATCAAAAATAAATGGCAAACAAAAATAAAAATTGTAAACCCAATCTCATTAGCAATTAAATCAGGTATAAGTGGACTAATCACTATTATCAACTGTCAGGGATTGCAGATTTGGATTCAAGAGCAAGACCCAAGGATAGCACAGAGTAGAAACAGAGACATTTTGGATTTAAAGGTGCAAATTAAAGTTTATCCAGATAGTACTGTTTTATCTCTCAATATGTTAAATCTATTTCATCTTCTCAGTTTTGACAGATAATTTTTAGGTGATAACACATTTTATGAAGACTTTGCATATAAAATCTAGGTTACTAGGAAATTATGAAACATAAAAGCCAATCAAACAATAGCATAGAGTGTACAACACAAAGACTGAATCCTTATGTAAACTATGGATTTTGAACGATTATCGTGTGTCAATATAAGTTCATCAGTTGTAATATATGTATCACTCTGATAAAGGATGTTGATAATGAGGGTGAGGGTAGGGGGTATATGGGAAATGTCTATACCTTCTCTTGAATTTTGCTGTGAATTTAAAGCTGCTCTTAAAAGTAAGGTCTATACACTATTTTTATACATAAAAATACATACATATGTTGCATAACATATATATGTATAAATATAGTATATATACACATATTTTGTAGAAATACAAATATATTTTTTGTAAAAAAAAAAAAAGTCTAGTGGTGGGTATGTCTTCCTAGGCAAAAAATAAAAGTTGGAGATTAGGAGCAGCTATCAGTGAGAAAAATTTTGCTTTCAGGCATCTGTTGTCTTACATATACATAGATTCTAGATGCTTCAAAGGCAGCCATGCACTAACAATATTGATGAAGAATGAGAATAAAATTATCTGAGGATGATAAAAGCCAGAGTCATCTTTATGTAAAACAGCAACAAAGTAAACCCAAGTGGCTTAAAAAAATACATAGTTAACAGAATTGTGTGCCGTAAAAGTGTATATATGGATGAAACGAATTGTTTGAGGAAAATGCCTGTTAGAACCTCATTTTTAAAAAGAAAAAAGCCTAACTAGGATTTTAGTCTGTGTAAATTAGGGTGATGGCTTTGACTTGGGGTAAATGGGAGATTGCAAGTTGGAATCACAGCTCGTTTACTACTCACAAAAAAGCACATGTCGAAATAAATGCCTTTTTATTTGTTTTTGCCTCATATGAAATTCAAGTTGTGCAAGATTATCTGAAATGGAACAGTTGTGAAAGAAGGAATTTATCTCTAACTAAGAGAGGAATGTGGAATCTTTTAAGAACGAAACACATTGACCCAAGTGTCCCTTTTAATAATGCAATTCTCTGTACTCAAGATAATAGGTAACATGTTTACCTGTTAGCAAATATCACAACCATCTGAGGCAGAAAAAAAAGCTTACTGTAGTGATAATTCTGAAGTAGAATATGAGTCCATTAAATCATAAAGCGTCAGTTTCACCAAACTAGCAGGATAGTGTTGATGAATTAATACTTGATTAAAGCACTGAGAAATTTCCTTCTACATGAAAACAAGACTATCATGAGTTTTAACAGCATTGTTAATTGCTTTTAAAAACTACAGATTCATGGGGCGCCTGGGTGGCGCAGTCGGTTAAGCGTCCGACTTCAGCCAGGTCACGATCTCGCGGTCCGTGAGTTCGAGCCCCGCGTCAGGCTCTGGGCTGATGGCTCGGAGCCTGGAGCCTGTTTCCGATTCTGTGTCTCCCTCTCTCTCTGCCCCTCCCCCGTTCATGCTCTGTCTCTCTCTGTCCCAAAAATAAATAAATGTTGAAAAAAAAAATTAAAAAAAAAAACTACAGATTCATATAAGTTTATACTTAAAGATGCCTCCCTAATTTCTTAAAGACACCAAGTTCCACATAATTTACAGGCAGACAAAATCTCCAAGTCAAACAGCAAGTAGGGCGAACTGAAACACATACATCTTGACCTCTGATTCAGGGCTGGGAGAGGAGAAATTCGTCCTCACTCCCATGGGAATAAAGTAGGCTTCTTCCTGCTGGGAATGCAACGGTTCGCCTCTTCATGCTGTAATCCGCAATTAACGAGTTGTGGGAAGTGAGAACCTGCTCTGGCCTCCTGACTCCATTTTAAATCAGGTTTCCTTTCTTCAGTTTCACAATTGATACACAGTTTCTAATAAGCAAACCCACTAGAGAGAGGAAGAAAAATATAATGAAAGAAATACTAACAGGTAATTGCCATACACTTACATTACTAATAGCATTTCTTTCCAATGACCTGATCATTCAAATGAATGATTAAAAAAAAAAAATGGAAGTTGTTAGTAGTAAACCTTGTTTGTTTGTTTTTTCAAAGTTCCCTGATGATTGTTGCTGAGGTGTATCTTACAATCATAGTAAGAACCACAACGGCCTATCCAGCCACACCACTGGCTGCAAGAGGGGAAATGTCTGTAGGGGTTTTCTTGGGGGCCCGGGGTGAGTGCCTCGAGGCATTACTAGCCAATAACACCATTATTGACAGGTTGAGACCAGCACAAAATAGTGTGTATAGCACTGAAAAAGTAAGATGAATGACAGCAATGTTACAAAAATGGGAAGAGAGAATTTAAATAATCTATTATAAAATACTGCACCAGAAGGTTAACTTAGACTACGCCACAATGTATATTTTATACTTTATTATGATTACTAAAAAATGAACAGAGAAAAATAAATGAGGCGTAAAGATAGAAGATAAAATCAATCTTATAATTAATGTCCAATTAAAATAAGAGAAGTCAGAAAAAGGAGGGAAGGAAAATAAACAAGGAACAAATACAAATAGACGATATTAACAAAATGGTGACTTTTAATTCAAATATACCAGTAATTCCAGTTTTAATACAAATATGTCAGTAATCAGCAAACACAAAAATCAGAGATTATAGAGTGGATTAAAAAAATAACAAGAACCGACTAAAGTTGGTCAGAAGATGGCCATTTGAAATATAGACTCCAGTTAATATTTGCAGGCTAGAGAAAGCACTCATCAAAGTGAAACTTGTGCGGCCTTATCGACTTCAGAAAAAGGTGACTAATAAAATAGAATACCAGAGATAAACAAGAATATTATGTAATGATAAAGAGGCTAATTTTCCATGGAAACATAATGTTCCTAAAGCTGTATGCCCTAAATTTTGTTTGTGTGTGTGCGTGTGTGTGTGTGAAAACACGTAAGGCAAAAACTGTCAGAACTGGAAAGAGACATAGGCAAATCAACTACTATGATTAGAGACATCAATGTCACCTCTCAGTTATTTGATACATTAAGTGGGCACAATGTCCGTAAGGATATAGATGATCTGAATAGTACTATCAATAAACTTGACCTAATTGATACTTACATAACACTCCATCCAATAGTAGAATACATATGGAACATCACAAAGATAGACCACAATCTAGGCTATAAAACAAACCTTAGTAAATTAAAAAAATAGAAATTTGCAAAGTCTATTTTCAGACCATGAAATAATTAAACTAAAACTCAAGAGCAGAAACATAGCTAGGAATTCCCATGTAATTGGAAGTTGAACAATACACTTATAAAAATTCCATGGGTCTAAGAGGACATTAAAAGGGAAATTTTTTTTTAATCCTATGATCCAACAATAACACCCCCTGGTATTCATGAAAAGGAGTTGAGAACATATGTCCACAAAAAACAAAGAGAAAAGACAAAAAACAAAAAAAAACACATAAAACTTGTACATGGAGGGGCATCTGGGTGGCTCAGTTGGTTAAGCATCTGACTTCAGGTCAGGTCGTGATCACATGGTTTGTGGGTTCAAGCCCCATGTTGGGCTCTGTGCTGACAGCTCAGAGCCTGGAGCTTGCTTCGGATTCTGTGTGTCTTTCTCTGTCCCTCCCTGCTCGTCCTCTATTTCTCTCTGTCCATCAAAAATAAATAAAACATTAAAAAAAAATTTAAAAACTTGCACATGGACATTTACAACAGCTTTATCCATAATTGCGAAACCTTGAAGGCAACAAAGATCCCCTTTAGCAGGTGCATAGGTAAATAAACTGTGGTACATCCAGGTAATGGAATATTAGCAGTAAAAAGAAATTACCTCTTAAGTGAAGAAAAGAAATAGAAGAACCTTAAATGCATATTACTAAGTTATATAAGGCAATCTGAAAGGCTACATACTGTATGATTCCAACTATATGATGTTTTGGAAAAAGTAAAACTATAAAGACAGTAAAAAGAGCCCTGGTTGTGGAGGGGGGAAGGATGACTAGGTGGACAGATGGCTTTTAGGGCAGTGAAAATGTTCTGTATGATGTCATAGTGATAGATATACAATTTGTAGTTTCCATTGTCAAGATCTAATAAGCAGCTTTCACAGAGCAAAGGTTGTTAATGCCCCATCTTTAAATATGGGCTGAGTGTATTGACTTGCTTCCAAAGTCCAGAGTATGAAAATGAGAAGGGTAAAAACACAGCTAATTTTACTGTGAATAACCTTGGCAATCACTACCTCAGCCAGTTGATACAGTTTACTATCAACAGATAAAAGTCTTGTTGATAGCATGTACCTTTCATATGACAGAATGAGAACAGCATTTCATCTTTGTGGTATTCTACCTTGCCCCAAGTTATAATCTTGTCTACTCATGAGAAAACAAAACCAGGCAAAACCAAGTTGAGAGACATTCTATAAAACACCCCATCAGTATGCCTTAAAACCATGAAGATCATCCAAGGCAAAGAAAATCTAGGAAGCTGTCAAAAACTAGAAGAGGTTCATCAGATATGAGATTGATGAGTAAATATATTAAGTTAATAAATGACCTAAATGTACTATGGTGAAGGATCCTGGAAAAGAGAAAGATCATTAAAGAAATCTAGTGCAATAAGAATAAATCATGGATTTACTTAACAGTAAATAATAATAATAATAATAGGCAGGATAATGAGTACATAAAATGTGATAGATGCACATTTTTGATACAGAAGATAAAAGTAGTAAGCTGCTACCACTTGTGTCATTTATTGAGAAAATAAATAGAATGGAATATATATGTAATCCAATATATATCATATACTTTATTTTATTATTTTTTATTTTAATATTTATTTATTATTTATTTATTTATTTTATTATTATTTATTTTTGAGACAGAGAGAGAGAGAGACAGAGCACGAGCAGGCGAGGGACAGAGAGACGGAGACACAGCATCCGAAGCAGGCTCCAGGCTCTGGCTGTCAGCATAGAGTCTGACACAGGGCTTTAACTCGAACCATGAGATCATAACCTGAGCCGAAGTCGGATGTTTAACTCACTGAGCCACCCAGGTACCTTTATACCATATATTTTAAACTATAATATACTTTATATAAATTTTAAGACATGAAATACGTTTAAAGACACAAAAAGAGATAGATGATAGATGATAGATATTCTATATTTAATGCAAAAGCTACTTGTAGAACAATGAATTTAGGGGAATTTAATCATTTTCAGCTTTATTAAAGTATAGTTGAGAAAATAAAAATTATATATTTAATGAGATGATTATATACATAGAGTTAATTAGTACATAATCATTTCATGTAGTTACTTTTTATTTTTTTTGTGAGAACACTTAACTTCTCTCTGAGTAAATTTCAGTCATGTGATTGTCAACCTAATGTGTCATCTTCTTCCATGTGAAAATTGTGTTCCATTCACGTACACCTCACTTTCCTTATGTTTGGCCTGGCTAATTCTTTTTCATTTGTTTTATAGCTCAGATGTATCTTCCTTCAGAAAGCCAACCTTGATATCCAGGTTAAATGCCCACACATTTCATTCCTGTAGCGTCCAGCATTTTCATTATGATGTTCTATAAAGATATCTCTGGTAAAGTTATCTACGCTAATCCTCACTAAAATGTAAAATCACAATGGGGGGAGGGACTGAGTTCAGAACTTAGCAAAGTGCTCATACAAAAAAGCTTCAAGAGTGTATAGATTAAGATTAATATCAAAATTGCTTTTCTCTTCCTATCAAAATAGTAAGAAGGTATTAGGAGGGAAAACATTAAATTTTTTAATAAATATAAAAGGATTTCCGAAATATAATGTGGTTGTAATGTTTTGAAACATAGCTAGGGTCTTAAAAAAGCAGTAAGTTCTGGAAGGCACTCAGGTCGGAACAAATGGCATCAGCAAAGGTAGAGTTGGAAGTATTTGGGAAATAGAATGTTCTCTGTTGTCTTCAAAATTACTCTTACATGATGGAATAAGCGTCCTTAAGTCACTTACAAGGCTGCATATATTATGCAGATATAATTTCATAGCTTTATTTCCAAAAATGTAGAAGGTTACTCTCATGTAATAACCTGTTTCCATTTCCTTCATTTTCTGTGAAGGAAGTAAGGTTCAAAATAGAGGAGACTTCTCTGGCTTCCTAGACTGGTAGTGAGAGATGATTAATTATGAAGACTGCATTCATTTGATCCGTGTCCATGGATATCACAAAGCACTGGTTTTTAAAATTAGTGTATTATCTGCATTTATAAAATACGTTTCCACAAAAACGCATTAATAGTATCTATATTAATAATGCTTCTTCTAGAGGATAGTGATTTCCTGTTACACTGTATTACTTTATCATGATTCCACGAATTACATTTTTCTCTAAGGGAAATAAAAAATGAAATAGCAAATATTTGGTAAAAAGAAACTGTGTTAAAAATATGTGTCAAAATACACGTCTATATCTGCACTGCTTTGACTTTGGAAATGATATTTCATGGGTTTAATACATATGTCAAAAAATTTCAAATTATACATGTCAAGTATGTACATTTTTATTACATTTTTATGCCCATTGTGAATCAATGAAGCTGGGGAAAAACACATATTTTTCACTCACTATAATTTCACTCAAATCAAGTAATAACAAAACCTAAGATATATTTTTCTAATTATCAAAATTGCCCATTTAAGATATGCTTTAATATCTATGATTATGATATTTTAAAGTAATAAATCTAACTGGCTGAATATTTAGTCTCTTGATTAAACCAATCATTATAATCCACTTTCGTATTTATAAAACTTTATTACATTTATCTCTTCTATTTTTCTTAACTGTGTATCTTTTTCCTCATTCATTGGGATCTATTATTTAATATCTGTGATCTTTTTCCTCTTATTGCTCATATTTATTCCACTTCCATTTGTTTCATTTTTCTCCTCCTAAGGTCTCTTCCAATGTTTCAATTTCCTTTGATGCTTTCTGTAGATATAGTGGCTTCTGAAATAGTGTTGCCTGACTAATTAGGGTACCAGGTGGTTGGCTAAACAGCCAAGATAAGTCCCATTCTCCATACTTTGTTTACTGCCTCTATGCCTGGTCAAACACAGAATTTTAATTTCCTGGATTTTTTAAGAGTCAGCCAACTACCCTTTTAGCTGAAAAGATGCAAAGATCTAACAATGATGAAACTATGGGTTCATCTCTGGTGCTAGAGGTGGAATAAACTCTGTCTCAGAGGCCGGATAGACAATGCGTATCATTAATTACTTGTAATCTGGAACTATGCTTAGATGTATTTACTTTGCCATCAGATTATGAATCTCTACAGATTCATTTCTATTGTTTATTCTGTGTTTAATCATGACAAATATGACACATGTAAAAATTGGAATTGATTATATTACATATGAGTCAGAATATTTTTTTCAGTGTTTAGTCCACCTTTGAAATCTTAGCCTTATTTTTCATTTCTGGCATATAGCAATGATAAATACCAATTACTATGCTAGGCAGTGGTAGCAGAAAGTGGTGCAAAATATGTGTCTAGCCAGAAGAATTTCACAGTGTTTTTATGGCACAGTTTGACAATTACAATCCAGTGCTTTATTTGTTAGTCAGAGGTATAAGTACGTAACTGGTAGACTTGTCAAAGCAGGATACTTCATACTATCAGTGATTAACATTGTATTATACTGAAAGTTATATAAAATAATTTCATTTTACATAAAAGAAACAACTCAATATCCATTAATATTGTGGTATGTATACATAAAGGATATATGCATATAAAGGAATATGTTTCCAGGGACAACACATGACCTATATCTACATATAATACGATTGAACCTTATAAACACAATACTGATAAAAAAAAAACAGCAGACTCAAAGAATATAAATTATATTATTCAAGTTGTATGAAATTTATAAACAGAAAACACTGAATTTAAAGTCAGAGTATATTATATTTGGGGAGTAAAGAGAGGAAAGTAATTAAAATGGGAAAGAACAGTGTTTTGTAAGGTATTGTTAATAGCCTCTATATTAGTTTTCTATTTATATAAAACAAATAATAAGTTTAAAACAAGTGCACATTTATTAATTCACGGTTTCTTGGGTCAGGAATCTGGCAGTTTAGCTAGATCTCTACAAAGGGTTAGCCACTCATTGTCATTTGGAGGCTAGTTTGGGAAAGGGATCGCTTCCAGATCTCTAATGTTGGTATATCTAATTTCCTTACAGTTGTAAGGTTTGTGGTAGTTTGCTTCACGAAAGTTTCTAAAACAAGTTTGCTAATGAGATATGACATAATCATGGGAGTGACATTCCATCACTTTTTCCAGGGTCCCTTCCTTAGAAACAAGTCACATATCTTGCCAACACTCCAGGGGAAAGGATTGTAAAGACACACATGGTAAAATGAAGGGGCCATTTGGTGGTTACCTCAGGTTTCGCGTGCCACATCACCTGGGTGGTGATTAGATTGGTCAGTTCACATTATTGTAAGTCATTCATTTGAAAACTAATTTATACATTTGCTAGACTCTATGGATACCATAGCAACTATGTAAGATAAGCGGATGTGTTTTAAAAGCAAAGTCTTAATTATCAGCCTGAAGAGTATTAATTATTGCCAAGATATTAAATGGTATATCCTCTTTGTTTTCAATGATAATTAAAGAAAAAGAGCAGATGTAGTGTAACACACTAACGTTCTCAGATTAATTTGAAACAAGCTGATGAGTAGTGTAGTTATTTATGCATAGCCGACCTTCATATAAAATTTCCTCTAAAATGTAAGTCTCATTAACCCAGGTATATTAGTTTTCTGTTGCTATTTAACAACTGACTTCAAATTTGGCAGTTTAAAACAGCATCCATTTATTATCTCACATGTCTGTAGGTCAGAAGTGCAATATGGCATGGCTAGATTATTTACTCATTGTTTCACAAAGTCAAAGTCAAGGGTGAGCTGAGCTCTGGAGTCCCAAAGGAAGAATCTACCTCCAAATTAATTCATATTGTTGGCCCGATTCAGTTCCTTCTGGGTGTTGGATTAATATCCCTGTTTCTATGCTGTTGCTCTCTTCTAGAGGCTGCCTGTCTCCTTCTAAAGGTGTCCTCTCCATCTTCAAGTGAAGCCAAGTACCTCAAATCCCCTTCCACCACCAATCTCACTGACTTCTGTCTTTAAGATATCCTGGGCATGTGTTGTGTTCACACTGATAATCCAGGATAATTTACACATTATAAAACTGGATGATTAATGACCTTAATTAAATCTTCAAAGTCTCTTTTGCCATGAAAACTAACATAAACAAACATAAGAATAGGGAATTATGGTCGTAGAAAGAAAAATTTGCCTATCACCTAAGCATATTGGCATTTGAGTGGAAGTCTAGATATTGAAATTAGAAGCTTCTTATGTTAATACACTATTTTATTCAGAAGCCACAATGGCTTGTTTTATTTTTGTCTCTACAAGACATAATAGCTAAAATCCTATCGTAGGAGGAATCAATATTATTTTAATATATCGATGCATTTCCTAGTCCTAGTATAGAACATTACAAACTATTCATATACTTTTCCTTACCAATTAAAACAAAAAAAGCAGTGAGTGGTATCTTTACAGTTCATATTTATACTTTTAGAAATCAGAAAATAACTGTTCTTAAAACAAAGCAGGTATAAAAATATCTGTTTAAAGTTTCTACGTGCTTTTTCTTTATATATCAAAATACAAAATCTACTCTACATCACATTCCATGCATAGGTCAGAATATTATGCAAATAATTTCTCTAAGTAGTTTTGCTGCTGTGGATCCATATCTATATCAGTTAAGCATATAGTATCACATGGTAATACTTTAATAACCTTTTGTATATAGTGCTCGAGTTTAATCAGCTTTTCAAAATCACTGACCTGATTACACAAATTTTCCCCCTTTGTAAATACAAATAAGGAACAATTTCAAATTTAGGAAAACAATTTTTAATGTTCTTAATACACTTACAGAATGTTTTCATTTAGATAGTAATTAAGTTGTTGAGATATTAATTAATTTTAATTGAGATATAATTGCCAAACTGTTATTCAAGGTGGCTGCACCATAACAAAGCCCACTAAAATGTATGGAGAACCAAATTCTCCACATTCTTACCAACATCTATAATTCCCTGTGTGTTTTCTTATAGCCATAATTAAAGGTGTGATGCACTCCAGTTTGGTTTTGATTTGCATTTTCTTAGTGGGTAATGACATTGAGAAATTTTCATGTGATTATTAGACATGCATATATTTATTTTCAAGAAATAATTATTCAGATACTTTGCCAAATTTTTAATTGCTTTTTCCCCTTTTATTATTGAGTTGTAAGAATTTTTTATATATTCTGGATACAAGTCCTACCTAAGACGTATCATTTGTAAATCTTTTCTCCCATTGAGTGGGTTGTCTTTTCACTTTCTTGATGGTATGATCTGAATCACAAAAATTTTTAATTATGAGGAACTTGAGTTTATATGTTTTTTCTTCTATCCTTCGTGCTTTGACTGTCCTATCCAAGAAAGCATTGTATAACCCATGGTCAAAAAAATATATTCCCAGTTTTTTTCTAAGATTTTATAATTTTGCCAATAACATTTAAGTCTATGCTCATTTTATGATAATTTTTGTGTATACCTTGAGACTGTTTCAACAATGCCCTGTAATTATCAGTAAAAAGTCTTCAGCTTCTTTAAAACCATTATTTCCACTACCACTCCCATCCACCCTCAGTTTGTTCTCTGTATTTAAGAGTCCCTTATGCGTTTGACTCCCTCTCTGTTTGTAACTAGTTTTTCCCCCTCCATTCCCCCATGGTCTTCTGTTAAATTTCTCAAGTTCCACATATGAGTGAAAACATATGATATCTGTCTTTCCCTGACTCACTTATTTCACTTAGCATAATACCTTCCAGTTCCATCCATGTTGTTATACTGAGGAGGGCACTTATTGGGATGAGCAGTGGGTGTTGTATGCAAGTGATGAATCACGGGAATCTACCCCCCGACACCAAGAGCACACTGCATACACTGTATGTTAGCTAACTTGACAATAAATTATACTAATTAATTAATTAATTAATGCATACGTACACGCATACATACATACATACATAAATACTGGCATTCAGATTGGCCACCGCAGGAAAAAAAAATTCTTTCCTAATATTTGTTCTTTTTGTTTTCATTATAAATGAAAGTGTTTTCTTAATTTCCTTTTTAGATTGTTCATTCATAGTGCATGAAGTTTCAATGGATTCACGTATGTTGATCTTGCATCCTGACTTTTTGTTTAAAATTTTAATTGGTTTATGAATTTTTTAGTAGGATTTTCTATATAAACCATCATATCTTTTGTGAATAGATCTATTCACAAATATCATTTGTGAATTTGCTTCTTCCTTTCCAGTCTCACTATTTTCTTTCTATATTGCTCTATCTTGACCCACCAGTGCAATGTTTTTTTAACTGGTGGTGAAAGTGGGCATTTTTGGCTTGTTCCTAATTTTAGTGGGGAAATCATTTTGTCTTTCATCATTAATATGTTACCTATAGGTGTTTCTTAGATGCCTCGTGTTAGTTTGAGTTAGTTTCCTTATCTTTCTACATTTTATAGTGTTTTCAATGAAAAGGTGTTAGATTTAAGTCAAATGCTTTTATTGCATGTAGTTTTTGTACTTCCTCTATTAAATTAATTGGTTTTCAGACTCTACACTAATCTTACATTCTTGGGATAAATCCCATTTTTTCAATGTATTAACAATTTTATATGTTGTTGTGTTCTGTTTGCTAGTATTTTGTTAAGGGTTTTTGCATCTTTGTCCACAAGAGATAGTGCTCTTTTCTTATGATTATCTTTTTTGTTATCAGGCTAATACTAGCCTTAAAAAAATCAAAAGAGTTCCAATAATCCATTGTTTCTGCATTTATAAAACTTTAGAGATGATTCATATTTACTCTTTTTAAAATGTTTGGCAAACTTCACCAAAGAAGATATATTATCCTTGGCTTTTATTTAAGGAGAAACATTTAATTATTAATTCAATGTTTTCTTATAGGTATAGTTAGATTTTCTCTTCATTTCTTATCCAGTTTCAGTGTTTTGTCTTTTTAGAAATTGTTCATTTATCAAAATCATCTATTTTGGCAAGTAGTTGTTTATTGTATTTCATTATGTTTTTTTTTTTGTTTCTGCGAAGTTGGTAGATGATTTCTCAAGATACATTACTAATTTAAATTAAATTTTCTATCATTTTGTCTGGTCAGTCTAGTTAATTAATTTTAAATTGTGTGTTTGTGCATGTGTGTGTGTGTGTGTTGTGTGCATGTGCATAGGATTTCTTTGTTGAGTGCTCTAGGACTTACAATATACATTATAACTGCTCAGAATCTGTTTTAGATACATACTAACTTAAGTCTTGTAAGTTATAGAAAACCTACTTCTGTGTGGCTCCACTCTTTTACATGTTATTATTGTTATAAATATTACACCTGTTACAAGCCTGATACATTGTTATAAGTTTTACTTTATATAAACTTACATATCATAATGAAGTGGCAAGAAGAAAGGAAAACAAAGATATATTTTAGAGTGTTTTATGTAAACTACTTATTTATCATTTCTACTATTCTTTATTTTGTGTATTTATAGATTTGAGTCACCATCTGATGTCACATGTTACAAGCACAGCAACACAATTTACCTCTATTGTTTTATGCAGTATCTCTTAAATCAGTGGAGAGAATAAAGGAGAAGTATATTGCTATACTGTCTCTTAAAATCATCTTCAGTAAGATTCTCCGTTCTGTTTGTTCTCTGTTTTGTGTGTATTCTGATTACTCTGTCACTTATTTTCAACTTAAAAAAAAAAAATCCCTGTAGTGTTTCTTCTAGCAACAAATTCATTGAGTGTTGTTTTTGTTTTGTTTTGTTTTGTTTTGTTTTGTTCTGTTTGCCTAAGACTGTCTTTATTTCAGCTTGATTTTTGAAAGGTAGTTTTACTGGATTTGAGATTCAACATTGAATTTTTTTTTTCTTTTAGCACTTTCAGTATATCATCCAATGCCTTTAGATCTTTGAAGCTATATTTATAATAGCTGTTTTCAAGTCTTGTCTTCTGCAGGCTATCAAGGACCACTCAACTTCAGCTTCTTTTGCATGCCCATTTTCCCAGAAAAGTGCCATACTTTCCTGTCTCTTTTCATGTCTCATAATTTTCATTAAAAACTAGGCACTTAAAAACTCTGTAGAAATACTGAGTATTGTTTCCTATCTCATGTCAGGCTTTCTATAATTTGTCCACTGTTCTATTTGCTTGGTGTCTTAGTTCATCACATTTTGCAGAGCAACAGTTTTTAATTTTGATGAAGTCCAGTTTATAAATTATTTCTGTAATGGATTGAGACTATGGTCTTGTATCTAAACAGTCATTGCTATATCCAAGGTGATAGAGGTTTTCTCTTGCATTATCTTCTAGGAATTTTAAATGTTGCATTTTATACTTAGTTTTGTGAGACATTTCGAGTTATTTTTTGTAAAAGGTATACAGTCTGCACCACAATTCACTTTTTTGCACGTGGATCTCCAATTGTTCCAGCACCATTTGTAGAAAAGATTATTTTTGCTCCATTATCTTGCCTTTGCTCTTTTGCCAAAGATTAGTTAACTCCATTTGTGTCATTCTGTTTCTAGGCACTCTATTCTGTTGCATTGATGCATTTATCTACTCCATTGTCCATATCACATTGTCTCAATTATTGTATTGAGTACTTTTGTGAGGTCTATTTAACCCATGTCATGCAGCCTTCTATGTCCCTATTCAGATTTTTTTCTTGTTTTTATCTTCAGCCAGGTTTCCTAGATGTTGCCCCTGTGTCAGCACAGTTTAGCAGTAATCTTCTGATTGGTAAATAAGAGGTTGTGTGTAAGCCTCTTGTGTCAATAAATTTTTCACTATTTGTCATTGGATATGTGTGGCCTGGAGACCACTTTCATATTTCAGGGAGTTTGTGGGTATATTCCTTATTCAGCTAGAGATCAAAGAGTTCATTATAAGTTTTCTTTTGAGACAGCACAGTCTTCAGCATGAGCACAACCTTCTGGACTACACCAGATAGCTGGGTTAAAAGCCATAGTCCCTTTAATTAATGAATTAATCAATTAATTAATTAATTAATTTTAGCACAATCTTTTTTAACTGTATCTTCCTCTGATCTCATTAACTTCTAACTGATATAACTAGTTGATCGCTTTACCATTTTTATCAAGTTTTGGAATTGTTAATTGTTCCACAATGTAATCCAAATATATTTAGGTCCCTCAGCCAGGATCAGGGGGTGCTCATTTTGGAGGCTTGCCTTGATCCTTCCTGGACAGGACAGAACTTCTTTTCTTTGAAGCAGGAGTTAAGCAACCTAGGGATGGAGAATTTGTCCTTCACCTGTCCTCCCTCCCCATGCAGGTCTCTTCTATGGAGAAGGAGCTGTGTGTATATGTATGTAAAATGTAGGTTACAGTTGTGTTGCTACCTAGCTTCCACACCTCATTCTCCTCTGTGTAGGTCTTCCACACCACAGAACCTCTGGATTCCACAGAGAGGATTTATTGATGTTAAATAGATGCAAAATCTACCCAGAAGAACTCTTTTGCCCCAGGATGTTGGAGTAGTTGAGAGCAGACACTTGGTTGTCCAGCCACTGGAATAGTTCTTCACAGGAGAGAGTTGTATCCCCAGCTCTAAATGCCTGGCCTTTCAGTGTTCTTAAAAATTCCCCTAGACTTTGTGGAATGACTGCTGTCAATTTATCGTAAGCCATTTGTCCAACCTGTAGAAACATTGAATAACTGACTTTGCTAATTTTGGACACTTCATTAAAAGTTTCTCTAGTGGAGAGTTTCGTCAAGATCCTCATGCTGTATTTACTGACAAGAAATTTTAAAAAGTAGGATTACTTGATGTTCAACATACAACTGATCCAAAATTTATTTTATGAAAAACTATTTAGCATAAAGCCTTGATCTTGATAATAATTAAACACTCAAGAAATGTACAGGTATTTTTTTTTTGTACATAATGGTATTTATATTTTTTGAAACACACAAATTATTTAATTTTTCATATTCCTTTAAAGATTTACCCATGTGTTTGTTTGGCATTTAGTATGAACTGGCCAGATGATAACTATTTAATATTTATAGGACAACAGTCTTTATAATTTCAAATATGTTTCTAAATTATATAACAACAGACTGACTTTATCCTAATGGTGAGGACCGCCCTATTCTTTCAGTGAATAATTCTCCTCTCTCTGGACTTCAGAGTTCTATTACATAGCTCTTCATTTCAAAGATCTACAATCTCTATTGTATTAACACAGGGAGTTATCCATCCAGTGTCACTTTCTAAGATATTGCTCTCAGGGAACAGAAAATTATTAATTCAAAAGTAGGATATTAGTTAATATTACTTAAAATTGTAGGGTGATATCTTAAAAATCTCCCTTAAGAGAAGAAAACCTTCACTAACAAAAAAGAATAAAGTACACTGGTAGAAAGATACAGGGGGATTTCTGGGAGGCATGAGGGCTTGCCTGGTAGTCACCTAAGTCTTACCTACTCTCTGTACCTGTGAATACCGCTTTAAAAATTGATATAAACAATTTTCTATATGAAGATAAATGACTGCTATATCGTGAAGAATTCAACAAGACAAAGAAACAGGTATTTATTAGGTAATTATAGCATGCCAATTCTGATATGATAATTTAAGTTGAGAGAAATAGGATATGGCGAAGACTGTATTTGAATTTAATGGGGGTAAAAATTTAACTGCAACACCTTGGCCAAATTAGTTATGCTTTCTTATTTTAAATTTCCCTATAGGTATGGCAATACTGGTTTTACATCAAGTGGTGTTAAGGATTTGTATAAATATATCTAAAGTGTAATCATAATAATGGTCTATCCCTATTAATCATAAAAACAACACCATGTGAGAGACACTCTTTCCTTATTTTGTAGATGAAGAAGCCAAGATATAAAGAAGGGTAGTATGTTCTATGGTTATTATGGAATGGATCTAGAACTTGAGTTCAGTCATTCTTATACCAATTCCATTTGTTAACGCACCCTAAATACTATTGTTCTCTGATTTTTAGAGCATAGGTTCTGAAATACTGTTATAGTCCTAATGTCACTTCTCCACTATGACAAGTCTTTTCACTGTTTGAATCTCAGTTCTGTAATCATTATTATTTTTTTAATGTTTATTTATTTACGAGAGAGAGACACAGAGCATGAGTGGAGGAGGGGCAGAGAGAGAATCCGAAACAGGCTTCAGGCTCTGAGCTGTCAGCACAGAGCCCGAGGCGGGGCTCGAACTCACAAACCGTGAGATCATGACCTGAGTCGAAGTAGGATGCTCAACTGACTGAGCCACTCACGTGCCCTGGTTCTGTAATCATTATTAAGAGAAACATAATATTCCCCAGAGATGTTGTGAATCACCCTGTGAATATGTTTTCCAAATGACAACAAACTGTAAAATAGTAATTGGTATAGCTGATTCAGTAAATCAAATGGAATAGGAAACAATGGGTTTATCATGGTCATATTTACATGACACTTAGACTACATTATAAAAAAAATAAGATTTTAATTTAGTGAATTAGATTTTTATTTGTTCCTAAAATTGTATAAATCTCTTTATGTGCAAGTTAAACCATTCTTAAAATTATGTTGTAAGTATTGCCCTTAGAAATATTTTTTTTTAATTTTTTTTTCAACGTTTATTTATTTTGGCGACAGAGAGAGACAGAGCATGAACGGGGGAAGGGCAGAGAGAGAGGGAGACACAGAATCGGAAACAGGCTCCAGGCTCTGAGCCATCAGCCCAGAGCCCGACGCGGGGCTCGAACTCCCGGACCGCAAGATCGTGACCTGGCTGAAGTCGGACGCTTAACCAACTGTGCCACCCAGGTGCCCCTAGAAATATTTTTTTAAATAAGTATAGTCCAAAGTAATATGAAAGGTAAAGATTTCAGAATTCTCCTGCAAGTCATGTGGATTATTTATTCTCAATAAATCTGTGAGATTTCTATAAATATTTATTTTTTGTCAAGAGCATTTGTTCTTTGGGGGAAACATACCAAATAAAAAGTTTTTATACTGAATTGTGTGGGAGGATGTAGTTGAGAATATGAAACCACTGCTTGTCTGGCGATCTAGACTCAGACACCCTCCCTAGTCCTTGGAACACTCTGCTCATTGTCTCCACAGTGGAGCCATTTCCAAGGATGGAGCCTTGAGAGAGGAAGGTGAGGTTGAGACCATTTTGAATGAATTTGTGACTGAGCCCCATTAAGGCCTCTATATGAACTTGAAGATTCTGGTGGGTGGATGTTGAAATATATTCACTTTGCAGCCACAAAGGCAAGCTGCCTTTGTAAATTCCTTTGCTTATTAAACCTGCCACCTATCAATCTGAAGTGGCCTACCTCTTTCTTCGGTCTTTCCCTGCCCTCTGAGTACAGGAGCCAGGTCCAGACTTCGCCTAAGAAGCTTTTGATATTGCAAACCCAACATTGAAAAGTATATTTACAAATATACCTATTTTATTGAAGTCTCTTGAACCCAGTTAAAGTTCATGTAGAGACATAATGCTTTATGTTTTCCTATTTATTTACATTTTACAGTTTACAAAGCATTGGCTTCTCCCTTCTAAAAGCGAACTTAAGTTATCAAGAACAATAAAGTGTGTTTCAGTATGAGGGGTGAAAGTCTTCCTTAAGATACTTGTAAAATACTCTTTTTAAGAGGTAAGAGGTGAAGAGCATGAATGTGTTTTACTTCAAATAGTCTGGAAATACACCCTGGTATTTAGAATTTCATCAGGAGCAAACAAAAACAGTATTTTTATGATAGTGTTCTAAAAAATAAATACATTTAGATCTATAATCTTATCGCCATACTATTATTTCTACTGACCCGAAGGTGAAGGAACTAAATAATTTCATATAATCTTTGTATATATTTATAATAAAAGTCACTTTATGTGAATACTGAGGAATTACGTTTGCAAATGCTCATAATTCCAGGGTGTTTGCAAAGGTGAGCATTACTTAATTTGTTTTACTATGTTTAGTATTTGATTATACTAGTATCCACAATGTATCTATCTTTCTAATGATGATAGACACTAGAATTTTAGAATTTTGCTGTATTATGAATAGCACTGCTATGACATTCTAGCACATGTAATTTGGGGAAAAGGTACTCGTCTTTCTGTTGAGGACGCACCAAGACGTGGAATTGGAGAATAACATGGTAGGTGCTCAGTGAGCTTTAGTAGATAGTATGGGAGTATTCCAAAGGAGATACATATCTTCTCACTCAATAGCAGGGTATGGTAGCTCCTGTTACTCTACATTCTAGTCCAAACTTAGTGTTGTCTATGCTTTCATTTTCCTTATTCTGGTGACGGTGTAGCCACGTAAATTCTGGCTCAGATTGTCTTTCTCTGATGATGAGTGAAGTTCGCATCATTTGAATATTTTGGGGCTATTTTGGTTACTTTTGTGAACTGTTCATATCATTTGTTCATTTTTCCACTGGTGTGTGTTTTTTTTTCTTGTTGTTTTGTAGGAATTCTTTATATGCTTTTAATATTTGCCTTTTGTCGAATGCATGTGTTGCAAACGGTTCCCCTGTAGTGATGACATCTGCTTTTATTTTTGTCATGGGTATTCTCTTCCTTCCAGAATATATATTGATATGCCATTGGTGTATTATTAGCTACAACATTATGTTCAAGGTGTTGAGGATAAGAAGTTTTAATTGTTGGTAAACATTCTGTAAGCTAACTTGGTAATACAAAATTAAAGAACAGAGATATACCACTTTCTAGCCACGGGTTTTATTAAGAACAATAAAAAAGATGCCATTCGTTCATTTACTTCACCTAGTATGCCACATTAGAAAGCTTTTTCCTTTGCCAAAAGGGATTTTTCTCACCCTTTACATTTTGTAGTGACAACTGTCTTTCTTAAAGGCAGATTTATCACGATGCATACATTTTTATGACCTTCCACTCATGTAGACCCTTACAAGTTCCTGATTTTTATTTACTTGTTTATAAATAAATTTAAAACTTTATTCCCTTCACAAAATTCCTCCAAACCATAAGTTTCAGGCCTGAGAAAACCTGGATGTGATGCAGAACAGCTTATTACATTTTTGGTTGCTTTTCCCTTACAAATAGCAGTAATCAAAATTGTCTAAATACTTAAACTCTTCACTACTCATGAAGTGAGTATAACACAGCAGACAAGGTAGGGAGAGCAACGAGTCATTAATTGACTGACGACGTGCGCTGGGGCTTTCTAATGAGGGAAATAGTAAGTAGAAATGGCCATAATTAGTTCTAGTAATGAAAATTAATAAATTTCAAGTCATAAATCACAAGAACTGTTACATTTTGCCAAATGTATAAACCTCCAAAAACGGGGAATTAAAATATTTTTTTCCACACTGAGCAATTTTGATAAATCATGTGTCTTGAATGGGAAAGTGTATGTTTCTGACTTCTGCAAAATTTCAGACTATAGTATTAGGAGAAATTAAGTTAATTGGACTGTTTATAATTAAATATTCAACCTACAGGGATTTTCTAATCGGTTTCATATATCTTAAGAACAGATTGCCCATTGGAAATAATTGTTACCTGAATTGATAGCCGATACTAAATAATCCCTTACACATGAAAGTAAAATCCTTGAGAAGCAATATTTTAACTAAATTTGCACTGTTCATGGGTAGAAAAAAATCAATCCAGCTTTCTGAGTGGAACATAAGAATTCTTTCCAAGAACTGCTTAATGTGACACATTCATATAATTAATGTTTTATAAAGGAAATTTCACAGCACACACTTGAGGCTATGAAGTTTTATTGTCTCTGGATATAATATACCACATTCTCTGCTTATTACTTTAGATTTCAGATCCTTTGTACTGCAGAATATTGCCTGTTGTGTATAGTGTGCATAGATCTAAAACTCCCATGATCAACAACTTTATATATTTTTTGCCTGCCTTGTTTTCCAAAGCATTGCTTACACTTGGTGCTTCTCTCTCCCCTTCAAAAGCATGCTGGTACTGACTCCATGACTTTTCTCACATCTGGCTCCTTTCTTTCCATTCCCACAGCTACTTCCCATGTTGGCCCTTCACTTGTGGTTGGGTCTGAGTCTTTTTTCTTATAGATGATTTGTAATATTCACTGATGTATTTCCCTAATGTATCAGCTTCCTCTACTCATGAGAACAGAACAAAGCAATAGCATTAGCAGCACATGTTGAGTTGCTTAGGCAAACCATAAGAGACTCTTAAATACAGAGAACAAACTGAGGGTTGCTGTAGGAGAGTTGGGTGGGGGGATGGGTTAAATGGGTGATGGGCATTGAGAAGAGCACTTTTTGGGTTGAGCACCAGTGTCACATGTAAGAAGTGAATCATTGGGTTCTACTCCTGAAGCCAAGCTACATCGTATGTTAACTAACTTGAATTTAAATGTATAAAAAATGAGTTGTTTATTTATTAAAGGAGAGACACTTTTGCTCTCAAAACTCACACCTTCCATAATCTGAATTCAACTTGTCTTTCTTTTTTTAAATTTTTTTAAATGTTTTTATTTATTTTTGAGACAGAGAGAAAACATGAGCAGGGGAGGGGCAGAGAGAGGGAGACACAGAATCTGAAACAGGCTCCAGGCTCCGAGCTGTCAGCACAGAGCCCGACGCGGGGCTCGAACTCACAGACTGTGAGATCATGACCTGAGCTGAAGTCGGACGCCCAACTGACTGAGCCACCCAGGCACCCCATCAACTTGTCTTTCAAAAATGATTTTTCAGTGTGGCTTCCAATAAACCTCTCTTCACTAAGAATCTCTGGCATGTTTTATTAATTTTAATATTTTCACTTACGAATTCATTAATTCACTCACTCAAGATTCTCTTCTTTTATTGGAATCCCTTAAGGTCTGGCTTCCACTCCCCCTTTTTCTTGATCTCTACCCCGGTTTCCCTAGCTCTGAGAGAGGTTCTCTCTATAATGTCCACAGCACTTTTAAAGATAAAAATCATAGTTCAGTTAAGCTCTCAGTTCTATGTCTAATTCAAACAGTTTTAAATAATTTATTAAAATAATAAAATAAATATTCTTTAAAAATTTATTTTTGTTTAAAACAATCTACAATATGTGTAAAGTGGTATTTGGCTCATGGAGCTGATGAAGTGAAAGGTTTAATATTTTACTTCCTCCCCTGGCCCGTGAAGAGAAGCCAGAATTAATATCAAATCTCATAAATAGGTAAAAGTGAGAAAAGCCAAAAGGTAAATCTCAGTTACATACTTAATAAGTTCCAAGGGTAAGGCAAAAAAACTTTAATCAGCGCACAAATCTAAAAGACAGAGTAAAATTGCAGACAGTCCTGGAGGTCAGGAACAAGATAAAATCGATTAAACTAAATCAAGTCTAGGGGTGAACCGAGGAGGAGACTGGCACTCATGTGGTATTAAAAGGTTTATTGCTTTCACCTACATAGTTCTTTGAAGGCTCAGTAAGGATTAGAAGTTCTAGTTGGATGCATTTCTCCACACAGAAATAACAGACGTAAGAAACACCTACATATGTGAACATTAGCATAAAATAATTATTGATACAAAAACATATATAACTAAGCATAGCTCACACTGTTGCAAATTAGGTATGAGACTCTATAATTTTCAGAAAATTTTCTTACCAGTGTCTGTTCTTTTTTGACAGGAGAAAATTTTAAACAGCACTCTCAAGCCTATGCTGAATGCAAGATCAATTTCAGGTTAATTACAATCACAAAATGACCACCAACATATTCAGAAAGAAGAGTAATTTGTCAAGAACCACTTATATGTCAGCTCTAATGCTAGATAACTTCACATGTATTTCATTATTTAATATACCCCAAGTTTCATAATATATTGCAGAGAACAGTAGTTCTTTCCTCCAAAATGTATTTCATACACAACTATTCAAATGCAGTAATGAGGATTATTTTCCTTGTGGTAGTGTGTTTATTTTGAGGAAAACCAAACAAACAC